>NC_069125.1:22789066-23495180 GCF_026914265.1 Mya arenaria
AAAGTCATTGTAGTGTAAAGTTGTTATAGTCATTGTAGTGTAAAGTTGTTACAGTCATTGTAGTGTAAAGTTGTTACGGTCATTGTAGTGTAAGGTTGTTACAGTCATTGTAGTGTAAAGTTGTTACAGTCATTGCAGTGTAAGGTTGTTACAGTCATTGTAGTGTAAAGTTGTTACAGTCATTGTAGTGTAAGGTTGTTACAGTCATTGTAGTGTAAAGTTGTTATAGTCATTGTAGTGTAAGGTTGTTACTGTCATTGAAGTGTAAAGTTGTTATAGTCATTGTAGTGTAAAGTTGTTACAGTCATTGAAGTGTAAGGTTGATGAAGTCATTGTAGTGTAAAGTTGTTACAGTCATTGTAGTGTAAGGTTGTTATAGTCATTGTAGTGTAAAGTTGTTACAGTCATTGTAGTGTAAAGTTGTTATAGTCATTGTAGTGTAAAGTTGTTACAGTCATTGTAGTGTAAGGTTGTTATAGTCATTGTAGTGTACGGTTGTTATAGTCATTGTAGTGTAAGGTTGTTATAGTCATTGTAGTGTAAAGTTGTTATAGTCATTGTAGTGTAAGGTTGTTATAGTCATTGTAGTGTAAGGTTGTTATAGTCATTGTAGTGTAATGTTGTTATAGTCATTGTAGTGTAAGGTTGTTATAGTCATTGTAGTGTAAGGTTGTTATAGTCAGTGTAGTGTAAGGTTGTTACTGTCATTGAAGTGTAAGGTTGATGAAGTCATTGCAGTGCAAGGTTGTTATAGGCATTGTAGTGTAAAGTTGTTATAGTCATTGTAGTGTAAGGTTGTTATAGTCATTGTAGTGTAAGGTTGTTATAGTCATTGTAGTGTAAGGTTGTTACTGTCATTGAAGTGTAAGGTTGATGAAGTCATTGCAGTGCAAGGTTGTTATAGTCATTGTTGTGTAAGGTTGGTACAGTCGTTATAGTGTAAGGTTGTTACAGTCATTGTACTGTAAAGTTGTTTTTAGCATTAAATCAAATGTGGTTCCGGTATGCCGGGGTCCGATCCTGGTCTACGAAAGTTATTTTTTACATTTTCTAAAATTGTTTCCATCTTTTATTCGGGGAATGACAGTTCAATGAGACGTGGATGAGTTTGCGGGTGAGGGTTCCAGTGACTAGGAGAAGGTACTTCTTGTGCATGAAGAGTAGAGGATAGAGTAAAGGAGAGGTGATCGGAGTAACACAGATTCACGTACGCACGGATTAGATAATTAATTGTTTATCATATCCACTTAATCCTCTCTAATGTGATATCAATATATAAGATAATTGTAAAACAGTATAAATTACTTACTTTCCTTCATTTCGTTGGTCATCACGGCTAATTCCATCTATGATTTAAATCGCTTAAACGATCTTTTACAGCGAACCAAAATGATAAAAATAATAAACGCAGTACGAATCTGAAAAGGGAAATTATGAGACAGGTCTGGTATTTAGATTGTGTTCTTCCAAAAGCCACAGAGACATTCTGATTATATATACACAAAAAACACTCGTGAATGTTAACATTATCTGCTATTTATGACATGATATAGGAACCATTATCACTCAAAAGCCTACATAGTTTTGCCAATAGCCTTTTCCCTCAATAGATGATATTTAATATTCCGTTTATGGTTTGCAAAACTCTTGTGAATACATGACTAAGTCAGAATTCACAGATTTGTTAATGGCTCCGCTTGTTCACGCTGGATAATCATTGGAGTCATAACATTTTGTTATGTGTTGAAAATGCTCCAACGCGTCTTCCGTTAAAGTGCCAATGAGTGGAATATGGATGTAAACAGTGAGTATGGTTTCTTATTTTTCATTTTTAGAGGTTTGAAAAAAAAAATGAGAATGTCTTATAATACCTGGAAATACAGAATTGGAATTACGACGATCATTTGCTTTTAAGTATTCATTTTTAGACACAAAATGAACCTTAAAGTTCGCGAAGTAGTGTGGTATTTGGCCATACTTTAAACAGATCGAAAATGATATTAATCAGTCAGTTCATTTTCATGTTATGAAATTGCTACAGTTTTTTAACAATTCGTTTCCTACTAAATTACTATTTATGAGCACCACAACCTATTCATTGGCACCACAACGTTCAGGAAATTGAGCATAGTGCAGCAAGTGTAACAAATAAAGTTCTAAAATTTGTAACGCGGCAACCTTTTGTCAATAAAAAAGCCAAACACATGTAAAGAAAATGCTTAAACCTAAGATACGAGAACAATTCTCACGAATATCCAGATTTTTACGTTGTCAACACTTACGTCTAGCAAGTTATGCAAGTTGTAGACGATCAGATATTAAATTTTATTCAGAACTTTTACATTTAGAACAACTCATGGCCATTCCTACGTGGAACTACATTCTCCAATTATTTTTAAATTTACTCGTATAAACCTCTAAAAATAAGAAATAAGAAACCATACTCACTGTTTACATCCATATTCCACTCATTGACACTATAACGGAAGACGCGTTGGAGCATTTTCAACACATAACAAAATGTTATGGCTCCAATGATTACCCGGCGTGTTGTTTAGATGTCCAAATAGATAGAAAATAAAAAAGTTGGGTATTATTACAAAATTATTTCCATAAACAGTTAAAAAATTAAGGCGTTACACTTCAAATTGAAAACGTACTGAATCTATAATTGATTTATAATTCCAACGGGAATCTATTCATTAAAAGACATTAAATCCATTAACATATCATGTATCCTAGTAATTCTACATTTGACATCTTAATGTCACGAAATTTAAGTTAAAATCGAAGGAGAACTGGTCATAAATATCTTCTATCATTCTGAGTGTTTATAGTAAAATTAGACAAAACTATTATCAGGACTTGTGTTTACATTAGAGACGGGGGTGGGCCGTTCCTTGTATGTTATCAGTGTATAATTCTCTGGACTCGTGCCTATATACTACAGTTAACGATTTAAGTGGGAAACGAATAGTGACACTGAATGTCACGAAGGTCTGCAAAAAGGGGTTCGGGTGGTCGGGTATGATGTACAATTCTAGGAAGTGCAAAAAGGACAATACAACAGGTTTCTACCCAGGAAAACGACTCGAAGAAATGCATATCAATACGGCTGATTGTTCCATATTGCACTCCCACTTGACATCAAATGTTTGACATTTATGTTCTTTCTATAAGTAAAATAACGCACGATTTCTACGAACAAAAGCACAGCGATGATTTACGGTTTGATAGAAAACATTTGGAACTCCATGGTCGAGCCATTAGATCATTTATGTTCAATGTAAAGGTTTTAACTTTAATGCCATCAGTCGTTTATTTATAACATGTATTGACATCAAAGACAAGCGATCCCGATGATAAATAATCTTGATCAACTGAAATTCCTTATATCATCTACATGTGTATTGCGACGTGTGATTATCGCTGAATTAACTTAAAAGTCAATGATCTATTGAGATTTTAAAGGCGCACAATATAGGTTGATGTAAAAAAATAAAATAATACATTATCACTTTTAACTCATATGACTTCAATGATAAAAACAAAAGCATATGATTTGTGTACAGATAAAAATATAAGCCTTTATAAAAAATAAATAAAACGAAGTGGCCACAAAATCCACAATTAAAAAAACGCCCGAATATCGCTAATATTTTTATCAGACCAAAATTTGTCAAAAGTTCGTCCATTTGTCATTGTAAATTAAAGACTAATTATGCAAGACAAGTTTAGAATCACCTCAACAAAAATAATGTTCTTATATCGTTTTGCTGATTATGATAGACGATCTTCCCCATTACTTTGGAAGAACACATGACAGTATGATTCTTCGTTTGGGCGTTTTCTCGATGATATATAACCTCTTCCTAAAAGAAGACTTTGTATTTGCGAAATAAATGTAAACCCAAATAAAAAAAACAAAAAAAAACAAACTAATGTATGACCTGCAATAGTGATAACAAAAGCCTGAGCTCTGTAAAAAGTCTGCAACTCATGAAAACTTACCTGATGCTATTTTCTGTTTTATTTTGTTTATTTCGGTGTCATTTTGCATGAAAGTACGAAATCTTTAAAAATAAAGGGAACTCGTTCGTTTGAGGTTCAATAATTGCCACAAACAGAGTCGGACGGACGGAGGGACGGACGACAAGGGTTTACGAATTTAAGGCGTTGTTCTACTGTAACACGACTGTACATGATTTGAGACAATAATAATTTATAAACATGAACCTTAAAACTAAATTGAATGACAAAAATGGTTCCAGAACGCAATGGCGTGTCGGACGTGTTGCAATATTATATACATTGTATTTTATATTAATGTTTTAATTGCCTTTTTTCTCAAATAGTTCATGTCTTATTGTATAAACGTAAGTGTTTGTTTGTTTTAGTGTCACCATCTCAATTAAGGCCAAGTCGGCTAGACATATGAGACACCTTGATAAATGAACATCTTATATGCTCCTAGTACTCCTATCATGTATGCCAGGCCCCGAGATTAATTTTAAAGAAAGGTGCAGCAAACATGGTATTTCTACCTTATGAGACTATATCACAGTAAATCTTTTAGCACTTACCAATCATTTAACATTTTTGCGTTTTCAGCTATGAAATACACGGCTGCAACCTTTTTTGAAGTAATCAATACTTTCTATTAATGCATTATTTAGTAAGTAGTTAAAGGTGTATCACTCAAAATTGATGTTTGTTATGCATGTGTATGAATTGATTTTACATACGAGTGTTACTTTAACTTTGACATCTAGTTACACCCCTCCATGTGATTGTGTTCAAAACTCCGAAATGTCAAACTGGTGGTTATAGTCTTGAAGATGCTTGGATTAGTGCTTATTAGCTGGTAATGTTTACAAGGTGTTACTATGCCTGAGTAGTAGTTGTACTACCTGAGTAGTAGTTGTACTGCCTGAGTAGTAGTTGTACTGCCTGAGTAGTAGCTGTACTGCCTGAGTAGTAGTTGTACTGCATGAGTAGTAGTTGTACTACCTGAGTAGTAGTTGTACTACCTGAGTAGTAGTTGTACTGCCTGAGTAGTAGTTGTACTGCCTGAGTAGTAGTTGTACTACCTGAGTAGTAGTTGTACTGCCTGAGTAGTAGTTGTACTGCCTGAGTAGTAGTTGTACTGCCTGAGTAGTAGTTGTACTGCCTGAGTAGTAGTTGTACTGCCTGAGTAGTAGTTGTACTGCCTGAGTAGTAGTTGTACTGCATGAGTAGTAGCTGTACTACCTGAGTAGTAGTTGTACTGCATGAGTAGTAGTTGTACTGCCTGAGTAGTAGTTGTACTACCTGAGTAGTAGTTGTACTGCCTGAGTAGTAGTTGTACTGCCTGAGTAGTAGTTGTACTACCTGAGTAGTAGTTGTACTACCTGAGTAGTAGTTGTACTGCCTGAGTAGTAGTTGTACTGCCTGAGTAGTAGTTGTACTGCCTGAGTAGTAGTTGTACTGCCTGAGTAGTAGTTGTACTGCCTGAGTAGTAGTTGTACTGCCTGAGTAGTAGCTGTACTGCCTGAGTAGTAGTTGTACTACCTGAGTAGTAGTTGTACTGCCTGAGTAGTAGTTGTACTACCTGAGTAGTAGTTGTACTGCCTGAGTAGTAGTTGTACTGCCTGAGTAGTAGCTGTACTACCTGAGTAGTAGTTGTACTGCATGAGTAGTAGTTGTACTGCCTGAGTAGTAGTTGTACTGCCTGAGTAGTAGTTGTACTGCCTGAGTAGTAGTTGTACTGCCTGAGTAGTAGTTGTACTGCCTGAGTAGTAGTTGTACTGCCTGAGTAGTAGCTGTACTGCCTGAGTAGTAGCTGTACTACCTGAGTAGTAGCTGTACTACCTGAGTAGTAGTTGTACTGCATGAGTAGTAGCTGTACTGCCTGAGTAGTAGTTGTACTACCTGAGTAGTAGTTGTACTGCCTGAGTAGTAGTTGTACTACCTGAGTAGTAGTTGTACTGCCTGAGTAGTAGTTGTACTGCCTGAGTAGTAGTTGTACTGCCTGAGTAGTAGTTGTACTGCCTGAGTAGTAGTTGTACTGCCTGAGTAGTAGTTGTACTGCATGAGTAGTAGCTGTACTACCTGAGTAGTAGTTGTACTGCCTGAGTAGTAGTTGTACTGCCTGAGTAGTAGCTGTACTGCCTGAGTAATAGTTGTACTGCCTGAGTAGTAGTTGTACTACCTGAGTAGTAGCTGTACTGCATGAGTAGTAGTTGTACTGCCTGAGTAGTAGTTGTACTGCATGAGTAGTAGCTGTACTACCTGAGTAGTAGTTGTACTGCATGAGTAGTAGTTGTACTGCCTGAGTAGTAGTTGTACTGCCTGAGTAGTAGTTGTACTGCCTGAGTAGTAGTTGTACTGCCTGAGTAGTAGTTGTACTGCCTGAGTAGTAGCTGTACTGCCTGAGTAGTAGTTGTACTGCCTGAGTAGTAGTTGTACTGCCTGAGTAGTAGCTGTACTGCCTGAGTAGTAGTTGTACTGCCTGAGTAGTAGTTGTACTGCCTGAGTAGTAGTTGTACTGCCTGAGTAGTAGTTGTACTGCATGAGTAGTAGCTGTACTACCTGAGTAGTAGTTGTACTGCATGAGTAGTAGTTGTACTGCCTGAGTAGTAGTTGTACTGCATGCATGAGTAGTAGTTGTACTACCTGAGTAGTAGTTGTACTGCATGCATGAGTAGTAGTTGTACTGCCTGAGTAGTAGTTGTACTGCATGAGTAGTAGTTGTACTGCATGAGTAGTAGTTGTACTACCTGAGTAGTAGTTGTACTGCATGAGTAGTAGTTGTACTGCATGAGTAGTAGTTGTACTGCCTGAGTAGTAGTTGTACTGCCTGAGTAGTAGTTGCACTGCATGAGTAGTAGTTGTACTGCCTGAGTAGTAGTTGTACTGCATGAGTAGTAGTTGTACTGCATGAGTAGTAGTTGTACTGCATGAGTAGTAGTTGTACTGCATGAGTAGTAGTTGTACTACCTGAGTAGTAGTTGTACTACCTGAGTAGTAGTTGTACTACCTGAGTAGTAGTTGTACTGCCTGAGTAGTAGTTGTACTGCATGAGTAGTAGTTGTACTGCCTGAGTAGTAGTTGTACTGCCTGAGTAGTAGTTGTACTGCATGAGTAGTAGCTGTACTACCTGAGTAGTAGTTGTACTGCCTGAGTAGTAGTTGTACTGCCTGAGTAGTAGTTGTACTGCCTGAGTAGTAGTTGTACTGCATGAGTAGTAGTTGTACTGCCTGAGTAGTAGTTGTACTGCATGAGTAGTAGTTGTACTGCCTGAGTAGTAGTTGTACTGCCTGAGTAGTAGTTGTACTGCCTGAGTAGTAGTTGTACTACCTGAGTAGTAGTTGTACTACCTGAGTAGTAGTTGTACTACCTGAGTAGTAGTTGTACTACCTGAGTAGTAGTTGTACTGCCTGAGTAGTAGTTGTACTGCCTGAGTAGTAGTTGTACTGCCTGAGTAGTAGTTGTACTACCTGAGTAGTAGTTGTACTGCATGAGTAGTAGTTGTACTACCTGAGTAGTAGTTGTACTGCCTGAGTAGTAGTTGTACTGCCTGAGTAGTAGCTGTACTGCCTGAGTAGTAGTTGTACTGTACTGCCTGAGTAGTAGCTGTACTGCCTGAGTAGTAGTTGTACTGCCTGAGTAGTAGTTGTACTGCCTGAGTAGTAGTTGTACTGCCTGAGTAGTAGTTGTACTGCCTGAGTAGTAGTTGTACTGCCTGAGTAGTAGTTGTACTGCATGAGTAGTAGTTGTACTGCATGAGTAGTAGTTGTACTGCATGAGTAGTAGTTGTACTGCCTGAGTAGTAGTTGTACTGCCTGAGTAGTAGTTGTACTGCCTGAGTAGTAGTTGTACTGCCTGAGTAGTAGTTGTACTGCCTGAGTAGTAGTTGTACTGCCTGAGTAGTAGTTGTACTGCCTGAGTAGTAGTTGTACTGCATGAGTAGTAGTTGTACTACCTGAGTAGTAGCTGTACTGCCTGAGTAGTAGTTGTACTGCCTGAGTAGTAGCTGTACTGCCTGAGTAGTAGTTGTACTGCCTGAGTAGTAGTTGTACTGCCTGAGTAGTAGTTGTACTACCTGAGTAGTAGTTGTACTGCCTGAGTAGTAGCTGTACTGCCTGAGTAGTAGTTGTACTGCCTGAGTAGTAGTTGTACTGCATGAGTAGTAGTTGTACTGCATGAGTAGTAGTTGTACTGCATGAGTAGTAGTTGTACTGCCTGAGTAGTAGTTGTACTGCATGAGTAGTAGTTGTACTGCCTGAGTAGTAGTTGTACTGCCTGAGTAGTAGTTGTACTGCCTGAGTAGTAGTTGTACTGCCTGAGTAGTAGTTGTACTGCCTGAGTAGTAGCTGTACTGCCTGAGTAGTAGTTGTACTGCCTGAGTAGTAGCTGTACTGCATGAGTAGTAGTTGTACTACCTGAGTAGTAGTTGTACTGCCTGAGTAGTAGTTGTACTGTCTGAGTAGTAGTTGTACTGCCTGAGTAGTAGTTGTACTGCCTGAGTAGTAGCTGTACTGCCTGAGTAGTAGTTGTACTGCCTGAGTAGTAGTTGTACTGCCTGAGTAGTAGTTGTACTGCCTGAGTAGTAGTTGTACTGCCTGAGTAGTAGTTGTACTACCTGAGTAGTAGTTGTACTGCCTGAGTAGTAGTTGTACTGCCTGAGTAGTAGTTGTACTGCCTGAGTAGTAGCTGTACTGCCTGAGTAGTAGTTGTACTGCCTGAGTAGTAGCTGTACTACCTGAGTAGTAGTTGTACTGCCTGAGTAGTAGTTGTACTGCCTGAGTAGTAGTTGTACTGCCTGAGTAGTAGTTGTACTACCTGAGTAGTAGTTGTACTGCCTGAGTAGTAGTTGTACTGCCTGAGTAGTAGTTGTACTGCCTGAGTAGTAGCTGTACTGCCTGAGTAGTAGCTGTACTACCTGAGTAGTAGTTGTACTACCTGAGTAGTAGTTGTACTGCCTGAGTAGTAGTTGTACTGCCTGAGTAGTAGTTGTACTGCCTGAGTAGTAGTTGTACTGCCTGAGTAGTAGTTGTACTGCCTGAGTAGTAGTTGTACTGCCTGAGTAGTAGTTGTACTGCCTGAGTAGTAGTTGTACTGCATGAGTAGTAGCTGTACTGCCTGAGTAGTAGTTGTACTGCATGAGTAGTAGTTGTACTGCCTGAGTAGTAGTTGTACTACCTGAGTAGTAGTTGTACTGCCTGAGTAGTAGCTGTACTGCCTGAGTAGTAGTTGTACTACCTGAGTAGTAGCTGTACTGCCTGAGTAGTAGTTGTACTGCCTGAGTAGTAGTTGTACTGCCTGAGTAGTAGTTGTACTGCCTGAGTAGTAGCTGTACTGCCTGAGTAGTAGCTGTACTGCCTGAGTAGTAGTTGTACTGCCTGAGTAGTAGCTGTACTACCTGAGTAGTAGTTGTACTACCTGAGTAGTAGCTGTACTACCTGAGTAGTAGCTGTACTGCCTGAGTAGTAGCTGTACTGCCTGAGTAGTAGTTGTACTGCCTGAGTAGTAGTTGTACTGCATGAGTAGTAGTTGTACTGCCTGAGTAATAGTTGTACTGCCTGAGTAGTAGTTGTACTGCCTGAGTAATAGTTGTACTGCCTGAGTAGTAGTTGTACTGCCTGAGTAGTAGTTGTACTGCCTGAGTAGTAGTTGTACTGCCTGAGTAGAAGTTGTACTGCATGAGTAGTAGTTGTACTGCCTGAGTAGTAGCTGTACTGCCTGAGTAGTAGTTGTACTGCCTGAGTAGTAGTTGTACTGCATGAGTAGTAGCTGTACTACCTGAGTAGTAGTTGTACTGCCTGAGTAGTAGTTGTACTGCCTGAGTAGTAGCTGTACTGCCTGAGTAGTAGTTGTACTGCCTGAGTAGTAGTTGTACTGCCTGAGTAGTAGCTGTACTGCCTGAGTAGTAGTTGTACTACCTGAGTAGTAGTTGTACTGCCTGAGTAGTAGCTGTACTGCCTGAGTAGTAGTTGTACTACCTGAGTAGTAGCTGTACTGCCTGAGTAGTAGTTGTACTACCTGAGTAGTAGTTGTACTGCCTGAGTAGTAGTTGTACTGCCTGAGTAGTAGTTGTACTGCCTGAGTAGTAGTTGTACTGCCTGAGTAGTAGTTGTACTGCCTGAGTAGTAGTTGTACTGCCTGAGTAGTAGCTGTACTGCCTGAGTAGTAGTTGTACTACCTGAGTAGTAGTTGTACTGCCTGAGTAGTAGTTGTACTACCTGAGTAGTAGTTGTACTGCCTGAGTAGTAGTTGTACTGCATGAGTAGTAGTTGTACTGCATGAGTAGTAGTTGTACTGCCTGAGTAGTAGTTGTACTGCATGAGTAGTAGTTGTACTGCATGAGTAGTAGTTGTACTGCCTGAGTAGTAGTTGTACTGCCTGAGTAGTAGTTGTACTGCCTGAGTAGTAGTTGTACTACCTGAGTAGTAGTTGTACTGCCTGAGTAGTAGTTGTACTGCATGAGTAGTAGTTGTACTGCCTGAGTAGTAGTTGTACTGCATGAGTAGTAGTTGTACTGCATGAGTAGTAGTTGTACTGCCTGAGTAGTAGTTGTACTGCCTGAGTAGTAGTTGTACTGCCTGAGTAGTAGTTGTACTACCTGAGTAGTAGTTGTACTGCCTGAGTAGTAGTTGTACTGCATGAGTAGTAGTTGTACTGCCTGAGTAGTAGTTGTACTGCCTGAGTAGTAGTTGTACTGCCTGAGTAGTAGTTGTACTGCCTGAGTAGTAGTTGTACTACCTGAGTAGTAGCTGTACTGCCTGAGTAGTAGTTGTACTGCCTGAGTAGTAGTTGTACTGCCTGAGTAGTAGTTGTACTGCATGAGTAGTAGTTGTACTGCATGAGTAGTAGTTGTACTGCCTGAGTAGTAGTTGTACTGCATGAGTAGTAGTTGTACTGCCTGAGTAGTAGTTGTACTGCCTGAGTAGTAGATGTACTGCCTGAGTAGTAGTTGTACTGCATGAGTAGTAGTTGTACTGCATGAGTAGTAGTTGTACTGCCTGAGTAGTAGTTGTACTGCATGAGTAGTAGTTGTACTGCCTGAGTAGTAGTTGTACTGCCTGAGTAGTAGTTGTACTGCCTGAGTAGTAGTTGTACTACCTGAGTAGTAGTTGTACTGCATGAGTAGTAGTTGTACTGCCTGAGTAGTAGTTGTACTGCATGAGTAGTAGTTGTACTGCCTGAGTAGTAGTTGTACTGCCTGAGTAGTAGTTGTACTGCATGAGTAGTAGTTGTACTGCCTGAGTAGTAGTTGTACTGCCTGAGTAGTAGTTGTACTACCTGAGTAGTAGTTGTACTGCCTGAGTAGTAGTTGTACTGCATGAGTAGTAGTTGTACTGCCTGAGTAGTAGTTGTACTGCCTGAGTAGTAGTTGTACTGCCTGAGTAGTTGTTGTACTGCCTGAGTAGTAGTTGTACTGCCTGAGTAGTAGTTGTACTGCCTGAGTAGTAGTTGTACTGCCTGAGTAGTAGTTGTACTGCCTGAGTAGTAGCTGTACTACCTGAGTAGTAGTTGTACTGCCTGAGTAGAAGTTGTACTGCATGAGTAGTAGTTGTACTGCCTGAGTAGTAGTTGTACTGCATGGGTAGTAGTTGTACTGCCTGAGTAGTAGTTGTACTGCCTGAGTAGTAGTTGTACTGCATGAGTAGTAGTTGTACTGCCTGAGTAGTAGTTGTACTGCATGGGTAGTAGTTGTACTGCCTGAGTAGTAGCTGTACTGCCTGAGTAGTAGTTGTACTGCCTGAGTAGTAGTTGTACTGTCTGAGTAGTATCTGTACTGCCTGAGTAGTAGTTGTACTGCCTGAGTAGTAGTTGTACTGCCTGAGTAGTAGTTGTACTGCATGAGTAGTAGTTGTACTGCATGAGTAGTAGTTGTACTGCCTGAGTAGTAGTTGTACTGCATGAGTAGTAGTTGTACTGCATGAGTAGTAGTTGTACTGCCTGAGTAGTAGTTGTACTGCCTGAGTAGTAGTTGTACTGCCTGAGTAGTAGTTGTACTGCATGAGTAGTAGTTGTACTGCCTGAGTAGTAGCTGTACTGCCTGAGTAGTAGTTGTACTGCCTGAGTAGTAGTTGTACTGCCTGAGTAGTAGTTGTACTGCATGAGTAGTAGTTGTACTGCCTGAGTAGTAGTTGTACTGCCTGAGTAGTAGTTGTACTACCTGAGTAGTAGTTGTACTGCATGAGTAGTAGTTGTACTGCCTGAGTAGTAGTTGTACTACCTGAGTAGTAGTTGTACTACCTGAGTAGTAGTTGTACTACCTGAGTAGTAGCTGTACTACCTGAGTAGTAGTTGTACTACCTGAGTAGTAGCTGTACTACCTGAGTAGTAGCTGTACTACCTGAGTAGTAGTTGTACTACCTGAGTAGTAGTTGTACTGCATGAGTAGTAGCTGTACTGCCTGAGTAGTAGTTGTACTGCCTGAGTAGTAGTTGTACTGCATGAGTAGTAGCTGTACTGCCTGAGTAGTAGTTGTACTGCATGCATGAGTAGTAGTTGTACTGCATGAGTAGTAGTTGTACTACCTGAGTAGTAGTTGTACTGCATGAGTAGTAGTTGTACTGCATGAGTAGTAGTTGTACTGCCTGAGTAGTAGTTGTACTGCCTGAGTAGTAGTTGTACTGCCTGAGTAGTAGTTGTACTGCCTGAGTAGTAGTTGTACTGCATGAGTAGTAGTTGTACTGCCTGAGTAGTAGTTGTACTGCATGAGTAGTAGTTGTACTGCATGAGTAGTAGTTGTACTGCCTGAGTAGTAGTTGTACTGCATGAGTAGTAGTTGTACTGCATGAGTAGTAGTTGTACTGCCTGAGTAGTAGTTGTACTGCATGAGTAGTAGTTGTACTGCCTGAGTAGTAGTTGTACTACCTGAGTAGTAGCTGTACTACCTGAGTAGTAGTTGTACTGCCTGAGTAGTAGTTGTACTACCTGAGTAGTAGTTGTACTACCTGAGTAGTAGTTGTACTGCCTGAGTAGTAGTTGTACTGCATGAGTAGTAGTTGTACTACCTGAGTAGTAGTTGTACTACCTGAGTAGTAGTTGTACTGCCTGAGTAGTAGTTGTACTGCATGAGTAGTAGTTGTACTGCCTGAGTAGTAGTTGTACTACCTGAGTAGTAGTTGTACTACCTGAGTAGTAGTTGTACTGCCTGAGTAGTAGTTGTACTACCTGAGTAGTAGTTGTACTGCATGAGTAGTAGTTGTACTGCATGAGTAGTAGTTGTACTACCTGAGTAGTAGTTGTACTACCTGAGTAGTAGTTGTACTACCTGAGTAGTAGTTGTACTACCTGAGTAGTAGCTGTACTACCTGAGTAGTAGTTGTACTACCTGAGTAGTAGCTGTACTACCTGAGTAGTAGTTGTACTACCTGAGTAGTAGTTGTACTGCATGAGTAGTAGCTGTACTGCCTGAGTAGTAGTTGTACTGCCTGAGTAGTAGTTGTACTGCCTGAGTAGTAGCTGTACTGCCTGAGTAGTAGTTGTACTGCCTGAGTAGTAGCTGTACTGCCTGAGTAGTAGTTGTACTGCATGCATGAGTAGTAGTTGTACTGCCTGAGTAGTAGTTGCACTGCCTGAGTAGTAGTTGTACTGCCTGAGTAGTAGTTGCACTGCCTGAGTAGTAGTTGTACTGCCTGAGTAGTAGTTGTACTGCCTGAGTAGTAGTTGTACTGCCTGAGTAGTAGTTGTACTACCTGAGTAGTAGTTGTACTGCATGAGTAGTAGTTGTACTACCTGAGTAGTAGTTGTACTGCCTGAGTAGTAGTTGTACTGCCTGAGTAGTAGTTGTACTGCCTGAGTAGTAGTTGTACTGCCTGAGTAGTAGTTGTACTGCCTGAGTAGTAGTTGTACTGCCTGAGTAGTAGTTGTACTGCCTGAGTAGTAGCTGTACTGCCTGAGTAGTAGTTGCACTGCCTGAGTAGTAGTTGTACTGCCTGAGTAGTAGTTGTACTACCTGAGTAGTAGTTGTACTGCCTGAGTAGTAGTTGTACTGCATGCATGAGTAGTAGTTGTACTGCCTGAGTAGTAGCTGTACTGCCTGAGTAGTAGCTGTACTGCCTGAGTAGTAGTTGTACTGCATGAGTAGTAGTTGCACTGCCTGAGTAGTAGTTGTACTGCCTGAGTAGTAGTTGCACTGCCTGAGTAGTAGTTGCACTGCCTGAGTAGTAGTTGTACTGCCTGAGTAGTAGTTGCACTGCCTGAGTAGTAGCTGTACTGCCTGAGTAGTAGTTGCACTGCCTGAGTAGTAGTTGCACTGCCTGAGTAGTAGTTGTACTGCCTGAGAAGTAGTTGCACTGCCTGAGTAGTAGTTGTACTGCATGAGTAGTAGTTGTACTGCATGAGTAGTAGTTGTACTACCTGAGTAGTAGTTGTACTGCCTGAGTAGTAGTTGTACTGCATGAGTAGTAGTTGTACTGCATGAGTAGTAGTTGTACTGCCTGAGTAGTAGTTGTACTGCATGAGTAGTAGTTGTACTGCCTGAGTAGTAGTTGTACTGCCTGAGTAGTAGTTGTACTGCCTGAGTAGTAGTTGTACTGCCTGAGTAGTAGTTGTACTGCATGAGTAGTAGTTGTACTGCCTGAGTAGTAGTTGTACTGCCTGAGTAGTAGTTGTACTGCCTGAGTAGTAGTTGTAATGCCTGAGTAGTAGTTGTACTGCCTGAGTAGTAGTTGTACTGCATGAGTAGTAGTTGTACTGCCTGAGTAGTAGTTGTACTGCATGAGTAGTAGTTGTACTGCCTGAGTAGTAGTTGTACTGCCTGAGTAGTAGTTGTACTGCATGAGTAGTAGTTGTACTGCCTGAGTAGTAGTTGTACTGCCTGAGTAGTAGTTGTACTGCCTGAGTAGTAGTTGTACTGCCTGAGTAGTAGTTGTACTGCCTGAGTAGTAGTTGTACTGCCTGAGTAGTAGTTGTACTGCCTGAGTAGTAGTTGTACTGCCTGAGTAGTAGCTGTACTGCCTGAGTAGTAGTTGCACTGCCTGAGTAGTAGCTGTACTGCCTGAGTAGTAGTTGCACTGCCTGAGTAGTAGCTGTACTGCCTGAGTAGTAGTTGCACTGCCTGAGTAGTAGCTGTACTGCCTGAGTAGTAGTTGCACTGCCTGAGTAGTTGTTGTACTGCCTGAGTAGTAGTTGTACTGCCTGAGTAGTAGTTGTACTGTCTGAGTAGTAGCTGTACTGCCTGAGTAGTAGCTGTACTGCCTGAGTAGTAGCTGTACTGCCTGAGTAGTAGTTGTACTGCCTGAGTAGTAGTTGTACTGTCTGAGTAGTATCTGTACTGCCTGAGTAGTAGTTGTACTGCATGAGTAGTAGTTGTACTGCCTGAGTAGTAGTTGTACTGCATGAGTAGTAGTTGTACTGCCTGAGTAGTAGGTGTACTGCCTGAGTAGTAGTTGTACTGCCTGAGTAGTTGTTGTACTGTCTGAGTAGTATCTGTACTGCCTGAGTAGCCTGAGTAGTAGTTGTACTGCCTGAGTAGTAACTGTACTGCCTGAGTAGTAGTTGTACTGCCTGAGTAGTAGTTGTACTGCCTGAGTAGTAACTGTACTGCCTGAGTAGTAGTTGTACTGCATGAGTAGTAGTTGTACTGCATGAGTAGTAGTTGTACTGCCTGAGTAGTTGTTGTACTGTCTGAGTAGTATCTGTACTGCCTGAGTAGCCTGAGTAGTAGCTGTACTGCCTGAGTAGTAGTTGTACTACCTGAGTAGTAGCTGTACTGCCTGAGTAGTAGTTGTACTGCCTGAGTAGTAGTTGTACTGCCTGAGTAGTAGTTGTACTGCCTGAGTAGTAGTTGTACTGCCTGAGTAGTAGTTGTACTGCCTGAGTAGTAGTTGTACTGCCTGAGTAGTAGTTGTACTGCATGAGTAGTAGTTGTACTGCATGGGTAGTAGTTGTACTGCCTGAGTAGTAGCTGCACTGCCTGAGTAGTAGTTGTACTGCCTGAGTAGTAGTTGCACTGCCTGAGTAGTAGCTGTACTGCCTGAGTAGTAGTTGCACTGCCTGAGTAGTAGTTGCACTGCCTGAGTAGTAGTTGTACTGCCTGAGTAGTAGTTGCACTGCCTGAGTAGTAGTTGTACTGCATGAGTAGTAGTTGTACTGCATGAGTAGTAGTTGTACTACCTGAGTAGTAGTTGTACTGCCTGAGTAGTAGTTGTACTGCATGAGTAGTAGTTGTACTGCCTGAGTAGTAGTTGTACTGCCTGAGTAGTAGTTGTACTGCATGAGTAGTAGTTGTACTGCCTGAGTAGTAGTTGTACTGCCTGAGTAGTAGTTGTACTGCCTGAGTAGTAGTTGTACTGCATGAGTAGTAGTTGTACTGCATGAGTAGTAGTTGTACTGCCTGAGTAGTAGTTGTACTGCCTGAGTAGTAGTTGTACTGCCTGAGTAGTAGTTGTACTGCCTGAGTAGTAGTTGTACTGCCTGAGTAGTTGTTGTACTACCTGAGTAGTAGTTGTACTGCCTGAGTAGTAGCTGTACTGCCTGAGTAGTAGCTGTACTGCCTGAGTAGTAGCTGTACTGCCTGAGTAGTAGTTGTACTGCCTGAGTAGTAGTTGTACTGTCTGAGTAGTATCTGTACTGCCTGAGTAGTAGTTGTACTGCATGAGTAGTAGTTGTACTGCCTGAGTAGTAGTTGTACTGCCTGAGTAGTAGCTGTACTGCCTGAGTAGTAGTTGTACTGCCTGAGTAGTAGTTGTACTGCCTGAGTAGTAGTTGTACTGCCTGAGTAGTAGTTGTACTGCCTGAGTAGTAGTTGTACTGTCTGAGTAGTAGCTGTACTGCCTGAGTAGTAGTTGTACTGCATGAGTAGTAGTTGTACTGCCTGAGTAGTAGGTGTACTGCCTGAGTAGTAGTTGTACTGCCTGAGTAGTTGTTGTACTGTCTGAGTAGTATCTGTACTGCCTGAGTAGCCTGAGTAGTAGTTGTACTGCCTGAGTAGTAACTGTACTGCCTGAGTAGTAGTTGTACTGCCTGAGTAGTAGTTGTACTGCCTGAGTAGTAACTGTACTGCCTGAGTAGTAGTTGTACTGCATGAGTAGTAGTTGTACTGCATGAGTAGTAGTTGTACTGCCTGAGTAGTTGTTGTACTGTCTGAGTAGTATCTGTACTGCCTGAGTAGCCTGAGTAGTAGCTGTACTGCCTGAGTAGTAGTTGTACTACCTGAGTAGTAGCTGTACTGCCTGAGTAGTAGTTGTACTGCCTGAGTAGTAGTTGTACTGCCTGAGTAGTAGTTGTACTGCCTGAGTAGTAGTTGTACTGCCTGAGTAGTAGTTGTACTGCCTGAGTAGTAGTTGTACTGCCTGAGTAGTAGCTGTACTGCCTGAGTAGTAGCTGTACTGCCTGAGTAGTAGTTGTACTGCCTGAGTAGTAGTTGTACTGCATGAGTAGTAGCTGTACTGCCCGAGTAGTAGTTGTACTGCCTGAGTAGTAGTTGTACTGCCTGAGTAGTAGCTGTACTGCCTGAGTAGTAGGTGTACTGCCTGAGTAGTAGTTGTACTGCCTGAGTAGTAGCTGTACTGCATGAGTAGTAGTTGTACTGCCTGAGTAGTAGTTGTACTGCATGAGTAGTAGTTGTACTGCATGGGTAGTAGTTGTACTGCCTGAGTAGTAGCTGTACTGCCTGAGTAGTAGGTGTACTGCCTGAGTAGTAGTTGTACTGCCTGAGTAGTAGCTGTACTGCCTGAGTAGTAGCTGTACTGCCTGAGTAGTAGTTGTACTGCCTGAGTAGTAGTTGTACTGCATGAGTAGTAGTTGTACTGCCTGAGTAGTAGTTGTACTGCCTGAGTAGTAGTTGTACTGCCTGAGTAGTAGTTGTACTGCCTGAGTAGTAGTTGTACTGCATGAGTAGTAGTTGTACTGCATGGGTAGTAGTTGTACTGCCTGAGTAGTAGCTGTACTGCCTGAGTAGTAGTTGTACTACCTGAGTAGTAGCTGTACTGCCTGAGTAGTAGTTGTACTACCTGAGTAGTAGTTGTACTGCCTGAGTAGTAGGTGTACTGCCTGAGTAGTAGTTGTACTGCCTGAGTAGTAGTTGTACTGCCTGAGTAGTAGCTGTACTGCCTGAGTAGTAGCTGTACTGCCTGAGTAGTAGTTGTACTGCCTGAGTAGTAGCTGTACTACCTGAGTAGTAGTTGTACTGCATGAGTAGTAGCTGTACTGCCTGAGTAGCCTGAGTAGTAGTTGTACTGCCTGAGTAGTAGTTGTACTGCCTGAGTAGTAGTTGTACTGCCTGAGTAGTAGCTGTACTGCCTGAGTAGTAGCTGTACTGCCTGAGTAGTAGTTGTACTGCCTGAGTAGTAGTTGTACTGCATGAGTAGTAGTTGTACTACCTGAGTAGTAGTTGTACTGCCTGAGTAGTAGTTGTACTACCTGAGTAGTAGTTGTACTGCCTGAGTAGTAGTTGCACTGCCTGAGTAGTAGTTGTACTGCATGAGTAGTAGTTGTACTGCCTGAGTAGTAGTTGTACTGCCTGAGTAGTAGTTGTACTGCATGAGTAGTAGTTGTACTGCCTGAGTAGTAGTTGTACTGCATGAGTAGTAGTTGTACTGCCTGAGTAGTAGTTGTACTGCCTGAGTAGTAGTTGTACTGCCTGAGTAGTAGTTGTACTGCATGAGTAGTAGTTGTACTGCATGAGTAGTAGTTGTACTGCCTGAGTAGTAGTTGTACTGCATGAGTAGTAGTTGTACTGCATGAGTAGTAGTTGTACTACCTGAGTAGTAGCTGTACTGCCTGAGTAGTAGTTGTACTGCCTGAGTAGTAGTTGTACTGCCTGAGTAGTAGTTGCACTGCCTGAGTAGTAGTTGTACTGCATGAGTAGTAGTTGTACTGCCTGAGTAGTAGTTGTACTGCCTGAGTAGTAGTTGTACTGCCTGAGTAGTAGTTGTACTGCATGAGTAGTAGTTGTACTACCTGAGTAGTAGGTGTACTGCCTGAGTAGTAGTTGTACTGCCTGAGTAGTAGCTGTACTGCCTGAGTAGTAGCTGTACTGCCTGAGTAGTAGTTGTACTGCCTGAGTAGTAGTTGTACTGCATGAGTAGTAGTTGTACTACATGAGTAGTAGTTGTACTGCCTGAGTAGTAGCTGTACTGCCTGAGTAGTAGTTGTACTGCCTGAGTAGTAGCTGTACTGCCTGTACTGCCTGAGTAGTAGTTGTACTGCATGAGTAGTAGTTGTACTGCCTGAGTAAGTAGTTGCACTGCATTGCTTGAAGGACAAGGACAGTGTTCCATCGACGAAGTTAGTCCAAGAAGCTTTTGTGCAGTTGTTGTCTTAATATACGCTTCGGAATATATTTTGTCTGATAAAAAAATAGTCCGGGGACACTTTCATAGAGCTTAAATTATTTATAAATCACTCGCGGCACTTTGTTATTTTGAATTTCGCTTTTCAGTGACGTGAATATTGAACAGATTTTAAGATACATGTATATTTAATTGCATTCAATAAAATAAACGTTGTTTTTATTTATTGTATCACATATATAAACTTCGATTTGATTTAACGCCCTTTAAATATATTACCAGAATTGTTGATGTATTACTGGTTAAGGGAGAGAACTCTTATGGCTGACTGGGATGCACACCGGAGAGTATCGAACCCGAAGTTAGAAGCAGGCGGCAAAAGGAAGAAAACTCATGGTATTTTTGGCAATATTAACACCAAAGGTATATATATATATATATATATATATATATATATATATATATATATATATTTCTATGACAGACAGACAGGCAGGCAGGCAGGCAGTCAGGCAGGCAGGCTGGTAGGCAGGCTGCAGGCAGGTAGGCGGCAGGCAGCAGGCAGGCTGGAAGGCAGGCAGGCAGGCGGGCGCTGGTGTACGTCTTCACTTACTCCTGTGGTAAGTTATGTTGTTCATTAGTTTAATATAAGCATTAGTTTGATCAGTGCTTTTTTGACATTTAAAATCAGTTCAACTAACATGGTATTAAACCATAAAAAAGTTGTCAGGTTTTCTTAATATAAAAATAAATCGAGTAACAAAGTTGAAGCTCTTTATTAAAGTGCTGTTGTGGCATGTGTAATGCTTGGTGCGACAGTCATGTGACAAGAATATTTTCAAGGCTAACCTCACGATATATAGACTGCTTGAATGGGACTTTTTACTATCGACATTGCAGTCAGGAGTTCCCTATTTAAGAAATTATATCAATATCGAAATATACGCGATTAGCCGTTTGCACACAGCTTTTAGTCATAACTCATATCTCAAGCCGTTTTGTCGATGCATTCCACTCCAAACTTTCAAACTTCAAACTTTAAGATATAATATTAAACATGCGCAATGTCACTGTTCTTCTACCAAAAGGTCAAAACTATGTTGAATTTTGCATGCAGGTGCATGTAGTATATAATTCAGCAAGTATCAGGTGACAACTGTGCATGAACTAGCATCAGGTGTCAAATGTGCATGAACTAGCATCAGGTGTCAACTGTGCATGAACTAGTATCAGGTGTCAACTGTGCATGAACTAGTATCAGGTGTCAACTGTGCATGAACTAGCAGCAGGTGTCAACTGTGCATGAACTAGCATCAGGTGTCAACTGTGCATGAACTAGCAGCAGGTGTCAACTGTGCATGAACTAGCATCAGGTGTCAACTGTGCATGAACTAGCAGCAGGTGTCAACTGTGCATGAACTAGCATCAGGTGTCAACTGTGCATGAACTAGCATCAGGTGTCAACTGTGCATGAACTAGCATCAGGTGTCAACTGTGCATGAACTAGCAGCAGGTGTCAACTGTGCATGAACTAGCAGCAGGTGTCAACTGTGCATGAACTAGCAGCAGGTGTCAACTGTGCATGAACTAGCATCAGGTGTCAACTGTGCATGAACTAGCAGCAGGTGTCAACTGTGCATGAACTAGCAGCAGGTGTCAACTGTGCATGAACTAGCATCAGGTGTCAACTGTGCATGAACTAGCATCAGGTGTCAACTGTGCATGAACTAGCATCAGGTGTCAACTGCGCATGAACTAGGATCAGGTGTCAACTGCGCATGAACTAGTATCAGGTGTCAATGTGCATGAACTAGCATCAGGTTAATATATTAAGTAATTTATACAAAAACACATCCATGACGCCTATCATACAGCAAAGACTTCACCAGTAAAAATAAATCCCAACATTTAACCGACATTGAAAGTGAAAATAGTGTAACGTATTAGAACGTTATTTGAGTGAAATAAAAGAAAACCCTCAAGACAGTGGAGCCGAAAGGGCGTCATAATTTATGGGAAATATGTATAACACAACTTGGGATCAAGCCTGTTAGCACTTAAAAGTCTCACCATTTGACCACGAATCCGCCACTGGAGGAATTAAAAGTTTATCTTATTAAAATGTATTTTCCGATTATGTTTTAGGATACAGCAATCTGAGATATTATCATATTTTGTGTTGTTGTTGTTTTCAATCTAAATCAATGACGTTGTCAAAATTTCCGTCGAATTTCAGTTTCCTCACAGAATCTGCATTGATCATTTCTGGAACAACAGTTCAGAAAGATGGCTGATTTTATGCTGGCTTTAATGGAAACATATCGATTTCAATTATTCCTGCAATTCATCCTGATCGCCGTCAGCACTGTCTGATTATTATCAGAAACGAAGTATGGTGTACCAGTCAGCTCAAAGCTACAAATAACTGATTTATCTTGTTTCGAGGAGTATCAGATCTAAAGCACAAAACAAGATTTTGTTTGAAAAACGAGGTATGTTAACAATTACAGCATTTTGATACAACTGAACTGTATCCTACACTGCAGATCAATGGATCGGGGTTAGCACCATTTGGTTCACGTGTTTCCCTTATACCTGGGGTTCATTACTCGATTACATATCGATCTTCCATAAGCTATTTATGTAAACAACTTTCATATAATAAACAGAGTTCTATTTTCTTTTATTTGTTGCATTAAGGCGACCATGTGTATCTAGTACAGATACAGCTTCTCTTATCTGCGTTGCTTAAGTGACCAAGGGCAATTTGGCGTCCCCAAAACTACAGTCGCATGATGAATGAATGATTGAATGAATCATGATCTTTCTAACATCTGCGTGTATTCCTCTTTCATTAATATATGAGCAATTCTGCATACCTAGTCGTTTGATTACAAACTCTTAGAAAGCGTTTCTATGATAAACGCAGACGCAGTTTCACTTTCTTACGATCATCGAATTCATTTTGTCTGAATCAGCAAAGGTGTACTTATCTCTACACGAGTGTCAAAACCGTTGAAGGCTTGCAGCCGCCCCCAGAAATATTTCATTTCACTCAGGCGTTCGGACTAATACAAGTGCAAGGATGGATTTTTCAGGTATATTTCTGGAAATATAATGAGTAATTATTGCACCTTAATTCTGGATATATGATTAGTTATTACTGATCTTTCCGTATTCATATCACGGTAATGCGAACACGCGTGTGAGATATTCTTTTGTTCATTAAGTGATAGGATACCTCCTAGATAAGCCAGATAGCTGCGTTTATTTGGCTTTAATTATCACCCATTCATTGTATACCTCATGTGTTTTATCAGTTTCAAAATTAAATAATCAACTTTTTTCTTTTGTCTCAAACAGTTTAAGAAACCTTATAGAACAGAACAGAACAGAAGTTTTATTAGGCCTAAACATTATTATGTTCGTAGCCAAATGCAAACATATACATTCACATTTATAAAAAAGTTTGCTCATTTGAAATGTGTCCATCTTAAAATTACACTTTTGTATAATATAAATACCCCATTACCCATTCAGTTTCGAAAGAAACAAAAAACAAATTATATGCATTTATCTATGGAGAGCGCATGTTTCAATAGTGTTTTATTTTCAGATGAGATTTAACCGAGGTGACCAATCATGTTGTATATTTACATAAATTATATTAATGATCGCGAAAGTTCGTGTGCGAAATGCCAATCTTCAAATTCAGTATAAAATTATATACACATGCATGTATGTACATAAATTCTTTTTGAACTAATTTCCTTGCATACCATATCATATACAATGTTTCGCTGGCTTCATTTATTTAGTTCAGCAGCTGTTTTGAATGTTCCTGTCTGGAATTTCACATAACGCGTGAATTCTTGTCTTTCGCAGCACGATGTGTTTTCAAAGGCACGTGCCATTGCGTGGTTGTATGTTGAATATTTGTAAAAGATGAAGTTGTTGTACACAGTTTGAAACAACATCCACTTAATATACAGCTTTTGACTATTATTTGAGGAACCATAGAAGGTTGTGCATTTGTGTGTGAATTAGGAACCATTTACGAGCTTGATATCATTTTGGTAACGGAATTATCGTCTTCCTCCCAGTTTTTCCTTCTTTTAATATCCTATGTTCCATCTATTTTTTCCTTCCGAATAAGAACCACCTTCCTACTTTTCATCCATTTCCTTTAACTTCTTTCACTCGTTTCCATTTATTTCATTCCCGTTTCCATTTCTTTCTCCTTTCATTTTCGTTTCTACACGTCGTTTATTCCCTTCTCTTTATTTATTCTCCAGCCTTACTCTCCAGCCTTACTCTCCAGCCTTATTCTCCAGCCTTACTCCCGGCCGCTGCTCATACCTGACCATTCTTCATTCACAGGCTCTCTTCCTTTTGTCCCCTTCCGTTATTACCCAATCTCCTTAATTCCCCTGTCTTCCGTTCTTATCCTTTCTCCTTTATTCCCCTGTCTTCCGTTCTTACCCTTTCTTCTTCATTCCTCTGTCTTTTTTTCTTCACAATATCTCCTTCATTCCCCTGTCTTTCGTTCTTACCCTCTTACCCTTTCTTCTTCATTCCGCCGTCTTTCGTTCTTACCCTTTCCTCTTCATTCCCATGTCTTTCGTTCTTCCGTTCTTACCCTTTCTTCTTCATTCCCCGGTCTTTCGTTCTTCACGATATCTCCTTCATTCCCGTGTCTTTCGTGCTTACCCTTTCTTCTCCATTCCCCCGTCTTTCGTTCTTACCATTTCTTCTTCATTCCCATGGCTTTCGTTCTTTCCCTATCTTCTTTATGCCTCTGCCATCCGTTCTTACGCTATCTTCGTCATTCCCCTGTCTTCCGTTCTAACCTTATCTTCGTCATTCCCCTGTCTTTCGTTCTAACCTTATCTTCTTCATTCCCCTATCTTTCGTTCTAACGCTTTCTTCTTCATTCCCATGTCTTTCGTTCTTTCGCTGTCGTCATCATTCACCTGTCTTCCGTTCTTCCGCATTTTCCTACATTCCCCTTTCTACCATTCTTCCCCTATCTCATTAATTCCCATGTCTTTTGTTCATACCCTATCTTCTACATTTCCCTATCGTCCTTCCTTAACCATATCTTCAGTCCGCCATTCCCCTGTCTTCCTTTATTCCTCTAGCTTCCTTTTCACCCCCTTTCTTCATTCGTTTCCAAGACTTCCTTCATTCCTCGGTTTCCCTCAATTCCTTATTAGATTTTCGTCCTGTCATTCCTTTCTTATCCCCTTCATTCATTGGTTCATTGTTCACTAACTCCAATGACGGCAGATCATGTTTTAATATACTCTCAATTCCATCTTTTCGCATAGTAACCACACTCTTATATTAACTTTCTTGACTCGAGAACATGTGTGTAAAATAGAAATATTGAAATATCATGTATTTTTGCTAAATCAGCGACTTTCTTATATGAAACATATTTAAGTACAAAGATAAATCGATGGCTGATTTCTGGTCATATTCCAATTGACCTAAATTCAAGATTGCTTGTTTTGGGCTCACCTGTTTTAAACTAAAATACAAAGAAGTTGAAACAGTTCCTTCTATTTTTAATTCAGCCTGAAGATTTTTACATGATAGCAACAGTTGTTTAAGGAAACATGGTCCTCCCTCCTGATACCGATAATAATTTTTGTTTATCTTTCTTTTGTAAAATTGTTATGGATACTCCCCAGTAGAACTGATAAGCCATTAGGCTTGAGATAAAGGGACGATAAGAAGGCGAGAAATGAGAGAACTGAGTAAAAATAGAGCACCCAGCTGAAGATAGGCGAAGATAGTTTGATACTTAATTGATACTCAATTTAGATGACGTAGTTCATCAGAAATATTAATTTGTGATGGAAGGTTTTTCAAGTATTATGAAAATTGTCATGAAAACACACGGCAATGTAAATTCGTGACAGTGACACGTGCGTTGGTATTTTAATACATGCAGTTGCTATTCATCTTATATTGCAACACTTACTACATCTAATCTCAAAGACTGCTGACAAATTATTAGATCGCAGCTTCAATATTTAAGTTCAAAATTGATGTTTTATGCATTTTTTCTTAAACCGTTAGTAACGGTTTAAGCCATAAAACATTAATTTTCGTACGGAAATATAAGAATCTGTGATCTGATCATTTGTCAGCAATCTTTAACACTGGTTTGCATATATTAACGCAAAATTTTGCTCTTTCCAAGACAAAAAAAAAGAGTTGTAAAAACGGTATATCTGTGAGAGTGCAGCTTTAATAACCCTTAAAATAACTTCCCACTGACCCACTTATACGTATCAGGGAGCAACATGTACAGAAAAAGTAACTACTCAGCAGCTTCTGTTTGTGAGCTTTGTTAAAGAGTGGGATCTAAACGCCGAAATTCAAGTTAAGTTTTGTATTCGTAGTTTGACACTCTAAATCAAAACCTTAACCAACCCCTTCCACTTTGCCTGCACTTATATCAGCATGTTTATTCACATTAATATGAATAGAAACATGATTAATTCAGCTTTCTTTGTACGTATATGGAGTTGGATTAAGTTTAAACTTCTTTCAACAAACTATTTATTTAGCTACCGAGTTGATACTGACGTAGTTCACTGCACCTTGTACATCTTTTTTAAGCACAAACTAATATTTCTACTAATGTTCTACTTATATTTCACAAATAAAACCCAATGGTAACAAGCCAAGTTTAATGGGAGTAACACGAGGGGTGAAAGCAAAAAGGTTCTATCTTCTTCTTTATTTAATGTCACTTAGAACCTTTTCGCATTCACCCCTTGATACACAACACTCGTAAATGGAATGCACCAAACATGTGCTACGATAGTCGAACAAGGTATTGAAAGTGTAATCTTTACTGTATTATATGTTGTTAGCATCGCATTTTTTCTTGTTTTAAGAAATTCAGAATCATGTGAACAAAAGGTTTGCATGTTGTTGTTGTTGTTGTTTTTATCTCAGTGACCAATATTCAAACATCAAACCGCACCGAGTATTTTTATAAATTATGTATATATATATATTATAAAGTTACATATTACGGACTGTGATTTAGTTCTTTATTTTTACTTTAAATTTTACTTTAAAGGCATTAAAAAGGCAATTCTTTAACTTCTACTTTTTTGGTATACATCGTGAATATAATACCACATGTTTCAAAAGTAATTATGACCATATGTGGCTTCTGCGGTCAGTAAGGCCAACGATTGCTTAAAATTAATTGTTTGATAGTTACGGCCATTGAGTTTTAATGCACATCATAACAATTGTGCCATTTCTGTTCATGACCTGGCCTTTAAATAATCATCTGCATAGTCGCTAGAAGATAATTGAAGTTAAAGGCAGCTTTGTTAAAACAATTAAGCCATATTCTTAAAATAAACTTTATGTCGATTACTAGCTTGTATGTACACGTATTTATATGATTTTTTAAATGTGTTTTAGTATTATTGTAATATAAGTTTGTATACATTACTAGTGACATGTAAATGGTATTGCTTTGATACAAATAATCCATACTTTTACGTACATCTTTTGATCAGTTTATCGAGTATGTTGACATTGGTTAAATGACATCTAACTGACGCGCTTTGTATTTATGTCCAAAATACAATATATGATTTTATATATTTTAACATAAGAACACTTTCAAGTAAAATATACACTTGGCCTTTACAAATTGTTGTCATTTGCAAGTCAATTGCATAGAATATCTAATATCAGCTTGTCCATACATGCTATTTCCAGCATTCAGTATATTTAAGAACACCTTATAAAATGCTCTTGAGCGCACAGTGACTCATTGTTCGTAGACTAACACAAACAACATAATTGTTATTAATGCAATGTCCATTAAATGCTTAATATAATTAAATTCTTTGCGGTGCTTTTGCCTGCGGCCTGTCGTTAGTTTTACTTGTGTCAATCAAATATACATGTAATCTCAAAAAATCACAAACATAAGTCAGTTTAAGAAGTGGATGTTTTAATATACGTCAATCTTCAGTAATTTTATCGACAGGTTCGGTTATTTTTAACATTTAAGCCATTGAATATTGTATTTCTTAAAGGCTAACATCTGTGGGAATCTGAGCGTACCATAGTACGAGTAAACTGAGTTTAAACGAATCAAATTTCAATGCATGGTTAAATCAATACCACTAACTAAATAACTTTCGCTTTTCTTTGTTACGGTATTTCATATGCGTGCAATTTTCTTTTCATTAATCAAATTTTAATTTATGTAGTCAGTGGTAGCGTTCATTTAAACAGAGTTTCAAGAAATTAAAAACAAGTTAAATTGCTATATACTCACATACAAATACTTGATGATATATGCTGTATTTGGATATATTTTGTGACTCATCTGTTTACAATCAGTGTTCATTTATCAACGTCGCTCTGTTCAAAATGGCAATGAAACGGTGTCAACAAAAAGGTATATATGAATATATTGCTTTATGTATTTCATAATAACAACATTTTTTCTAGGTGATTCATAAATGTGTAATGTTCGTAAATGTATATATACATGTTTTGTGCATATTTTGTATAATTCACGCACTTCTGAACTTCTGAGAATTGACTATGACAGAATTTCTGAATTCTTAGAACATTTTTTATGATGACTTGTACAGAAAAGAACAGCATGTTTGATAGTTATATGCATCTATAGTATATATATATAAAACATGCCATATGCTACAGTTCTTAATCTTATGTTGTTAATCTAGACTAAGCATATTCTTGGGAAACACACAGGTATATATAACATAGGTGTATGATTATGATGCTATCTATACATAGGATATAGAATATTAAGTCTGTTGGAATACTTCTGTATGATTAGTTTCTGGTGCTAATTATCTGGCTGTGTCACGGTCTTCAGAAAGAAGTGTTGTCCTATATTTTGAGGATACCCCAAAAAACACACTCGGATAACTTGCTAAGATACGGATAGTTTTATGGTTCGTATAGTTTTACATTACGTGACATTTATTTCAAATATTCAATGGAACTATTGGCTTTTGCAGTAAAAGACGACATTTTATTAGACACCAATTGCTTTCACGTGCTGACAAATGGTACAGGCAGCAATGTTATCATGTGGTCGTGTAGTATTTGAGTTGTATGAAATGCTAGAAACGTTTATAGTCTTGATTATTGTTCCAATTATCCTTGTTATTGACAGCGATTTTTTAAGAAAAAAAAGGAAACACAATCCATGATAAAGTAGAATGGGTGACACTATAAACGTATCTAAGATTTAGTGTATTCTTAGTAGATAACAATTTATTGATATGTAGTACCTCCACAACTGCCACAATATGTTAAACCAAAAAAGTATTCGTAATAACATTATCGAAAAGACAAAACAGGTATATCATAAATGCAACTTATACAACACTTATTCTTAAAGCAAACATAACTAATAAACACACACTAAAGTATGCTTGGCCTTCTCATGCAGTGAGCCTCAACAACTAATGATTGTACATTGTATTTTCTCCAGCTTCTAGCTAGCATTCAGCTAGCATCGATCTTTGGGTTCATACAGAGTATTGACTACATCAACCAGGGGGAATTGCAATCAGCATACTTCCTCGGAAGGATTTAAGTGTTATCTTTGGAACAGATATTGTGTGTAATTGTATTACGGGATAACTACACTTCCAGTGAATTGCTCTGTGGATTATTTCAAGGTTGCTCGAAGTAAGTAACGCAAATATTAACTGAAAATGGGTTGTATGTACGTCGTGTTTTCTTAGTTAAGAGCTTATAACACACGTAATTTGACGAAAGCAATAGAACATACATAGATGACAGGTCTAGAAAATGTAGAGTATGCTCAACACCACTGTATATCGAAATCATAACATTGACAATATATAACACAGGTCCATATTTTGGACAGCGTTTCCAGTAGTTATATTTTGAAAATAGCTAGGCATATGCAAAGAGTGAAAAGTTAGAAAACACAAGAACCTTTAAACTGAATACTTGTTGCATTGTTCTTTAAAATGGTTACACATAGATAAACTGCATACTCCAAAAAATGTTGCCCGGGCAAAGTTTCCCCTCAAAAGTACTTTTGTATACACAACCGTTGTTTGTTTACATACAGATTAATGACAAACATGGCGTCGACATTATATATTGTGTTATGTCTAAGGTATTCAGATCCATGACAAACATGGCGTCGACATTCAGATCCATGGCAAACATGGCGTCGACATCTACGTAAGTGTGCTTTAAAGTACAGTATTGTGTTATGTCTAAGGCATACAGATCCATGACAAACATGGCGTCGACATCAACGTTAGTGTGCTTTAATGCACAGTATTGTGTTATGACTAAGGCATACAGATCCATGACAACATGGCGTCGACATCTACGTTGGTGTGCTTTAATGTACAGTATTGTGTTATGACTAAGGCATACAGATCCATGACAACATGGCGTCGTCATCTACGTTAGTGTGCTTTAATGTGCAGTATTGTGTTATGACTAAGGCATACAGATCCATGACAACATGGCGTCGACATCTACGTTGGTGTGCTTTAATGTACAGTATTGTTTTATGACTAAGGCATACAGATCCATGACAACATGGCGTCGACATCTACGTAAGTGTGCTTTAAAGTACAGTATGGTGTTATGACTAAGGCATACAGATCCATGACAAACATGGCGTCGACATCTACGTTAGTGTGCTTTAATGTACAGTATTGTGTTATGACTCAGGCATACAGATCCATGACAAACATGGCGTCGACATCTACGTTAGTGTGCTTTAAAGTACAGTATTGTGTTATGACTAAGGCATACAGATCCATGACAACATGGCGTCGACATCTACGTAAGTGTGCTTTAAAGTACAGTATTGTGTTATGACTAAGGCATACAGATCCATGACAAACATGGCGTCGACATCTACGTTAGTGTGCTTTAATGTACAGTATTGTGTTATGACTAAGGCATACAGATCCATGACAAACATGGCGTCGACATCTACGTTAGTGTGCTTTAATGTACAATATTGTGTTATGACTAAGGCATACAGATCCATGACAAACATGGCGTCGACATCTACGTTAGTGTGCTTTAATGTACAGTATTGTGTTATGACTAATGCATACAGATCCATGACAAACATGGCGTCGACATTTACGTTAGTGTGCTTTAAAGTACAGTATTGTGTTATGTCTAAGGCATACAGATCCATGACAAACATGGCGTCGACATCAACGTTAGTGTGCTTTAATGTACAGTATTGTGTTATGACTAAGGCATACAGATCCATGACAAACATGGCGTCGACATCAACGTTAGTGTGCTTTAAAGTACAGTATTGTGTTATGACTAAGGCATACAGATCCATGACAAACATGGCGTCGACATCTACGTAAGTGTGCTTTAATGTACAGTATTGTGTTATAACTAATGCATACAGATCCATGACAAACATGGCGTCGACATCTACGTAAGTGTGCTTTAATGCACAGTATGGTGTTATGACTAAGGCATACAGATCCATGACAAACATGGCGTCGACATCTACGTTAGTGTGCTTTAATGCACAGTATTGTGTTATGACTAAGGCACACAGATCCATGACAAACATGGCGTCGACATCTACGTAAGTGTGCTTTAATGCACAGTATGGTGTTATGACTAAGGCATACAGATCCATGACAAACATGGCGTCGACATCTACGTTAGTGTGCTTTAATGTACAGTACTGTGTTATGACTAAGGCATACAGATCCATGACAAACATGGCGTCGACATCTACGTAAGTGTGCTTTAATGTACAGTATTGTGTTATGACTAAGGACATAACACATTAATTTTCGAACGGAAATATGAAATTATGCGATCTGATCTTTTGTCAGGAGTCTTTTATCACTGGTTTGCAGATATTTACGCAACAGTTTTCTCATTCCAAGACAAAAAAATAAAAGAAAGTTGTAAAAGCGGTAAATCTGTGAGAATGCAGCTTTAATGTTTCACATACACATACTAGTTATATGTCTTATATATGCATGCATGCGTAAATACAGGAAAACTATTTACATAATTCATTTGTTGGTATTTCGTGACATTACATTCGTATATAAAGGTTTCCCGTCAGATGTGATGATGATTTGGATGTCTGCAGTTTTTACTTGTTGGATTTGTCAATTAAACATTGCTATGAGATGTTATTGCTGAACATTGTGTACCAATTCCCAATAAGTTCCGCATGATTCCTATTAGGCAGTACGGTCGTAAGACGTTGTTGTAATAGACCTGCCAAAAAGACAGTTAATTCATTCAACCTTTTGTCAGCAACCCTGGCACAATTCAGCCTCTCCGTGGATAACAAACCGATTATTTGATGCGGAAATGAAATTGATTTTAAGTGTAAATACAGTTTTTTAAGTAAACTATCGTAATTTAGTCCAGACGATGAGTGTTTTGGAATCTTTTTATCTTCTTGTGAATTTATACCACGTGAGTCACTTTTATAGGGATTATAATCTTACTACTGAGTAAATTCAACATGTTTACGTGGTGAATTTTGCATGTTGAAGGGTAAGTGGGGAAAAATATAGTATCGATAATATAAAGTTATTGTTCGTCGATGAATTCTAGAATTCAATGCATTATTAGACGCGGTATGAAGGCCGTGTCTGTAGGGATATATATTTACATTTTCCGATGGACAAGGGTCTATGGATCACTTTTTAGAATGTGAATTCTTATCAATTACATAAAATATGTTTTTAAAGATATGATAGCTAGACGAAAGACAACCAATTTATTCTCAGACTGGTCGCTGGTCAGACGCAGTGGTTATTTCCCTTTTCAAGTGACAAAACAATGCAATAAACATTAAACATGTTTTAGATAAAATAACAATGATAATAATGGGTAAGGTGGAATATACAAGAAAAAAAGAAGAAAAAAAATGAAAGATGGAGAATGAGACTGTAAAATTATGTAATCTAAACAAGGACCACTGGCATAAAATATTATCTAAACAAAGACAAAAAAATACAGAATAAAAATAATCTTAACCAAATTTATTTGTACTCTTCATAAGTGTTAAGATTATGAAAATCCAACATATTCATGCGCATACAAGTCGTAAATTTTAACGGTACATGTCTCGGGCATAGCGCAATGCTCATATTATTTAAATAGGTAAACCTAAGATATAGACCGTACGTGTATGAAACGATTTCCACAACTACTGAATTGTCTCGCAGATATTTGAATAACATGTTTCTGACAACATGGCCCTGCCTTGATTCAAAATGTTTTACCGTTGTATATCTAATTTCACTCATGAGTATTTCCATCACGTATTAGAACGTTTAAACTTATGTTTGCCTTCATTCAAATTATTATATTTTTAATATATATATATGCACACTTGAACCTATCCAGACGCGTCTTTTATGTCTTCCATTTAATTCGTCTCATATAATGGCTCTTTCTGGCAATAAACATGTTATGCTGCCTGGAATTTACGCTATATCAGGGGTTAATGGAAAACCTTACCGCACCATCAGGGGTTAATGGAAAACCTTACCGCACCATCAGGGTTGTAATGATGGAAATCCTTACCGCACCATCTGGGGTGTAATCATGGAAATCCTTACAGTACCATCAGGCGTGTAATAATGGAAATCCTTATCGCACCATCTGGGGTGTAATCATGGAAAACCTTACAGCACCATCAGTGTTGTAATCATGGAAATCCTTACTGCACCATCTGGGGTGTAATCATGGAAAACCTTACCGCACCATCAGGGCTGTAATGATGGAAATCCTTACCGCACCATCTGGGGTGTTATCATGGAAATCCTTACCGCACCATCAGGCGTGTAATAATGGAAATCCTTACCGCACCATCTGGGGTGTAATAATGGAAAACCTTACCGCACCATCAGGGTTGTAATCATGGAAAACTTTACCGTACCATCAGGGTTGTAATAATGGAAATCCTTGACGCACCATCTGGGATGTCATCATGGAAAACCTTATCGTACCATCAGGGTTGTAATCATGGAAATCCTTAACGCACCATCTGGGATGTAATCATGAAAATCCTTACCGCACTATCAGGGGTGTAATCACGGAAATCCTTACTGCACTATCAGGGGTGTAATCACGGAAATCCTTACTGCACCATCTGGGGTGTAATCATGGAAAACCTTACCGCACCATCTGGGATGTAATCATGGAAATCCTTACCGCACCATCTGGGGTGTAATCATGGAAATCCTTACTGCACCATCTGGGGTGTAATCATGGAAATCCTTAAATCACCATCTGGGGTGTAATAATGGAAATCCTTACCGCACCATCTGGGGTGTAATCATGGAAATCCTTAACGGACTCTCGAAGCAATAATGAGATTGTTCGTCTATGAATGTTCTTGGATTTGTATACATCATGCATATTTCACATTAAACGTCAAGGCAATGGGTACATATACTCGTTTATTTACCATAAACTATGTCTTGATATGGAAAAGGGATTTTTTACTATAATATTGAATACCTTTATGTAGTTTTAAGAAACTTTGTAATGGGGGAGGGGGCTTATTGTTTGTTTTTAACGTTCTACAGAAAATAGAAGGGTTTAAACTGTAAAATGAGGGCGTATTCGTTATGGTTCGACTATTATCTTTGTCCAATTTCATTTCTTAAGAAAAGGAAACTTTTCCAGTGATTTCGTTCTTCAAAGTACAGTCTGCGACCAAGCATTCTACGGAACATAAAGAGGAGAACATTTAAATTATACTCACTGTTCATTGTTTAACATACACGTACAAACACGTAATAAATGCAGATTTAGTCCATGTGTTTAGTTATTGTGCAACATTCACACAAGAAGACATATTCTTCGTTTTCTTATGATATATTTAAGTTTTGCTTGTGAGATGTATACGAGTTCCACGTTATCACCTACCAGAGACAATCTAGAAACATAATGCATCTACATAGATGCACCCAGGCGCCATTTACATCCCGGATCCAACTGTGCCTATACTCAACAAGACGAATTCCGAAGCAAGACATCAAAGACGCGGCTGAATATGTTTAAGTGTGAATATATATTTTTCAGCATAATTCGAATAAGGATAAACATGCAGCAAGTAGTAATTTCGAAGTAAATGTCTGCGGGGCAATTTAAGGAGGTATCTGGAGAACATTCTACACACGTAAGGGAGATATCTAGGTGCGTTAACGCCTTGTTTGAGTTTTTAACAGGTCCTTTTTTGCCGTGGCCGGTGTAACGTTGTAAAGTGACCCCCATAGAATAATGACCCCCCGGTCATTATTTTATATAAAATAATGACCATTTTCTATAAAATACTGACTCCCCTTATAAAATAATGACCCCCCGATTTTATCTGTAAAATATTGACCCCCCCCCCCCCCACTTAGCCTGTTACTAACATATCTATATCAATTCAAGTCACTGTCGTGTTTCTATGGCTTTTATATTTGTTGTTGTTGTTTTTGCTTCTGGAGCCGCTGCATGTTACTGCTGCAGAAGCTGCTGTGTCTACATCTATTGAAATGAAATATAAAATTGCTTCCATTTGAATTTCATTTAAATTATCATCAATGTAATACAATATACATAAGTCGCTTTAACGTAGCTGTATATGATTCAACTTCAAAGACAACATTGTTCTACTTCATCTGACGTTAGATAGCCTTTGTTCATACCGTGGAGGCATTGCTTAAAACGAATGTGTTAAAAATGCAAGGCTTTGAGGAGCTATTTAAGCAGTCACTGTTCGTGCCATGACTTACATCAAAGTCCATGATGTCACTGAGCGGTGTTTTTTATGTTTTATGCAGACTGCATCATTTCTAAAAATAGTTCCTTTGATTTACCTCAGAAAAGCCGCTCGTTCAACATCAAAGAAAACGACAGCGACACCGAAAGCAGTTCTACGTAAACGCGTGTATATATAAAGGTCTGTGGTAAGCAGTCAGTCCAACCTTGCAGCATGGACGAGAAAGATTACACAGATGTTGTAGAGTTTGTAAAAAATGGGAAGTATCCCGTTTCTGTAAAAGACAAGAACAAAAAGAGGAATTTTCGTAGAAAGTGCAAACCTTTTATTTTTGATGACGGGTTGTATTATAAGAAAACCAGCTCATCAAAACGTTTGCAAGTTGTTAAGAAAGGGAAGACAGATGACATCATTCAGAGCATGCATGCATCAGATCACGGAGGACATTTGGGAGTTTCAAAAACGTAAGTTTGATATAATGATTTCATTATCATGACCAAAAAGGAACTTGTGATTCCTGTGAGCCTGTGTTAGATATGACATTTAAGATTATTTAAATTAGTACGAAAGCTGAATAACAAAAGCGTCAAAACGTGACTGAACTCGTAATAACGAGATAAATATCTCGTAAAAACGACTAAGTATCTCGTTATAACGAGACAACTATCTTGTTATTAGACTTGTACGGATTATGACGGACACGGACACTGAGAGCGAACAACCGACAGGCAGGGGATACTCTCAAAGTTATTTCATGCTTTAAAACAGTCATGTATGTATAAATAAGGCGTATCAGATGAGTCGTTTTACAAACTAACATTAAGCTCTAGATCTTTGTATCAGTTATGATTAATTTTCGATTATAATAACTGTAAATATATTGTGAGAACAGTCCGAACGCAATATTTTGGTTTTCGCTGACAAAACCATTATACTGAAAAAGGTAAAGAATATATAACGGTACTTGATTTTAAAGTTTATAATATAGGTGAACAGGTCTTTGGATCATTCCATTATTAGATAAAACTGAAATAAAGTGTTTTGTCTATATATTGTCCGCTTTTCATGCCAATAGTAAATGATACTGGTTTATTTTGATATGCAGTGTGCAATATTAAAGTATAGTCCGTTTAAAAAAGCTGATTATGAGATACGAGTTTATTGTCAATAAATAGGGGTGTAATGATCGGATGACTCCAGGTAAATGTTATTGTTTTGATAAGTATTTTATTTACTTGATGCATTAGCATATTCACTTTAATTTAATTGTCCTCTAAAATGCTCTGTACTTAATGAAATTACAGATATTAATTTCTCATATAGAGTCGCTGGCCCAGTGGTATCGTTCAGATCTATGACGATAGCGGTTGTGGGTTCGAACCTCAAGTGAGGAAGTTTTTTTTATGCCCCCCCCCCCCCACAAAGTGGGAGGCATATAGTGATTGCACTGTCTGTCCGTTCGTCCGTTCGTTCGTTCGTCCGTCCGTCCGTCCGTCCCGTTTCGTGTCTTCGTCATAACTTCTTAACTGTTGAATGGATTCGAATCAAACTTCACAGAATTGTAAAGCACCATGAGAAGGTGTGTCGCGTCCAACTCTCAGTTCCCCAGGTCCAAGGTCAAGGTCACACTTAAAGGTCAAAGTTCAAATCTTTCGTGTCTTGGCCATAACTTCTTTACTATTGAATGGATTTGAATCAAACTTCACAGAATTGTAAAGCACCATGAGACGGTGTGTCGCATCCAACTCTCGGGTCCCCCAGGTCCAAGGTCAAGGTCACACTTAAAGGTCAAAGTTCAATTTTTTCGTGTCTCAGCCATAACTTCTTTACTATTGAATGGATTTGAATCAAACTTCACAGAATTGCAAATTTTGAGTTCAAACATTTCAAGGTCAAGGTCATCCTTCAAGGTCAAAGGTCAAATTAAGGTCAATGTGCTAGGGGGGCATTTGTCTCTTACAGTGACAGCTCTTGTTATTTCATTTTTGGAAAGAATTACATAGTTTGTATTTAGTAATGTTATGTAAAAATCTAAATCACGAGAACCTCACTTATCTCGATTTTGCATGTATAATTCAAATAAGGTCCGAGTACACATAATAAGTAGACAGTATCCTCCAAGTAAACTATAAGAATGCCAGGAAAGTATTTGAATTCCGCCGAAAAGGAAAAGGTTGTATCTGTGCACTTATGAGGATCGAACCCATGATCATAACATGTGTAGTGTTCCGCATTCTTCCATTATACCACTACGCCACAGTCATTGAAAGTTGCTTATGTAAACTCAAAACTAATTCTAATAATTCTATCGTCATTTAGAACATTTAGAACAACATGTATTGGATTTCAACTTGTCTCAGGTGCATCCATGGCTAGCTTTATTTTTAGTAATGATACTACAGTGAAACTTGTAATAGGTGACTTTCCGTGAGACCTTAACAAAAAGGTCACGTATGACTGGGAGTCTTTTAATTCAGGTCCACTAACGTCAAGTGTTTCAATTTATTATTTGTTCTTGTAAATCCTGATGCCTGTCTTTTTCTTGGATTATGGTATTTAAATTGATATAAGATATTCCCTATTTAGAATATGTATACGTATTTGCATTATTATTTGTCTAATTCCTTTTTACTTGTTTTGCAAGCCATTTTGTCTGCCGTGATATCATATTACTGCACATCGGTTGAGTTTTCAAATCCCGCGTTTATTCATCGGGTAATGGATAGGTTTATATGAGATTATATTTCCATCATATTTTATTATTGTTTGGTAATACTAAAAGGAGCAGGGATTTTGAAATTTCGAAATTTTAATTAGGTTGGTAGCTCCAATTCGATTTTCTCACAAGAAAAGTTGTTCGTACGGATTATATAAAATGAACTCGTGCATCCACAGATCGTCCAATTTTGGACATATTAGAAGTTATGGTTAAATTGACTTAACTCAGATAATAAAAGAGAAAAATAAACATTTTTGCCATAGCACACAGTAAAGTTAACACGCTGGTAAGAAATCCAAGATCCGAAGCGCTATATGTTAATGACTGAAAAATGCATGAAATTCGTTTAATTAAGCCATATTATCATCACGGGGTGCAAACATTACGGTCGTTTGTGGCGTCAGACAGGGAGTCTTTTAATTCAGTCAGTGACTTTATATAGATTTTTTTACGTCAGGCGGTCGTAAACAGGGTCGTATACGGCAGGAAGTTGTCTAAATCAGTGAGTCGCTAAGGCAAGGTTGACTGTATTTTGGTAACTTATCTGGACTAATAGTTATGTTTGCTTTGTTTCAGATGGGAAAAGATTTCGACTAGGTTTTACTGGAAAGGATGTTTCGAAGATGTACACACGTTTATACAGAACTGCGACAACTGTCAAAGAAAGGTGAACCTGAAGAAAGCAAAGAAGCCACTGCGACCTATCACAGTTCCCGCCGAGGCTTTCAAGCAAGTGGGCATGGACCTTATAGGTCCTCTAGAAACCTCTTATCAGGGTAAGTTTTGTCTGTCGGTTTGTTGGGCTGCTTTGGTAGACCCTGGTGACTTTGACTCGTAGACAATATATGTCGGGGCATTGTGGTGCCGCATAGCGGTGTTGCTGCATAAAGATGGTCAAACAAAATTATGCGGCGATTTTCAACGCATGCAGAGGGCATGTTTAGGCGGCAGAAAGGCCCCCTTTCGCCGCATAAAGAAACCCATTAAAACATAAACGATAATTACTAGTTACTTCTATGAAGTTTCAACCAGACCAGGATCTAGTTTTATGTACTCACTCTCTCTTCCTCTGAAAAAGTCTTAAGTTCCGAAGGTCATTCCATCTTAAGTGGGGGCATATTTTATTCACTATACATTATATAGGGAAAAAAATTGTGAACGCAACTTCTCCTACACCGCTTGGTGGATTTTGTTCAAACTTTCACAGATGATCAACCTTAATGTGTAGATGATCGTAAAGACAGGAATTTTGGCTGTGATTGGTTTTAGCAAAATTATGGCCTTTTGATGTTTTATTCACTATACATTATATATGGAAAAAAATTTGTGAACGCAACTCCTCCTACACCGCTTGGGGGATTTTGTTCAAACTTTCACAGATGATCAACCTTAATATGTTGATGATCGTACAGACAGGAATTTTTGCTGCGTTTAGTCTTAGCAGAATTATGGCCCTTTGTTGTTTTATTCACTATACATTATATAAGGAAATATTTGTGAAGTAATAATTTTGGTATTAATATACTTATTAATTTCATATTTGAACACAACAAAGCTTTGAACTGGACCTTCAAAAAATTAATATGAAGATAACCTTGGCCTCTGAATGACCTTGACCTTCAAATTTAAAGCCTCATAAGGCCTTTGTGTTTGGAGTGGCTGCCACTATTTTTGTGACTAAAGTATACTAAAGAAATTATATATTTTTCAAGTTAAATTATATAAGAAATAACTGTTTTCTTAAAGCTTTTTAACAGATTTGTATATCCAATAAGCATTATAAGGAAAACAAAATATTTTATTACCTCCCTTAATTCTTTTTACTATATGTTTACATGTAGGATAATTAAAAGTGAGTGTTTCTTTACGTTTTATTGTTGACATTCCCTATTTAGACAAATGTTAAACCCATTTTTAACATAAAAATAAAAGCCTTATGGGACTTTAAAGTTTGAAATTTCCCAAAAGTGACTAAAACTTTGCTATTTATTTATTAGTTTTCTTCATGCTTGAGCACAACAACCTTTTTAAGACAAACTTAATATGCGCTAAAGATCAAATGATATAACATGTTACTAAGCATCATGTAGGGGTGCACCAGTGTCCTATGGACACATATCTAGTTGTTTTATGCGTGGCATGTCGCCGCATAAAGGTGGTCACCCTCTATATGCGTTGAAAATCACCGCATAAACGAGTCCGACCACCTTTATGCGGCAACACCGCTATGCGGCACCACAGGGCATAATAATGTTATGACCCCCGTAATAATACTATGACTGGGGGTCATAATACTATGACCGGGGGTCATAATACTATGACCGGGGGTCATAATACTGTGACCGGGGGTCATAATACTATGACCGGGGGGTCATAATACTGTGACCGGGGGTCATAATATTACGACTCCTCCACACATAGGAAAATGAGTCTCACACAAACCACTATATGAGGGTTATTTTCTGTGTGAGGCAGAGTCATAATATTGTGCCCCCGGTCATAAACTGTGACTGGGGGTCATAATTTTACATCTCCCCTACACATAGAAAACGCCCTTCACATAGTACCAACGGTTGCACTGCTCATTTTTAGTCACTATTATGCATAAAAGTAATGATGCGACTCATATTTCTATAAGGATCAGTTTGCTAAGTTACAATATACTTATATTGATAAAATCACCATGTCCAGTCTTCACGTGGTTTGACGGTGAAGTTAATGCTAAATGATGGTGGAAAACAACCTACTGGGTATTTCACCTCTGTACCACCGTACTCATTTGAAACGTTGTAATACATTGTAGTCAGTTTAACTTGAGATTTTTAGTTACTGGAGCGGTAGAGACGTATCGGTAATGCACCTGTTGAGTGGTGGTAAACTGAAATAGATTTTACGCAGTTTACGATTAGTTACAAGCAAAGCGACCGCCCATGTGAAACAGGGCCATGTGCGAAAGCAACTGCATTTCTTTTTAAGCACTGTAAATATATGTCGTATTTTTACGGGAAAACCATAGTTTATTAAATTAAATTTTGATAGTTCTGTATTTTTACGGGAAAACCATAGTTTATTAAATTAAATTTTGATAGTTCTGTAACTTAAACGCCGTCGACGGTTGCCAGCTGATATGTCAATGTACCAGCTGTTTATGACCTGTCAGTCAAATATGATCAGGCTTATTAGTCCCCTACGAGGACTATAGGAATGCCCTCCGTCAGTCTGTCCGTCCGTCCGTCTGTCCGTCCGTCCGTCCGAAAATCTGGATCCCGCGATATCTTCAAAATACTTAAAAAAAATTCATGAAACTTGGAATAGTGATAAAGGGCAATATGGAGATTATGCACGTCTTTTTATTTATTTATTTTTTTCGTTTTTGCGTCCGTCTGTCTGTCTGCTTTAAAAAACATTCAACACATCTTTAACCTAACTGGATTCCACTATATCTCCAAAAGTACATTGAATTTTTTTATGGAACTCCCCTACCGGTGTAACCGAGATAGGATTGCCCTCCGTCCGTCTGTCCCGTCTGTCCGTCCGTCCAAATTTTGTTTCCGGGCTATTTCTTGAAGACTATTGGCCAGATTTCAATTATTTTTTTTAAGAGTTATAGCATTTGACTAGCAATTTGCAATTTTCAAGCGAAATGAATGGGGGATTTTTTTCTTAAAGTAGTTTGTATAGAACATATCAACTGTAAACTTGAGAAAGATATTATTAAGAAACAGAGTAGTGCTTTTTTATTTTCCTTCCATTTTTGTCGAGCCCACCTTCGGTGAACTCGACCCTTAGTCGCCAGGTTTTGATGTTCGCTATATGTGCGTGCATGTGTCCGTCCTGATTTTTACGGACCATAACTCCAATTTGAATGAAAATGGAGGAATTTCTGTAAAAACTTCACACAAGTGATCACCTCCATGAGTTCTAGTTCTGCGCGCATGAACTGGGTTTATGGGTCAAAGGTAAAGGTCTTCTTAGAGATCACTGATAAATGCTTGTGCAGGGCATATCTGGTAACTGCATGAAGAGATTTTTTTTACTATAACTTCACACAAATGTTAACTACCATGAGATCTAGTGTCGCACGCATCAACCAGGTCTCCAGTTAAAGGTAAAGATAACAGAGGTCATTAGAAGTGCTTTTCTAGAGGATATCCTATATGCATGAGGGAATTTTTATGCAACATCTTAAAACTGCGATGCTGGCCCGTAGACATGCAGAATGAAATTCTAGTTTCTATGCAAACTCAAACTTGAAAAGAAACATCTATCGGCTGGGGATATACTAGTATTGTCTTTGACAATGCATCGTTGATTAAAATAAGTATTGTAAAATGCTTACATTTATACATTTCAGGAAACAAGTACATTGTCGTTATAACAGAATATTTGACAAAATGGGTAGAGGCAGAAGGGATTCCAGACAAGTCATCTGAAACTGTACTATCAGTATTCACAAAGTTTGTCACGACACATGGTTGCCCCAGCGTATTAATAACGGATCAGGGGAGAGAATTCTGCAACGACTTGAATGAAAAGTTTTGCAAGCAGTTTGGGATAGAACATAGAATTGCATCAGCATATCACCCACAAACAGGAGGACATACTGAAAGATTTAACAGGACTTTGTGCGATATGCTTGTGCACAGTGTAGATTTGTCGCAGAAAAATTGGGACATTAAGTTACCATACGTACTGTTTGCCTATAGAACGTCTAAACATGAGTCGACGAAACAAACACCATTCTATCTTGTGTTTGGAAGGCACGCACGCTTACCAATAGAACTAGACTTAGCAATGCAATCGGATGATAACCAAGACTCTGAATTGTCACTAAAGGAAAGAATAGACTCGTTCATTAAACTGTCGTGCAACAGAAAAGAAGCATCGTCCAATATTAAAACGGCACAATCGAAGCAGAAGAAATATTACGATTCTTCACTACCTAAAGACGATACAGCAGGTTTTGAAGTCGGCGACCAAGTCCTTCTTCATAACACCAGAAAATTGACGAGAAAAGGAGGGAAATTGGGTCTAAAATGGAAAGGACCATTCAAAATAACAAAAGTAACTGGAAAAGGCACTTATTTCCTAGAAGGAATGAAAACAAGTGTAAGTGGGAACAGACTGAATCGCTATAGGCAGAGTAATGACGATGCTGCTACAGATAACACAGAAAAGCGACCAACTGAAGGTCCAAAAGATGACCACAGTCTAATAAACAAAGAAACAGGAACCCAAGCAAACGAGAAAGCGTTTGAAAGACCTGCAAAAAGAAACGATAAATCTGACGACTGCAATCTCCCTCCAAAAAAGAGAAGAGTATCGCGAGAAGATGTTGCAACACAACCTACCAATTCTACAGAATCTACTAATCAAGAACCCCAACCATTTCAATTCAGACCATCTAATCAAGAATGGCAGGAACAAATCTCGAGTGTATTTAAGTCGGCAGTCAAAAACACGTATGCATCCGGTCCAGACAAATATATACGACGAGACGCCAAACCTACTAAAACTGTAAACATGCGTGGGGATGGCAATTGTTTGTTTAGAACATTCAGTTATTTAGTTTTTGGCGTACAAACACACCATAGCTTGATAAGGCAAGCGATTGTTGACTTCATGAAAGAAAACGAAACTCTAATGAAAGGCATTACACGTGATTCGGTTTCCAGATATCTAGACACGTCAATGATGGCCTCCGAAAACACTTGGGGAACAGAAGTGGAGATATTTGCTTTTGCAACTCTCACCAGAAGCGTTGTGTATGTTTATTCACAGTATGGCAGTAAGGAACAGTGGCGTTGGTTAGAATACAAACCGTTAGGCCTCATTGGTGGTAATTTAAGGGGTCGAGCAGTGTACATTCAGAATTCCAGCGACCATTTTGTCCCGGTGCTAGAGGTAGATGGCGAAGAGTTCTCAAGAAAGCCATACAAACGAATTCGGAACCACATTCCAGAAAGATACCACGCCCTTATAAGTGATGACATATTAGATGCTGCTTTAGTGAATTGTTACGCAGACGAAGCCTTGCTATTAAAACTTGACAAAAGTGTAAAGACTGTATATGTGAAGGCTTTTACTAACACGCCTTACAATGTAGAAGGGCTGCGTGGGTTATCTGACGAGGTGGATGCAAATATTTTCAATATAGTATGTGACTGGAGCGATGTCGAAAACATACTTAATTGATAAGTGACACGTGCAAGAATAAATCAACAACTCAGTGGAGAACGATACAATTTATGCTAAATTTGGTTTAACATATTGCATCTGATGAGCATAACAATGCGTGCTAAATATACCTTGTGTGATTTACTAACTAAAATAATAGCTTAAGATATAAACATATGTGACATGTAGTTTTACCAAAGCACAGGTCAACACCCTGGGACGTTTTGTTGGATTCGCCTCTATATTCCATACAGTTTTAAATAAAAAGTCCTTTCGTTTATGAAATTGTCCTTATTATATACCGAACAACACTCCCGAACCACGGATATATAGGATCTCACATGAGTTGTCATATGATATAAGATTTTATTAAACGAGCTCAAGAAAATGTTACATAGCGAGCCTCGGGCGAGCTTTATAACATTTTCTTGAACGAGTTTAATAAAATATTATATTTTTTGACAACGAATGTGAGATTCGTTTTATCACATGACTTAAAACATAAAAATAAAACATATAAAATAAACCCTTTTTAACGCTATGAGTACGCACGCTTTTCACGCCTTTTTTCTATATGGAATGTATTGGCGGAAATGAGTCACGTCAAAGTTATATTACACGTGTTAAATATAAAGAAATTCGTAATGATTATATTACATGAAAAACAAGCGATGTCATGTGATAAAATCAGATCTAGCAAATTCAACGATAATGCTACCAAGACCCGTATCTATATTCACACAAAAGTAAAAACACTCTAGAGGCCACATTTTTATATGAATCTTTATAAAATTTGGTCAGAATGCTAGTTAATTCGAGTGAGTTTAAAACTGAGTCATATTAGGTCAAAATTAGAAGTATGTCCGTCCGTCTGTCCGTTTGTCCGTCCGTCCGTCTGTCTGTCTGTCTTCCGGTAATGTCAAACACCCCCGGGGACGTAGACATGGTTGCGCGTCAAAATCGCAAGAAGGTTTAAAGAGTAGTTTAAAAAGATTTAAAAGAATGTTTAAAAGGGTTAACTAGAAATACATTCTGCATGCCCACGGGCAGATGTCGAGCCCGCTTTGTAGGTTTAAATTTTCACAGAAAGATTCATAATGGACATTTGTGAAGATGAAAGAATGATAATGACCTTGACCTTTGATATTGTGACCCCAAAAACAATAGGGGTCATTTACTCAATATGGGTGATCATCCTATCAGGTTTGGCAGCTGAAGGTTGAACAATAATTAAGTTATTGAGCGGAAACCGTTTTCAGTTTTAAGGTCTATGTAACCTTGAACTTGTTATTTGACATTTGACCTCTAAGTGTGACCTTGACCTTTGCCACAGAGACATAATTTTTTCGCGCGACACACCGCCTTGCCATGGAGAACATTTATGCCAAATTATATTAAAATCCCTCCATCCATATAGAAGTTATGCTCCGGACACGGATTTTGCGCCGACTCCAAGTGTGACCTTGACCTTTGACGAGCGGATCTGGGTGGTGTGCGCGACACGTCTTCTAATTAAGGTTAAAATATATCTCAAGTTAATGTTAAATTCCTTCAAAAAATGAGCGAGATATTTCGTCACGCAATCTGATTGGCACATACGAAATAAACAAGTCTCCGTGACGTCATATGGGCTGGCCACCGCTCTTCCGAATAACGGACGCGATCGTCGTGTTAATAAGATGCAATCGATTTTCTTAGAAGATAATCCAATAAATCGACTATTATTCTTTTGATATAAGTAGAAATAATATAAATGATAATATAAATATAAGAAATGAACGCCTTCTCGCTATAGTTCAACGGGTATATGAATACAACAAGTAGCGTGCATAGTTAACGTAAACCCCTTCGGGGTTTACGAACTATGCACGAGACTTGTTGTATTCATATAATCGTGAACCGACGCGAGAAGGCGTTCATTTCTTAAATATAGCTGCACTGAACTGCTCAGGGGTAGGGAGGAGGGCAACAGTAAGTGGTAGGTTGTTCCAATGGTACACAGTCCTGGGGAAGAAAGAACATTTATGATAATAAGAGGTTGCTGTAATTAACCTGTAACTCAGATCTTTTGCATGAATTGCTTATCCTTTTTGTGCTAAATGATTTCTAAAACCACTTTTCGAATGGTCATGAAAAGAAAAAAGGGATAATATTTTTAAGTCATTCATCATTGCTAGTTCCATTAATCTGTGTGGGACGTTTAATCACTATACAACTTTGATGACTACGAAAATGATTCAAATCACTAACAAACACTTGTCACTTACAGTGCACTTACAGTGATTCTGCTTGTATAATTAATAATTATTTAATTTCAATCGCAGAGAGGTTTATATAGTTGACTCCTAATCCAGTTGCACAGATTCGATTCTTAGGCGAGGAAGCTATCGAAGTATGTTACATCAGATCAGGATTAGACGAGTTCTGGTAAGAAGTCCAACGATACTAGATTGAAATCCAGCCACCCTCGCCCCCTGAAAACTAGCTAGTTCTGTGATTATAAATATTTTTGATTGTTGATATTCAAACAGGCCGTAAATTACAACAAGTAGTTGCGTATTTTGTTGATGGAACGTTCCTATGCAGTCCATCGCCTATGTTTTAAATGATAAACTGAGCAGCGCACAGTTTGTATGCCTGTCACCCATACACGACCCTGGTAGGCGTCGAACTCACAACGGTGAGGGGCAAGTGATTCTCGGTCGGAGACTTTAACCATTTTTTCTTTCCACACAAATAGGCATCGGTAGTGGTAATCCCTGAAGCTTGGATCAATTCCATCTAACTGCGGTCAAAAAAAAAACGTGCAGTATGGACGCATGCACGGACGGGTGCCATCTCTCCTCCGATGTCTATGGATGAAGATAATTATGTTGTGCAAGTGTACCTTAGATAGGTTAGGTCAAGGTTTGGATTGGGGGGGGGGTCCTTATTCTATAGGGGGTCACATTTCTACGTGAGGGGTCATTTTTCTACGTGTGAGGAGTCATAATATAATGACCCCCCAGTCATAATATAATGACCCCCCGGTCAATATTTTATATAAAATAATGACCGGGGGTCATTATTTTATATAAAATAATGACCGGGGGGTCATTATTCTATGGGGGTCACTTTACAACGTTACACCCGGCTACTCTCCCTAGTGACTGACCCTGTTTTTCTTCCCAAAAATAACCTCAGAAATTCCCCACAAAAAACGTAGATCGGCGAAGATTGTAAATTACCTGTCACAGTGAATGACCCTTGGGTCGACGATAGACAATATTCGCCGAGAGGAGAATCTGATTTTCAATATTTTGCATATCCTTGCAGCCTCACTTTGGGATTGACCTTGACTAATGTTACTTGGAAAACCCAAACCAAATATTTGTTTAACAATGACACATTAGTGTCTCCATTTAAAAAGAAAAAAAAGAAGAGATAAACAAAGAAGTTGGATACAATATTGAGAATGAATAAACATAATAAGCTAAACAGGCAATACTTACTTTATATGTAAATGTCTCCCCTCGCCCTGTAAATAATTATAATGGCTGTATTATGGTTTGTGTGCCTAATCGTCTGGAATAAATCATAAACTACTGACTGTTACCTTGTGCTCGTTATCGTAATCATTTCCGACAGATTTCCGCGTGAATATATAGCGATTTAGAAGCACAGTGCTTCTCTTGAGAAAGAGAAATAACCACTGCCTCTCATCACATGTCATCAGCGAACAGTATAAATGGAATAAAGCGGGAAAAAAGTTTGAAATTTACCGTTTTAGCCGTCTGGCTAAAAATCGTTATAAACATGTAACGCAGCGATTGATCTTCATGATGTTCACAAAATCTGCACCTTTCTGTTATTTCACTAACGATGCGTTCCAGTAGGAGAACATGTGAAGATTGCTCTGGAGCAATGCTGTGCCTTTTTGTCTAGGAGAATGAAAAAAATCATCACAATGTCATCTAAAATGAAAATGGGATTTGTCGACTAAGAACATTCCGATTGCCGTTTCTATCGCCAATAGAATGTCATTTTGTAACACTATTAAAGGAATCAAATCGGATTTATATACATTCACATTTACATTCTTCTGATGGTAAAATAAAAACATTTGAATTCGCAAAACGAATTACAGGACTGACTCATTTAATATAGTTTGAGTAGTGAGAAACCATTTGTGTGTGGGTTGTTTTTTGATAATTTACCAATACGTGCGTATAGATAGGGGGGCTTTTTTCTTGAATTCGTATACAACATTACAAGTCCAATTACACTATGTAATTATTTCTTTAGTAGTGAATGTAATTTTAAACTATAACCCAACACTCACAAATCTGAAAATGTGAAGAGTAGGCAGGGAAACAAACAGGCGCATTTCCCTTGAAATATGATAACTTGAACCTTTTTTATCGTGAATGACAATTTGAAAAAAAAACCTAATGTAGCAGCAATTCATTTTATAAGATTACTCTGTTTGTCAAATTGGTCATTAAAACAGAATAAGGTGATATATTCGTGATTCACCGCATTCAAATAAATCAAACAGAATGATTTAGTTTTCACGAATAGACTAAATGATTTGATATCTGTTTAAATGAAGATGACACATCAATATATATACAAATATATATTCACATTTTTCACAAATCACTTTCTTCAAAAATGGATAATTGACAGTTTTAAAAGAAAAATCGCAATGTTGATTCTTTCGTCACAATCCTGACAATTTTGTGAAATAAACGTGATTTCAAATATCACATATATGAAATGTGTGACTCAAGTTATAAATTGACACCCGTCGCAAAATAACAACTATCATACTGATAGTGTAATGGAAAACAACAACACATACTGGTTTCGTCATGCTCTTTAAGTTACATGTAATAAATGAAAAGGAAATACTACAACTATTTACATAAACGTCATTTTTTGGCTAGCCATTTTTGTGCATTAGTTTCCATAGCAACGCATGAGAGCCATTCATCAGCGGCCTCGCCCGGGGGAGTCGGGAGCTAATGAGCCTGGTCAACATGTCAACTCTTGATAGAAACAATAAATTTAACACCAGTTGTATTTGTCTTGATGTTTATAGACGTAAATTCTTACATTCATGACAAGTGTATATATGTATGCGTATAAAAGAGGCATTGCTCACTTTGAAGTTGGTTTCACTTCTTCAGGGCTTTTTATGTTGTTTTCGTCTGTAAGTTTTTCCTTTTGATGTTTTCTGTATGTTTGTGTGAGTAATCTCTTGATTTCAATAGTGTTTTAGTTATATCTTGGACATAGTACAGTCGCCTAAAATAATTATGCCGGCGACATTTTCATTTTCAGATTAAACCTCGAGAATGTATCGGCACTCAAAATGGCATTTGATGTACATTCTAATTTTAAATGAAATTGAATTTGAATAGAAATCAAATGATATTTGTTGAGGTTCATCCTTGCATTTGATGAGAATTCACCAGCTCTACTCGTACATTATCGTATCAAAGTTTTCTGTCATGCATTCAGTTTAAAAAATATATTTCGAGAAACTAAACAAAACTTTGAAGCAGCTGGGGAGGATGAGGATGTATATATGGTATTCAACTCTCCTATATAATGGTATTCAAGTATTCGAATTTGTTATACTAAATCTTCAAAAGATAAAACAGCCAAGAAATCTGTTCTTACGGTTAAGAAATTCTTCGAAATATTTAAATTCAAGCTCGATATTTGTTCGAAATTAAATCGCTGTTCTTTAACATGTTTAAATTTAGTTAGTTCATATATTATGTACCTTTTGTAAACTATCCAAGCAATGACATATGTGTAATGAACATCGGAGTTTTTCACGTTAAAATGAATTGGTATCAACGAGATTTGGTGAGAACTGCTACGCAAGAACAAATGATTTACCTAGCTACGACGCTAAGACACCATATTTTAAAGGCTTAGAATTCAAAACCATGAAAATGCTGACTTTTCTTTCATCTATTTTCAGGTTTAAACTGGCATGGCGCAGCGGATTCCTATCTTTAAGGACGACTTAAGTTTTGCTGAACGACAGGGGCGTGTCTGGGGAGACATGGAACGCGATTTGGAGCGACGAAGGCGCGAGTGGGAGGGTGAAATTGAGCGCATGCGCAAAGACTTCTTTACTCTAAAGCCCGATGATAATGGACGTTTAGAGTCCATAAGTGACAAGTTCAAAATGGGTGAGGGGTTGAAAGATGAGGCCCGGGGAGTTGTGGAAAGGGACGAGACCGGACAACCGGTGTTTCGTGTTCGTTTCAATGTAGATTCTTACAAACCTGAGGAGGTGAGTGTGAAAATCGACGCTAATAAGCTCATAGTACACGCTAAACATGAGGAGAAAACCGAAGGCAAAAGCATGAGCCGCGAGTATAGCAGAGAGGTTGACATACCTCGAGAAATTGATCCCATGGCCCTCCAGTGTTCCATCTCAACCGACGGTGTTCTTACTGTCGAGGCGCCAATGCCGTCAGGTCAGTTTGTTGCAAAGGATGCCACCGGGCCAAGGCCACCGCCCATTGAGCAGATTATCCAGACAAGCAATGCGTCACCTGTGTCGAGTGGTGCTCGGAACACTCCGCCACCACCACAGCAGGCACCGCCATCACAGCAACAAAAGCATTCGTCAACGTTCACTACTTTCCTTTCCGGTTCTCCTGCAAAGCCGCAGCAGCAAAGCACTCCACCGCCGCCGCCACCGAGCGCGGCCTACGGAGCCTCACAGCCAATACAACACTCCGTTCCGCAACCTCCTCAGGCGCCCTCCGGAAGCTCTTTCAGCACCGTACACGAGTCAGATCGGAAGTTCAAAGTGGATGTCGATATCGAAGATTTCGCACCGGAGGAGTTGTCGGTGAAGACCGTCGACAAACGCCTCGTGATCAGCGCGCGACGCGAGGAGAAGATTGGAAACAGGACGTCTACCAAAGAACTAAACAGAGAGATACATCTACCCGATACTGTCGACCCATATGCTGTCAAAGCATTCTTTTCCGACACCGGAAAGCTAGTAGTTGAAGCTCCTTACACTCGAGCAGTTCCAATCTCACATTACGGCGATGGGTTCCATAACGCCGCGGCTGGGCGATAGACCAAAACAGCAATGATCCAGATATGAAGTTCATTCAAAGCTGTAGTCCAAACTCTAGTATTCTACTTATATGTAAAATATAATTTAATTATTTAATTATTGTAATTGCTGGTGTACTTTCTAAGTGTAAATAAGGCAAATAACTGCAGGAAACACTCAACTCTTCTTGTAAAACAACAGCAGGGTGCAAGATGTACAACTTAGTAATTCTACAAATAATGTGTTCTGTGTTTATGTCGAATAACACTTGATCATAACTCCAAGTTATGCTGAAGAGCAATATAATATTTGTAGTAGTCAACGTTTTTGTTGGATATTTTCTTGCCATGAAATACTTTTACATAATGTCAATAAAATAGCTTAAAACCATTTTGCAACTTATATTTCGTATCAGTATAATTTTACAATAATACGAATCAATTCTACTCTTCGGACATGTTAATGTTTATGAAAAAAATAAAAAGGAGGCAATATTACCTATTTTCTGCAATGATTGATGATAAACCATCAAATTCCTCCAAATGGATGATATACAATATAATCTTTGCGAAAGGAAGCGATACAATTGTCCGGTTAGTGCAGTGGTTTGTACACTCGCTTCTCACCTAGGCGACCCGGATTCGATTACCAGCCTGAGCGCATGCACGTTTGGATTGTGGTCACCAAGACAAACAAGTGGGTTTCCTCCGGGTATTCCGGTTGCACACACAACACAACACTATTTCGTAACAGCGTGCCAATGAGAGTGTTTAATATAAGTTGCAATAACTTGTTTTACAATCGTTGTAAAATAAATGAGTTTAAGCTGGAGCGATACAATATAATGTCAACAAAGGGAAGCTATACAATGTAATCCTTACGAAGGGAAGCTATACAATATAATCCTTGCAAAGGGAAGCTATACAATATAATCCTTGCAAAGGGAAGCTATACAATATAATCCTTGCAAAGGGAAGCTATACAATATAATCCTTGCAAAGGGAAGCTATACAATGTAATCCTTACGAAGGGAAGCTATACAATGTAATCCTTGCAAAGGGAAGCTATACAATATAATCCTTACAAAGGGAAGCTATACAATATAATCCTTGCAAAGGGAAGCTATACAATCAAATCCTTGCAAAGGGAAGCTGTACAATCAAATCCTTGCAAAGGGAAGCTGTACAATCAAATCCTTGCAAAGGGAAGCAATACAATCTAATCATTGCAAAGGTAAGCTATACAATCAAATCATTGCAAAGGTAAGCTATACAATGTAATCCTTACGAAGGGAAGCTGTACAATCTACTCCTTGCAAAGGGAAGCTGTACAATCTACTCCTTGCAAAGGGAAGCAATACAATCTAATCATTGCAAAGGTAAGCTATACAATCAAATCATTGCAAAGGTAAGCTATACAATGTAATCCTTACGGAGGGAAGCTGTACAATCTACTCCTTACGAAGGGAAGCTTAACAATCTAATTCTTGAAAGGGAAGCTACGAAAAACCGCTGGTAACATTTCAAATTCAATATTTCCTTTTTTCCTTTTCATAAATTCACAATTTCAACTTAATGAATTAACGAGTTCACGATTTCAACTTCACTATTTCACGATTTCACGATTTCAACTTCACGAATTCACAAGATCAATTTCACGATTTCATGAGTTCAACTTCATGAATTCGCGAATTCACGATTTCAACTTCACAAATTCACGATTTCATTTTCACGAATTCAAGATTTCATGAATCATGAATCTGTGAAACCGTGAATTCATGAAGTGGAAATCGTGAATTCGTGAAGTTGAAGTCGTGAAAGGGGGGCTATGTAATCTAATCCTTGCAAAGGGAAGCTATAGAATATAATCCTTGCAAAGGGGAGCTATATAATATAATCCTTGCAAAGGGAGGCTGTACAATCTAATCCTTGCAAAGGGGAGCGATACAATCTAATCCTTGCAAAGGGGAGCGATACAATCTAATATATGCAAAGGGGAGCGATACAATCGTATCCTTGCAAAGGGGAGCGATAAAATTTAATCCTTGCAAAGGAGAGCGATACAATATATTCTTTGCAAAAGGAAGCTATACAATATAATCCTTGCAAATGGAGCGATACAATCAAATCCTTGCAAAGGGGAGCGATACAATCCAATCCTTGCGATGGGAAACTATATAATATAATCCTTTTAAAAAGAAAATATACAATCTTATCCTTGCAAAGGGAAGCGATACAATCTAATCATTGCAAAGGGAAGTTATACAATCTAATCCTTGCAAAGGGGAGCGATACAATCTAATCCTTGCAAAGGGAGACTATATAATCCTTGCAAAGAGAGGCTATATAATATAATCCTTGCAAAAAAGACTACCTAATCTAATCCTTGCAAAGGGAAGCTCTATACTCTAATTCTTGAAAGGGGAGCGATACAATCTAATCCTTGCAAAGGGAAGTTATACAATCTAATCCTTGCAAATGGGGAGTTATATAATGTAATCATTGCAAAGGGAGGTTATATAATCTAATCCTTGCAAAGAGAGGCTATATAATCTAATCCTTGCAAAGGGAAGCTATACAATCTAATCCTTAAAAGGGAAGCTATATAATCTTATCCGTGCAAAGGGGAGCTATATAATCTAATTCTTGCAAAGGGGAGCGATACAATCTAATCCTTGCAAAGGGAAGCTTTACAATCTAATTCTTGCAAAGGGGAGCGATACAATCTAATCCTTGCAGAGGGGAGCGATTCAATTTAATCCTTGCAGAAGGGAGCGAAACAATATTATTCTTGCAAAGGTGAGCGATACAATATAATCATTGCAAACGGAAGCGAAACAATCTAATCCTTGCAAAGGGGAGCGATACAAAATAATCCTTGCAAAGGGGAGCGATACAATCTAATCTAATTTCCGGACCAAATTATTATACGCATTGCTATGTTTCATATATATTTTATTTATTAATTAATATATTTTATTATGTCAGGTTAAAATAATAATAATAATAATAATAATAATAATAATAATAATAATAATAATAATAATAATAATAATAATAACAAGAGCTGTCACAGTCTGTGACGAATGCCCCCGAATGTGACATTGACCTATGAACAAGGTCAGTACATGAAAAGTTGATCTTGCCTTTACATGTCAAACACATATGGCAAGTTATTTTAAATTGCCTCTGAACATAAAAAATACCACCCATATTTGACAACCTACACTCTTATGACATTATATTCAGCATTCCATTGTGAATAAACACTAAGTGTATCTTTCACCTTAGAGGTAGGGGCATGGGTCTTGCACGCGACACGTCGTCTTGGTATGTCGAACACATGTGGCAAGTTATTTTAAAATCTGTCCATACAAGGAAAAAGTTACAGCCCTGACACGACAACCTATACTCTTTGTCATTATATGCAGCATTCCATTCTGAATAAACAATATACTCACATACATACATAACAAGAGCTGTCACAGTATGTGACGAATGCCCCCGAATGTGACATTGACTACGAACAAGGTCAGTACATGAAAAGTTGATCTTGCCTTTATGTGTCAAATACATATGGCAAGTTATTTTAAATTGCCTCTGAACATCAAAAAAATACCACCCATACTTGACAACCTACACTGTTATGTCCTTATATTCAGAATTCCCTTGTGAATAAACACTTAGTGTATTTTTCACCTTAGAGGTAGGGACATGGGTCTTGCACACGACACGTCGTCTTCGTATGTGGAACACATGTAGCAAGTGATTTTAAAATCTGTCCATACAAGGGAAAGTTACAGCCCTGACACGACAACCTAAACTCTATGTCCTTATATGCAGCACTCCATTGTGAATAAACACTAAGTGTGACCTTGACCTTTAATGTAGGGACACGGGTCTTGCACGCGACACGTTATCTTGGTATGTGGAACATATGTGGCAAGTTATTTTAAAATCTGTCCATACAAGAGAAAGTTACAGCCTGGACACGACAACCTATACTCTATGTCCTTATATGCAACACCTAAGTGTGACCTTGACCTTTGAGGTAGGGACACGGGTCTTGCACGCGACACGTCGTCTTGGAATGTGGAACACATTTGGCAAGTTATTTTAAAATCTGTCCATACAAGGGAAAGTTACAGCCCGGACACGACAACCTATACTCTATGTCCTTATATGCAGCACTCCATTGTGAATAAACACTATGTGTGACCTTGACCTTTGAGGTAGGGACACGGGTGTTACACGCAACACGTCGTCTTGGTATGTGGAACACATGTGGCAAGTTATTTTAAAATCTGCCCATACAAGAGAAAGTTACAGCCCGGACACGACAACCTACACTCTATGTCCTTATATGCAGCACTCCATTGTGAATAAACACTAAATGTGACCGTGACCTTTGAGGTAGGGACACGAGTGTTGCACGCGACACGTCGTCTTGGTATGTGGAACACATTTGGCAAGTTATTTTAAAATCTGTCCATACAAGGGAAAGTTACAGCCCGGACACGACAACTTATACTCTATGTCCTTATATGCAGCACTCCATTGTGAATAAACACTAAGTGTGACCTTGACCTTTGAGGTAGGGACACGAGTCTTGCACGCCACATGTCGTCTTGGTATGTGGAACACATGTGGCAAGTTATTTTAAAATCTGTCCATACAAGGGAACGTTATAGAGCCGGACGGACAGACAGACGGACGGACGGACGGACGGACGGACTGTGCGATTTTAATATGCCCACCTTCGGGGGCATAAAAACACATACAGACATACATACAGACGCACAAACAGACAAACTTACATACATACAGACACAGACGCACAGACAGCCACACAGACAGACATACATACAGACAGACATATATACAGACGCACGTACAGACGCACATACAGCCGCACAAACAGATGCACGTACAGGTGCACAGACAGACATAATAAAATCTTATTTTAATAAATACAAGGCAGTCCAAAGGACGGCTATATCCCCCGCCGTTGTTTTTAGTACATTTTGTATTTCTCGCAATCTGACAGGTACGTTGAATCCGACCAAAATTGTACACAACCAAAGTCAAGAGTGGGAATATAGGAAATAAAGTTGTTTGATCGGCAACCTAAATATTCTTGGATATTTCAACATATTATAAAAGGATATTTGTTCAAGTTTTTCATATTGTGTGTAGTGTAGGTAAGATCAATGTCAAGGTTATTTTGGCTAAAAATAGGAAGGAAAATGTGTCCTTGATTTATAACATCGATGTAACAGCAAGCCTTAAGTATTTTCGATCAAGTGATACATATATATTGTGGTGACGTCATAACCTTATTTTACCGCTTTTGAAGAGAAAACACATGTTATGAAATATAAATATATTATCACATTTGTGTCCATTGCTTTTATAAATATAAAACTTGTTGCACATAATGATAATGCTTGGTCGAGTGCGCTAATTTTCAATCTGTGCAACTTGTTTAACACTTTCAATTAACATTTATATCTTATCCTCTATTTAACATTGTCATAATATGGACCCGAAACTTCATGATGGATTACTGGCACAAATTGCAATTGGTTCGAGTTCTTTGATCAAATTCAGTTTTTGTTGCTTAAAGTACAGGAAATGTATAAGGTCAATAAATCCAGTAAGAATTGACATGTCTACACTGCTAAATGTAAAATGCCCGGACACAAGCATGTGTACTCTGACCTTTAAATATCAGATGTGACCTTGACCATTGAGGTAAGGACCCGGGTCAAGGTCACTGCACATCGTCTCAAGAAGGACAACATTTGTACCAAGTTATATGGTAATCCATCAATGCATAAGTAAGTTATAGCGCGGACACAAGCATGTGTACTATGACCTTTAAATGTCTCGTGTGACCTTGACCTTTGAGGTATGGACACGGGTCAAGGTCACTGCACATCGTCTCAATAAGAACTTTATTTGTACCAAGTAATATGGTAATCAATTAATGCATAATTAAGTTATAGCGCAGACACGAGCATGTGCACTCTGAATGTCTCGTTTGACCTTGACCTTTGAGGTATGGACCCGGGTCAAGGTCACTGCACATCGACTGAATAAGGACAACATTTGTTCTAGGTAATATGGTAATCCATCAATGCATAAGTAAGTTATTGCGCGGACACAAGCATGTGTACTCTGACCTTTAAATGTCTCATGTGACCTTGACCTTTGAAGTATGGACCCAGGTCAAGGTCACTGCAAATCGTCTCAATAAGGACAACATTTGTATCAAGTAATATGTTAATCTATCAATGCATAAGTAAGTCATAGCGCGGACACGAGCGTGAATAGTCTGGCCTTTTAATGCCTCGTGTGACCTTGACCTTTGAGGTATGGACCCGGGTCAAGGTCACTGCACATCGTCTCAATGAGGACAACAATTGTACCAAGTAATATGGTAATCCATCCATGCATCAGTAAGTTATAGCCCGGACACGAAATGTTACAGCAAGACGGAAGGACGGACGGACGGACGAACGGACTGACAGACGGACGAAGTGCATTCCTATAATCCCCTCCCCACTCCGTGGCGGGGGATTAAAAATATCTATAAAACATTGCAATGCGTATTTTAATTTTTTCCGGTCCAGCCATTCTTTTATACTAACACAAAATTAGGAAAACTCCGAACGAATTCCGTAACAGTTCGGAGATTTTCGTTGGTCCGGATTATGTCCAGTCCGGCCAGTCTTTTATACCCAAACGTTGGAGGATGTCCGTCAAGTTATTGCTGCGTAAAACATGCTATATTTGACAAAAGATTCTGTCAGAAGTAAGCAAGCAAAGATGACTTTTGTTCTGCAAAAAACAAAACAAAGGTATACCAGTATACGAAGGCTTCTGCCCTTGCCACAAACAGTAACTGCATCATTGGACATTGCGACATGGAAAGTGTGACAACAAGACCAAATCATGGCAAATGTATTGAAAAGGTGAGGAGGAGAAGGAGAATGCCCAAGAAAAACAGTATTGCCTTTGTGGTAGTAATTTTAAATTGTGGTGACAAGGGGGTGGAGACAAAAAATACATGTGTCAAACTTAAATTATATCATCGTTTTATAGTTGATCGCTTCCAACAAATTCGTGTCTCAGCTGAATAATTGTCACGTTAAATCGGCTTTCATTCAAGTTCCCCAGAACTTTCAATTTGGTGTAATATTCACGTTTTAAAATACCATATTTCTATTTAAGAAAACGCAAACCACTTTATTGAATTTGTACGAACGCTGTGTCTTTGGCTACATATTCTACTGTAAAGTAGTAGTAGCGACTTTTCAGCATAAGCTCCTAGATTTCCAGATTTTCCTAATTAATCACAAGCCTCGTTTTGTCACAGGCACAAATCCAAACAAGAGCTGTCACAGTATGTGACGAATGCCCCCGAATGTGAAATTGACCTACGAACAAGGTCAGTACATGAAAAGTTGATCTTGCCTTTACGTGTCAAATACATATGGCAAGTTATTTTAAATTGCCTTTGAACATAAAAAATACCACCCATACTTGACAGCCTACACTGTTATGTCCTTATATTCAGAATTCCCTTGTGAATAAACACTTAGTGTATCTTTCACCTTAGAGGTAGGGACATGGGTCTTGCACACGACACGTCGTCTTCGTATGTGGAACACATGTAGCAAGTTATTTTAAAATCTGTCCATACAAGAGAAAGTTACAGCCCGGACACGACAACCTATACCCTATGTCCTTGTATGCAGCACTCCATTGTGAATAAACACTAAGTGTGACCTTGACCTTTGAGGTAGGGACATGGGTCTTGCAAGCGACACGTCGTCTTGGTATGTGGAACACATGTGGCAAGTTATTCTAAAATCTGTCCATACAAGGGAAAGTTACAGCCCGGACACGACAACCTATACTCTATGTCCTTATATGCAGCACTCCATTGTGAATAAACACTATGTGTGACCTTGACCTTTGAGGCAGGGACACGGGTCTTGCACGCGACACGTCGTCTTGGTATGTGGTACACATGTGGCAAGTTATTTTAAAATCTGTCCATACAAGAGAAAGTTACAGCCCGGACACGACAACCTATACTCTATGTCCTTATATGCAGCACTCCATTGTGAATAAACACTAAGTGTGACCTTGACCTTTGAGTTAGGGACACGGGTCTTGCACGCGACACGTCGTCTTGGAATGTGGAACACATTTGGCAAGTTATTTTAAAATCTGTCCATACAAGGGAAAGTTACAGCCCGGACACGACAACTTATACTCTATGTCCTTATATGCAGCACTCCATTGTTAATAAACACTAAGTGTGACCTTGACCTTTGAGGTAGGGACACGGGTCTTGCACGCAACACGTCGTCTTGGTATGTGGAACACATGTGGCAAGTTATTTTAAAATCTGTCCTTACAAAAGAAATTTACAGCCCGGACACGACAACCTATACTCTATGTCCTTATATGCAGCACTCCATTGTGAATAAACACAAAGTGTGACCTTGACCTTTGAGGTAGGGACACGGGTCTTGCACGCGACACGTCGTCTTGGTATGTGGAATACATTTGGCAAGTTATTTTAAAATCTGTCCATACAAGGGAAAGTTACAGCCCGGACACGACAACCTATACTCTATGTCCTTATATACAGCACTCCATTGTGAATAAACACTAAGTGTGACCTTGACCTTTGAGGTAGGGACACGGGTCTTGCACGCGACACGTCGTTTTGGTACGTGGAACACATGTGGCAAGTTATTTTAAAATCTGTCCATACAAAAGAAATTTACAGCCCGGACACGACAACCTATACTCTATGTCCTTATATGCAGCACTCCATTGTGAATAAACACAAAGTGTGACCTTGACCTTTGAGGTAGGGACACGGGTCTTGCACGTGACACGTCGTCTTGGTATGTGGAATACATTTGGCAAGTTATTTTAAAATCTGTCCATACAAGGGAAAGTTACAGCCCGGACACGACAACCTATACTCTATGTCCTTATATTCAGCACTCCATTGTGAATAAACACTAAGTGTGACCTTGACCTTTGAGGTAGGGACACGGGTCTTGCACGCGACACGTCGTCTTGGTACGTGGAACACATGTGGCAAGTTATTTTAAAATCTGTCCATACAAGGGAAAGTTACAGCCCGGACACGACAACCTATACTCTATGTCCTTATATGCAGCACTCCATTGTGAATAAACACTAAGTGTGACCTTGACCTTTGAGGTAGGGACACGGGTCTTGCACGCGACACGTCGTCTTGGTATGTGGTACACATGTGGCAAGTTATTTTAAAATCTGTCCATACAAGAGAAAGTTACAGCCCGGACACGACAACCTATACTCTATGTCCTTATATACAGCACTCTATTGTGAATAAACACTAAGTGGGACCTTGACCTTTGAGGTAGGGACACGAGTCTTGCACGCCACACGTCGTCTTGGTATGTGGAACACATGTGGCAAGTTATTTTAAAATCTGTCCATACAAGGGAAAAAACAGAGCCGGACGGACGGTGCGATTTTAATATGCCCACCTTCGGGGGCATAAAAAGTAACTTATGTTTCGGCATCATACAAGACATCAGTTCAAACTGGTAAGGGCTTATTTAAAGAAATATATACTCCAGAGAAATATACACTTTATTCTAAATCAAAGCATTTGATTTGTATAAAGAGAAAACAGTAGAATTTTGACCACAATTGGCCCCAATAATTTTCTTTCAATATGGTATAAAAGTGAAGAGAAAGGAGGTGAAAATGTGCATACGCCAGCAATTGCACAATGTACTAGAGTAAAAGATCTCGTAAAAGAACAATATAATTTCTTAATAAATCAACAACTAAAATAGAATATATAAATAGGTCTGTATAAAAACATAAGCAGTATAGCATATGCAAAGGTAATACAATTGTATTTTGATAAATTTCTTTACAAAAATAAAACTTTATTAAAAAATTAACCAGAACATGTTTACATCACTTACTTTGGAGATGTAGTGAGAGAGACTCTTTAACACCATGTTGGCAACATTTGTTATTCAAATTAATTTTGTTGAAATCGAGTCACAATATCAATTAAAACACCAAAAACTAAGAAATGCATACTGACTCAATTGAACAGGAAATTTATAAAATTAAATAAAAACCATTTAATATTAAACTCGGATATTAGTGCTTTTTCAGCAAAATGAAGCATGTTCTGCAACGTTTTCACACATGGATGAACAATTTATTTCTGATATTATGTTCAAATGACTGTTTTTCTGCAGATACAATAATTGTATCTTAAATGTTGAATATCTGACCCTTTAAAGGGTTTAGCTCATGTTTTTGGACCAATTTATTTTTCACGGTAATGCATCTGAAAGCACTAATTTTATAATTATTTTACTCTTTGATATCGAAATTGCAAAAAAAATAAATAAAAATTAAAGTATAATGTGAGTAACATGGTAGGGAAAAACACTGTCACCTGAGACTTTTATGGTAGGGAAGGAACTGTCAATTAGTTATAATGTTAATGATTCCTAATGCTCAAATAAGAGCTCTTTCTTTAATTAATAGGCAATTTCTTATGTGTTATTGACTCGATTCATACAAATTTCTCACATGCACCATCACACTTTAATTACAGACATTTCATCTAAGTTTTATCAATTTCTACTCTTAATTTTACATAGCAATAGCTAAGGATAGTGAAATTTGCTTCTTTTTTTCATTTATTACAGGGGAATAACTCTTAGTTGATATCCAGATAAATCTCGTGTGTGACAGTTAATTGTACTAGTTATTGCGAGTCGTCGACCAACATTTCCAAGTAAAATTATTTCCTGTAGCAACTTAGGACCACAATTAATAGTGTGGTCTAAAAATATTTAAGCAAAAATTATTAATAAAGATAATGAGTATGCAGTACTATTTAAGGATCAAGCACTTGCAAAACACTATAAAAGGGAAAACAGTAGTTATAAAGCCTTCATGATATTTTGCTGTTTTAACCTTCATTTTTTTTCTGAAAACTCTCCTCAGTTGTTTGTTGAGATAATCAATTGGCGTAACTCATCTACTATTACAAGTGTTTGGTCTTGCTGAACATAGTTTTGCACATTGTGAGAAGTAACATATGTACCAAGTTTCACATAAATATCTGGAACAGGTTTTCAGCTATGGCTTTCAAGACACCAACTCAGATGACAACAAACCTTGGACAATATCTTGACATTTTTCTTCGAAAAACAAATGAATCAAAATGTATTATTATATCAAACTCATTATAATGCTAATATTGCATAGAACATAGTCCAATATCAGCAGTGTCATACTTTTAAGGCTATAGGATCAAACACACATTTCTAATCATGCCTCAACAAATAAAACATATCGATCAGTGAGTGCATGATGAATTATTTAAAATAAGAGAGGATGTCCTGAGCCTTATTTCATCTTTATGTTAACCTCACATCACAAATTCTATTTTGGATATTCTGCCGCATGCATTTTTATTTATTTATTGTTAATGAGCTGATATCATAGGTTGCTAAGCAAAATAACGTTATATCAATTAAAATGATTTTTTTTTCTGCCAAAATAAGGTAATTATTAGAAGTGCTTCCTTTAAAAGAAATTACTTGAAAAACAACAACACACACACCCAACAAATTTTGTTGTTTTGGACTAAGCATTTTTCCTGATAAAAATAAAAATTGAAATAAAGAAGGCTGGTCATTGTTGAATTTAAAATACCGTAAAGCAAATATATAGCATTACAGAAGAATTTCTAACAAAATCAACATCCCATTATAAGTTGGTGATGTAAACTTATTTTTTTGTATGTATATCTAAATTACTTCTTATAACCATTTTGACACTTTTTAACCCCCATGATGATAAAATACTGCATTAATGGAAATAACAAAATGCAACAAAACAAAACCTATAACCTAAACTTAGCACACACAAGGTCATTACAAAATTTACATATCATGTGATTTTCTTAATGCCAATATTCTATGTTACTTTATATACTAATGATTTTTCTGGGTTTTTTTAAATAAGAAGTTATTGGTTTAAATATTTTTGTAAACAAAATAATTATACTTACATCATTATTTTCATAAAATATTTCAATTGAAAGCTAAATTATATTCAACTGAAAAAATGGAGGTAATTAGACACATAAAATCAGCGTTTTTCACTAAACAATATTTTAATTGTTCATTTGAAAACGCTTGCATCACTTCAACTTTAGAAACAGGAGCTTAATTTTCTTCATGCGAAATATCATTTGAAGTGTTATTTCTCAGTATGTCTCCAGTCTAAAACCTCAAAAAGAGTCTGGCAACTGCTCAGGTACTGTTTGCAAAGCGCTGTGCTCCTCCCATTTACCTACCTCAATAGCTTATAATGAGTCAGTGGTCGAGTGAGGGATGAGCTTAGTATTTCTCATCCATTTTTGTTCAATAAAGCACAGTGTGAACCTCCAGGTTTTATCACACATTATCTGAGACTTTATCATAGTTATATACACACTTTATTTTTTTTCTCTCATTATTTTATCCTACACAACCAACTACATGCTTCTTGCAGGTATTGCACATCGCCGCGATTTTTCCTTACTGCGGATGTTATCTTTTAATCCAATTTTCACTATACCCCGCGATAGAAGCATAACGCCCACCCTGTTTATTTCTATAAATTTCCCCGCGTTCTGCCGCATCGAGTCGAAGCTACATACGTTGTTGCAATATGTTAATTAATGGTAATTAAGGTGGATGTCAATTTTCTGAAGGCTATTTCTTTGTTCCCATCAATGTTATTCTATTCAGTTAAATTAAACTCATACAAACTCATCCGGTAATCTAACAAGAGCTGTCACAGAGACAGCGCGCTCGACTATTCCGCCGCTTTTCAATGTAAGGATTGAAACGTTTAGGCAAAACATGCATGGTTCACTGTTAAATTAGAATTCAATGCAATACATGGTGTGCTGAGATATTAACATAAATGTGGTTACATGCAAAATTTTAACCAGAATTTCTAGTTCTAATAATAAAGGCCCATTATTTGCAAAATACAGTTATCTAACTTGGTTATTCAATTAAGTTGGGTGATTGAATACTATTGTATAAAGTCTCAATGCAATACATCAAAATAGTTGCTGAGATATTATCTTATGTGTGCTAACATGCAAGACCTTAACCAGAATTTCTAAGTCGCATAATAAAGGGGCAAAAATTATATATTATAAAAGATAGAGTTATCTTACTTGATTAAATAAGAAGGTTAAATAGATGGGAGCCTGTGTGTAAATTTTTAATGCAATACATGATGTCTTTGCTGAGGTATTGACTTAAAAGTGGGTACATGCAAAACCTTAACCAGAATTTCTATGTCGAATAAAAAAGGGGCCATTATTTTAATTTAATGCAAACTGGAGTTATCTTACTTGGTTATTTAAGTAGATTGTATAAAGTCTCAATGCAATCCATCAAGTAAATGCTGAGATATTAACCTATGTGTGTTTACATGCAAAACCTTAACCAGAATGTCTAAGTCAAATAATAAAGGCCCATAATTTGCATTATATTCAAAAAAGTGTTATCTGGGAATACATATCTAATGTTTCAATGCAATACATAATATATTTGCTGAGATATTGACTTAAATGTGGTTACATGCAAAACCTTAACCAGAATTTCTAAGTCAATAAATAATAAAGGGCAATTATTTTGCATTAAATGCAAACTAGAGTTAGCTTACTTGGTTAATTTAGTAGATTGGATGGTTGACTACCATTGTATAAAGTCTCAATGCAATACCTCAAGTAGTTGCTGAGATATTAACCTATGAGTGCTTACACGCATAATCTTAACCAGAATTTCTAAGTCAAATAATAAAGGGCAATTATTTGCATTAAATGTAAACTAGAGTTATCTAACTTGGTTAATTTAGTAGGTTGGATGGTTGAGTACCATTCTATCAAGTATCAATGCAATGCCTCAAGTAGTTGCTGAGATATTAACCTATGTGTGCTTACACGCAAAACCTTAACCAGAATTTCCAAGTCGAATAATAAAGGCCTATTTTTTGCATTATATTCAAATAATTGGTATCTAACTTCATTAATTTAGTATTTAAGACAGTTGGGAATACATATCCAAATTTCCAATGCAATAACTGATGTATTTACTGAGATAATGACTTAAAGGTGCTTACATGCAAAACCTTAACAAAGGTGTGACACCAACGCCAACGCCGACGCCAGGGTGAGTAGTATAGCTCTCCTTATTCTTCGAATAGTCGAGCTAAAAATCACTTGGTTCTTACTCAAAATGTAATTTGATCCCTGAAAATTATGATGCTTTGCAACAGGGAAAGTTTTCACAAGAATCTAAATTTAGAATGATGGAATACGAGTGTGCACATTTTTCACTATCGTTTTACTATGCTTTGTAATCTTATTATTTCCAGTTTGTCTATATGTGACACTTTCACTATTATTGTAATATTTTTAAAGAAGTAAATGAATTTAACAAATAACATTTAATCAAACCCTTTGCACAATGATAACTTTAAAAATGAAAACTAAATTCAGTTTTGTTTTAGTAATTGTGACACAAAAACGTACAATAATCTCTGTTCTTCTAACAAAGACGCGTGAAAAACGGACGGAGCTTCTAGTACAAACTCTTGCTAAAAGCCTGAAAGCCCTTTCACAGATATACTTTGGTATCAATTAACTTTTTATAAATTCTTTAACAAACACTCAATATTCCAGCGATATAATTATCAAGGTTGAGGGATAAGATTGTTTACCTCGCAATCGGGTGAAATCCATTCTGCGAGCATGGTTCAATTTACATGTGCAATCTTTTATTTATACCAACGGTACCTGTAAAAACACCTACATATCTCAGTAAGCAGCATTGCGGCGATATGCTGTGTGCATGTTTTCGGAAGTCGTACCCGTTAGCAGCAGATGAACGCGGTGATAATACATACCATCACATTGGCTACCGTGGTACTGGGACTAATATATGTTTATATATATGTTAGTAGAATACCTAACCTTTGCTAAAAAATAGGACAATTCTGTTAGGACACTGTATGGCACAATTGAAAGTAACTTGCAGAAAAGGGTGAAAAATGTAAAGTTAACATAACTCGAAAAAGAGATCATAATTTGATAATTTGATACACATTCTGTAAACCTAGAGAGAAATGAAGACACTATGAAATGAATGTGATAACGGAGAGTTTAAACAATGAGATTTCTATACTAAAATACTACATTTAACAACAATGATAGACAGTAATGAAGAAAATTAAAATTATAATTAAAATGCAACAACTTTTATGATTACCAGTAAAATAATAAAAATACAATCTGTAAGAACGATGCAAAGTATAATGCTAAATGAATTTTAGTAAAATTTTACAATGTAAACAAACATGAACAAAGCAGGGTGAACTAATATTTCAATATTACATGGTTTTGAAACTATAAAATAACAACAAAAAAATGTTATTCCACACAAATGCTAAGAGATGTATTGTAACACATATCACAACAAAGATGGATTTCAAGCAAGTTTTCCTTTGAATACATGATTAATACAAATGTTTTCATAATTCAAATATACTGAACAATTCTGATTATACTGTGAAGTAAATAAAACATATGATAAACATATACATAATAAACATAACAAAGATATACATAACTACATGCAAAAAAGACCGGAAATAGTTTGAACAATGTTGATATTCTGACAGTATTTTACATTTTTAATAAATTCTCCACATATATGCTATGAAACCGTAAAGAATTTGTAAGGGTTTTTCATAGTCTGTAACTTTGTTGTGAAAGAGGGACTGTCATACTGTGATACTGATACGGATCTATCTTACCTCAGCTATACTCTCACTGAGAGTGGTGTGTTATGGCAATCTAAACTATGGATATAATTCCTGTTTAAGTATATATACTCTCAAAATTGAAATGTACATGATTAGCAGTACATATTACTATTAAACAAAACATAGCTAATGTCTTGTTCATGCATACATACCCTAAACTTATAACCTTAATATTTTTCTAAATATAGTATTCAAACTACTTTCAGTCCCTGTAATGAAACAGAATAACATCTGAAAAAGAAAGTCGCAGTTTGTGAATTCACCACTTAAAAATCCATTAAAAATTTCTATCAATTAATCAGAATTGAAATTTACTAGACTGTTATTTTATCAGCTTTTTGTGCTTTACCTACTAAAAAAATCAATGTAAGAATGTGTCAAGTAATATTTAACCACAACCTTAATCTTCTAAATCATTACAATACAACTTTAAATAGTTTGACTACAAAGAACACGCTTATCATATTAATTGAAAGTGAAAACTCCTGAAGAGGTTGTCAGTGCAATTATTGTATTTATGGATAATTCATACATGTTGGGTAACAAAACAGCACCTTTATAATGAAATAGAAAAAATACAACTATAATCTAGTATCATGACATGATATTATGCATCATCAGCAATATTTACAATACTCATGGCACAAACATAGCCAATAGTTTTCTTTGCAATTAAGTACAGGAAGAGTATTATATAAAAAGTAAGAAGATATTTTACAAAGGCTAGAGGTACTTGTAATAAGTGGTAATAATAATAATATAACATATATGGCTCCTGAATGGCGGTTGTTCAAAGTTCTTCCTGAAATTCTATCAACACTCTTGGCTTGATTAAACTGCTTACTTAGTAATAATTACAATGTTTATCAAATAAGGCAGAAAAAGTATTCTGTTACTCGGAAAAAATGTTTTGTTCTCTCAATGAGAATGCAAAAAATGTCCATATACAGTAGAAACTCACTAAACCAGAACTCCACAAAACCGGAATCCTCGGGATACCGGACTTTTTGCAGAGTCCTGGTTTCCCCCTTCTATTTTCAATGTAAAAAAATCCCTACAAAACCGGAATTCCGGACAAAAAATCGAGAAAATTTGTTAGTTGTCAACGTAATTTTACCTTCCAAAACCGGACATATATTTGTTCCAACAATGTCAAAATGATTTTTTGTATTAGGAATTCGCGTGTCATTTTGTTTTGACAGCCGGTGCGTCGTTAAATATTGCACCTGTGATGTTGTGTTATCGATAATGATGATTGCGCTGTGGATTGCACGATAATCAAACCTGTGAAAAGAAAATTGATTGAAACATTAATTTGTTTGTTGCAGAAAATAGAGAACTAGAAACGGTTATTAAGTGATCATTTTGGAGGGTTGTTTTATCTAAAGACTTCTACGATTGAATCAAATTAGAGCGATGCGTTAATTAAACTATCAAACATTCTTAACAAGCATTAAATTACAGATAATCCGATAATCTGTTTGTTTGTTACTCAAATCAAGAACTTTGATTGGTGATGAAGTGGTCGTTTTCGCGAGTTGTTTTATTTTAAGACTTAAAAAAAAAAGCTGATTATAAAACGCAGAAATGTTTAATTATGTTTATCACTTTTGCATGTCCTTTAATCATGTCTCAACATCCATCTGAACGTCGTTGTTGATGTAAAATAAATGTTATCTTCATGTGTTTTTATTTTATTCCAGTTTTCAACTTCCCTTTAAAGGTTAAGTCAGTTAATATTTTGAGTAAACTTACTCCGTACATCAAATCCTCACTAAACCGGAATCCTCACTAAACCGGAAATTTTGCCCAGTCTGGACCATGTCCGGTTTAGTGAGTTTCTACTGTATATTCTTTCCATAAATCATCTACTTTATTTCAATAACATTGCTGAGACCTTGGATTATGACCATATCTTACTTAATTTGCTAATTAATCATTACAAGGCTATGAAATAATTCCCAGTCTCCAAACAAATATGCTTATTTTTCAGAATGACAGTCAAGATATTTAAACACTTTCTCCCCCTAAGCTGATAACTTCCCCATTCTTACAGTGAGCCTGCAAAAGCAGAAGGTCTTGATTCCTTCCTCTGGCCCCTGAGGGGTCATTCTGATCATTCTGATCAGTATCATATCTGTCCACTATATGCTGCATTTGTTCAGAGATGGTCTTACTAACCACATCAAAGCCATCAATATCATCTGGAAGGATGAATTCAAAATCATGGTCAATAGGGTCAGAAGAAGCTGACTGAGTGCCTGGATGATCCTGATCAGGATTTTGTGGAGGGGGAATATTCAGGCTTGGTCTAGATTTTTGTGTGCCTGCTTTTAACTTTGCATACACTTGAGCAGATTGATCAGATCCATTTTCAACTTTTTCATAAACATGACCATTTTCAATGCAGAGGCCAACATCGGATGGGGTAATTGTTATCGCATCGTCAGGATTAAGCATAGCAATAAGCCTATCTTGGAATCCAGCATGTGACCAAGCATCTGGCTTATCAGAAACAGGGGTCTGACCAGGAGAGCCAAAATCCTGCGGAAGACCAGAATCAAATCTGCTACCACTGCTATCAATGCGATCATATATTGGTTTTGGTTTCGTTGGCTTGTTTTGTTCGTAAGCCAAGGCCTCAGCAATAGCAGCGTTCAATTGCTGACCTATGGGTTTTAGCCGATGATTCCCGTCTAAGGGAAGATCATACTGAGCCAGATTATCTGTGCGATGAAGTTGATGAATGTGAAGGAGAAAATCAGTGAAATTTTTCATCAATTTGTATGTATAACCTGGACAAATATCGGGAATAATGAATTTCTCATCAGTATACTTGAAATATACCATGACAATGTTATCATATCGTTCGTCATGCTTGAATTTGTTCTTCAAGCTGTTGATACTTGACATTTTTCGAGATCCTGGCGGAGTACCGCTATACCCATCGTCAATGCCATATTTATCATTATATGCCTTAAATGCACCCTCTGAGTTCACGATAATTGCAAAGTCCGCATCTTGAAGATCCTGGTGCACCCAATGATCATCTAGCTCCCATTCTGCACACATGACTGTACAGTAGCAATGCTGTTGAAGGTATGTGGCGAAACTTGTGACAACATTCCGGTGAAAGCGATTCTCATCTTCATACAGCAGGAACAACTTGGGGCGTTTTTTTAACTGGACTTTCTCAACCACTGAAAAGACAAGAAAATTGTTAATATTTAAATTTGTATTAAGGTAACAGTATTTTTAGTAGAATGTAATGACTTTTGACTTTTTAATATTCCAAAGAAGACAATCTAGGCCAGAAGGTAGCACTAAAAATCCTGATTTTTCCTGAAAACAAAGATTTTCAGTACTATTATAAACAAGAGATGTTTGTCAAACATTATGCCGCCCCCCCCCCCCCCCCCCCCCCGAGCTCCATGTTGTCAGGATTATACGGACAATTTAATGAAATATGCATGGACCAAAATGACAGCTGATTTGTCACTGACATTGGATGCCGTTGAGGCAGTTTTAAGATTATCACCATTCAAAGTTTGAGGATAGAGTGTGTTATGACCATGACCTTTGACCCTATGACCTCAAAATCCATAGGAGTCATCAGCTGGTCACCAGGAATCTAAATGTCAAGTTTGAGGGCCATGGGTGCAGGCATTGTTATCACACAGACAAGCTTTTTTCGTTCAAGGTCACTCTAACCTTGACCTTTGACCCGATAATGCCTAAAATCATAAGGAGTCATCTACTTGTCAGGCCCAACCTCCAAGTCAAGTTTGATGGCCAAGGGTGCAGGCATTGTCAAGTTATCACTCGGACAACCTTTTATCGTTCAAAGTCACTGTGACCTTGACCTTTGGCCCAATGACCCCTAAAATCAATAGGGGCCATCTACTGGTCAGGCCCAACCTCCAAGTCAAGTTTGATGGCGGCATTGTAGTTATTACTTGGACAACTTTTCACCATTCAAGGTCACTGTGACCTTGACCTTTGGCCCGATGACCCCCAAAAACAATAGGTTTCATCTACTGGTCAGTCCCAACCTCCAAGTCAAGTTTGTGGGCCATAGGTGCAGGCATTGTCGAGTTATCACTCGGACAACCTTTTACCATTCAAGGTCACTTGACCTTAACCTTTGGCCTGAAAACCCCCAAAACAAAAGGGGTCATCTACTGGTCAGGCCCAACCTCCAAGTCAAGTTTGAGGGCCATAGGTGCAGGCATTGTTGAGTTCACACAGACAACCTTTTTCCATTCAAGGTCACTGTTACCTTGTACTTTGGCCCAATGACCCCTAAAATCAATAGGGGTCTTTTACTGGTCAGGCCCAACCTCCAAGTCAAGTTTGAGGGCCATGGGTGCAGGCATTGAGGATTATCACTCGGACAACCTTTTACCATTCAAAGTACATGTGATCTTGACCTTTGACCCCAAAAAAACAAAAGGGATCAGCTACTAGTCAGGCCCAACCTCCAAGTCAAGTTTAAGGGCCATGGGTGCAGGCATTGTCAAGTTATCACATGGACAACTTTTTACCATTCAAGGTAACTGTGACCTTGACCTTTGGTCTGATGACCCCCAAAAACAATAGGGGTCATCTACTGGTCAGGCCCAACCTCCAATTCAATCATGAGGGCCATGGGAGCAGGCATTGTTGAGTTATCACTCAGACAACCTTTTACCATTCAAGGTTACTGTGACCTTGACTTTTGACCCGATGTGCTCAAAAAACAATAGAGGTCAGCTACTGGTCAGGCCCAACCTCCAAGTCAAGTTTGAGGGCCATGGGTGCAGGCATTGACGAGTAATCACATGGACAACTTTATACCATTCAAGGTCACTATGACCTTGACCTTTGGCCCGATGACCCCCAAATACAATAGGAGTCATCTACTGGTCAGGCCCAACCTCCAATTCAATTATGAGGGCCATGGGTGCAGGTATTGTCGTGTTATCCCTCGGACAACCTTTTACCATTCAAGGTCACTGTGACCTTGACCTTTGACCCGATGGGCCCAAAAACAATAGGGGTCAGCTACTGGTCAAGTTCAACCTCCAAGTCAAGTTTGAGGGCAATGGGTGCAGGCATTGTCGAGTTATCACATGGACAAGCTTTTACCATTCAAGGTCACTGTGACCTTGACCTTTGGCCCGATGACCCCCAAATACAATAGGGGTCATCTACTGGTCAGGCCCAACCTCCAGTTCAATTATGAGTGCCATGGGTGCAGGCATTGTTGAGTTATCACTCGGACAACCTTTAACCATTCAAGGTCACTGTGACCTTGACCCTTGACCTGATGAGCCCCAAAAACAATAGGGATCAGCTACTAGTCAGGCCCAACCTCCAAGTCAAGTTTGAGGGCCATGGGTGCAGACATTTTCGAGTTATCACTCGGACAACCTTTTACCATTCAAGGTCACTGTGACCTTGACCTTTGACCGGATGACCCCCAAAAACAATAGGGGTCATCTACTGGTCAGGCCCAACTTCCATATCAAGTTTGATTACCATAGGTCTAGACATTGTTGAGTTATCACTCGGACAAGCTTTGGTCTACCGACGGACCGACCGACGAACCGACCGACCGACCCACCGACCGACCGACCGACATATCGACATGCCTGTGCAAAACAATATACCCCTCTTCTTCGAAGGGGGGCATAAAAATATACTCGAAAGTATATATGTTATAATATTAATGATGTTGCAATCATAAATTAACATCATTAACGCCATACTGGTGTTGTGCCGATGATCGATTATAATTGACAAGTGATGGGAAAGGCCTACGTCGGCGATAATCGATAGTGAAATTTGAACAATCAATTATAGAAACAAGGGATGCAACCACTACCAACTTATTTTCTCTTGAAAGAAAAGTAAATCAAGGACTGGCTGTGAGATGTAATCTGCGAGGATAAAGCAACATTTCTGATATTGAAATGGTGCAGCAAGAGGTGGCAAGATATCACTCCACAGTCTTGTGACTAATCAGAAATGAAAATGACAATTCTGAATGGTGGGCATAAAATGAAAGATTCTATACGAGACTTAAGTGTTTTGGCAAGGAAGTACTTGTCAGTGCCAGCCTCTTCAATACCATCTGAACATATTTTCAGTCTCTTTGGGGCGCTTGTCTCAAAAAAAGCTTTGACGACTTAATCCATTAAATGTTTCATTTATGGTATTTCTTAACAGGAACATGTATCAGTATTGGTAGATCAGACTGAGAATTTCTGATTATATGCAGATGCAAATATTCCATTTATTTTGCATAATCTTACCAGTAAAAATGTGTCATGATAATATGTTTTGTTTCTGGTTAATGCTAGTTAATGTTGAAATGTTAACGTGTAACTATATTAAGTTATCTAGTCATATTCTTATTAAGTCAGTAAGTCACTACAGTCCTTTATTACAAATTTGGATTGGTTCTCTACTTCTCATATTTGTGGTTTAAAAGTGATTTTTAAAACATGTTACCATTTACTTCTTTCCATGTAATAATATAGTTTTCTGAAAGAAAGTGTTCTTGTAAAACACATAGAATATTCAACTGCTTGTTATACGTGTTACTGACTGATTATTAAACAAGAAATTGATATCTTTCTTTGTGTTTATTTAACACATGTATACAATACTAAATGTAAAACAAAAAAATAGAGCCTGTGGTCTCATGTTCTGTTATATTAACTTGGAAACACTAAAGGATGTTTGTGTTCTGAATAAATCATGTAATTTATACAAACAAGATGGCCTTGAAGGCCCTGTATCGCTCACCTGATCCAATTCAAGTGTGAAATAAGTGTTTTCAGGGCATAATATGGGCTTTACCATATACCAATTCAGGTTATATGGTGCCAAACAGAACTAAAAATTTGGGTTTCACATCTCATTCACATCTACATACATGCCATATTTTCTGGAGACCATTCAGGGGGATTTGTTCAAAAGGCTGAAAATTCAGGGGGATTTTGGTTGTATTCAGGGGGATTATTTTAGCAAGTCTAAGTTGGCGAAATTTTAAAGTATTTTTAGACGCAAGTACAAAAAAATGTATTCACCTATAGTTTGCTTTGAAAACCTTTTAACTTTTTCATTATGCAGAATTATTTTATGTCATTATGTTTTGATCATATTCTTATGATACACTGTCATGTTATACTGTAATGCACTTGCAGAACAAAATATGTCATTGGAAAAATATGTTTTCAAGACAATTAAATTAAATTTACCTTCCTCCAGAGTCTTTTAAAAAAATTGTGCTTAATTTTATCAGATTTGATGATTTTCAGACAATAAGAGAATAGAATAGATATTATTAATTTCTTCCTTCCAAAATAGTAATATTTCTTTGCCTTTGATAATTACTACAAATTAATTGATCACTTGTTGTAAAAGTTTCCTTTTGGCATTTCACCCTGGTGGAGTTGTTTCTTTACATTCAGTTCCACTCACATACTGTGGTTTCACTTTGTCATTATTGCCTGATGTAAAATTTCTAAAAAAAAAAAAAAAAAAAAATTCCAGGGGATTTTTATCTCCCGCCGGGAGACCGGGGGATGGATCGAAATTCCGGGGGATTTTTCCCCCCGCCGGGGGATATGGCATGTATGCATCTAAATATAATCATGAGGTATGGAATCAAAACATTTATACCTGCTGGAATTAAAACAAGAGGGCCAAGATGGCCCTGTATCGCTCACCTCAGTACAACTTTGTGCTATAGACTTGTTGATAATAAAAGGGCAATAACAGGGATTTGGCTTCTCTGATGTATGAAATTGTTACCTCGAGAGTGTTAACATGGTATTTCCATATTTGGGCTCGGTGACCAAGTTTTTGACCCCAGATGACCCATATTCGAACTTGAGCTAGAAATCATCAAAACAACCTTTCTGACAAATTTCCAAGATATTTGGGCTGAAAATGTTGTTTCGAGAGTGTTAACAAGGTTTTGTCATATTTGGACTCTGTAACCTAGTTTTTGACCCCAGATGACCCATATTCGAACTTGAGCTAGAAATCATCAAAACAACCTTTCTGACAAATTTCCAGGATATTTGGGATGAAAATGTTACCTCGAGAGTGTTAACAAGGTTTTTCCATATTTGGGCTCTGTGACCAAGTTTTTGACCCCAAATGACCCATATTCGAACTTGAGCTAGAAATCATTGAAACAACCTTTCTGGCAAATTTCCAAGATATTTGGGCTGAAAATTTTACCTCTAGAGTGTTAACAAGGTATTTCCATATTTGGGCTCAGTGACCTAGTTTTTGACCCCAGATGACCCATATTCCAACTTAAGCTAGAAATCATCAAAACAACTTTTCTGACAAATTTCCAGGATATTTGGGCAGAAAATGTTACCTCTAGAATGTAAGCAAGGTATTTCCATATTTGGGCTCGGTGACCTAGTTTTTAACCCTAGACGACCCATATTCGAACTTGAGCTAGAAATCATCAAAACAACCTTTCTGACAAATTTCCAGGATGTTTGGCTGAAAATGTTACCTCGAGAGTGTTAACAAGGTATTTCCATATTTGGGCTCTGTGACCTAGTTTTTGACCCCAGATAACCTATATTTGAACTTGAGCTAGAAATCATTGAAGCAACCTTTCTGACAAATTTCCAGGATATTTGGAATGAAAATGTTACCTCGAGAGTGTTAACAAGATATTTCCATAGTTGGGCTGTGATCTAGTTCTTGACCCCAGATGACTACAGTGTTTACAAAAATCTTCTATGATTTGACCAAGTGGCCTGGTTTTTAACCTTTGATTACCCGGTTTCAAACTCTACCTAAAGATCATCAAGAATAACATTCTGAACAAGTTCCATGAAAATATGGTCATAAATGTGGCCTCTAGAGTGTTAACATGCTTCTCCTATTATTTGACCTGGTGACCTAGCTTTTGACCGCACATGACCCAGATTCGAACTTGGCCTAGTGCTAATCAATATAAACATTTTGACTAAGTTTCATGAACATACAGTCATAAATGTGACCTCTAAAGTGCTAACAAGCTTTTCCTTTGATTTGACCTAATGACACAGTTTTTGACCACACATGACCCAGATTTAAACTTGACTTAGAGATTATTAACATAAACATTTTGACCAACTTTCATGAAGATACAGTCATAAATGTGACCTCTAGAGTGTTAACAAGCTTTCCCTTCAATTTGATCTGGTGACCTAGTTTTTAACCCCAGATGACCCATTATCGAACTTGTCCAAGATTTCATTAAGGGTGACATTCTGACCAAGTTTCATTAAGAATGTGCCCAAATTGTGACCTCTAGAGTGTTAACAGTCAAATTGTTGACGACAGACAACTACGGACACAGGGCAATCACAATAGCTCACCTTGAGCACTTTGTGCTCAGGTGAGCTAAAATCAAGAGCTGTCACAGAGATAGCACGCTCGACTATTCCACCGCTTTTTAGTGTAAAGATTGAAAAGTTTTGGCGAAACATGCATAAATCACTGTTAGATAACATTTCAATGCAATACATGTTGGTTGAGATTTGAACATGAATGTGGTTACATGCAAAATTTTAACCAAATTTTTTAAATCTAATAGTGAAGGGCCATTATTTGCAAAATACCGTTATCTAACTTGGTTATTCAATTAGATTGGGTTGTTGAATACCATTGTATAAAGTCTCAATGCAATACATCAAGTAGTTGCTGAGATATTATCCTATTTGTGCTAACATGCAAGACCTTAACCAGAATTTCTAAGTCACATAATAAAGGGGCAAAAATTATATAATATAAAAGATAGAGTTATCTTACTCGCCAACGCTTGGGTGAGTAGTATAGCTCTCCTTATTCTTCGAATAGTTGGGCTTAAAATGTACATTTACATGTGTAATAATTAGTATCTTCCATGGCTGAGAGTGTAAGATAGGTTCATTCCGACCCGAGCGTAGATAAACCTCCTTTCCACAAAACACCCTGTGCTAAGTTTTGTTGGATGAACCTTTCTCCCACCTCAGATAAGTAGATCCAATAATTTAGCTATGCTAGAAATTCTTATCTTGCCCACAGGCGAAGATAAAATGCCTGTATGGAACTTCTTTTTAATGGTCTCCACATTGAAATTACCTCCCTTGTTAAAGACTGTCATCTGTAGCATTATGGAAACATTTTCTTGTGGTAATATTTAGAGCGCTAATTAATTATTTCTCGCTTCAAATGTCACCATAAAACAGTAAACACGCACCTTTCAAGAAATAATGCTTCACTCTCCTTAGAACTATTTAAAGACCAATTTGTCTTATAACATCATCTGAATAGCTGCGCGCGTATCCATGACAACCACGAATTATCGCATATCCATGCGCAATTATTTTTATTAAGCACAAAAGAGTTCCAGCAAAAAAATACATTTTTACTTAATTTTGTTTAACTGAGGTGGGAGAAAAAGCATCTACCATAGCCGCTTGTGTAAGATAGGTTCATCCTGACCCTCATGCAGTGTAGTTTGCAAAAACACGGTAAACCTCGTTTCTGCAAAACACCCTACGCTCAGGTTGGGATGAACCTATCTTACACTCTGGGCCATGGAAGATACTTATAATCTTACACGAGCAGCTTTTTCTCCCACCTCAGTTAAACAAAACAAAAGTATAAACATATTTTTTGCTGGAACTCTTTTGCGTACTGAAATAATTTGCGTATAGATATCTGATAATTCGTGGTTGTCATGGATATGCGTGCAGTGACTCAGATACTGTAAAGTGTCAAAACATTCTTTAAATAGGAGAAAGCAGCATTATTTCTAGAATGCAGGGTGAAAACTTTTTTTTGGTGCCATTTGAAGTGAATAGTTAATTTGGATTTTAAATATTGCCACAAAACACGATTTCCATGATGCTACAGATGACGATCTGCAACAAGGGAGGTAATTGTGTGATGTCAATAAAAAAGGAGTTCCATAAGAGATCTTATTATATCTTTGCCCATGGGCAAGATAAGGATTTCCAGCATGGCAAAAGATTTTCTCATCTAAGGTGGGAGAAATGCATATCATACTAGAGGTGCTAATCTTTACAGACTTACTAGATGTACCTATCTAATTATAAGTGCCTATCTAAATAGACTTACTAGAATTGCATATCTTACTATAGGTGCCTATCTTATTATACTTACCAAATATGCATAGCTTACTAGGTGTCTATCTTAAGGTAGTACCATCCTAATGGCCATCATTTAAAACTATGATCAGCTTGATAATTTCTAAATGTGTACCATTTCCTGGATTCTAAAACAAAATTGTGACTTTTACTGTCAAATAACAATTTAATCTAAACTGGACTTACCCTACCCCTCATTTCAGAACTTTATCACACGAGAGCCCCTCATTTCAGATTTTTTTATAAAAATATCACCCGAGAGACAAGAAAAATCCTTTATTTCATTTATTTTTCAACATTTTGGTAACAATTTGATATCAGAGTAACAAGTTATAAATTTGCTTTCAGAAATGATACATTATTGATCACTTCAACAAATATATCGTAATCAATCTGTACTGAAATAATACTGAAATAGCCATATGGTATGACAATCTTCACATTCTGTTTTGACCGCGTAAAAATTGGAACATAGACGTTTTAAAGCAAAATCAGCAAGTTCTAGAAATATTCTTGATCTGTTCTTTATTAGTAATTAACTTTAACCTTTTGGGAACATTTTGCCAAAAAATCTAAATGTTTTACGGTCTCATTTAAAAAAAAATAGAGTTTGAAATTCCCAACCACCTTTTTTAGCCGGGCCTGAAAGTAATGAAATCTTCAAAAAAAGCTAATATTTAATATGTGTAGAAATAGTGGATATTATTTTTTTTGTTTATTTCAGTGCAAGATTGTAGTTTATTTCATGAGTGTCATAGAAAATCAAATTGTCATGAGTGGCAAAGCCACGAGTGAAATATAGTTTTTCTATGATCATGAGTGAACTTACACTGAAATAAACAAATTTTCTTTTTCTTTTATGCTTTTTTTCTGAGTTTTATTAGTATTTGAATTATTTTCTTAATTACCCACTTTTTTTGAAAAGAGTGATATTTATGCTGCTACCCGTGGGACACCCCTCACACAAAATTATAGTTGATGACGTAGCTGTCAATTTTCTATTTCCGATTTCTTGAGAAAAAGTTCACAGATATTCTTTTTTTAAAGTGTTATGCTCGCTCGTTTTTAGTGCAAAGATTTTATGAACATTAATCAATGAATGAATGTTTTATAAGTGGATCCATGGTCAAAAAAATAATGAAAACACTTTTATATGAAAGTAACTCACTCATGGTTTGTAAAATGCATTTTTTTTTAATTATGATACAAAGTGTGGCAAATCATAAGGAGTGTTAAAGAAAACAAAAATACCAAAAGCTGGAACCCTTCAGAAAATGTTGATTATTATGCTCAAATATCGTCTTTGAAGACCACAATTTTTAATTGTGTTACTAACGCAATTGAAAATTAATTACGGCTGTGGTTTTGCATGATTGGTTGAACAGTTTAAACAATATTTTATTACAAAATTTACAGACACTAGGTACAAAACATGAATATGATGATTAATGGATTGGAAATTAATTCCTTTCCATGAAAAAGAAATTTACAATTTACTATAATTTACAACAGGTTACTGGTTGGGAACATGACATTGAAGTTGACTTACATGCATTAAAGTTCAAACATGTTATTTTAATCAAAGATAAACTTTAATCTTTTAAGGGAAAAAAACCGAATGTCTTTAGAAATATTATTTGTACATAGGAAATGATATGAAAACAAAAATAGATAAATGACACACGGTTATTTAAACAGAGTTGTAGTTTTCAGATATTAATGTAATATATCTAAAGACAGGTAACGTATTTATACGTAGTTAAACTAAGCAAGAAAATAAATCAATAAAAAAAGAAAGAACGTAAATTAAATAGCGATAAAAAAATAAATACTTAAACTAATGTCGTCTGGTATGCCAAGTATCAATGCCCACAAATTGGGTTTTGTTGCAAAATCGTTTGGAAACGATTATATACTCCTGCACTTTCATAATATCAAGTTTGTTTTATGGTTTGCTGAGGTGCTTGTCACCATAAAGAAGATTATTGAGAGTGACCGGACAAGGGAGATTGTTGAGTATACAGTGTCGAATGTCGTTTTACCGAGGACAGGATAGTTGAGTGAGCTGCAGTCAAGGCGCAGGCAAGCATGGTATATTTGATCTTGTCCAGAACCTACATTGTAGCGGGGGGACGATTTAGATTTGTTTCTATTCAGTGAACATTTGAATGAAGCTACCAATATGGCGAAATTTGGATAACTTGCGGCAATCTGTTCCAGTCTCGAATCGCCGTAGGAAAAAAAGAAGAATTGTAAGCTTGGGTTCGTGAGATCACACTTCGAAGGTTTCTGAGGTTGTATCGAGCAGTTTCGTCCTGAGGGGGTATAAGATTAGGAAGATAGCTTGGGGCGAGGCCTTTTTTCATGTTCATAAATAAAAAAAGTCTATATAGATGACGTCGCTCAGAGAGGGTGTCCAATTTCAGATCTAGGAGAAGTCTATCGATACTGAAATTTTTAGCTTTGTTGCCCCAGTAACAATTCTTGCTGCCTCATTTTGGACGGATTCAATTTCGTTTTTCAAGAGAGCAGAGCATATATCCCAGACAACGTCGGCATACTCAAGAATAGGACGTATGAAGGAAAAATACATTTTCTCGAGACTGTATCGACTTAGCAAAAACTTTGGTTGACATTATCATGTGATGTTAACAATGTATCCTTAATAGGTCAACATATCCACCACTTTTGTTAAAGTCCCTGTGACTGTGTGGACTAGCTGGCTGTTTTCTACTTTGTTTTTTACTTTACCGGCGTGGGTTTGAACCCAACTAAAACAAAATACTTTTTTTTGCTATAACTGTATTTTTTTCAGCAATTTCGATATCATAGAGTAAAATAATGATAAAATAAGTGTTTTCAGATGCAAAACTAATTTTTGGTCCTAAAACATGAGCGAGTCACTTTAAACAGGGCATAAATAGATGACCAAATTACTACGCCGCCAGTTATTGAATGAAAATTTGAAAGGTCAAACGTGTCAGCAAAACAACTGCGGATAATCATTGAATATAATTTTCTTACTTTTAGAGTGTATGTTCAAGAGGATATTCAGTCATTCATGTCTGAGACCAGTATGTTTTGATTGAAGACAGGTCATTTTCCAGGTAAAGAGTAAAAACCACGCTAGGTTGTTGACAAATTTTGAGGCGTGGGTTGGGTTAAAAATCATCAGCAAATCTGTAAACTGTTGTCAATTTTCTGGGAAGTATGTTTTACGTATTACAATGACAAACAGTTCAATATACATTTGAACGATGATATAATATTCTATTTACTTTCGAGCAGTAATCTGTAATTTGTTTGGTATGAAAGCAAATGTTTGAACATTTAGCTTCAAAGAACAAGAAAATGTTCTTGAAAACAAAGAAGAAAACAATAAAAAAGTCCTGTGCCTAACAACATTGGCTAAAGCAATAAAATTAAAGAGTTTCAAGTTGAGGTTTTCATTACTGGTGTGCTACCTTAACAGGTTTCCTAGAAATGCCTATCTTACTAAAGGTGCCTATCTTAATACACTTACTAGATATGCTTATCTTACTAGCTGTGACTATATTACAAATGTTACAAAAGTTTCCTGACTTACTGAAGGTGCTAATCTTACTAGACTTACAAGAGATGCCTATCTTTTTATACTTACTAAAGGTGCTAATCTTAATAGACTTACAAGAGATGCCTATCTTTTAAAACTTACTAAAGGTGCTAATCTTAATAGACTTACAAGAGGTGCCTATCTTTTTATACTTACTAAAGGTGCTAATCTTAATAGACTTACAAGAGATGCCTATCTTTTTATACTTACTAAAGGTGCTAATCTTAATAGACTTACAAGAGGTGCCTATCTTTTTATACTTACTAAAGGTGCTAATCTTAATAGACTTACAAGAGATGCCTATCTTTTTTATACTTACTAAAGGTGCTAATCTTAATAGACTTACAAGAGATGCCTATCTTTTTTATACTTACTAAAGGTGCTAATCTTAATAGACTTACAAGAGATGCCTATCTTTTTATACTTACTAAAGGTGCTAATCTTAATAGACTTACAAGAGATGCCTATCTTTTTATACTTACTAAAGGTGCTAATCTTAATAGACTTACAAGAGATGCCTATCTTTTTTATACTTACTAAAGGTGCTAATCTTAATAGACTTACAAGAGATGCCTATCTTTTTTATACTTACTAAAGGTGCTAATCTTAATAGACTTACAAGAGATGCCTATCTTTTTTATACTTACTAAAGGTGCTAATCTTAATAGACTTACAAGAGATGCCTATCTTTTTATACTTACTAAAGGTGCTAATCTTAATAGACTTACTATCTTTTTAAACTAACTAGAGGTGCCTTAATCTTACTGGCCTAACTAGAGGTGCCTTTCTTACTAGAGGTGCCTATCTTACTAGACTAAATACATGTGCCTATCTTATTAGAGGTGCCTATCTTACAAGATTAACTAGAGGTGCCTATCTTACTGGCCTAACTAGAGGTGCCTTTCTTACTAGAGGTGCCTATCTTACTAGACTAAATACATGTGCCTATCTTATTAGAGGTGCCTATCTTACTAGAGGTGCCTATCTTATTAGAGGTGCCTATCTTACTAGATTAACTAGAGGTGCCTATCTTACTAGATTAACTAGAGGTGCCTATCTTACTAGATTAACTAGAGGTGCCTATCTTACTGGCCTAACTAGAGGTGCCTTTCTTACTAGAGGTGCCTTTCTTACTAGAGGTGCCTATCTTACTGGACTAACTAGAGGTGCCAATTTACTAGAGGTGCCTATCTTACTAGAGGTGCCTAAATTACTACACTAACTTGAGTTGCCTGTCTTACTAGACTAACTAGAGGTACCTATCTTACTAGAGGTGCCTATCTTACTAGAGGTGCCTATCTAACTAGAGTTGCCTATCTAACTAGAGTTGCCTATCTTACTAGACTAACTAGAGGTGCCTATCTTACTAGACAAACTAGAGTTGCCTATCTTACTAGAGGTGCCTATCTTACTAGAGGTGCCTATCTAACTAGAGTTGCCTATCTTACTCGACTAACTAGAGGTGCCTATCTTACTAGACAAACTAGAGTTGCCTATCTTACTAGACTCACTAGAGTTGCCTATCTTACTAGACTCACTAGAGTTGCCTATCTTACTAGACTCAATAGAGTTGCCTATCTAACTAGAGTTGCCTATCTTACTAGACTAACTAGAGGTGCCTATCTTACTAGACAAACTAGAGTTGCCTATCTTACTAGAGGTGCCTATCTTACTAGAGGTGCCTATCTAACTAGAGTTGCCTATCTTACTAGACTAACTAGAGTTGCCTATCTTACTAGACAAACTAGAGTTGCCTATCTTACTAGACTCACTAGAGTTGCCTATCTTACTAGACTAACTAGAGTTGCCTATCTTACTAGACTAACTAGAGTTGCCTATCTTACTAGACTAACTAGAGTTGCCTATCTTACTAGACTAACTAGAGTTGCCTATCTTACTAGACTAACTAGAGTTGCCTATCTTACTAGACTAACTAGAGTTGCCTATCTTACTAGACTAACTAGAGTTGCCTATCTTACTAGACTAACTAGAGTTGCCTATCTTACTAGACAAACTGGAGTTGCCTATCATATTACAAAACCTCTCTTGAGTACACTTTATGAATGATCAAAAATACAATTCTCTTGGATCAATTCACAACATTTACCAATTCAGAAAGGCATCAACTTATTATTTTAATTGTACAAAAGGGTCCCTAGCATTTTTTTCAACCATCAGCTTACATTGATAAATCGACCGACAGAATATTCAAAATTTTAGACTGACTCTTACTTTAAAATCACATTTGTGATAACTGGTTTAAAAGAAGTTAGCACTCTTCATGTGTTCATCAAGTATTAAAGTACATTTTAAAGACATAAAAACAAACACCATTGTTACAATTGGTCTAATCAAGTAGACAATTAAGGGTTGAGTACCTTCCATTGATTTTTTTCCTAGTGCTTCCTCTTCCCCACTTATGATACTTGCTGTATTTTGAAATTTCAGTTAATTCAGGAACATGCTAACTGATGAAAAATACATTTTGTGGCAATGAGCACCTTTCAATATTATTGATGTTTACAAACAGGAAGAAAACGAACAAAGAAGGACTTGTTCACTCATTCTAGTACAAGATTTAAATAAGAAAAAACGTTTTTCACCAAATTATGTTGAGACTGACTTCACAAAAACACAACAAATCAAATACAAATGATATCAAACAAGTATTCCTATTGTCCCAATCAATGTACATGTATTCCTATTGTCCCAACCAATGTACATGTATTCCTATTGTCCCAACCAATGTACATGTATTCCTATTGTCCCAACCAATGTACATGTATTCCTATTGTCCCAACCAATGTACATGTATTCCTATTGTCTCAACCAATGTACATGTATTCCTATTGTCTCAACCAATGTACATGTATTCCTATTGTCTCAACCAATGTACATGTATTCCTATTGTCCCAACCAATGTACATGTATTCCTATTGTCTCAACCAATGTACATGTATTCCTATTGTCCCAACCAATGTACATGTATTCCTATTGTCCCAACCAATGTACATGTATTCCTATTGTCCCAACCAATGTACAGTAAAAACTCACTAAACCGGACAAGGTCCAGACTGGGCAAAATTTCCGGTTTAGTGAGGATTCCGGTTTAGTGAGACTTTGATGTACGGAGTAAGTTTACTCAAAATATTTACTGAGTTAACCTTTAAAGGGAAGTTGAAAACTGGAATAAAATGAAAACATTTATTTTACATCAACAATGGTTCAGGTAACTTGAAATGTGCATAAAATATATATTCATTAATAAAACAACTCGCAAAAATGACCTCTTCATCACCAATCAAAGTTCTTGATTTGAGTAACAAACAAACAAATTATCCGATTATCTGTAAATTAATGCTTGTTAAGTATGTTTGATAGTTTAATTAATGCACCGCTCTAATTTAATTCAATCATAGAAGCCTTTAGATAAAACAACCCTCCAAAATGATCACTTAATAACCGTTTCTAGTTCTTTGTTTTCTGTAACAAACAAATTAATGTTTCAATATATTTTCTTTTAACAAGTTTGAATATCGTGTGGCAGTCAATCCACAGCGCAATCATCATTATCAATTATCGAGGTAACACAACATCACAGGTGCAATATTTAACAACGCGCCAGCTGTCAAAACAAAGTGACACGCGATTCGTGAATTCCTAATACACAAAATCATTTTGACATGTTGGAACAAAAATATATATCCAGCTTTGTGAGGTAAAATTACATTGACAACTAACAAATTTTCTCGATTTTTTGTCCGGTACCGGAATTCCGGGGTTCTGGTTTTGTAGGGATTTTTTTACATTGAAAATAGAAGGGAAAAACCAGGAATCTGAAAAATGTCCGGTATCCCGAGGATTCCAGTTTTGTGGAGTTCCGGTTTAGTGAGTTCCTACTGTACGTGTATTCCTATTGTCCCAACCAATGTACATGTATTCCTATTGTCCCAACCAATGTACATGTATTCTTATTGTCCCAACCAATGTACATGTACAAGGTGTTAGTTTCTACCAATTTCTTTCTGCTTATTTGTGACGAAGGCTGACAGCTTATTGTATTACACTTAAGTTTGTTACCTTGGTAGAACCAGTACTGGCGTCCATAGAGGCCATAAGAAAGTTACCTTGCTGGGGATTGAACCCACAACCTCTTGGCCACTAGATCCCACTCTCACCATATTGGGTGTTTTTGTTAAGCGCTTTAAGAACTTTGCCTAATTAGAACTACCCAGTATACAACTTATTTATTTGGTTAACAATTGTGAATACCCAGAATTGTTTTACATTATTAAGATTGCAGTCTAGATTTATACCAAACTTTTATCAACCATATTGAATTGTCGGTCAACTTTTTTTTACTTAGTTTCAGGAGTATTTACATAATCAGTAATTCTATACCTCATTTCTTTCCTTAAACCTGAAGATGATAGCAAATCTTAAGTTTAAATAAAACAAACTTGATGAACCCAGAAGAAAAGTATAACTTAAACAAAATGAACTACATTTCAAAAGTTATCAGCCAATCACACGATTAGGAATTTGATACATTTAGAAGGTAAACAATCTCAAAACAAACTTGTATCTTAAAAAACCGGTCAACAGCGTGATAATTCCACTTGGGCCTTTAAAGATGCCATTCTTCAAAGTAAAGAGGATGCCATCTTTTGTCTAGTGCTTATACTTCAACTACTTATCTCTGCTATAACAGGAAGCCTAAGAACTACTTAACTTAGGTCCGTTGAATTCTTTTAACTCATATGTAAATTTAAACATATTCAACCAATCAGGATTTGACCCAACAACTGAACTTACATGGTATAAATTCAGTCTATAATAGCTGGTTCCATATTTGGACTCACCATAGGCAACAAGTGTCAAAGTGTTTGAATAAAATCATGTAAATAACCTCATGGTTCCATATTCACTAACATCCGGAGACTGGGTTTGTGACTCAGACTCAAAGAAGTGAATTGTGAAATGTTACTAAATATCTTTAATAACAACTCTATAATAGAAAAAAGGGGGGAAAATAAGCAACTGCTGTGCATTACAAAATATGTTATTTTAATCTTCTTTACAACCTTACATTCCATTTTTGTCAATTGAAGAAATTCATGTCACATTACAATTCATGAATCAACTTGTTAAGATGCATATATCTTAAAAAGTTGATGCATATCTGAACAGATGCTATCTTAAAAAGTTGATGCATATCTTAACGAGATGATATCTTAACGAGTTTATGCATATCTTAACGATTATTTACCGTAAATGACTGGGTATAAGACGATAGGGGGTATTAGACGCAGGGAAAAAAATCTGTGAGAAGTCGAAGAAAAAAACTTTTAATCTATGTTTTTGGTTAAAAGACGCATAGAAAAGATGTCAAATCGTCTGGGATTTTCGGCCACCATGTTTGTTGACAGTGACAAAAAAAAATTTTTTCCGTGAAAATGGCGACAATTATCTTTAAAACCATACAATGATAAACTGTCGAGAATGAAAAGTTAAGTTATGCAAAAACCTTATATTGTACGGGTTTGTTCTCAAAATGTCAACACCTACAAAAAATAATTCACCTAAGAGTTCGGACACTCTAAATATTCGGACACCCATAATTATTTTCCAAAATAATTTATTTTGCGTACCTAATTTTCGGACACCCAAAGGACATCAGTCATACCTTTCACAGTTACCAAGTTTCACAGACGAAGATTATTGATTTTTATCTTTTCAGTGCCTGGCTAGATTACCTTACAGTATACACCACTGTGACAAGTTAATTCGTTACTACCCCATCCTAAATGATTTATTAGTATTGCCTGTTGAAAAGGAAGTGTGATATATTTATTGGAGGATTAAAGAAACAACAAGGGCAATCAAGGGATTAAGAAAACATAAACATGACATGTTTGTAAAACATCTGCCAATAAACTTTCAATCTTGTACCACACTTATAGACTGTAAGAAGCAATAATCGTACAGTTATACATTAATCCTGCATAGCAATGTCCATGCTTTCCACGAGATCCTCGTGGGTATAACTGTAAGTTATGTGACGTCACACAGTGTGACTCTTTGATCTAAAGCCGATAGAATGTGTTTATTCAATTCAATGCATGTATAAAATGGTGTTTTAATTAATCGTGACCCCTTGTTGTATTTTTGTAGAGGGTCACCCAAGGCAGCTTCCTATAAAGTTTCATTGAATTTGGACTGGTAGTTTAAGAGATGTTTTTTTTAAGCAAAACAGGAAGTTAGCCATTTTGTTGTTGTTGTTGTTGATCAATCGTGACCACTTGTATTTTTGTAGAGGGTCATCCAAGAAAGCTTCTTGTAAAGTTTCATTCAATTTGGGCTGGTAGTTTTAGAGAAGATGTTTTTTAAAGCCAAACAGGAAGTCAGCCATTTTGTTTTTGTTGTTGTTGATCAATCGTGACCCCTTGTTGTTTATTTGTAGAGGGTCATCCAAGGAAGCTTCCTGTAAAGTTTCATTTTATTTGTTGTTGTTGTTGCTGTTGTTGTTGTTGTTGGTCAATCGTGACCCCTTGTTGTATTTTTGTATAGGGTCACCCAAGGAAGATTTCTGTAAAGTTTAATTGAATTTGGACTGGTAGTTTCAGAGGAGATGTTTTTTAAAGCAAAACAGGAAGTCTGCCATTTTGTTGTTGTTGTTGATCAATCGTGACCCCTTCTTGTATTTTTGTAGAGGGTCACCCAAGGAAGCTTCCTGTGAAATTTCATTGAATTTATCCAGGTGGTTTCAGAGGAGATGTTTTTTATTAAGCAATTGTAGACGGACTAACGGACGGACGCTGGAAAAAGACCAATCACAATAGCTCACCTTGAGCACTTTGTGCTCTGGTGAGCTAAAAAGTGTATGAAAATACCATTATTGTTGTTCGGAAGAATTGTCAATTTATCTGTGAAGATTGACCCTGTGTCATCCATAAAACCCCTGTTGTCTTTTTGCTTTGGTGTATTGGTGGCCACACCCTCTTCCTGTTTGGTGATTGCATTGTCTGCAGAATAAACAAGACAAATATTCAATAATTTTATCAAGGGCTCCGAGTGTACAACTTTTGTTTACACACCACCAATTTTCTACACAAATACGAATGAGAGGGTCTGTAAACAGACAAACACAGGGACAAATATGTATCAAATACTTGGGCTGTGTGATATAGCAATAAGCCAATATATTGCAATAGAACAGAAGAGATACATTTCCATATGATTAGGGGCAATCACATTGATATTATCTTTTGTGTTAAAAGGCATTTGTTGCCCACTTTGAAAGAATTTTAATTGTTCTTAAAAGCTTTATTCATATATTATTTATGTTGTAATGAACATAATAATCATTTTTAATAGAGTAAACAATTTTACCAACACTTCTATACTTGTGCATGTTGTTAAAGAATTATTCTACACAAACCTGACACACTACAACAATGCACAGCCAGCAAAGACAAATAAATACATAGCTGGTTGATATTAGTATCATATTAAAAACAATTGCCACACTTGATCTGATCTTATTTTCAAATGATATTGTGATCTGCATATGATGACATGATATATTGCATTTTGTTTTTGCCAATAATTCCCATCCTAAATTTTACCACACTGAGCTGGTGGGTCAAACAACTTTGCAAAGTTTACCATGATAACACAAAAGTTTGTTAAACTAATTAATTATTCTTTTAGGAAAAAAAAACATAAGCAAAATTATTGATCTTCTTAGTCTATTTCTATTAGTTTTCTTTTGAATTTTACGGAAAGGGAATTCCCAATTTAGTCAAAACAATGCCTTTTACTCAATCAGAAGGCTCTGACCCAATTCTCAGAATGATGGAAAATACAATGAATTTGCAAGTGTATCTGATAAAACATGTTTAAAATTAATAGACCTCAACTAGCACATACCGTGTCAATACTGTATTTAGCGTTAAACATTTTTAATTAAATACAACATGAATAATGAAGCATTTAAAGCAAGCTGAAGCGAACTACACCGCAATGATTTCATTTTTATATGTACAATAAAACTATTTGTTGGAAATGCTACCTAAAAGAAACCATCATTCATTCAGAATGCATGGATATGCCAATTATGCCCATATGACCTTGAACTTTGATAGAGGTATGGCTTTTATGCATATGGTCAGAAAAATAATGAAGTTGCATAGTCTCGGCTTTTTCCATGAGTTTAGTTGGAAGTGGCGAAATAACTATTATTAAAAGGGGACACTGTCAGTTTGTCAACATATAAATATGGAAAATAAATTCCTCATATCTTTTAAGGACTGCTACTTTCAATAATATTTGGTTCACATCACTTCCTTTACAGGTTTCCAGAGTGGACAAACATATTAAAGAGATAAAATGCACAAATATTTAGTTATATTTTAAACTGTCCTGGAACCTTTTTCCAACAGAGTTTTAGTTTAAAGATTAATATCAGATCTAATGTGCAGAAGTTCAAATAAGATTAATAATATTATGCAATTAATCAGGTCTAAAATGTAAAACAGTACCTAAACTGACAGACTTCCCCTTTAAAAATAGGCCTGAAGCAAAACAACAAAAATGCATGCGTACCATCTGCCCTCAAACACCTGTGTCTGTAGATGAATATTGCAACAGCGGCAGCAACCCCAATAACAGCCAAGATGGCCGCCATCACCCCAAGCCCCACCTTCCATCCCTCCGTGCTACGGGGTGTAGTGATTAAAGACGTCACAGGTTCGGCAGTTGGGCTGGACTTGGAGACAGAATGTTGTACAACGGTTGTGGTTGTGGTAGCCTTGCAGAATTGTAATTGCAGGTCTTCTTGTGGTTCAATTTTACATGTTGGACCTGCTGTAGGAGGAGAAAAAATGTGATTGTCTAAGTCAAGTTTATACTCATTTATTTCAGCTTGATTGTGAAGACAGCTTAAAGCTGCACTCTCACAGATTTACCATTTTTACAGTTTTTTTTATTTTTTGTCTTGGAAAGAGCAATTTGTTTGTGTAAATATCTGCAAACCAATGATATCAGTATGTTTTATGGCCTAAACCATTACTAACGGTTTAAGAAAAATGCATAAAACATCAATTTTTGAACTTAAATATGAAAATCTGAAATTTGTTGTCAGCAGTCTTATTTAACTGGTTTCCATGGATTTTTTGCAAAAAATGGCTCGTTCCAAGACAAAAAAATAAAAAAAGTTGTCAAAACGTTCAATCTGTGAGAGTGCAGCTTTAAAGCTAATATGGATCACTTCAAGCCTGTATTCTGGATAGAAACCCGTACTGTTGTCCTTCATGAGAGGACAACAGGCCCTGGTGGGACTTGAACTCACAACCACTTAGGTGAGATATGGTCACTTTACCACTGTACCACTCTCGCCTGTTACTCTTATGTTACCTAGTTTGAATTTTTCACAAGTGCAAATACTGAAAGGCCTAATAAAAATAAAACAGGAAATAAATCTTACAAATAGAGTCCAAAACTACACAAAGTGTCTGAATATGAAAGAGTTTCTACTAGTAACTGCATGAATTTTGGACGAATGAGAGATTAGTGATTACAATTCAAACTAGAAATGTCACAATGTGATGAATCCAGGTTTTTGAATATGGGCCATCAGAAATTATAGCTAATTAATTGATTGATACAAGAGTAGGAGTTAGGAAAAAGTGGCAAAAAAACATTTTCTATTTTTTTCCTATTTATAGCTACAGAGACCTTGACCCCAGCCCCCCTCAAAAGCAATCCCAAGGTAACTCGTCACAGAAGTTACCTACTCACCAACTTTCAACACTATCCATCAATTCGAACTTAAGTTATTGGCAGAAATCAATTTTCTATTTTTAGTAACAGTGACCTTTACCTGGCCCCACTTAAAAGCAATCCCAAGGTAGCTCTTCACGGTAGCTGAGCTACCTACACAACAAACTTTCATCACTATCCATCATTCCTTACTTAAGTTATTGGGCGAACCATTTTTCTATTTTTAGTAACAGTGACTAAGCCCTTGACCCCACCCCCCTCAAAAAGCAATCCCAAGGTAGCTCTTCACATAAGTTACCTACAACCCAACTTTCTTCATTATTCATCAATACTTACTTATATTATTAAGCGAAAACCATTTTTCTATTTTAAGTAACAGTGACTTTGACCTTGACCCCAACCCCCTCAAAAGCAATCCCAAGCTAGCTCTTTACATAAACTACCTACAGTACACACAAACTTTCATTATTATCCACCAATTCTTACTAATATTGGGCAGAAACCATTTTTTCTATTTTTTGTAACAGTGACCTTGACCACACACCCCTCAATAGCAATCCCAAGCAAGCTCTTCACATAAGCTCCCACACACCAACTTTCATTACTATCCATCAATTCTAACTTAAGTTATTGGGCGGAAACTATTTTTCTATTTTAGTATCAGTGACCTTGACCGTGACCCCAACCCTTGAAAAGCCTGCCCGCCCGACCGCCCGCCAAACGACATTTTAATATAACCTGGTTTACGCTGAAAACTGGTAAACAAATACATTGGATAACCAAAAAAACCAAATTGGATAATCAAAATCTTATATTTGAACAAGAGCGGTCACAGACAGCTATATCCCCCCCCCCCCCTTGGGGACATTTTTTTTAAAGAAAGCCAATCAATGGTAAGGGTAGTTTCTCAGGAACATAAGAAATGCGTAAAATTAAGAAAGGGCAATCACTCTTTCAAAAAATGTCACATTGCAAAAGCCTGACAATATGTGCTGTGTCATTATATAGTCATAAACGTAAGAGGAGTTGCCAAGAAACCAATTTTAAATGTAAAATAAAGAAAGGGCAATTACTCTTTCAAAAATTGTCGAATCGCGAAAGCCAGACAATATGCGCTGCGTCACTATATAGTCATCAATCTATGAAAGTTTGGTAGAAATGGCATGAAAAACGTAAGAGGAGTTGTGAAGAAACCAATTTTAAATGTAAAAAAAAGGGCAATAACTCTTTCAAAAATGGTCAAATCGCAAAAGCCAGACAATATGCACTGCTTCACTTTATGATCATCAATCTGTGAAAGTTTGGTAGAAATCGCATGAAAAACGTAAGAGGAGTTGCAAAGAAACCAATTTTAAATGTAAAATAAGCAAAGGGCAATAACTCTTTCAAAAATGGTCAAATCAGGAAAGCCCGGCAATATGCGCTGCTTCACTTTAAGATCATCAATCTGTGAAAGTTAGTTAGAAATCGCATGAAAAACGTAAGAGGAGTTGCGAAGAAACCAATTATAAATGTAAAATAAGCAAAGGGCAATAACTCTTTCAAAAATGGTCAAATCAGAAAAGCCCGACAATATTCACTGCTTCACTTTATGATCATCAATCTGTGAAAGTTTGGTAGAAATTGCATTAAAAAAGTAATAGGAGTTGTGAAGAAACCAATTTTAAATGTAAAATAAACAAAGGGCTATGACTCTTTCAAAAATGATCGAATCGCAAAAGCCCGACAATATGCGCTGCTTCACTTTATGATCATCAATCTGTGAAAGTTTGGTAGAAATCGCATGAGAAATGTAAGAGGAGATGCAAAGAAATGAATGTGGGACGGACGGACGGACGCACACACGCTCGCACACACGGAATCACGCATACCATTACTATATCCCCTTGGCGGGGGATAAAAAAACAAGCGCTGCCATAGGAGTGATGAATACCGCCACATGCTGTCTGGGTAAAGGACTGGTAAACTATTTCTTTAAAAAGAGGTCATAACTCTGTCAAACATTTGTGGATTGAAACCAAAGGTGAATTTGACCAGTTTCTGTTTTTTAGTATCAAACATGTGTACCAAAAACATTATTTGAATTTATTGTACCTGGCATAAGTTATCTTCCAGATAGTAATTTAATTTGGCAAATACTTAGTAGAAAAGCAGCCATAACAACCTTAAAATTTGCTTGCTTTAAAATAAATTGAAACACGATCTGTATTTCAAGCTGTTGAACATATAAATAATTTAAATCCATCAACCCTTTCATGAGTTACAGTGTGGATAAGACTGACCGACTTACCAACTTACCAACAACCTCACATCTATTTACCCCCTGAAACTGTTTGGTGAGTGTTAAATTTGTAAAATGAAATAATGAAACATCATCATGATGTCAAGAATACAAAACTAACATTGCAAAAACACAAAAAAAAATCATGAGCAAACTATTGAGAGAATTTAAAACCAGTCTACAGTATACACTTACTGAAAGTAAAATTAAAAGCTGATGTAGTTGTGGTGGTACACGGTACACAGTCTTCACATAGGCATTTGTCCTGATCTCCATCCAAAAAGTATGGATCATATGGCTTTACCTGGAATTGAAACAATGTTTCGTGGAAAAAAATCATTTATAAAAGTTATGCTTCAGTTTATACTTAATCATTTTCAATCAACTGTGAAGACAATATAAAATTCCTCTCAAGTCCGTAATCAACACTATTATGTTCTTTTTGAGAAGCCAAGACAGCCTATACCATGAGACCTATCTCACCCTGGTGGGGCACAAGCCAATGACTCATGGGTGAGAGGCAGACACCTATACCATAAGACCTCTCTCACCCTGGTGGGGCACAAGCCAATGACTCATGGGTGAGAGGCAGACACCTATACCATTAGACCTCTCTTACCCTGGTTGGGCACAAATCAATGAATCATGGGTGAGAGGCAGACACCTATACCATGAGACCTCTCTCACCCTGGTTGGGCACAAGCCAATGACTCATGGGTGAGAGGCAGACACCTATACCATGAGACCTCCCTCACCCTGGTTGGGCACAAGCCAATGACTCTTGGGTGAGAGGCAGACACCTATACCATTAGACCTCTCTCGCCCTGGTGGGGCACAAGCCAATGACTCATGGGTGAGAGGCAGACACCTATACCATAAGACCTCTCTCACCCTGGTGGGGCACAAGCCAATGACTCATGGGTGAGAGGCAGACACCTATACCATTAGACCTCTCTTACCCTGGTTGGGCACAAATCAATGAATCATGGGTGAGAGGCAGACACCTATACCATGAGACCTCTCTCACCCTGGTTGGGCACAAGCCAATGACTCATGGGTGAGAGGCAGACACCTATACCATGAGACCTCCCTCACCCTGGTTGGGCACAAGCCAATGACTCTTGGGTGAGAGGCAGACACCTATACCATTAGACCTCTCTCGCCCTGGTGGGGCACAAGCCAATGACTCATGGGTGAGAGGCAGACACCTATACCATTAGACCTTTCTCACCCTGGTTGGGCACAAATCATTGAATCATGGGTGAGAGGCAGACACCTATACCATGAGACCTCTCTCACCCTGGTTGGGCACAAGCCAATGACTCATGGGTGAGAGGCAGACACCTATACCATGAGACCTCCCTCACCCTGGTTGGGCACAAGCCAATGACTCTTGGGTGAGAGGCAGACACCTATACCATTATACCTCTCTCGCCCTGGTGGGGCACAAGCCAATGACTCTTGGGTGAGAGGCAGAGACCTATACCATTAGACCTCTCTCATCCTGGTGGGGCACAAACCAATGACTCATGGGTGAGAGGCAGACACCTATACCATTAGACCTCTCTCATCCTGGTCGGGCACAAACCAATGACTCATGGGTGAGAGGCAGACACCTATACCATTAGACCTCTCTCATCCTGGTCGGGCACAAACCAATGACTCATGGGTGAGAGGCAGACACCTATACCATTAGACCTCTCTCATCCTGGTCGGGCACAAACCAACAACTCATTGGTGAGAGGCAGACACCTATAAGACTAGACAACTCACATCTAAGAGGTAATGCTTTAAATTATCTAAACAAAAAAGCACGAATGATGATCCAATCTAAAACAAACATGTCTATTTATGTATGCCTTTCATAATATTTTGCATGTCAACAAAATAGGAAATGAACACTATGTATGTATAAACTGAAAAAGAACCTGGTCTAGATTTCACAGAATGATATTGATTCAATATCATAATCAACACCATTCCATGAAACTGGGACATGTTTTTTATCATCAACAAAACATAAGCAAATGTTGTATAAATGATTGTTAATGTTGGCAATAAGGCAGGTGAATTTGCTATCCAGATTCATGCAAATAACACTGTATTTAAACAACAACTAAAAACCTGCCAAAATTAATAAATTCATTGCACAAATTTACGATGTGGTGAGGAGTATTGTACATGTAATATTTTTTACCGTCACTTTATAAGTCCCGCTGGTCACATTGGAAAATGTGTGCAGATACTGAAAAAAAAAAGACAACATAACTTACACACAGTCATAACATTTGTGTAAGTCATGTTATTTAAAGAAAAGAAAGTACTGAAATCCTATGTTAACGCTTTTCCATTTTTCTTAGTAAGTCAAAGTGCACAATATGGGATTTCTGAACAAAACATACATGTAAATTACAGTGACATAGAAATGACAGTCCACAAAAAATGAAAATCTGCAAGAAAGCTTAAAGCTTTTGACAAATGTACAATAATTTCATTTTTCCGTGGTTGAATAAGTAAAATGAATGACAAGAAACAAAACAACACTTCTGGTTAACAAGTATGAATGGCAAAAACAATGTCCTAGTGTCTACCATTTCAATGATAAATCAGGTTGGTTTAATTACTTCTAAGGAGAATGTGTGCAAACGATCATGGGCATTTAGCCAGTGACATAGAAATTCTGACAGCCTAAAATTGAATGTCGACGTAGAAAGATGAATGAAGCTATAAAAACACTGTTTTTTCCTTGAAAGGTTATAGATGTATAGAAATCCAACCTTATCAGATTGATTCCTTTGTTTAACAATGTTTAAAGTCCCAACTGGTACAAGAAGGGTGTAGGTAAATTCGGTAAAGTTGTATTGTGCGGGAGGTGAGATAATTTCCACCTCAATAGCTCCAATCTCTTGCAACCCTCGTACATATACTGACGCAATCCAGTCTCTTGCCATCTTTGAGCTTGATGAACCTACAGATACAAATATTTTTAGCCAGAGTCAAGTTATGGATTTTAGTTAAATGGCTGATTTCAACATAAACATAATTTCTTAAAAATACAATGAAATACATAACTCTTAAAATAAGACTCTTGAAAATACACAAGTGTATAAGAACATATTGCATGTTTATAAGGTGTATCAGGGTGTTCAACATAAAAGTCCTACCAGGCATTGATACAGAAAGAGTTCTGAAGAAGTCAAACTTGTCCCTATTTTCATGCATCGGGAGGGTGTACACTTGAAAATCAACATCATCTGGTGATGGAAAATAGCTCAGCATAAATGGAGTCTGAAAAACAATACAAATGCAAATAAAATGACTTACTGAATAAGTGACCGGCAGCACTAAACATTTAAATGTTCTAAAGTATTGATCATTATAAATAGTGTCTTATGATAATAAAGATGAGGTAAAGAATATAAAATGAATGTGAGTTTTGATTTTTCAATCCTACTACCCAGATGGAAATCAAAGTACTTAAAGAGTTGGAAGGCTTTCACCCTGCTTTGTTTTTGAGGATAATCATGAAAACAAATTAACATAAACATATAAAGATAGAATATTTAGATAGATTTTTAAGTGAAATGGAGTAATACTCAATTGCATATGAAACCTTATCAGGAAATTTGGTTTCATAAGTAATGCACTGCCAAGGATAAAGCATCTAGGCATAGATGATTAAATTTACTACCAGGGTAAGAAGGCTAAACCAAATGGATCCAACAATATGCATTGGACATGTTAATTAAGTTTATGTTTAAGGTTTCTTTCTACCATGACAGAATCCTGAGCAATATTCCTCTGGATTGAATTATCCACATTCCATTTATTCCCTGTATGTATGGATGTATCTTAATATTGCCCTCAACCTATGTCACTCCTGGACAAAATAAACAAATGTATATCAGTGGTTTATAAATATGCTTAGGCCAGAGTTTTTTATCTTTAGATTTACGGGAGATTTTTCAAAAAGTTGTGTAAGGAGGAGGAAATAAAAATAAAAATAAAATGCGTAAAATGTCCCGCAGGAGAAATAAATAAAAATAAAACGTATTTTTCTCCGATTTTATTTTTATTTTTTAAATCTTCTTATATCATGAAGACAAAACACACCTTACTTGTGTCAGCTATTTCATAGGCTGAAAAAAGGGTGATAGATCACCATAAAGTTTCAAAAGCATAATTAAAAGATCCTTTTAATGACTGAAAATATTGACCTCAACACTGTGAGTTCAAGCGCTCATTGAAATTAATTGTATATATTTGTTCGAATGCATCTATGCATATGAGGTGCATATATTATCAACCCATGGATTTTATGAAACATGTCAGTGTAATAAAGAAGTTTAAATGGCCAATTCTAACCTTTTGCCCACAATATAAGCATATCCTTTCCATTGTGAAGTAATCAAACATTGAACACAGTTTCAGACACGGTATAATAAGGAGGTCAAATGTGTTTTTCTGTCTTTAACGAAATAGCACCGTGACAATTTTAAATTGTAAATTATTTACTGTGATGTGGTTTTTATATAGAAAATATAACCAAAAAAGTGGAAGCCCTGATGGAAATTCCTCTTCACTTCAAAGTTTGACAGGGCTTACGGATACACAGACAGTCAAAATCTACATTTATGTACTTTACCAAAGAAAATTCGGGAGCATTAAGATAAATTTTCAAGTGTTATATGTTTCAAAAAACCAGGTCTAAGAACTGATTTTAAAATCAGTCCTGAAAAATATCCTTCTAATTCCAGCTATGCCCGTTCGCAATAAGCAACGGATAAGTTTGACTTCTTGCACTGACTGCCAGATATCTTATGTTCAGATTGTTTTCTGTTTTATCGGAAACACACACTATGTTATTTTTACATCATTTTCAGTATTCTATAACGATTTAAATTCTAAATCATTATTAAACTAATTAACAACTACGAATATCACGATACCTTGTGTTTTTCTCTTCAAATATGTCATCGTGAAGCAGTGTGTTCAATGCTCCCCAGAGTCAAATTCAGAAAAAATATCCATTTTGACTATGATGAACACGATATCATTTTGCAGTTTGTGTTTGTCAGAAGCTATACATTTTTGCGCTGTAATCCAATTCATCTTTGTTAATATACGACGTTAGCAAATGCAATACAATGAAAACAAGAAAAGATATGCATCCAAAAATGTGTATTTATATTGCAAACATAATGTAAATCAAGAAAATAAATGTGAATCATATGCATTTGAAACTTTATTTTTACATGTTTCCAAATCCGCTGTGGACCTAGTTAATGAGAAACAGATTACATCCTTTTCAAAAATAGGTAGGGTAGGTAGGCTTTTTAAATTTTTTTATTTTATTTTTTATTAGGCTTTATATAAGAAAGTTATTTTCATCATTGGAGAATGGTGTTACAGTTATCTTCTGAATAAGCATTTAAGGTTTTAAACTACATATTGAAAAGCAATTAAAAAAAAAAAAAAAATTTTTTTTTTTTTGCAAACTGACTATAAAAACGGTAGGGTCGGCGCCTATTCCGTAGGTAGGGTCGGGTAACCCAAACCAAATGTATTATTTTTTTAGGCCTAAAACAGAAAAAAATCTGAACATAAGATATCTGGCAGTCAGTGCAAGAAGTCAAACTTATCCGTTGCTTATTGCCAACGGGCATAGCTGGAATTAGAAGGACTTAGACCTGTTTTTTTGAAACATATAACACCTGTCAAATTTATCTTAATGCTCCCGAATTTTCTTTGGTGAAGTACATAAATGTAGATTTTGACTGTCTGTGTATCCGACTTTTCAACTTTTTTTGGTTATATTTTCTATATAAAAACCACATCACGGTAAATTGTCACGGTGCTATTTCGTTAAAGACAGAAACAGACATTTGACCTCCTTACCGTGTCTGAAACTTTGTTCAATGTTTGATTACTTCACTATGGAAAGGTTATGCTTATATTGTGGGCAAAAGGTTAGAAATGGCCATTTAAAATTCTTTATTACACTGACATGTTTCATAAAATCCATGGGTTGATAATATATGCACCTCATATGCATAGATGCATTCGAACAAATATATACAATTAATTTCAATGAGCGCTTGAACTCACAGTGTTGAGGTCAATATTTTCAGTCATTAAAAGGATCTTTTAATATGCTTTTGAAACTTAATGATGATCTATCACCTTTTTTTCAGCCTATGAAATAGCTGACACAAGTAAGGTGTGTTTTGTCTTCACGATATAAGATTTAAAAAATAAAAATAAAATCGGAGAAAAATACGTTTTATTTTTATTTATTTCTCCTTCGGGACATTTTATGCATTTTATTTTTATTTCCTCCTCCTTACCCAACTTTTTGAAAAATCTCCCGTAAATCTAAAGATAAAAAACTCTGGCCTTATTTGCACTATATTATACCTTATATAAATGTGTCCCTAATATGTACTTATAAATTCGATCGGTTCTTTTATCAGTGTATTTTAATAAAAAAATTAGTTTTATGAAGTCCGCCGTCCATATCATAATTTTGGCCGGTCAGGACCATGCCAAAAATAAAATGGACCGCTGACGTCACAAAAATGGTAAGTATGTCTTGTGATTTTCACAATGGCGAACAATTGTCACAAGTAAACGTTATTTGCTTTGTTCAATAAACCACATCAAAAGCACTTTCAAAATATTGAATGGTAATATAAAATGTTCAGTATAATATAAGAAATATAACACACAACTTCGGGCCATATGGCATTATAGCTTAAAGAAAATAGAAAACAAGAGGGCCATGATGGCCCTAAATCGCTCACCGGAGTAAAAGAGTTTAACCTTTGTTATCAATATAGCTTGTTTCTCAAAGAATATTGAACAAGAGCTGTCATAGTATGTGACGAATGCCCCCGAATGTGACATTGACCTATGAACAAGTACATGAAAAGTTGATCTTGCCTTTACGTGTCAAATACATATGGCAAGTTCTTATAAACTGCCTCTGAAATACCATCCATACTTGACAGCCTACACTCATTTGTCCTCATATTCAGCATTCCATTGTGAATTTCACCTTAGAGGTAGAGACATGGGTCTTGCACACGACATGTCGTCTTGTTATGTCAAATACATGTGTCTAGTCATTTTAAAATCTGTACTTACAAGAGAAAGTTACAGCCCGGACACGACAGCCTATACTCCATGTACTTATATGCAGCATACCATTGTGAATAAACACTAAGTGTGGCCTTCAACTTAAGGACACGGATCTTGCACGTGACCTGTCGACTTGGTATGTTTAACACATGTGACAAGTCATTTTAAAATCTGTCCATACAAGAGAAAGTTATAGCCCGGATACGACAACCTACACTCTTTGTCCTTATATTTGCAGCATTCCATTGTGAATAACACTTAGTGTGACCTTGACCTTAAAGGTAGGGACAAGGGACTTGCACACAACACGTCGCCTTGATATATCAAACACATGTGTCAAGTCATTTTAAAATCTGTCCATACAAGAGAAAGAAACAGCCCTAACACGACAACCTATACTCTATGTCCTTATATGCAGCATTCCATTGTGAATAAACACCCAAGTGACCTTGACCTTAGAAGGAGGGACACAGGTCTTGCATGCGACATGTCGCCTTGGTATGTCAAACACACATGGCAAGTTATTTTTAAATATGTCCATACAAGAGAAAGTTACAGCCCGGACATGACAACTTATACTCTATGTTCTTATATGCAGCATTCCATTCTGAATAAACACTAAGCGTGACCTTGACCTTAGAGGTAAGGACACAGGTCATGCATACGCCACGTCGTCCTGGTATGTGGAACACATGTGGCAAGTTATATTAATATCTGTCCATACAAGGGAAAGTTACAGCATGGACACAAGTTATTGAGCCAGACACATGGACGGACGGACGGACTGATGGGCAGACAGACAATGTGATTTTAATATGCCCACCTTCAGGGACATGAAAACATACTGGTCAAACATGTTGCCTGAATAATCACTGACAGGACTGTCAGGGTTACCTGCACACTGACAGGACTTGTCACAGTTTCCTGCACACTGACAGGACTTGGTGATTGGCTGCACACTGACAGGATTTTGTTCAGTTGCCTGCACACTGACAGGTCTTGATGATTGACTGCACACTGACAGAATTTGATTCTCACCTGCACACTGACAGGACTTTGTTCAGTTGCCTGCGCACCACACTGACAGGACTTGATAATTGACTGCCCACTGACAGCACTTGGTACAGATACCTGCACACTGACAGGACTTTGTTCAATTGCCTACACAGTGACAGGACTTTTTCAGTTGCCTGCACACTGACAGGACTTTTTCAGTTGCCTGCACACAGACAGGACTTAGTTCAATTGCCTACACAGTGACAGGGCTATGCTCAATTGTCTGCACACTGACAAAACTATGGTAAATTGATTGCTTGCACACTGAAATAACTTTTAGTATAGATACACCAACAACAAACAGTGCACCATCCAATAAAATCAACTAGAGCTGTCACAGGAGTGACGAATACCCCCAAATGCCGCCTGGACACAGGCATGGCAAACCATTCCTTTGAAAAGAGGCCATAACACCAAGGTTACTGCACACTGCATCTTCTTTTATCATGCATGTATTGTTTTATTTAAATCTGTTGAGTAATTTAGAAGTTACACTGCTGACAAGAAAAACTAGCTGATGCTCTAGCTGATCTCTTCTGGAATAAGACATCTAGAGCATTCACGAGCTTTTCTTCCAACACGATCATCATCAAATTTTACAAGTACATATTTGGGCTTGAATGCATCCTTATCCACCTGGGAATAAATCCCGGGACTGTTCCTGTAGCCGAATTAACAAGTCCATCTGACAGGTCAATATTTGTAGTTAGTACTACTGTGGCAAATATGCCATACTTAAGTTCTGCTGGTATTCCACTGGCATCTGGTTCAAATGAAGCATACTGGATTTGTTTTGTTTGTTCATCTTTCCAAGTGTCAATTACTTTTAAGGTAAATATTTGCTCATTTAGTTTTTGAAGGATCTATCGAACTTGACCTGTATCTTCTGATGTTACACCTGTGTACCAAAAAATGTTCAAATCTGTCAAGCCTTTCATGAGTTATCGTCCAGAAACCATTTTTCTATTTTTAGTAACAGTGACCTTGACCCCACCAGCCCCAATATCGAACTTGATCTGTATCTTCTGATGTTACACCTGTGTACCAAAAATTGTTCAAATCCGTTTAGCCTTTCATGAGTTATCGTCCGGAAACCATTTTTCTTTTTTTAGTAACAGTGACCTTGACCTTGGCCCCACCAGCCCCAATATCGAACTTGACCTGTATCTTCTGATGTTACACCTGTGTACCAAAAATTTTTCAAATCTGTCAAGCCTTTCATGAGTTATCGTCCGGAAACCGTTTTTCTATTTTTAGTAACAGTGACCTTGACCTTGGCCCCATCAGCCCCAATATCGAACTTGACCTGTATCTTCTGATGTTACACCTGTGTACCAAAATTTTTTTTAAATCTGTCTAGCCTTTCATGAGTTATTGTCCAGAAACCATGAAAACCGACCGACCGACCGACAAGCTCACTAACTTGATCTGTATCTTCTGATGTTACACCTGTGTACCAAAAATTGTTCAAATCCGTCTAGCCTTTCATGAGTTTAATATCGTCCGGAAACCGTTTTTCTTTTTTCAGTAACAGTGACCTTGACCTTGGCCCCACCAGCCCCAATATCGAACTTGACCTGTATCTTCTGATGTTACACCTGTGTACCAAAAAATTTTCAAATCTGTCAAGTCTTTCATTAGTTATCGTCCGGAAACCATGAAAACCGACAGACCGACAGACCGGCCGACCGATAAGCTCACTCCTATATACCCCCTCAAACTTCGTTTGTGGGGGTATAATAAACTGCCTTAAGCTCTAAAAATCAAACTTCAGATCACATTCAACACCTTCATTTATTACTACCAAAATTGCCTATCTAGGACAACATCACATTCCTTCTAATGTTAATAAAAAAAACTTCTTTATATACATTATAAGTGAATAACACTATCCACACAGAAGATTATAAGTATCTTCCATGGCTGAGAGTGTAAGATAGGTTTATTCCGACCCGAGTGTAGGGTGTTTTGCGGACACGAGGTTAACCGAGTTTCCACAAAACACCCTGCGCGAGGGTCGGGATGAACCTGTCTTACACAAGCGGCTATGGTAGATGCTTTTTCTCCCAACTGTGTTAAACAAAGTTAAGTAAAATGTATGTTTTGATGGAACTCTTTTGTGCTTAATGAAAATAATTGCATATGAATATGTGATAATTTGTGGTTGTCATGGATATGCGCACATTGATTCAGTTTATGGTAACAGTCAAATCGCTCTTTAAATAGTTCTACGGAGAGTGAACCATTATTTCTTGAAAGGTGCATGAAAACTGTATAATGATGACATTTGAAGCGAGAAATAATTAATTAGCGTTCTAAATATTGCCACAAGACCAGGTTTCCATGATGCTACAGACGACAGTCTTCAACAAGGGAGGTAATTACAATGTGATGACCATTAAAAAGGAGTTCCATACGGGCATTTTATCTTTGCCCGTGGGCAAGATAAGAATTTATAGCATGGTTAAATTATAAGATCTACTTATCTGGGGTGGGAGAAGATTGTAGCATCTGCATGATCAATAATCTACATGAAGTTCAATGGAAAAGTCTGATTATCAAATTTATCATTAAGTAAAAATGAAATACCTTCTAAAGAATAAAATGTATAATAATTATTTGATCTATAAATCTAAAAAACAAACAATAATTACCTCAAAAGTGACTATGTTGAAGACTTAATAAAATTTAAAATCTTGTTACTAAAAATAGAAAGTAGTGGTATCTCCAACAAAAAGGGAGACCATATAGCAAGACTTGCTGCCCTTCCTTCAAGAGTAAACTTTACATAACTATCAGATTTTTACAAAATGTATTTATAATGAACTTGTTACCCATGGGGTGAGGCCAATTTTTTCCAGGGGCATAATTTGAATAAACATGGTGATAACTTATCGACAATGTTACACAAATATTTAAGCACTAGGCTGCATAGTATATGCAAATAAAAGTTTTGTAATTTTTCCTTTAGGATGCAATGGCAACCAGAGTTCTGCATGGAATTCATTTCTTTGAACACTTTTGAAAAAGCACCAACCTGAACCAAGGATCATTCCTATGAAGTTTCATTAAAATTGTCCAAGGGGTTTAGGAGAAGATGATGAGTATAACCAATTGTTGACGCTTTTCCTTTAGGTTGCCATGGCAACCCGAGTTCTGCATGGAATTTATTTCTTTGATCAATTTTGAAAAAGCACCAACCAAGGATCAATCCTATGAAGTTTCATTAAAATTGTCTAAGGGGTTTAGGAGAAGATGGTGATTATAACCAATTGTTGACATTTTCCTTTAGGTTGCCATGGCAACCAGAGTTCTGCATGGAATTCATTTCTTTGAACAATTTTGAAAAAGCACCAACCAAGGATCATTCCTATGAAGTTTCATCAAAATTGACCAAGTGCTTTAGAAGAAGATGATTATAACTAATTGTTGACATTTTTCTTTAGGTTGCCATGGCAACCAGAGTTCTGCATGGAATTCATATCTTAGAACAACTTTGAAAAAGCACCAACCAAGGATCATTCCTATGAAGTTTCATCAAAATTGTCCAAACAGTTTAGGAGAAGAAGATGATTATATCCAATTGTTGATGCCGAATGACGGAAGACAAACGCCGGATGACAGACGCCGGACATAGACTGATCACAATAGCTCACCTTGAGCACTTTGCGCTAAGGTGAGCTAATAAAAGTTACACTCCATGTATATTGACTTTATGCTCCTGTAAAATTTAAATGTGGTGACTATATGAGTAAGTACTTCTAACACTTAAATTTGACAATGACAATGGGACAGCTTAGTTTTAAAATAGTAAAAACATATTATTAAATAGTGCTTATGCACCAGTGCATAACTAATTTAAATCAGCAAACCTGTAAATTATTTTCTGTCCATGAGTAATTTTGAAGAATCATAATGTCACATTTTAGCAGTCTATTGGAAGTCAAGTATCGCACAACTTGAAAACCTTGCACAGCTCCTGGGTTGTCTGTGAATGAAATGATACCATTGCTGATCAACTTTAAACAGCAGATGATGAACTGTTTGCATTTTCATTGGGCCAAAAAAAATAATACCTGTGCTTCCGGTAAAATGGCAAAAAAATAGGGTCGGTAGGTCGGGATTTTTTTTATTTTTATTTTTTTTACACTTTCCATATCATGCAAATTTCTGTTGCATCATCAGATCAATTATGTTATATCTACGTGTTTCCTAATTTATAAAACAGCATTGTTTACTGTCTGAAATAATTTCCTTACCTTCGATTACCATATTTTTCCGCCAATTTTGCCCATAAAATCTGGTGCTTTTTTGTATACAATACTCATTTATAAGTCTTGATCTGTTTTTAGGAAATTCCAGCACTTCAATTTCAACAAATCTTTGATAATGTTTTAGCCAAACAGTCAATTATCAACTAAATTTTAAATTTGCTTGAGGAAAATCGCCGATTTTCTTGTCAACTGTGAGCTCCTTAAACTAGGCCTTCAAGTGGAGGTAGGTTAATAAAACAACAAGTAAAAGCGTTAATGGATTTATCTTTTTTTCGTACATTACTACAATCAAAGTTTCATTCATATTAATAGTGAATTTAAACATTTCGTTCATTGTTTTAAGATTCCCAAATGATGATTATTGATTGTTATTGTTTCGATTGTATGGTATTTTCGTACCAGCCTAGGCGAAATCCTGGCAATCAAATGGGATCATACGGTATCCGACTGACCGAATTAGATACAAACCATAGCCACGCGCTTTTGATCTTATCACCACCCGTACTCTGACGTCACAAATTGTACCGTTTGATCTGTAGCCGACACATTCCAAAAATGTGTTAACTTTCACAGGTTTTTGATTGGATTTCAGTTGATGGGACTTAAATAAGGCGAAATAAATAACCATTGATAATTGCGGATAAATTAATATAATGATAAATGAAATGTGTATTGGAACCTGGCAGTTAGCCTGCATGAATTCTCAAAGCCTAATCGTAAGAATCTTGCATAATATACGCAAAGCCTTATCGTAAAAAAAGTAAGATTTAGTTTGGAAATGGATATGGATAAATAACACCGCGAACTATAATTCAAAATATTTTCATTAAAAAGACAGCAAAATATGTCTCCGGTGATCAACCACGTGTTTTGACCGTAAACATGCGTTTGCCAATTTTAAGATATCGGACAGGGTTCACCGCCCTCCGCCATTTTGTTTTTGCGTCTTGTTGATACATAATCAGGAATGAAAGTACATCTCCGGGGACATTGAAAGACAAACAACGAAAATAATAACGATATATTTGAACAGATATATTATTATTTTTTACGAACATTTTTAAAAAATATAATTTTTTTTACTTTTATGTCTAAACAAGAGGCCCAAAAGGGCCTATGCTCTACTGGCATGGCTTTTGTGGTCATATCAATCTAGAGCATGTATGTATGGGTAAAAGGCAACAGACATATAGTTTATGTTTTGTGTTTGGGTTACCTGAAAACGTAGCACGTTCAACATCTGAGCCCAGAAAGTATTGTAAGCAGATTAGTTGCATGAACTATTTTAATATGTGCCAAGTAAAAGTCATCTGACAAAAAAAAAATGCTTTCAAAACTGTACTCATAGTAAAATTTTCTGTAGTTTTAAAAGTTAAAAAAAGTTGGTCAAAAGGTCAAAGTCAAGGGCATCCTAGGACAACATTGATCAATTTGAACAAACATTCACAATCAATTGTGCTGAGATGGATGCACGAACACACAAAAAGATTTTCAAACCTTTCCAGATTTATGTTTACCAAACCTGTGAACCCTGGGTGTGGCCAGTAATGACACCAGGTGCATAACTTAAACATTCACAACCAATTTTGTTAAGATGAATGCGCAAACTACAGAACTTAAAGCTAAAAAATGGCCTTTGGGCTTTCAACAAGAACAAGGCAGAGTAATTCACAAAATCAACTGCAAAAGCAAAAAGCAAATTGTCTCTCAAAATCCTAGACTTGCAAATTGTCTCCCTTAACTCTAGACTTGAATTTACATGTACATGTAAACTTGGCTAAAAATAGAATTCGCTCATGCAGACCTGGCTAAAAATAGAGAGCATTTCTTTAAAACTTTCATGGCCCATAATCTAGGCATTCATGGGCGGATCTGGCTGGTTTTCGAAAGGAACCGAGCTCTTATGGATATCTAGATACTGTACAAGTTTCATCAAGATACAATCAAAACTGAACTCTGTATCGTGTTCACAACCAATTGTTTACACATTAGCATTTTTTTATACTATCAAGGGCCATGATCTAGGCATGCATAATCTAGGCATTCATGGGCACATCTGGCTGGTTTTCGAAAGGAACCGCGCTCTAATGGATATCTAGATACTGTACAAGTTTCATCGAGATACAATCAAAACTGAACACTGTATCGTGTTCACAACCAATTGTTTACACAATAGCATTTTTTTATACTATCAAGGGCCATAATCTAGGCATGCATGGGCGGATCTGGCTGGTTTTCGAAAGGAACCAAGCTCTAATGGATATCTAGATACTGTACAAGTTTCATCAAGATAAAATCAAAACTGAACACTGTATCGTGTTCACAAGCAATTGTTTACAGACGCACGGACGCACGGATGCACATACTACGTACACATTACCATCGCATAAGCTCTTCTGGCCTTTGGTCAGTAGAGCTAAAAAAACAGGGTCGGTCGGGTTACCGGAAACACAGGTGGTTTTTTTTTTTGCCTTAACATGCAAACATTTAGGATAATAAATGAAATACAAGGTGCCAATTGATTGCAAAGCAATTGCAATAAACTATAAAAGAAAGGAAATTCAATACTTACGCATATTACCAGGTGGTGTAATTGTAAGATTAATTTCGCTGTATTTTTTGCCATCATTTGTAAACTTGTACTGAGCCTTGGCAGAGATGTTACTGACTGAGCCGGGCACATTGAGGGAGTTGGTCAGATATTGGTTGCCAAACTGCTGCAATAATTTGTCTGGACTACAACCTATCAACAAAAGAAAAAAATAAGAAAATGTTAAAGGAATAAATTTGTACTGTATACGTTCTTGTGTGTACACAGGGGGGTCTCTCTATTTTTTTTTAAATCTAATTCTGGGTCTTTGACAATGCTTAACAGGACCAAACCACGTAAAAATAAACATTATTCCTCTGTAAATAATGTGTAATCTGCCATTTTTTCCAGTGCTCTTGCTGACTTCTTTTAAACAAACCATAAATAGTTGCAATAAGGTAGCTTACACATACAAATTCGTATGATAATGAAATAAATTATGGATTCATAATTAGCGCACAGGTGGGTAAATTGATACAGGTCCTGTGAGGCTATCAGGGCAAATAATTAAGCATTTGCATTATATTGTAATAAGCCTGTTATCTATAAGTAGTTTTGTAAACGATATGAGATAAATAGACATTAAAGTTACATAAGTTTATATCCAAATCATAGCATTTCCCTCATCGGGGTCATTATCAAGACACAGCATGTCCAGTGTAAAATAATACAAACAAAATTTAAGTTATTGTCTTTGCTATATCTAGTTAAATTCTGTATAAATGTAACAGCAAAGGTTTTATAAGCATTCCTGTGTACAAAAGTTTAACATGTGAATCCATTCAGGTCTGCTCTGTTAAGATACTATCAGAATTAAAATAATTGAACAAGATTCCTAATATTTATACTCTGTTCAATAGACAAAAAAGTAGCTATTTTAAATTATGTATATTAAGTATGAACTGTTTATAGAACTGATACTTTCTCCATAGGGCAATCACTGTCAAACAAATCATTTCTATGTTTAGCTTTGAACCTTTCAAAAAAAAAAATTGTTATGAATCCTGTGTCTTTGCTAATCAATACTATAACACTTGAACAAGTCACTTGTCATGCAGTTCTCAGTGTTATTATTGATATATATGTTATCTTTACTAGGGTTTAAGCCAGGTTTTAAAAATGGCAGGGAGCTGCTGAAAAAGGACAGGGTGCTAATAGTGAAAAGGACACACTGTAGCAGTCCTTGTAGAGCTTGATAATGTATGAATTTGACAGAAAATGTTAGGAACTGTGTTTTATGGAAAGTAACATTAGGTTTCAACTGCCAAATATGTAAATTGTGTATGTATTTATAATCTTATTATGATTTTGTTACTAAAAAAGAAAAATATTTGCCAATCTTGAGCATTGTATTTAGTAAAAAAATAAGGGTGCCCATGCTGGTCCCCATGAGGGCAGAAGGGTGGTATCAAAAAAGGACAAGGTGCAGCACCCTTCCGTACCTTACCATCTTTTTCTGTCCATGGATTTGAATGCTTTAAAATCATATTTATATACTTGCTCCATGAGTCATAGAGGCTTGATCACACTCGTTCACGTTAGGTCAAAAGGTTAAATGATTTCAATTATAGGACAAGGAAGTCATTATTAAATTGAACAATAAGCCCTATCTCATGTCAAAACTTATTTTAACCAATTAATATTTTAAAACTTCCTTTCAAGGAATTCAGCAATTTATATCTACATACAATGTAGTAGATGGGGCGTTTTCTGAAATGATAAAATAGGTTTTTGTATTATATCTAAGACAAATGCTTTGTACTGTGTTTTCAAGCACTATATATATATATTATTTTTTTTTAAAAAGAGAAAAAGGTTTAAAAGATTCACATGTTAAAACCATTGTTCAATAAAGTAATCACTGTGAGGCATTTCCTTGTACAGAAATTGAAATGATAAAATAGACAGATTAATGTTCTAGCAGGTAGATCATAAAATTTCCATTTGAAAACTGTTGGTAACAATTACATTGAAGAGATAATTAATAAAGAACAATATGATATGAATTATGACTTTAAAAATAATTACACAAGGAAGTGACTAGCACATAAAAGGTTAAATATGCTTATTCTTTTACATCTCCCTCCTGTTCATCATAGGGATTGAAAAATCAGTCTGAAATCATATTTGATCAAAGAGATAATTTGTCAAGCCCATTCGATCAATTTTTAATTATGTAATTATAATAAAAATAAATAAAAAGTTCATAGAAAATGTATTAACTAAAGTGGTAGAAAAGAATAACAAGCTGCAATTTAAATGTTTGAAAAAAACTCTTGTGACATACTTTTGTTATTTGGAAGTAATTTTTCTATGATAAGCTTGTGGCTTTTAGCTCTAAAATAGGTTTTGTTAATTAATTTAACCTGTTTTTCTAATATTTTTCTGTTGTTTGAGAATACAATTATAAAGCGATAATTGATTCTAAAATTATGCTATCGATTATCAGCAAACTCAATTATAATCGATCAATTATCATTGAATAAAATTAACATTCTGTTCATTACACTGTTGGTGTACATGATCTAACCATGTAGACATGCTTATGATATAAATGTCTGAAAAAATGTTTAACTCAGCCATTTTTAGGGAATACTAAGGCTCCCACATTTACAAAATGATGCTGACTATTGATCACAATTAATAGCCAGTATATACACAATAGCCAGTATATATGAGACATAAATCATCATCTTTGAATTTACAACCATCCTACTATGAAGTGTACATACATGCAGATCTTCATTGTGCAAGCGAAGACCTGGCATAATATTCTGTATGTATTGTATCAATAGTCAGTGCTCATTTACCCCATATATTTAGAACCCAATAACCAATAAAAACTTCCCAATTGGTAATTCGTATTTACCTGTAATACACATAATGCCGTGACATCATGATTTTTTATTTTTATCTGGTGTACATCCCAAAGGGATTATGAAGATTATATTCATTTAGAAATTAGTTTAAGCTGTGCAAGTTCATAAACAATACAAATGATATTAAATCAGGAGTTGTTTGCAGAGTCATAAGACAATATTTTCACATGCTTTTTAATCATGTGATTAATGGTTCAGTAAAACGGTCTGCTGTCAGGATTGTTCAAAGATAACTTTATAATTTCACAGTTAACAAAATGGTGAGTGGCACAGATTTATCAGCACGTAATTGGTGAGTGGCACAACTTTAGTAGCATGAAATGGGTAAGTGGCACAGCTATTTCAGCATGTAATTGGTGAGTGCCACAGCTATATCAGCATGTAATTGGTGAGAGGCACAGCTATTTCAGCATGTAATTGGTGAGAGGCACAGCTTTATCAGCATGTAATTGGTGAGTGCCACAGCTATATCAGCATGTAATTGGTGAGAGGCACAGCTATTTCAGCTCAGCTATATCAGCATGTAATTGGTGAGAGGCACAGCTATTTCAGCATGTAACTGGTGAGTGGCACAGCTATTTCAGCATGTAATTGGTGAGAGGCACAGCTATTTCAGCATGTAATTGGTGAGTGGCACAGCTTTATCAGCATGTAATTGGTAAGAGGCACAGCTATTTCAGCATGTAATTGGTGAGTGGCACAGCTTTATCAGCATGTAATTGGTGAGAGGCACAGCTATTTCAGCATGTAATTGGTGGGTGCCACAGCTATATCAGCATGTAACTGGTGAGTGGCACAGCTATAGCAGCATGTAATTGGTGAGTGGCACAGCTATAGCAGCATGCAATTGGTGAGTGGCACAGCTATAGCAGCATGTAATTGGTGAGTGGCACAGCTATTTCAGCATGTAATTGGTGACTGGCACAGCTTTATCAGGATGTAATTGGTGAGAGGCACAGCTATTTCAGCATGTAATTGGTGAGTGGCACAGCTTTATCAGGATGTAATTGGTGAGAGGCACAGCTTTATCAGCATGTAATTGGTGAGAGGCACAGCTATAGCAGCATAAAATTGATGAGTGGCACAGCTTTATCAGCATGTAATTGGTGAGTGGCACAGCTATAGCAGTATGTAATTGGTGAGTTGCACAGCTTTATCAGCATGTAATTGGTGAGTGGCACAGCTATAGCAGCATGTAATTGGTGAGTGGCACAGCTATATCAGCAAGTAATTGGTGAGTAGCACAGCTATAGCAGCATGTAATTGGTGAGTGGCACAGCTTTATCAGCATGTAATTGGTGAGTGGCACAGCTATAGCAGCATGTAATTGGTGAGTGGCACAGCTTTATCAGCATGTAATTGGTGAGTGGCACAGCTTTATCAGCATGTAATTGGTGAGTGGCACAGCTTTATCAGCATGTAATTGGTGAGTGGCACAGCTTTATCAGCATGTAATTGGTGAGTGGCACAGCTTTATCAGCATGTAATTGGTGAGAGGCACAGCTTTATCAGCATGTAATTGGTGAGTGGCACAGCTATAGCAGCATGTAATTGGTGAGTGGCACAGCTATAGCAGCATGTAATTGGTGAGTGGCACAGCTATAGCAGCATGTAATTGGTGAGTGGCGCAGCTATAGCAGCATGTAATTGGTGAGTGGCACAGCTATAGCAGCATGTAATTGGTGAGTGGCACAGCTATAGCAGCATGTAATTGGTGAGTGGTACAGCTATAGCAGCATGTAATTGGTGAGTGGCACAGCTATATCAGCATGTAATTGGTGAATGGCACAACTATAGCTTTAAATTTGATTTTTTTAAAGCCGAATTTCCACATTAATAATTTATAAAAAATACAAGTGATTCCTGCACCATATACAGATTGACGTTACTCATTTCAATCACTCCCTTCAAGCAATAAAGCCTGAATATTAGAGTTTGTTTCAGAATTGATTATTATTTTAAAATTGATCTAACTACTCATGTTCAAAGGAATACAGTGACAAGTTTTGTAGCATAATAAGCACATGTAAATTAATTATATACAATCCCATTTTAAACTTTTTGTGCCGTGGCAGCAGTTTATTGCTTAAATAAACACCAACAAACCATATTTATGATGAAACCATATTTATAATGTGTTTTGATAAAAAAAATTCCATTTTCTTAAGAAGATTACCTTGATTGATATCCCTGTCGAAAATTATGAGAAAATGTCAAGTTTTTTTTAATTTACATAGAAAGACATATTTTGTTTATCCGCCCTCATAATGCTGACCATATAAAAATGTTCCGATATTGACAAGGCCTAAAAAAAAAATACATTTGGTTCGGGTTACCCGACCCTACCTACGGAATAGGCGCCGACCCTACCGTTTTTATAGTCAGTTTATGAAAAACTAAAAAAAAAAAAAAAAAAAAAAATATATTTTTTTTCGTTCTTTTTTTTAATTGCTTTTCAATATGAAGTTTAAACCTTAAATGCTTATACAGAAGATTGCTTTAACACCATTCTCCAATGATGAAAATGATATTCTTATATAAAGCCTAATAAAAAAAAAAAATAAAAAAAAATAAAAAGCCTACCTACCCTACCTATTTTTGAAAAGGATGTAACCCTAACCAAACAATTTTTTTTTTTAGGCCCAAGCATGTGAAACAGTGGATCAAAAAATTTATAGACAGCAATATAATTACAGTGACAACATTTGAAATACATCTCTATACAACATTTTTTTAAAAATATTTTGTTATCTACATTTCATAAAAGAATATGTATCTGGTCGATATACTCTTGCATACCTGAGACATGTGTGTTTCTGATCATGTGACCAGTAATGAAAAACCCGTCTAACACCCCCATGTAATATAAGTCACGTGTAACAATGCGCAACTTCTAATTTCTTTTTGTATGGTTTATGAAAAGTAAATCATCAAATTTATTATAAAAAAAGCGCAATCAAATATGTCAAGTATGAAAGACTTTTAATTAAAATTGAAAATACATAAAAAAGTAATCATCAAAAACATGATTTTCATAGAAACTTCTTGAAGTTGATTGTGATCTAAAATAACAGCTCTTCCATCAGTAAATTATGTCACATTTGCTTTTTAAAGTATACAAGACAAACTATCAATGATGTTCTCCCGGTCCAGATTTAAAACTCCAACCCTCATGCACTATGCGTGGCTGGTAACTCAGCAAGCCTCGTTACTGGCTTACGTGCATGCCCTCTGTTAAGTTTTTTCTATCCAGACCGGAAACACATAATACTTAAAAAATTATAATCTGTATCATTCACCATTAACAACGTTTATGAGCACAACAACAAAATAAAAAATAGATATTAAAATGATTAATTCTAAATTGTATAATTCTTTTTGTACCATGTTTAAAAGTGTGTTTTTTGTTTTTGTCTATAAATAACTCCTGTAACAGAAGGTAGAGCTTTGCCATGGTATAACTATCGTGCGGATAAATAACAACACTATTCACTCATACGCACGCTAATTAATGAACTTTGTCCATGAAAACATGTTACGAACAGTTATTTCTATCACAACCATCCTGTTTTCTAATATACACTCGCGGTAAAAAGCCTCGGTTGACATTAATTTTCTGGTAAACATTATATCAACCTCCATGGGATCTGATATTTAAATTATAGCCATTTTTGAAATTATAAGTTTAAAATGGACCCATTCAGGCATGCTAAATTTCACAGTACATATGTTGTTTTCTGGAACAGCTAGTTAGAAAATTGTTAAAATTAAATAATTATTTTTTGCATCAACCTATACGCCATATTGTGCGCCTTTCAATAACTTCCATTGCATTGCTCATTGTGAATCATAGTGATAAAATGATGTAACTATATATTTTAATAGCCAGACTGTGTCAAAATAGTTCAAATAATACTTGCAAAACATGAATGTCAAAATCACAATGCAGAAAGATTTCAAAAATGTAATCTAAACAAATTGAATGCTAGCACTACCCAGTGAATAATAAAATCTTAAGATGAAATTCTGTATGTACTTTGTTCATGTGTAGGCTTTTTCTCCTTTTACATTGCTAAATGTAATAAATTACACTCTTTTCAAGAGAGCTTAGGTAAATTGTTTGCCTATAGTATAATAGACATTCAAGTCTGAAGATATTGATAAGTTTAGTACAATGTTAATTATTCACATTTCTTTTCTCAAAATTTGCATTACAAGGAAGAAACAACAACAACAGGCTTCATATTTCATGCAACTTTCTTGTAACTGAATACTTAAATTAATAATAAGAATTGAACTAAATGCAAAGTTTTAAACCTGCGGTGACACAAGGATATATAAACTGTCAAGTTTATGCATAGCTGTGTCAAGAATATAAGGCTCTTTTTCATACAACTTTTTTGCAGGCTTTGACAAATTATACTTTTTCTATACATACTTTACATGAAATTCTATTTACTTGTAAACTTGTTTCTCTTGTTCAGTTATAAAAGAAATCAAGTGTAAAAATAACTGGACCAGAAAAAAACTGAACGGTATCATTTTTTTTTATTGTGATACCATTTTGTTCATATTAATAGATGTAAATGATGTTATACACTTCTCTATTAATCAACAAAATGTCTTACTATTTAGTAATCTTTTTACATTATCAATACCACTGATAAATAAATTAATAACATCTTTATATACATGAACTCCTGCCTTAATACATCATGCATCTCAAATGACATGATGCTTATTTGGATAAAGACCACCCTCGATAATTACCTTCTCTATTTAACAAAAAAATGTATTGAATCTAAGTTTTCATGTGACTTGTAAATCCTTCCATTGGTTTTACAGTTATATGAATATGTTATGAGTTTATGGGCATGATGTCAAGTTTGCATCCTAAACAAAACAAGAGATGTTAGTGAAACATTTATGCCCCCTTGGGAGCCAAATTGTTAGTAGGATTTGGACACTTAAATAAAATATGGACAATCATTTCAGCTTACAGTCACACTGACCTTGACCTTTGACCCACTGACCTCAAAATCAATAGGGTTCATCTGCTGGTCATGACCAATAAGCCTACCTAGTATGAGGTCCCTGGGTCAAAGCGTTCTCAAGTTATTGATCGGAAACCGTTTTTCATGTTAAGGTCACACTGACCTTGACCTTTGACCCACTGACCTCAAAATCAATAGGGTTCATCTGCTGGTCATGACCAATACACCTACCAAGTATGAGGTTCCTGGGTCAAAGCGTTCTCAAGTTATTGATCGGAAACCGTTTTTCATGTAAAGGTCACACTGACCTTGACCTTTGACCCACTGACCTCAAAATCAATAGGGTTCATCTGCTGGTCATGACCAATACACCTACCAAGTATGAGGTTCCTGGGTCAAAGCGTTCTCAAGTTATTGATCGGAAACCGTTTTTCATGTAAAGGTCACACTGACCTTGACCTTTGACCCACTGACCTCAAAATCAATAGGGTTCATCTGCTGGTGATGACCAATACACATACCAAGTATGAGGTCCCTCGGTCAAAGCGTTCTCAAGTTATTGATCGGAAACCATTTGGTATTCCGACCGACCGACCGACAGACAGACAGACCGACCGACCGACCGACCGACATGTGCAAAACAATATACCCCACTTTTTTCAAAAGGGGGCATAAATATGGTCCTCTACGACTGTACATAATACAAACTGTTTATTAAGTCAGTATCAGTTTAGTTTAGTAAAGCATAAATGAATAATATTTTTCTTCATGTTTGCATGAATGTTTTTTTTTTTTTTGGGGGGGGGGGGGCCTTTGTCCTTCTGCAGACAGTTAAATAACTCTAAATAAATCTTATTTATGCCTAATGGGATCTTCTGCCGTCATTTTTGCCAAAGACTAGACCAGGCCAATTTCTCAAAAGTTATTGGTGTAATAACTAAGTAGGTTATTTCATTGAAGCCAATTTCTCACTGCTGATTCTTCTAAATACAAATTAGTTTTTAAGAAAATACCTGTGTTTAGGGAAAACCATCAATCTTAGGTTACTTTTTTTACCCTAGATTAACCAAAAACAAAACAAAACAAACAAAAAAACAACACCCTTGTTCATACCCTTCCTGCATTTTCAAGACTGTTACCCTAAACTCAGATTATCGCACAGATGATATCCTGTAAAAGTCTCAGAACTCTTTTATATAAAAATATGATTCAAAGTATACCAGGCAAAAAAGAGTGCTTTGCTAGATCCTGTTATAAGGGGCCAATATAAAGATTGCTCCAGCACATGGGGTCAGTACTAGTGTTCACCAGTACAACACCTTTCTTGTTATAGCTCATCCAAATTGTATACATGGGAAGATCCTGGATACAGTCACAGAGGGTGCAGACTTATGGGGCCTAACTTAGGATGTACAGGAACTGAAAATTATCATTTCAAAAAGTGGAATAGGGTTTTCATTTGATACAAAAGCAGTTGTATGGAACAACATAATGCATAAATTTAACCTAAGTGTATGAAAAAAGGAATATTTGGCACTGATTATACGACCATTGTATGTCTTTTGATGTTATTTATAAACAATTATGAACATAAGTACATGTATATATGTATGTACCATTCATTCTACTTTTTAGTTAATCTACTTCTACTTTTACCAGATACTGGTCATGTTTAACAGGCTGAACATTATTTCCAGGGGATAGCGCAATAAAGCAAAAGAGTGGCTAGTTGAGCCTTGAAGGCATCAACTGAGCCTGCTGAAACGATGTCGGGTGCAACACTGTTCCACTCCTTAATAGTTCAAGGGAAAAAAGACTGCTGCCTGTAGCTTGTAGAACATTGTGCTAGTTTGAAAGAGTGTGCTAATGTATGTCAGGAGAGATGAGACTGTGGTAGAAGATGGTTTGTTTTGTTGATGGCAACTAGGTCATTTGAAATTTTGTATAGGAGGTTAAGGCGGGAGATCTTTCTGCAGTCCTGTAGTGGGGACAAATTGTGCACCTTCACATTGTACAATTTTCAGTTCATGAATATCGTCTTTCTCATATGGGTCCAAAACAGAACTAGTATATTCCAAGTTGGGTCGAACAAGTGATTAGTTATCTATTTCTTTTGTGGATGAGGAGGCGATGTTCAAGTTTCTTAGTTTCGTCTTACAAAAATCATGTTTTGATTGGCTTTACATGTAATATTAACTAATGTTAAAATGCATTAATAACTAAAATGCAGTCCTAAAACAAAGAGTTAACATGTGACACAAATGATTCTCAGGGCTTCCATTAAGGATTTGAAACTGGAAGTATGAACTTCCTGGCCATCAATATTGGAATCTTTTCAATCAAATTTGGAAGTTTAAGTTTCCCGAATACAATAATTGTTTCCACTATTTTTTAACTAGCATGTTAAATATCAAATAATTCACAGAATTATATTATAATAATTCATTTTACTTAAAGACTTATTGAAAATATGAACATAAAAGTAAAATTGCCACAAGGTTTTGATATTTTGATCTTCCAAGCTTTCATCTTCGGAATTTTTTTTCAAAATATTGGAAGTTTTTGTACTTCCAAGGAATCAACTTTGGAAGTTTTAACCCATTTCTAGGAAGTAATATACTTCCAAACTTCCTTTAATGGAAGCCCTGGATCCTTATAAGAATTATATATACTTACCATTACCACTGAACGTATACAACAAACATGGCAATTCATCCTGAAAAGAATTTTTTTTTTAAAGAGAAGCTTACTAATATATTTATACTGTACCAATATACAGTAATGTCATTAACTCAATAAAATCAAATAAATATTGAGTCAATAATTCATATCTACAAGTATCTTTCATGTATAAACATTGTGGATTGGATAAGCCAACCAGAGGGCACTTGCTTGTCGCATTTTCCTTTCTATATCATAAACACATAATTGATACATTATCTTGCATACCCTTAGCTTTCAAATTTGAAAAATATTTATACGTTAATTAATACTTCTTTTTGTAAATATCACCAAAATGAGTGTGTCATTGTCCATCGAAATCACTGCATTTTTACAAAACAAGATTAATCAACATTTTGTTTTCAAATAATTATTTATTCAACCCTACTGGTTGACGGTACATTTCCGAACAGGGCACAAATCCCGAACACCGGCTAAAACATGCGTTTGTTTACTGAGATCGATTATTCGATGATCTAGATCAATACAGAGTCTAGCCTTGGTCACACTTGCGAAGTTTCATCTTGTTTTGTTAAGTATTTTTCTAAAAAATGCCATTTAATGTTTATACGCTTAAAGATCAAAATGTAGCACATGGGGGAATGACTTCAGAGGGGAAACGCGCATCTTTATGTTTTGCAGTTATGTTGACCTACATTGAAGATATTTATAAATAGAAATCACGCTTTACAGTTGAATTGCATGTTTTAAAAAACATCAGAAACAATAAATAACTATGCAGCTAAGTGTTTATCTAATATAGTATGGACTTATTAATTATAATTGTATGACCATGTATTTTCACTTTAAAAGTGTTCGGTATTTGTGCCTTCCATATCATAAATTTAAGGGTGATTTACTGTCCATAAAATGAACGATTTTCGACATAAAATTGATGAGATCGTGAACCTGTACTTTGACAGATGTTGTCACATTAACCAAAGATGTTTCATACGCAATTTTAACTTACTGCAACAAAAACACTCCCAAGATAATTGTGAAAATACTCAAAAAGTGTTCGGATTTGTGACCTTAGCCAGTACTGTTTAGAAATATAACAATTTAAAATATTAAAAATTTAAATGCTCAAATTTTCCAGCACTGGTTACATTTATACAATCATTTGTCCAGTATTTAATAAACTAATAATTTGTTTGACAGAATATGAACTTTCATAAATGTAAAATAATAACACTACACCATATTTTTGACATGTCTTGTTTTATACTATTAATTATTACAAGTTTATTTTGTTACATTTGGTGAGCAATCCCTTGGTCCATCTTCAGCAGCTAACAAATAGTTGAAAACCGAGAGAGAAAACACCCACAGAAAACAAAAAATCCCCATGCTAACACAACAAGCCTTAGACTTGAAATGAATTGTTAATTTGTTTTTCCATGCCTTACAAACTACTTTAACTTCCTTGTTTAAGCCTAACTTGATTACAGTACAGTTGTTCTTGGTAGTTGTTAAACCGGTTTAACTGCATACGGAACCATTCAGGTGGTCTTTGAGGACTAATTGTAAAACCATGCTGAACTAAGGGGCCACTAGCTATATTTAAATTAAGGGGAAACAGGCATTTTTTGTCACAGTATGCTGGTGGAAAAGGTCAGTTTACATAACTTGTAACATTGTAGAGCAGCGATAGATCCAAAAGTGTAGACCTGTTACTGGTAGCTCCATAGTAGCTATACATTCTAATATTTGCATTTAATCTACTGTAGTATGTATTTTGAGTGTGTTTTAACTGAATAATCATCAATCAATCGGGTAAATATATTTCAATTAATTTTGTATATGCTCTACTTTGGATGCACTTAAACAGGCAGATGTAGGGCGATTGTAAGACCCAGCTAGAATAGCTGGTCTCTCAAATTCTTGCACATTTTTTATATTGGCTTTTTTCAGTAATATACCTTTTTTATTTAAACAAGATCATTGCAAGTGGATGCCAGCTCTCTTCTGTTGTTCTGTTGGTGAAGGACCATAACTCAAGATTGGTTCAGCATGAGTAATGGGACTTGCAACTCGTATAATGGATAAATGTAAAACCCTTTCTTATAGAACTTAAAAATGGGAACAATAGCACTACAGAGCGGAGGACAAGAGGCATCTCTCTTTTCAGGTGAAAGGTCATCATTCAACAATTATTAAAGCCAGAATTATGACCCCTGTGGTAAATGATTGAGGGTTGTTTGTAAAATTGAGGACAATAGCAAATTCATCCCACCAATAATTATTGGAAAAATATATGCAACATGATATTCAATATATTCTGAAGATTTCATTCAAAATTGTTGATTTGAAGCCTTTCTAAGTGTAGTTTTTAACAACCACCCCTTTCGACATGGAGCACTTTTAAGCATCATGAAGAAAAAAATGCAATTTATTTCAAAGACTGTAATCTGCCAATATATTTACTGTTCTTCATGTTATTGTGTGTTTTCTTCATCATTTTATATCATAAAACTATAAAGATCAGTGAATGGTAATTTATACCTTTTTTTTGGATCATTTTCCCTTTTTCTCTCAATGGTCCTGAAAACCCTCTAATCCGTTAGTTATTTATATCAGCTCTGTACAGATGTAACAAATGGCAACAAGTTGACTATTTTTTTTCCAACGTTGTACTTATTTTTTATACTTAAAACATAAATTCACACGTTAGCAGAAAGCGAAATTAAAATCATTTGGCATTAACAAAATCTTTACTCATTACTCAGGTCATTCATGAAATAGACCCATAGGCTTAGCATCTTTAAGTTGACGTTGACAGTTGGGTCAAAATTACGCCAAACACTACCCTTTTGCGTATAATAAATTGAGTTTTCAGAAAAATTCTCTGTCACTTTCTTAATTTTTTACATAATTTCATTAATTTTTCTTTTCCATTTCCTAATACTAAAATACTCTCGGTGAGCTCCTTTTTGAAATAAATGCATTACATTTACTGATTGGTACCTATTTCTTACGCATCATAATTAAAAGCCTTTTGTCATGAAACTTGAAAAAAACAACTATATGCCTAAATACTTGTTTTAAATCATATGATTTATTATGAAGTATACAATAAATTATATTCTTTTTATTATTTGACGGTTTTATCAACGTTTGCACCAAATGCATGTGTCCGCTAGGGGAAACATCAATAAACTACAGGATAATTTCAAACAAATATACACCATGTTCAACTACAGTCATCGACGATTGTTTGTACCAAGTCTATTTAGAATCAGTCAACATTCATTTTTTTCAGGAGGAATGTGGTCATGTATCTTACGGTCAGAAACCTTCCGTTTTAAGCCAGAATAGGATGGAATGTCTACCTCATTTGGAGAAAATATATGCACTTTCCTTGCAAATATGAAAAAAATATCAGGTGTAAGCAATAAATGTTAAGAATAAACCGCAAAACATTTTATGTCTAAACAATCTCTTTCTAATCCGAAATAGATTAATCTTTGAAAAGATAGATTGACATTAAATTACTATATTGTTCGTATGTACTGTCTATAGCAAAATGTGTACCAATCTCATTTAAATATCTTGAACAGATGAAGTGCTATGGTTGTTGCACCAGATTGCTGAGGCCGATGATGACAGCGACAAAACTGAGGCTGATGATGACAGCGACAATGACACCGTATATGACATTACTGTGACTTTTTTCTTTGAAAACAAATGATCTTTTTACTCCCAAAACAGATGACCTAAAAAAAGGGCACATTTTTTTTTAATTTAAAGACACTTTTCCACCAAATAAACTTGCTTAATTCTATAATCCTATTTTATAGTTCATGTTAAAAGTCTAGCATTACTGGAACACACAGCGTATGTATCATAATTGTAATTGAATTGAAACTGCATAGAATGGACTAAATAACAGAGACTAATAATTTAATACTAAAAAATACTATTTTCATATCTTTTGATGTTGATTTATGAAGTTAACAAAATAGTTTCCAGCAGATTACATCAACACAATGTTAGGTACATGTTCATAAAAATATTTTTTTGTAGAAAATGATAATAGCACATAATAATTTGTCTTAAACAACTATAAGTTCAGACATAAAAATTAACAAAAACAAGCAACACTAGTTGTTAGTTGAAATCAATGCATTTTGTCAATGTCCTATAACAAACAAGCACTTGTTAAATATCAAAAAATTATACTTCAACTCTATCCATGTTAACTATCAGTTTCCATAGCTTCGGTTTCGTTATTTTCATCACAAATTGCTGTATTGACTGGTTTCATTCCATCACTCAAATCAGCTGTGCTATGTTCTTGATTCCCAGTTGAAATATCTTCAGCTTCCATTTTCTCTTCGTTCAACTTACTTGTATAAGTAGCTTCACCAACTGTCCCATCACTCTTACTTAGTACTGAATCAATGGCTTCATTTTCAACAAGTGAAGTCTCATTTTTAACATTGTCACACTCACACTGTTTATCATCTCCACTATTGTCATTTTTATCTGTTTTTGGTTGGCCCAACTTTTCTTCATCTATAGATATTCTGTCCTTGCCTTTATCTTCTGCAACATTTCCATTGCTACCATTCAATTCGAACGGTTCATCATTTACACTACCTGGATTTCCTTTGGTTTCAGACTCCTCTCCTTTTTTTTCTAGTTCAGGAGTTGTCACATTTTCATCTCCAACTACTTCATCATCCTTTATCTCATCACTTCCATGTTCCACATTAGTTTCTGCACTGTCCCAATACCTCATTTCTTGACTATCTTTATCAGCAGTTACTAACTCTTCATTTGAATCTGACACTTCATGATCCTTGTGACTCTTTCCTCCAGTAGCCTTCTTCTTTCCCTTTTCTTCATTTTCTTCAGTATCACTATCAATCAAATTTATGGCATATTCAAGAGTATAAGTTTCTTCATCAGAGAACTCATTTTTATAAACCTTAGCTCTTCCATCATGAGGACTAGTTTTTTTCCCTTTCTGTCCCTTTTCTTTAGCAGGAACATCCACTTCAAGTGTTGGTTTCTTTTTAGGTTTTTCTCTTTCACATTCTTCTTCTAACAGTTTCTCATAATAATCAAACATTCCGTCTCTGTCTTCATCAATTTTAAGTACACCTATCCAGTATTTAACGCAGCTGTCTATGAGATTGGAAAGCGTTCCTTCAACCATTCCTTCATACAGAACAAACTTGACAAAGTTGGCTTTCAGGTGTTCTAAGTCAAATTCGCCGAGACACTTCAAGATTCGTGTGATTCGTAGGTAGTTGTGATAGGACCTGAAACATGTAAAACACCCAACCTCAACTGAAATAATTAAGCGACCTGAACAAGCCATTTTAGTTTGGAAAAATTGCCAATATACATGATTATAACGATTGCATATTGATTTTTGTTTGCCCTAAAAGCTTCAATGGTTTGCAAATTATTGGTATAGGCCAGCATTCCCTGTGCATGCTGTGTGCTTACGCTGACCATTAAAATCTAAACAGTTTAATACTGTTGGGTCCATTTCATGTGTACGCATTTGCTTGCGTGTCTGATCTGCATCTTATCCTTGTCCGCTAAAATTGTGATTTAAATGGTGCTGACACATTACCAGACAGGGTATTGGTTGAACAAAAAATGGTAGAAAAAGTGGCAAAAGCTATTTTTATGATCAATTAATGAACTTAAATGTATAAAAACATTTTCATGAGGTAAAATACATACTCAGAATAAAACTTCAAGTCTATCTTTGTTTAATTTAAAAGTTTTTCTACATGGAAATAAGCATTTTAATGAAACTTTTATGATTGAATATACATGTATCAAACATTTTGATCTGTAAATGTGAAAAACAATTGTAACTAGTGGTGTTGAATAAAATGACATTTTTATTAAGAGATGTTACTACATGTGTCTGTACATTTCACAGACAAATTTAATATGGTTTCTGGTTTGTGGATGATGGGTGAGGACAGTGAAAGTGCACAGCGTGCACATTGAATGCCAGCCTTTCTTGAAGTAAATCTAATGCATTCCATATTTTTAATTTGTATAAACCTTTCCCACTAAATCTATCATAAAATGATACCAAAATTTATGTTCATGTACCATTAGGAACAACTACCATTTATCATCATGAACCATACACAAGAGAATCCCAAAATAAAAATAAAATTTGTCCACCCAATGGTAAATGAAAGTGTGTTTAGCACTGCTTTAAGAAGCCTCAATACAAACAAAAAATTCTTCATTTTGCCCATTCAATTATCACTCATTCTCAACGAAACACATTAAGGGAGATTACCACAATAAACACATCAAAGGAGATTACCTATTTAAATGTTGAAATCTTTCTTTCCAGTTCTCTGCCCTTTCTATGGTTCCATCTTCCTCATTGGTGAGCTTCATCCCATAGAAATCCAGCATCATCTTGTATGACGTCAGGATCCGCTTCATTGCTTTTGATGATTTCCTCAGTTTTTCTGCCTCATGGAGTTGTAGTTCCTGAGCATCCCAGTTAAGTCCTTGTTCTCGTATGGGAAATAACCTGTTTTCATGAAAATACAAACTGCAGTTTCTTTAGAAATTATAAAGTTAAAGCTAAAAAGTAAAGAAACTCCGATGCACATCCCTTTAGTTTATCTTCAAACAAACAATTGATGAAGAACCACATAACAGAGTTAATATGTGTCGTGTCACCTGGCTTGGTACAGTGGTGTCAGCAATACATGGTTGTATCAAACCAGGTGTCTGCCTCTCACCAAACAGGTTCTATCCCCAGTAGGGTCACATTTATATTGCCTGTCATTTAAGTCAAATTTTTACACAGGAGGCGTAAATGGTAGACATAAGTTAAAATATTTTCTTTAAATTTTACTATAAAATTACAGGGTTAATTGCTTAAAAATCAAAAGCATTTTGCAAGCAAGACATGATTACTGGTATGCAAGCAATTTATTGTCATACATTATCAATATTGTACACATATCAATGTACATGAACAACACAATCTCATTCCAATAAATTTACTTGGTATTTATGTTGCTCAATAGACTGCATCCACAACCAGAATTTGAAATGTGTACACGACAAGTATAGCGCGAGTTATGTATATTTTCAATCACAGGGGTTAGGTGAACCGTGAAGTAACACTTTTGTGTCGAACATATTGTCGAACCATGCAATAAGTGACGTGCAAATATTGTCTTATCATTCTAATTTATCAGCACAGTAAGCTTTCATGTTGAGCTCCGCCCAGTGGTTACCATTCATTTTTAATATAGGAAAATCAATGAATGAACAACACCAAAGAAAACATTGTCTAGAATGCTACAAACACAAACTATGCAACTCCTACCATTGTATGTATCCATGATGGATTTCCAGTCTACGATAGTCACCCCACCACTCATTATGGATGTTGTCAATATAGTCACCTGAAAAGCAACAGCAGAAATGGTGACCAATAAAATTAAAAGGTTAATGTATATTGTTTCGAGATATATTTAATCAATTCCATATACAACTAATTCCCAGTTTGTGTAAAATTTTCTCTTGTCAAACAAGAGCTGTCATAGGACAGCGCACTCAACTGTACGCCACTTTGTCTTAGAAATTAATGCATTAATTATTTAAATGTGCCTGTCAAAAACAATAAAAAAGAAATAAAAATTTAAATTTAAAAAAGGGCCTTTATATGTAATTATGTAATTTATTATATATAACTAACTTGTGTGATGGCCATGAACAACTGTGTAAAGTATAAAGTCCATTGAATGAACAGAATTTGAGATCTGAGTTAAAACCCCAAGTTGCCCAAACTTTCTAAGTCGATCAAGGGTCATAATTTGTATTTCAGATAAAATGCTTTATGTAACCTAATTGTGTGATGGCTGTTAACAACAGTGTGAAGTAAGAAGTCCATTGAATGAAAGGTATTTGAGATCTCAGTTAAAACCAAAAGTTGCCAAACTTTCTAAAATGATCAAGGGTCATAATTTGTATTTAGAATAATAACGAGTTACGTAACCTGATTGAGTGATGACCCTGAACAACTGAGTGAAGTATGAAGTCCATTGAATGAAAGGTATTTGAGATCTGAGTTAAAACCTTAAGTTACCTAAAACGTAAACCACACTTTTTTTAAGTTCATCAAGAGCCATGATTTGAATTAAGGATAACATGGAGTAATGTAACCTAACTGTATGATGGCCGTCAACAATTGTGTGAAGTTTACAGTCAATCAAATGAAGGGTATAGAACTTATTAGTGAAAATCGAAACTTGTCCTTCAACTTCAACGGAACACAAGGTGCCCTAAAACATTAACCTATGTTCTTAAGTCAACCAGGGGCTGAGGGAAAATTGTAAAATCTACACAAGGAGATGAGGAAAGTTTCTTAATCCTACCATCAGGAGCTGAGGGGAGTTTCTGAATCCTTCAATCAAGAGCTGGGGGAAGTTTCTAAATCCTACCATCGGGAGCTGAGGGAAGATTATAAATCCTACCCTCCGGAGCTGAGGGAAGTTTCTGATCCTTTAATCAAGAGCTGAGGGAAGTTTCTAAATGCTACCATCGGGAGCTGAGGGAAGATTCTAAATCCTACCATCAGGAGCTGAGGGAAGTTTCTGAATCCTTCAATCGAGGGATAAGGGAAGTTTCTAAATCCTACCATCGGGAGCTGATGGAAGATTCTAAATCCTACCATCGGGAGCTGAGGAAAGTTTCTGATCCTTCAATCAAGAGCTGATGGAAGTTTCTAAATCCTACCATCGGGAGCTGAGGGAAGTTTCTGAATCCTTCAATCAAGAGCTGAGGGAAGTTTCTAAATCCTACCATCAGGAGCTGAAGGAAGATTCTAAATCCTACCATCGGGAGCTGAGGCAAGTTTCTGAATTCTTCAATCGAGAGCTGAGGAAAGTTTCTAAATCCTACCATTGGGAGCTGAGGGAAGTTTCTGAATCCTTCAATCAAGAGCTGAGGGAAATTTCTAAATCCTACCATCGGGGGCTGAGGGAAGTTTCTGAATCCTTCAATTAAGAGCTGAGGGAAGTTTCTGAATCCTTCAATCAAGAGCTGAGGGAAGTTTCTAAATCCTACCATCGGGAGCATGGGGAAGATTCTAAATCCTACCATCAGGAACTGAGGGAAGATTCTTAATCCTACCATCGGGAGCTGAAGGAAGTTTCTAAATTTTACCATCAGGAGCTGAGGGAAATTTCTGAATCCATCAATCAAGAGCTGAGGGAAATTTCTAAATCCTAACATCGGGAGTTAAGGGAAGATTCTAAATACTTCAATCAAGAGCTGATGGAAGTTTCTAACACTTACCATCAGGAGTCGAAGGAAGTTTGTTAGTGTAAAACTTGAAGTTCAAGTTCATTTGTTGGTTGTCTGACTTTCCCTGAGGTAAAAAAAGAAAATTAAAGATACAGTACTTGAGATTAACACAATATGAAATTCTTCCGAAATATCTTCTGTGTAGTGTTTATCAATTAATATCAAAATATAGCATAGAGTTTGTAACATAAACACTCATAATAAATAATGAACAATCAATTTACAATTTTCAACTCTTAAAGGACACAATTCACAGTATCAACTGAAAATCAGAAAATTAATTGCAATAATATCTAAGAAATAGTGATGGTTATTTAATGTACCAATTGTTTATGCATTCAATCATCAAAATGGTAATACTAATGATTTTATAAAAGGTTGCATATTAATTATATTCATACACATACAGGATAGCCATTTCTGTAATCCTCAGTATCCCTCTGCGCACCTCGGGTCCAGGAAAAACCAAACATGCCTGCTCCTGACACCTTTCTTTTCAATCTTGTACGACCTTCAACCTTATTTGATGAACTGCTAGGCTTCTCTATGCTACCAATATGCTGTTTCAAAAAAGATCCCTTTTTGTCTACTTTTTCGTTTGATTTTGCTCCCTTTGTGTTCTTATCTTGTATCTTTTCAATTGGCAACTCGCTTTTCTTTGACTTCCTGTTCTGAAAATATTGTAGAACTCATACAGAAATAGAACTTATTTTAACTTTCTTGTAAACATCTTTTTTAGTTGAGACAACCAAATTACCTTATAGCATGAAAAGAATAGATTTGAAGCATTTCAGTGTGTATATACCACTTGATAAAATGCATAAAAATGCTTCAAATGAAGACTTTAAACGAAGATAACATTACTATTTCTTCACCATTTTAAATGAAACAAGGTGCAGTCTATGCCACTTAAAGAGCCCCGCATTCGGCCCTTTACCAGAGTTTAATTGAGACTTAAGTTTCTTTGAACACTTAGAAAAACCTTTTCCACAAAAACTGTCGCCTGATGAAGCTCTGTTAAAAAATCATTTTGGAAACAGGTTTGACAAAGTGTTTGAGGAAACAAATCACCTAATCAAACTCCTGTAATAAAACAAAGGCAGTGCGCTTTAAGTGACATAGACTGCCCTTTGTTTCATTTAAATGGTGATGAAAAGTTATCTTTGTTTTATGTCTTAATTTGAAGCAAAATGTTGCCTTCCGACCTTTATCATGTAAGTTAATTATTTATCACATGGTTTACACACACTGTTCATTTATCATTGAAATAATATTGTTAAGCACAGCATACAAATATATTGTATACGTGTCATAAAACATATTTGATACCAACCTGCACACATGTACCTTGTGTTGTAACTTGTTTGTCTGATAACTATAAATAGCAGGGTGAGTAACATTCCCATATATTAAAATGATGTATATTGTAAAAACGTCCTCCTTTCAATTAAAAATTTAGTCTTTCAGTGGGCATGCAAATTGCGGTTGAAATTTCAAGTGGAATTGAAATGTTATTTTATAAACTGTTGTCAACTTTTGATATTTAATTATACACAATTATTACCTGGGAAAAGGTTGATACCTACAGGAATGGTTTATAATAACAATTGAGGCCCTTGCTGTACTGAACTACTGGTACACTTATTATTGAATAGAGGGAGAAATCCTTCTTAATTTTCCTACAACTGAAATCGAAAGTAAAAATCCCTACATGATGATTAAGTCTAACTCATTTTGGCGCTTTATTTAATTATTTAAATCGAAATATAAAACAAAACGTTCCAACTTGAGTAAAAGAGATATTAAGTAATTATAACATGACAAAATGATCAAATATTTTTCAATGTTACCGATTTGGAAAAATAATCTCCCATATGCGTTTGTTTCAAATCCCCTTTCTTTGGTTTTGATTTATCTTCAAGTGACATGCTAAATCATTTATCTAATGTTCTACTTTTCATTTCACAACCTTTGGTCACCAACAAAGGCGGAAGTAAACAATGAATCTGCTTGATTAATAGATCCCGGTGAGAATATACAATGAAACCGGTTCATATTTGATGAGCATCATGATGTTACATATAAGCTAATCACAAGAATGGGTCTGTCATGGCATTTGCCATTCACAAGCTATAGCAAAAATGTATCGAATGAAATTCCTTTACATATACGTACCTTGAAAACCCTTATTTAAACCGTTCAAAGGAAATTATAAGCTTCATTTATTGTGTGATTGAAAGTTATTTTACATGATCTTTAACATGTGTATGTTTAATTTATAGTCATGTCCTTTGAGTGTCTGTCAGTGAATATTTAAGTATGATTGCATTTATTAACAGAATGTTTGATAGTTTTATATGTAAATGTGTCTTTCTAGTTTTAACATTGACAGGTTACTTATTTTCAAGAATAATGCTTTTTTCTTTTTTTCTTATTTTAATATGAAGGCCATATTGAAATTAAAATATATGTTCTCATATGTCTAAATGTGTAACCTTTGGTAAATAATTTTATTATTATTATTATTATTATTATTATTATTATTATTATTATTGTTATTATCACGAATTAAAAAAAAAAGAACCGAAAACCACACATACTTATTACACACCTGTACGTATACATGAATCATGAACAGAACATACTTTATTACACGTAACCTTGATTTGTGTAATAAATGTATATAAACCTACCTTGTTCTACCTGGATCTTGAAGGAAATAGCCAACCTCAATAGTATTGAAATACTTTCACCCGACCTCACCTTGGCTAAGGAGATGGCATAAACCAGGTCTAAAGACACAATCGGACTATCAAAAACCGCCAAAGACGAGCCATTGAATTAGTTTCTGAACGTTCTCATCTTTCACATGAACAACGTTTGATTGATCTGAAATTGACACCAAAGTATAAAGGATTGCGAGGTGATCCCCATAAATATTTTGCGAAGAGACTACACCTACTTTGAAGAAGTCTCTGAACATCATTGAGTTATACTGTACTAGTAAATGAGTCAAAACTAGTGGACGTAGTATTGCGCCCTGGTGCACTACAGGTATAACACTGCTCCACTGGGATGTAGATATATTCAGTACTCTTTGTTTTCTATCTGAGAGGAAACTTTCAATCTATTTCAACAATGTTTTTGTAAATTCATACGTTAGATAATATATCTCCTCAATGTCGCTTAATAATTGATAATTGTAGTATACATGTATACTACAATTGATACATACAACAAAATATGAGATACAAGAATCTTTATTTAAAGTCGGGTATATGATAACTAGAAACAATAGCTCAATGAGCTATTTTCTGACATGAATAACACTCGTACATAACATATCAAAACATAACAATGAGCTTGTGACCTGGACTAAAAGCATATAGTTTAAAACAGGTACAAATATTGGAATAAGTATTTACGAAAGTGGTTCCTTAATTATTATATTCATGCATACAATTACAAAAGGTAATTAAGATGTTAGAGCATTGAAAACAGTGATTAACATCAACACTTTTTCCAGGCTATATGGGCACGGTTCCGCTAGTTGACATACCATTGTAAATTGGTTAGTTCTTTCAAGAGTATAACTTACATAATATAAAAGGATCATCACGTTCCACATGTTGTAACCCAACTCGGGATTCGACTACAAAGAGGTCGGTTCACATAATTATAGACGTATGCAGACTGGACAAATCGTCCTGTTCCCAGAACACTTATTTAATTTCTTGCTAATGAACTTTCCGCGAGTCTTCCTCATCCTTTTAAAAAATACTAAACTTACAATAGTTAAAGATTTTTAGACACGCGTGCTATCCATCTCTAAATTACAACAAGTTAAGACCAAAAGAAATAGCTATAACATTAAACTTTTTACAAAATGAGAGTTTTAAGGTGTAATAATTCTCCGGAATTTCCTAAATATAAAATTCACGTTTATTATTCAAGGCATAAGACAGAGTAGTTCAACGGTATAACTTCCTATTTATTAGTCTCCTAACACCATTATCTATATAAAAGATACCCCTTTGCAAATAGTTAAGAATAACCCCATATTCGATTAATGCATCGATTTCTTTTATAAATAAATGGAGCATAGAAAGTATGGCGGAGGATTCAGATTCCAGTAGGTAGAATTTGTATGTTTAACTAGCAACCCGTAAACAAACTTTAACCTTACCGTAATATGAATATTTAAGTGTTTCCATAGCTCTATCTTTTTGTACACTGATCTTTATTGTTGTCCTAAGAGTTGCATCATAGCTTTTGTAATGGTCGCCGCTATGCCCACAGCAGTCCACCTAAATGGCCGTCAACGAGTCTTTTGACGATTTTTTTTAATATGGCAGACTCGTGACGTCCACCATCCCAGCAAAAAGTAGCAAGCGGTCCTTGCGCAGAGAATCCTCGCGGCCACAATTTTGAAATTATCTCCGTTATAAATTCAAATTTCTACGAAAATATTATTGCCTACTATTAAACACATATTAAGTTATGTCAGTATGCCCAAAACACATGTTAAGTTATCATAAAACACTTACAAGTGTCGATTGTTTATCAAGTATCCCAATATCGGTAAATCTGGGACAAATCTGACTGGTTGTGTACATGTATAACGGTATTTGTGACCCATAATATATTAATGTGAAAATAACAACTCTAATGACAAATTTAATCCATTTCAGATCACTGTCGGATAAAAATTGAACAACTTTGTCATTATTTTTCAACATCAATGCATATTATTACAATATATCATTTCGCCCGTTGTTAAATGGTAGAGAGTTGTAGCGTTACAGGGATACATAAGAAATGTCAAAATAATAAAAAAGTATCCCTGATCGCTCATTATTGTAGCTATGCCCACAGAGACTTGAATGTATGATGCAGATCCCAACAGCTGCCCCTGGCTTACTTTTAATAGTTGCCTTGGCCTCAGTTGGGTAAAATCAGTCTTGACCCTGAAAATAAAGAAAATACAACAATATATGGGCTGCTTAACACGTCATTGAACACAATTCAACTATTAAACATGATTTGTCGACGATATTTCAACTTTCTATAAAATCTAAAAATCCACTAGGGTAATATAATTGACAAGAGAAGAAACTCTTCAAAACACAGTTCGTCATGAAACAGGTACATGTCCAGTTCAGACATGAATTTTATAGTAAAAATACGAATCCTAAGCGTATCACTGCGTTCTGCGCAAAGATTAATCATTTTTACATCGAAATGACACAACAATCTTACCGAATATTCCAAATTGAAGCAGAAATCCGATTTAAAATATACACACTATCATCAAAAGTTCGCCATACACAGGTCCTTTTCGACTTATTCGACTACCGTTATGAGCGTTTGAATTGATCCCGACAATCGATGATACCATCGGGATCACTCAGGCGCTCATAAAAGCAGCAGAATTAGCGACCCAATGCTGGTACCGGTTTTATACACCCTTTAAACCACATATCAACATTTGCGGAGAACCATGTGGCTATTGATAGTTAATTAGATGATGAAATATTCTGGAAACCAGTCAGAGTTCACTGAAATCGTGGTTTTTCTAAAAGAAAAACGAAAGTGAAAATTTGATTTAACGTTTTTTTCATATTTTAAGGCAAGTACAAAGGATTATTTGGTTTGTTTTTAAGCATGGGATGGGTCTCTCATAGTTTTTCATCACTTTTGATACGAAGACAACTGGACTATGAACGTTCATAGACCATTTATAGAAAATCCAAAATGGCTGCCGCGAGTTTTCACTTAGTCAGATGTTTGATGATTAATGCATGAAACAGTTGCTGACAGCTTCAAACTGCAAGTACACCTTGTGTAAATAGGTTTCAACATTAAGAATGAATACATTTTATGTGTATTCTTTAAATATTTGTGAAAAAAAACAACGTTTTTACACAAAGTGTGTGTTCGTCCCCAGTTTCGTACCGTTTTGTTCTCAAATATGTTTACAGTATGTAATAAAGACGTGTTTATGTAAAATAAAGCCTGAGAAAAATGCCAGATTTAGGTTACATCAGTAGTTTTCTAACTAAAATGGTTTTTTGTGTAATATAATAATTGGTTTGATCAATATCACATTATTATGCACCAGTCAATTGTAACACCACGGCCCCCCCCCCCCCAGGTCCGGGGAATAGCGGGGACTTTGACTTTCGGTCCAGCCAACCCCGGGTAAAATCTCTGCCCTGCAGGGACAAACTGATTGTAAAACCCCGGCCAAATGCCCCCGCCCCCCAGAGACTCTATATAAGGCCCGATCTCCGCTAAATTTGGCGCTAAGACAAAACCACCGCGGTCACCCGGGCCACTTGGAAAGTAAAAACACGTCCCTTTTCCCTGGCTATCCCCGGTATACCCCCGGACCTGGGGGGGGGGGCGTGGTTACAATTGACTGGTGCATTCAGGGGTGTAGAAATGGGCCGGGAGCCGGTAAAATCACCCGGTAACTTTTGCATCCTCACCCGGCTACTTTTTAACAGCAACGAAAATATCATTTGTGTAATAGTTTTGTAAAGTTTGTTTGTTTACGTCCTTCCAAAATTGGTTTCCCAGCACTCTGAATTACAATGCAGCAATACCTCGCTTTGTGACGTCATTTGTCTTATCCCCTCTAGAAAGTAATGAATTTAGATTTCTGGAATTTCCGAAATTACGTTACGCATTTTGGCGCGAAATGTGAGGTCATTTGCGTTATCCCTCTGGTAACAATTGTTCAAATGCGAGGCAATGGAGGGGAAAGCGAAGCCGAAGCAAGAAAATCTGTTTCGTTTTTTCCATAAAAAACGGAGTAAGTATGAAACCAATATTTTTGGCCAGTTGTCTTTTCAAATAAATTCTAGTCCAGTGCCCTATATATGTGAAAACTGTTAAAACGTGTACACATGAACCAGAACGGGTTTATACATAAACGGTAAATTTTATGAAAACAAAAGTAACTATGTTTATGAAAACGAAAGTAACTATGTTTTGTGCATGCAAGAACACCAGGGGTACATTTTCAAGGCTGATTTTTTTCTCTGTGCTTAAAATAATATTGATATTAGGCCTAAAAATGTATTTTGAGCAACGATCTCGAAATTGCTTGGTAGTGACACAGATCTCAAATTTCGGTTGCGCGAAATACAGCTACATGTATATTTAAGGACTTAAGTATGGAAAAATAGTCCCCACAAATTGTTAAAATTTTCAGGGTTTTTTTTTAGAAGAACCTGAACCAGGTCAGACCACTGATGTTGTCAGCATCGAAGCTAAGAAGACCAAAAGTATGTATAAAAACAGTTGCAATAATGAATTAAAGTTTCATCACATTATTTTATGCGAAATAAACTTACATTTTCTGTATAAACTTTTAGTTAGAATTTTGTTTAAAATAGTGACAAAACACACACACACACACAAATGGTTCATAAAAAACAATATATTTCAGGTTCTGATCACACGAGTCAGTCTTCATCCCCAGAAAAACTCAAAGGTCATCGTGTTCTGGTATAGCTACTGGTAAGTGCTCTAGCAGTGTACTTTTGTAGTATTAGTTTTAAAGTTACTACCTGGTATTTTTGGAAAATGAACAAATTAGTTTCTTTTACAACATAATCCTGTTGATGGTAGTGATCAAATTTACAAACAACCTATTTCTAAATTAGAATAATCAGTCAAAAAATGTAGTATGTGTTTAATTTCGTACACTTTAGGTTTCGATAGCCACGGGCAAAGCGAGTTGAAGTCAACCTTACAGAATCCTCAAAAAGATGGAGCCACATCTGATCAGCCTAAAGCAGCAAAGTCACCGAATATTCAAGATGCCCCTATACCAGATGAAATTATAGCTTTGGTTGATAATTTATTTGACAAGAAAGTGGCTCACCACCATGACAAGTGTTTGACTTCAGGTTGTTGTACTTTTTCAAAGAATGAAGAGAGCCGTAACAATTCTTTTAAGTTTAAATGCCAACATTGTTGGCTTGATAAGAAGATATCTTACTGTAACAAAACCGGTGTTTGGTGGGCTATTTATGTTGAGGGAGATGGACTATATTGTTTGTTGTGTCGAAAACATGATTGTTTTAACCCACAGAACAAATCTAAGGCCTTCAACAAGGTAGCCAGCACAAGATATCGTGTTGAGGCGTTGACAGACCATGTTCAAACGCAACAACATAAAAATGCAGTAACTACAGAACTTTTACAGCGGGTCTCATGTTTTCAGAAGGAAATAGATCAGTGGTAAGAAGTTGAAGATACTGTCTTATCAAAAGTTTTTAAAGCTCTTTACTGGGTTGTTAAAGAAGAAATACCAAACACAAAAGCGAACTCTTTGTTAAAACTTACCGTAAATGACTGGGTAAAAGACGATAGGGGGCATTAGACGCAGGTAAAAAAATCTGTGAAAAGTCCGAGAAAAAAACTTTTAATCTATGTTTTTGGTTAAAAGACGCATAGAAAAAATGTCAAAATCGTCCGGCATTTTCAGCCACCATGTTTGTTGAGAGTGACAAAAAAAAAAAAATCGTGAAAATGGCGATGGTTATCTTTAAAACCATACAACCATACTGTCGAGAATGAAAAGTTATGTTATGCAAAAAATATTTTGACAGTGCCCAACTTTGCTTTTTTATATGTAAGTTTGATTATTGTTTAATTCAATTTATTATTCAAAATATTATTGAATACCATAATTCACAAGAGTTCGGACACCAGAAATTAATTATTTTTTTCGCTCTCCGAATACATAGAAAATTATCATTTTTACATTTTATTTACATGTTTGTTTAACCTGCCTTTTTTCTTCATGTTTGCTTTTTACCACTTATTAATTTATCCGTAGTAATCAATGGTCATAAACTTATTTATTACGCCTATAAGTGTAAACCCTTCATCAAGTTAATTAAAACACCATTTTATACATGCACTGAACTGAATAAACACATTCTATCGGCTTCAGATCAAAGAGTCACACTGTGTGACGTCACATAACTTACAGTTATACCCACGAGATCGAGGATCTCGTGGAGAGCATGGACATTGCTATGCAGGATTAATGTATAACTGTACGATTATTGCTTCATATAGTCTATAAGTGTGGTACAAGTTTGAAAGCTTATTTTGCTTCATATAGTCTATAAGTGTGGTACAAGTTTGAAAGCTTATTTTACTAACATGTCATGTCGATGTTTTCTTAATCCCTTGATTGCCCTTGTTGTTTGTTTAATCCTCAAATAAATATATCACACTTCCTTTTCAACAGGCAATAAATCGTTTAGGATGGGTAGTAACTAATTAAATTGTCACAGTGGTGTATACGGTTAGGTAATCTAGCCAGGCATTGTAAAGATAAAAATCAATAATCTTCGTCTGTGAAACTTGGTAACTATGAAAGTTATGATTGATGTCCTTTGGGTGTCCGAAAATTAGGTACGCAAAATAAATTATTTTGGGAAATAATTATGGATGTCCAAATATTTAGAGTGTCCGAACTCTTAGGTGAATTACGGTAACTTTAATCGAAAAATATTTTTGTTGAAATTATAAACGTCTTACGATATACTGTATCCCGATCTTCAACTGCCGTTTTAACCTGTATATACTCGATCAATATGACGCGAGTAACATCCCTTTCTACATAAATCTAAACAAACTCTCGGCTTGAAATTGACCTCAGAAAAAAAGTTCAAAAAATTGTTACTGGGTATTATACGCAGGCATTTTTTGCATCAAAATCTGAGGGAAAAAAGTGCGTCTAATACCCAGTCATTTACGGTATTGAACAATTAGGGGTAGACGAAATGAAATATTTTGACCATAGATCGAGGCCTTCGCTCAGAGAAATGTTCCTAGTATTGGGTGAAGCTGTTGAAAATGTTCGTTTAGAGAAATTAAAGAAAGCCATACACTTTGGTATACTTGTTGATGAGGTGACCAATATTTCTGTGTTTTAGCAGATGGTAACATTTGTCCAGTTTTATGACAGAGTTGACAAAGATGTTAAAACTGTATTTCTTTCCATTGATAATTTACTGGAAGAGTTTGATTCTGCTAATGCCCAAGCTGACCCTAATTTTAAAAGTCATGGTTCCAAGGATATGCAGTTAATTGCAGAGTACTTCAATTTGGACAGTGATGAGCTGAATGCTGAGTGGGGCAAGTTTAAATATAACTTACTGAAATGGAAGTCTGAAATTGAAACCATAACTCAGTCAGATTGCCTGAAAAGGTTGGTGAGCTTGAGCTACTTTTATCCAATTTTGAGCGACTTGGCTGAAATAATACTTTCTCTTCCTGTCTCAAATGCTTGGCCAGAGCGGGGTGCAAGTGCAGTCAAGCGAATAAAAACTAGGTTGAGGTCAAGTTTGAAAAATGACATGTTGCAGGCATTAATGAGTGTGAGCATTAATGGGCCAGATGTTTTGGGCAAAGAATTTGATAATATCTGTGGATCTGCTGTTAAATTATGGCTGTCTGCAAAAAACCGGAAGAAGTTACCAGGAGCTTTAGCTAAGGCTTCAGTTTCAAACACCAAAGAAGGTGCAGTTCACTGTTCTGAGGCTCAAGTAGATTCAGTTTATGTAAGTGGTATAAGTAGGGAAGAAATTTCTGAAATTGTAAGGAGGGAGTTGCTAGCCTATGACAAAATGTGTGACATTGAATACTCTGAATCTGAAAATGATTCTGATAGTGATAGCTGGGACTAAGTTATCCAGAAGCATTTGTTTTTTATTGATAACAAAACTTATCAGTTTTTTATGTAATAATATGAAGTAAAAATAAACAAAATCAAACACCAGGAGACTAGATTTTTGAGTTAAAAAATGGCTGAAATCATTTTCAGTCGTGGGGCTTCGCCCCCTGAACCCCCCACAGGGGCGTTGCCCCCTTGACCCCTTATGGGGGAGGGCCCCCATACCCCCGGCTACTTCAGGAAAACACCCTGCTACTTCAAAACATTTCTACACCCCAGCATTAAATAGCAGTGTAATAAATAAAAACTGTAATTGTAATTAATGTACAACTCGTTCCAGTTTGTAGTTGTGTATCATGAGTATGATTGATACGGAAGAAAGACAACAGGTTGCCCTATCACTTGCAAACTATTTATTTGCTGTGTTTTATTCAGTTATTATGTTTGCATGTAGTAAAAAAGCTTTTTGAGCTGTTCTACATGCCTTACAATGAAAATAAAAACTTGGGTCAGGATTTTGTGACTTTTCAGTTAGTGCATTTTAATGGCGGTGAAGGGTGGGTGCATACAAATTGCTATATCTTCACTTTGAAATGAGATATATTTGAATAATTCTTGGATTTTTATACTCACAAAATATGCATATTAACAGGAATGTAAGGTTTTTGCATGTCAAAATATTTAAAAAAAGTCATGTTGCAATGCTAATAAAACTAATTAATTCCCAAATTATAAAAAGTGTTATTGATTATCTTCACTGAATATTAACATACACAATTCTGCAGTCAGCTGCACTTACATTCTGCACTGGGCCTGTTTGGGCAGTCTGATTGATTTACCAGTGGCTCTACTTAAAAATAAGTTTTTGTTTTCACAAGCCAGATGTAATATTCGTTATGCTTCCTCAATCCAAAACGCCGACCCAAATCTACCTCTCTGACATTGCCAGAGGTTCACATGTCTGCTCATTACCTAGACCTTTTCAGCCCTAATTTTTATATTACACGTTAAAAAAAAAAAATATATATATATATATATATATATTGTGTTAATTTTTTTTATAAATAGATATATATATCAATAAAGACTTCATTGAAAATTTGTCTTTGATCAATGCATCCTTTGCCAGGTGAACTGTGGGTGTAAACAAGACTTGTGAATGTATTGGTGTCTGTAATTTCTTAATGTTTTTTATGGGGAATTAAAGATTATAGTAATATTGTCACGTGTTATATGTCATTATTTATTTCATTAAATATTGGTATGACACAGGTCTGAGAGAAAAAAAACGTTGTGTTGGATGTATTCAGTTATGATGAGTTCAGGGCCTTCCCCAGAAAATATTTCAGGCGCAACTTTTGTAAGGTGTATGTGTAGGAGTGGTGGTACCCCCTTCCGCGTGGTGATTTTTTTTACATTTTCAATGCCAAATGGCCCATTTTGGTGCACTCTAAGAGAATAATGCTTAAATAAAGACAAGCATACAAAATCATCATTATCATCTTTGTTTCATTATTAAAAGAACTGAATAAATATAATACAAAAAGTTCAATACACTTGGTTAGGGTTGTCCTGTTTAGGAATATTTTTTTTATAATAATCAGACAAATAGTCATGGTATATGCATTCTTCGTTTTACAACATCCTGTCTCTAGAATCCAGTTATTAATAATGTTAATGTGATTGTCTATTTTAGCACATCAGTTCACTCACTTATTTTAGTTTTTTTAAGAATAAGAATTATAAATTATGTTTATTTAAATTTCCTTTTTAAGGCTAAATTCCCCCATTGGGAGAGCCTGTTCCCATTCACCTTTAGCTGGGAGACAGCCCTGCTATTTGAAATAAAAAATTTAACCACAGGAATTATAGAAAGTAAAAATCATCAAAATGTTAACAGTTCATGTGTTCTTTTTTGTCTTTCAGGATTTTCCTCACCCAGCAAAAGGGGCCATGTAAGTTGTTTTTTTTAAATTATGTTTGTTCATGATAATAGTTAATATCAACTAAATTACTTTTAAGCCAGATTTTTCATCGATAAAGTATGTTTTATAGAATGGCTTAAAACAGGCAGGCTAGGCTAGTTATGGGCGGGCGGATGACGTCAACAAATCTGCGTGAAAAGTTCTGTATTATACTGTGTATAGGACACATTTTTTGCCTGAAATTTGGGAAAGAAATGCCTGTGTTTTATCTTTAGTGTTAGGCTGCCCTGTCCGTCAGTCAGTCTGTATGTCACACTTCGTTTCCGCTCAATAACTATAGAAGGCTTAGACCCAGGAACTTCATACTTGTTATGCTAGTTGGTCATGACTAGTAGATGACCCCTATTGATTTGGAGATCACTAGGTCAAAGGTCAAGGTTGCCGTGACCTTGAGGTGAAGAAACGGTTTCCGCTCAATTCTTAAAGATCCTTTGGGTCCAGGAACTTCATACTTGGTATGCTAGTTGTTCATGACTAGTAGAAGACCCCTATTGATTTTGAGATCAAAAGGTCAAAGGTCAAGGTTACCTTTAGGTAAAAAATGATATGTTGGCGATGACCTTAAGCTTAAAAATGTTTTCTGCTCAATTTCTTAAGAGCGCTAGTACCCAGGAACTTCATACTTGGTATGCTAGCTGGTAATGACTAGTATATGACTCCTATTGATTTTGAGATCAGTAGGTCAACGGTCAAGGTCACAGTGACCTTGGGGTGAAGAAACGGTTTCTGCTCAATAACTAAAGAACGCTTGCACCCAGGAACTTCATACTTGGTATGCCAGTTGGTCATGACTAGTTGATGGCCCCTATTGATTTTGGGATCAGTAGGTCAAAGATCAAGGTCGCAATACTTTTAGGTAAAAAAACAGTTTCTGCTCAATAACTAAAGAACACTTGCACCTAGGAACTTCATACTTGGTATGCCAGTTGATCATGACTAGACGATGACCTTTTATTGATTTTAAGGCCAGTAGGTCAAAGGTCAAGGTTACCTTGAGGTAAAATATCGGTTTCCGCTGATTTACTAAAGAACACTTCGGCCCAGTAACTTCATACTTGGTTTGCTAGTTGGTCTTGGTTATTAGATGACCCCTATTGATTTTGAGGTCAGTAGGTTAAGGTCAGAGTGACCTTCAGGTAAAAAACAATTTGTTGGTCACCAGTCCGTACGTCACACTTCTTTCCGCTCAATAACTAATGAAAGCTTGGACCCAAGAACTTCATACTTGGACCCAGGAACTTCATACTTTGTATGCAGGTTGGTCATGACCAGAAGATGACCACTATGTTTGTTCTTCTCCAGTCCAAAAGTACAAATTTCATGTCCATCATTGATTATTTCTCACCTACGACCACACAAGGGGGGAGACAAGCGCTTTTTCAAAAAAGCAATCTAGTTTTTATTTGGAGTGCATTCCTGGCCAAATTTGCTTTCATAAAAAAAAGAAAAAACAGGTGTTTGTTTACATTTTTGACTTCAGAGGTATGTAACTCACAGCGATTGATGGATTTAGTTATATTGGCAGTTGAAAATCTGGTACAGTTTGCATCACTGGGGTGAGAACAAATAAACACAATTCCATATTTTAAGTTTCAATATTGGAGATGGAGTTTATGTAGTATGATTCTGTTTAAAAATAATAAATAAATATTGATACCGTGAAGCGGAATCATTGTGCGCTGTCAATGTCTGGAGGTGTGAAAAACTTCATTCTTGCTACAATACAGTATAAACTGATGCAATGGATTATACCACATATTTGTAGTACTTAGCTGAAAGTGTTGACAACATTTACATACAATATAATGCTGGTGCTTTTGCAATTGGCAATGACGGAGAGCAACATCGGGATTGTTCTTATTGTTATTATTTGAATTATGTACTTGTGCTGTACTATTTAATATTACATTTGCCATTTTCATGATTCAATAAAATTCATCAAATCATATATGGCTGATGATTTTTACATTTTTCCACTGCGTCCTGTCTATTATATAGTATGAAAGTTTTTTACCCGATTTTCACATGTTTTTTGCCTGTGACCTATCTATGCTAGCGTCCCATACACATAATAATTAATATTATACCTCACATAAATTTGTCACTTCTATGTACATATAAACTCGATCAGTCCGTAAAATGCTGTATTTTGATGGAAATCCAGTTTAATGACGTCAGCGGTCCATATTTTATTTTTGGCCGGTCCGGACCTGGCCAAAAATGTAATATGGACCACTGACGTCATACAACTGGTAAGTGCTGCTTGCTATTTTCACTACGGCGAAATCTTGTCGCATGTAAACATGATTAGCTTTGTTCAATAAAACACATTTAAATCGCCTTAAAAATATTGAATTGTAATGAAAAGTGTTCGGTATAATATAAAAATTATAACACACCACTTTGGGTCATATGACATTATAAGGACCGGTCAGTCAGCCCCCCGAAGGTGAATGGACCTCGGCTAACACCTCGGTCCATATACACCTTCGGTGGCTGACTGGACAGTCCTTATAATGTCATATAATCCTCAGTGGTGTGTTATATTTCTTAAATACATTTTTATTCCATCTCATGATTTAATAGTTTTTATCCAAGCGTTATAAAACTAGGTCAGAATATAATGCATAAATGTGCATGATGGACATCCATGATCTGCCTTCAATATGACATGTTTTTCTTTTCCATTGTGTGTGATATAGAAATGAGAGCATAGAATTTTGTTAAATGTGGTATATCCTTTAATATGCATTTCTAATTTAATTTTAGCCTCCACGTGTGAGGAAGCGAAACTCCAAATTTTTCAATGATGATGAGGACAACACATTTTCACCGACGAAATCCTCCAGGAAATCTTTAAAAGCTGTTTGTATCTGATTGTTTTGTTACACATATTGTGATTGACATAATTAGCCTAAAGTAAAATCCTTTCTCCAATGAATTTATATTTAACAGTGGTATGATGATAAACATGTATGAAGGCAAGATAAAGTTTAATATTTTTAACTGTAATCTGTTCCAAAGAATTCAATTGTACATGAGATTCATACGAGATTTAGTTTTCATGATGAAGTAAAATTAAATCTTAACATGTTGATTCATAGTTTAAATAATGACATTCTTTATATATATTTGCCATATCAATAATTACATTCTTATATATATTTTTAATTACTTTCCATTTTATATGGTTTTTGATTCTTTAGTTTTGTAAACAGTCTAGATATTATTCTATTTTTAGTTAACAATAAAATGTTATTCTAGTCATAATATGCTTTCAGCCCCTGGTAACAAGAAGTGTGTATGACAAGAAGACGGCCCAGGTGATGGGTGTTAGGTTACGGAATCTACTCAAGCTTCCCAAGGCTCACAAATGGGTCTTCTACGAGTGGTTCTACTCCAGTCTCGATCAGTAAGTGATGGATTTTGACTTTTGGTGAATTGATATGGTGCTTAATCGGATTATGTTCGCCCTTTATACCTACATATTTTAACAAAACAGTATTGTTTTACACTCTAACCATGCTGTTGTTTTTTTTTAGCTCACCTTAGCAAATAGTGCTCAGCATGTGCTATTTTGATGGGGTGATTGTCCGTCGTCCGTCTGTCTGTATGTTGTCAACATTTTCCTTTAGACAACTTCTCCTTTACCACTGGGACAATTTCAACCAAACTTTACAGGAATGTTCTTTGTGTGGTCCTTTTCCAGATTCCTTCAATTAAAGTGGTTCCATGCAGACTTCTGGTTGCGAGTACAACTGAAAGGAAAAACTTTGAAAATCTGAGAAACCGCTGACCCGATTTCAAAATATTTTCACAGAAATATTTCTTAGGTGACCCTGTATCAAATTCCTTCACCCCATGTTGATTCATAAAAAATCATGGCTGCCATGGGCAGGGCTACTTTCACTATTATGACAATCTTAAGAAACTATAGGCCAGGTTTCTAAATAATTTCACAGAATTGTTCCTATAGATGACCCTCTATCACTTCACCCCATGTTGATTCATAAAAAAACATGGTTTCAAAGGGCGGGTCTATATGGAAACCTTTGAAAATCTTTTCTTCTGAAACCATTGGCCTGATTTTAAAATATTTTCTAAGGTGGCCCTTTTATCATATTATTTATTTTTTATTTATTTATAACTTTCAGAGAATATCTGTCCCTGTGTCCTGACGAAATCCAGTCCTGGTAACTGCAAAATGGCTGATATTTGTTTCCTGTTGTTTTTATTGTCAAAAATATTTTGCAGGACGCACCATTGTTAGTCTTTTTATGCCCCCGAAGGTGGGCATATTAAAATCGCACCGGCCGGCCGGCCGGCCGGCCGGCCAGCCGGCCGGCTCTGTAACTTTCCCTTGTATGGACGGATTTTAAAATAACTTGCCACATGTGTTCCACATACCAAGACGACGTGTGGCGTGCAAGACTCGTGTCCCTACCTCAAAGGTCAAGGTCACACTTAGTGTTTATTCACAATGGAGTGCTGCATTTAAGGACATAGAGTATAGGTTGTCGTGTCCGGGCTGTAACTTTCCCTTGTATGGACAGATTTTAAAATAACTTGCCACATGTGTTCCATATACCAAGATGACGTGTCGCGTGCAAAACCCGTGTCCCTACCTCAAAGGTCAAGGTCACACTTAGTGTTTATTCACAATGGAGTGCTGCATATAAGGACATAGAGTATAGGTTGTCGTGTCCGGGCTGTAACTTTTTCTTGTATGGACAGATTTTAAAATAACTTGCCACATGTGTTCCACATACCAAGACGACGTGTCGCGTGCAAGACCCGTGTCCCTTACCTCAAAGGTCAAGGTCACACATAGTGTTTATTCACAATGGAGTGCTGCATATAAGGACATAGAGTATAGGTTGTCGTGTCCGTGCTGTAACTTTCCCTTGTATGGACAGATTTTAAAATAACTTGCCACATGTGTTCCACATACCAAGACGACCTGTCGCGTGCAAGACCCGTGTCCCTACCTCAAAGGTCAAGGTCACACTTAGTGTTTATTCACAATGGAGTGCTGCATATAAGGACATAGAGTATAGGTTGTCGTGTCCGTGCTGGAACTTTCTCTTGTATGGACAGATTTTAAAATAACTTGCCACATGTGTTCCACATACCAAGACGACGTGTCGCGTGCAAGACCCGTGTCCCTACCTCAAAGGTCAAGGTCACACTTAGTGTTTATTCACAATGGAGTGCTGCATATAAGGACATAGAGTATAGGTTGTCGTGTCCGTGCTGTAACTTTCCCTTGTATGGACAGATTTTAAAATAACTTGCCACATGTGTTCCACATACCAAGACGACCTGTCGCGTGCAAGACCCGTGTCCCTACCTCAAAGGTCAAGGTCACACTTAGTGTTTATTCACAATGGAGTGCTGCATATAAGGACATAGAGTATAGGTTGTCGTGTCCGTGCTGTAACTTTCTCTTGTATAGACAGATTTTAAAATAACTTGCCACATGTGTTCCACATACCAAAACGACGTGTCACGTGCAAGACCCGTGTCCCTACCTCAAAGGTCAAGGTCACACATAGTGTTTATTCACAATGGAGTGCTGCATATAAGGACATAGAGTATAGGTTGTCGTGTCCGTGCTGTAACTTTCCCTTGTATGGACAGATTTTAAAATAACTTGCCACATGTGTTCCACATACCAAGACGACGTGTCGCGTGCAAGACCCGTGTCCCTACCTCAAAGGTCAAGGTCACACTTAGTGTTTATTCACATTGGAGTGCTGCATACAAGGACATAAGGTATAGGTTGTCGTGTCCGGGCTGTAACTTTCCCATGTAAGGACAGATTTTAAAATAACTTGCTACATGTGTTCCACATACGAAGACGACGTGTCCTGTGCAAGACCCATGTCCCTACCTCTAAGGTGAAAGATACACTAAGTGTTTATTCACAAGGGAATTCTGAATATAAGGACATAACAGTGTAGGTTGTCAAGTATGGGTGGTATTTTTTTAGTGTTCAGAGGAAATTTAAACTAACTTGCCATATGTATTTGACACATAAAGGCAAGATCAACTTTTCATGTACTGACCTTGTTCGTAGGTCAATGTCACATTCGGGGTCATTCGTCACATACTGTGACAGCTCTTGTTCCAGTATTAATATTCTGTTTACTTTCAGTTTTCGCAATGTAAAATACCCGTTCAACATAAAAATTAGTGTCATAGTCATTGGATTATAGTCTTCAGTAAACAATAGCAGTTTCACAGCATTGAAGGAAATAATTGATTGATAAAAACACAAATGCTAGCACATACAGTATTATCTTAAATACAAATTATGACCCTTGATTGACTTAAACATATTTACAAATCTCATGAGCAAGTAGGATAGGTCACCATGAAAATATGTTAGATACTGAAGGCTATCTGTACAGACAGGCCAGATTACTAATCTGTCCAACAAGGCTATTGGGGGTATTTGTCACTTTTCTGTGACATCTCTTGTTGAGTTAAAACATAGCATTTGGTTGCAAACTCCAGTGTGTTCACTCTAAATCTTGGACTAAGAGGGCGAATAGTTATAAAAAAAGTGACATTTTAAATGCTAAGGAAGAGGAATTGATGGGTTGAGATTATGTTTTGTTCTGTGTTAAATTTGGGCCAAAATTTGACACCATTCTCAAATGCAAAAAGCATTGCTCCACAATTTTGTTTGTAAATTTTATAAATCTGAAACTTTAACTTTTTACATCAAGGTGTTCTTTATGTGGTTAATTTCCTCTTGAAGTGTATTTAAAGCAACTGTGCGCCAGATGATCAATTTGCAAGAAAAAAGAAAATTGTCGAAAACTGCCATAAACTTTGTATTAATGTGTACAATGCATTGAATCTTACTAACTGAAGTACCACATAGTTTACAATTTATTTATAAGTTTAGCAGTTATATTGTATTTTTCCATTAAAAAAGATTACTGGGTATGTCTACCTTGTAGAATTCATTCCTTATGTGTAATGGCTAGTCGGTGTTATCACGTGATATTACCGAGTTAGGTGTATAGCTTAATTATGTCACCCGATTAGAGTAAGCTGTCGTAGCTCAGTGGATACGATGCTGGACTGCAATTTTGGCGACACAGGTACGAACCCGGTGTCTGACACAATTTTTTTTTACCTTTTGGTACTTTTTTTTACAATTATGATATCAAAGCATAACACATTCTATTAAATAATTGTCCTGAGATTCGTTACAGAAAAAAACTTTTTTTGGTGCCAATCTGGTGTACAGTCCCTTTAAGCATACAATTCACAGAAAGCAATATACCGTAATCACTTTTTCTACAGGAACATTTAATTAAGTAAAAAAAATAGAATTGTAAAACAATCTGCCTGTTGACAATCTACCTTTTCACAAATGAGTGTATCATCTCGCTATTTTTAACATTCAAAAGGCCTTGTATACATTTACTTTAAGATGAGATAAAACACTGCTTTCACAGTAGCTTCTGAATCTCTACACATTTACATGCCAATTCGGTCAAATGTACCATTTAACTGCTGATTCTGGGCAAACCATTGTTTTAAACTAAAATAATTGATCTTCTTATCAAGACTTTCCCCCAAAATTTACAGGACGCTGTTCAAGGGAGAAAATGACTTTCGAGTGTGTTTGCGGGAGTCATTTCCCCAGCTGAAGGTGGAAAAGATGAGACGAATTGAGTGGAACAAGGTCCGTAGGCTCATGGGTAAACCACGCAGGTATGTCTGATTTGGTATTCATATTGTCTTATCTTGGGGTGTGGTTTGGTTTATAAGAGACAAGTCAAGGTTTTGTCATAACATTTTGCTGTATTTGTTGTTTTTCTTGGAAAAAACAGTTATATATTGGTCATATTTCATAAAACTGTTTAAGATATTCACTCAACATGTCTCAAGAGTATGGTTGAAGTGACCATACTCATACGAAATGAAACATATTGAGACATTTGATCTGTTTTTAATAGGACAATAATTAAAGTGTTTGTAATTAAAAAACTCTTGTTTTTGTATATCTAACGAGACTTGTTTTTGTCAAATTCTAGAAAACTTTAACAGATCTTGTAAATACTGACCACTCATATCCTCTATCTATTATATCAGGTGTTCATCGGCATTCTTTGATGAAGAACGAGGAGCCTTGCAACAGAAAAGACTCAAAATCCGGCTCCTACAGCAGCGTAAACTCGGGGATGTAAAAACACACGAGGAACTGCCAGAAGAAATACCCATGCATCTTGTGATAGGCACTAAAGTCACAGGTATACATTGACCAATGCATTCATATCCTAGCTTTTTGTTATCTGGTCCGTTTTTCAAAATGGGCATGATACATTTTCTTTAATCCAAGTAAAAATGTAATCAGTAGAGCTTGTTGATCCAAAAGTCTTTGTTTGATGACTGTTGCCAGCCTTAGTAACTGTAATGTCGTTTGATATTGACTTTGTTGAAAATTGTTTTATGTGTGCATAAAACTTGACATTTATGGTACAAGCTCTTGTATATACACGTCAACTTCCATTCCTTAAATGAACGACCTTTCGGCAATTTCGATTATTATCTAATGAATGCAACATCTTTGGATACACTCTGATCGCAAATCACCGCATAATAATAAACATGAAAATTGTTTATCTTGTTATTGTTTGTATTGTGTCAGAATGCCCAGAAAAACTTAAATTAACATTTAAGAAAGTGTTATGTATGATTTGTTATATGTATTGTTGTCATTAGTGTTTCAATTTTACGTTTAAAAGTGATTTTAAGTGGATGATCTTTTCCTGCATTATTGTGACGTAATTTGGTAAACTGTTTTCGGTTACGGTCGGGTCGTTCTATTTACAGAATGGGTGAGAAAGAATTACTGTAAGGTTTTCTTATATGAAATGAAGTATTTTTTTAACAATTTTTGAATTAAATAATGAACTATTGGTGTAAAGTGATGAATTGCAGTTTTGATGTCATTATGGGGGATATGAACCCAGTTGGGCTGGTTTAACTACGTCGGACTCGACACACTTCAACCAGCCCAACTGCGTTCAACAATTCATTCCTTAAATTATGACAGAACACCTATTATTAATTTATTGAACGAAAAATGTAAATGATTATTTAACTTGCATATCTCCAGCATGTCTTTTAAACATACTATATACATGTGTTAACATTCTTCTAGCTCGCCTTAGGAAGCCCCAAGATGGTCTATTCACTGGAACAGTTGATGCTCTAGACACCGTACACAACACTTATAGAATCACATTCGACAGACATGGGCTTGGTACACATTCTGTGCCCGACTATGAAGTTAGGGTAGGTTCTAGGAAAAATGGGTTAGGGATCGAATATGTGATAAGTTAGATAATTGTTTGTGAATGGTACAGTGGATGTGCTGGACACTGTACAGAACACATACAGGATCACATTTGATGAGTTAGATAATTGTTAGGGCATGGTACAGTGATGTTCTGGACACTACACAACACATACAGGATCACATTTGATCAGTTACATTATTGCTATATGTAGTGTTTTGTATAGCACACTGACCACAACTACAAGATAACATTTGACCAACTCCGACTTGGTACTCATTTTCTGCGAGGCTATTAAACTAGCATAGATGGGCAGCTAATAAGTAATTGGGTAGATGATTCACTTCATCACCATCGAGTTAATAGCCCAAAGAGATCATAAGAAGTACTTTATGCCTACCAAGAGAGAAAGAGCTTATCTCCTGCCAAGACCTGTAGTGCTGTATGTAGACAGCACAATCAAGAGCTAATCCAAAGAGTTGTTGAAATTGCCTCTACGTATAAACTACATACATAGTACTTCAACCTTACTTAATAATTATTTAAATCCTGCATCTAAATTGCTGCATTTTACCTACAGAGTTGTGAGCCTGTGGATACAATCCCTCTGATGGCGTTTGAAGAAAAGCAGCGCCCTCGACCTGCACCTATCAAAGCTGCGGAGAATCTAATGTCCCCTCCCAGGTTCATACCTAACAGTCTCAGTGGGGGATACTCACTGGTCAGTAAAGTTGGTATAGTGTGAAAACTATAATTGACAATATGCATACCGGGGTATATGTAGCATAATTGCTAACATTTTCAGTCACAGTCATTATTTTCAAGTTCTTCACAGTCCGAAAAAAAATGTGCCCTTTTAGCACTCTGTTCCTCTTCTGCAATATTCTGTCCTTTTCAAAAACCTGGCTAAAACCGTAATTACTTCTGTTACAGGAGAAGGATCCATTGCTGAGTGGCTCGCCATTCAAAGGCCAGTTGATGAGTATAGACAGTGGTACATATGGTGGATTCCCTATCAAGTTTCTGGTGCTGGTGGTATGTTTCAGTTCCCGCGCATTGCTGATTGTTATCTTACATTTTTTTTAAAGAATCTTCATTTTTAAAGTAACCCCAGACTTTATGACCAAGTTGCTTCAAAATTTATCATGTATGTCTCATTTTACATATTTATGATGTCTATGTTAATCTTAAATGACACACTTCATAAGAAAAAGCTATTTCTTGTACAAGTCAGTTGTCTTCTAAAATGTGGCGGATTGATTATTTCATATGTTTTGTTTGGATACATTGCAGGTGTAATAAAAAAGAATTGTGCAAATCACAAATGAGGTTATTAACTCATTCCTCTTACATTTGCAGACAAGACTTACTAAGATCTTACAGATTAAGAAAGATGGGGTCTCAAAGTTGAAAGAAATGAATGCTGAAGCAGAGAAAAAGGTATGGCAAATACCGTTTGTGCAGGAAGTACTGCAAATGAAGGTTTAAAATATTTCTGGTGCTTCTCAAAACATTTTGCCTGGTTTATGTGTTACAAAATACGCCGGTATACATTATATTTCCATTACTTAGATACTTTTAACAATAATAAGATATTTGTTACTGTATTTTAGAAAGTCATGCCTTTAACTGCTTGCCATGGAATTTTCAATATTTTAAAACTAAAAGAAAAAAAAATTAGTTTATTTTGGTCATGTAGCATTAAATAAGTATTAAAAGCAATTTACAAACATTGAACAGCAAATACTTAATAATAACAGAAGTCATACCATCTACCACTTACAAATTTGACTTCTCTGTGTTAAATGCCAACATCATGTAGGATTTTAGACTTAGTTTCTTCCTGATTGGTATAACGAGGAAAGTATTAGTTAAGAGAGATACATAGTTGTCGGTCAGTCAGAAATAAAAGCTTCTCTTTTACAGAAGTCCTACCAGCAGCCATTGACAGCCGACTTCCAGAAGCGCTATGCCAACATTGTCCTAGAGTTGGAAAGCCTGAACAAGGATCTCGGTGACTGTCTTATTGGTGTACAACAGTACTGTCAGGAGGTAAGACATTTGGAAATTAATGGCTTCAAATAGCAATCCAATAATGACTACTGTCTATAGTCTAAGGGGCACTAAGGAATGCACAATTCCACATTTTTATGCCCCCGAAGGTGGGCGTATTAAAATCGCACCGTCCGTCCGGCCAGCCGGCTCTGTAACTTTCCCTTGTATGGACGGATTTTAAAATAACTTGCCACATGTGTTCCACATACCAAGACGACGTGTGGCGTGCAAGACTCGTGTCCCTACCTCAAAGGTCAAGGTCACACTTAGTGTTTATTCACAATGGAGTGCTGCATATAAGGACATAGAGTATAGGTTGTCGTGTCCGGGCTGTAACTTTCTCTTGTATGGACAGATTTTAAAATAACTTGCCACATGTGTTCCACATACCAAGACGATGTGTCGCGTGCTCGTGTCGCATGCAAGACCCGTGTCCCTACCTCAAAGGTCAAGGTCACACTTAGTGTTTATTCACAATGGAGTGCTGCATACAAGGACATAGAGTATAGGTTGTCGTGTCTGGGCTGTAACTTTCCCTTGTATGGACTGATTTTAAAATAACTTGCCACATGTGTTCCACATATCAAGACGACGTGTCGCGTGCAAGACCCGTGTCCCTACCTCAAAGGTCAAGGTCACACTTGCTGCATATAAGGACATAGAGTATAGGTTGTCATGTCCGGGCTGTAACTTTCTCTTGTATGGACAGATTTTAAAATAACTTGCCACATGTGTTCCACATACCAAGACGACGTGTCACGTGCAAGACCCGGGTCCCTACTTCAAAGGTCAAGGTCACACTTAGTGTTTATTCACAATGGAGTGCTGCATATAAGGACATAGAGTATAGGTTGTCGTGTCCGGGCTGTTACTTTCCCTTGTATGGACAGATTTTAAAATCACTTGCTACATGTGTTCCACATACCAAGACGACGTGTCATGTGCAAGACCCATGTCCCTACCTCTAAGGTGAAAGATACACTAAGTGTTTATTCACAAGGAAATTCTGAATATAAGGACATAACAATGTAGGTTGTCAAGTATGGGTGGTATTTTTTATGTTCAGAGGCAATTTAAAATATCTTGCCAAATGTATTTGGCACGTAAAGGCAAGATCAACTTTTCATGTACTGACCTTGTTCATAGGTCAATGTCACATTTGGGGGCATTCGTCACATACTGTGACAGCTCTTGTTTTAAATAATGTTTCCCTGTATTTAAAGTATATACTTCAGATTGGCAAGATTGTTCATGAATTCGAAATCAACATACAGTCAGCTCAAACGCTATTTTAAAGTTAATATTTAGTTATAAATATAAGGGGCAATTTGGGTGTTGCATATACTTTAAAAATTGCAAATTGTCGGTCAATGTTGATCTATTCTGAGATGAAAACTACTTTTAAACTGCATTTGATTACAGATTGCTCCAGACCTGGGCTTGAAGCCGATAGACCAGCCCTCTATGGTGAAAGAGAAATGTGACACAGATGCTAAAAAGCTGGTGACTAAAATTTCCAGTGTAAGTTAAATTAGTTTTTTTTCTGTGACTGAAATGTGTATTACCTTTGCAAGAAATAGAATAATAACTGTTTTCTCAGCTTTTGTTTATAAACTTTTGAATTTACTCAATGAATTATTGATTTTTGAAATATTTAAATGACATTTGAGTCAAGCACAATGAAAATAAACAATAATTGTGTGAAGACTTCTGGCCAAAATACACATATGCATACTAAAGAATTATATGAAACAGCACCAGTAACAAAGATCAGCCCCTGTAAACCTTACCATGCACAAAATTGGTTAACATGTACATGTTTCTTGATTGGTCATCAACATGTAGATTTGACTCTGTTTCTAGCATATTGTATATGGCTGTGTGTACGTGCATGCATTTGCTTTACCTTATATTCTGTGGTTATATTCTATGATTTGCGCTACAGAACATGTTTCAATCCAAGAAGATGTCTGCCAATAAACCTCTGATGGAGCTTGTCTCACGACTCACTTCCCTCATGCTTCAAATAAAGGTATGCTTACATGTTATAATACTGCTTAAAATTAGCACAAGCCCTGCAATATTAAAATACTTTCAAGGCTTACTTGAATTCTGAATTTTATATTTCAAGGTTTGTTATTAAGAGCTGATGCCAGGAACCGGTGCAAGAATTTCTGGCTTGTTTATTCAGAAGTCTTATTTCCATAACTGCTTATATCTGCAGATATGTAATGGCCTTATGCTATGTTATTGGAGGAGGAATTTCTATTATGTTTGTGAACTTAGTACATATCAAATAACTAAGATTTAGTTCTGCTTCTTTGTTGTTGAAAAGTAAGTTGAGTTACTATTATTGCAAAACCTTTTTGTTTACAGCAATGCTTTTGGCAGGCATTTAAATGTTTGCAATAACTTAGGAGCATAAACGAGCATAGACTGAAAATATGAAAAACTAAATAGATCAAGACTAGTATTGGATGTTCCATGTGGTTTTCATGGTAACATTAAGATTTGATATTTTATTCCATTATCATTCATTCGGTCAGAATTTATATCTCTGTTAATGTTTTATTTCAGACGTTTTCAGAAAATGAGCTGAATTCCTTTGAGTTCAAATCCCTACAAGACACATTGAATGATGTGAGGAATGAATTGGATGGGAATAACCTCAAGTAAGAACCTTCAAAACTACAGTAGACAATTGTAGTGAGTTTGAGTGAAAACTCGTACAATTTATGACTTGAAGTTGAATACGCACATTGATGTTTAAAGAAGTTGATAGTCATGTCAGGTTTACATTAACAAATATGTATGTATATCATGAGATTTTGTTGTAAATGTTGAAATGCTGACACTGTGAAGTTTAGTGTTTTGCATTATGTGTTTTGTCGGAGACTGTTCCATTACATAGGGATAGTGCTCAAGGTTCCCATGAGTGTGTAGTGGGATATCACTTGGTACTTTATGGAGTTTTCAATTCAATAGTGTTTTCACAATATCAGAACTTCATTGGTACTGGTATAACATAGTAAGAATAAATCATGAATGGCTTAAAAGGCTTTATGGACAACTGTTACCTTCATTCTTGACTAATTTCAACATAATGATCAATTCATGCCTATTCCATATTCATTTCAGTTCCTTCAAGAATAATGTAGAGATCCATATCAACCACATCCAGAGTGGACTCAGCCAGATGGGCAACTTGCACGCCTTCTCAAACCCAAACTTTATCACCTAACAGGCCAAGAAGCATATACAAAACTGGCAAAGGACTATAGCATAACTGGCAAAAATAATTGTATAATACTAGCTAAAAACATAAACCTAACTGGCCAGAGAATCGACACCTTTATGACAAAGGAACTTTCGCCTTACTGGTCAAAGAATTGTAACTCCTAACTGGCTAGGAAAATGTCTCATAACTGGCCTAGGAAATGTCCCCTAACTAGACAACAAATTGTCACTTAATTGGCAAGGGACTGACACATAACTAATCATGGTCAGGGACAGACAACATATTGGCAAACTGGCCAAGGACTTACAAAATATTCCAATTATGGTGCTTTTTATGCCACCAAAGGAGGGTATATTTAGATTGCACCATCCATCCGGCTTTTTATGTCAAGGCTGTAACTTTGTCATGCAGGGTGGGATTTTAAAATTACTTGGCATATGTGTTCATTGCCTCAAAGGTCAAGGTCACATTTACAGGTTTATCATTATGGAATGCTGCATTTATAGTATATTTGGCTTTGTCATGCACGGAGTTATTTTAAAATAAATCAGCACCTGTTTGATATATAAAGAGATGTGTCATTTGCAAAACCCACAACCCTACCGTAAAGTTCAAGATCACTTTAGATATTAATCATTAAGGAATCTGTCATATACTCCCATCAAGTATAAGTCGTGGCCGGGCTGTAACATCTGTCATGCAGGGAGGGATTTTATAATTTCTTGGCACATGTGTTTGGTTCATAAAGAAAATGTTTCGCATGAAAGACAAACGTCCCTACCTTAAAAATCAAGGTCACATTTGACAGGTTTGTCATTATGTAAAACTGCATACATATTCAGTATAGTGTCTGTGTTTAAACTTTCACTCATGCGCCCCCCCCCCCCCCACCCCCCCATTCGCTTTCTGTTGCCTCTAAATGGCTTTTGGATGAACATGGGTAGTTTTGAATCAAATGATAACTGGCAGTACATCTACATCCGCCTTTCTTCGCATCACTGCCAAATACTTATTTACAATTTGTGTCACAATGGAATACATCTCCATGTTGTTAAATTTTATGAATTGTATGACATAAAGATATGAATTTTGATTTGTAAATAAATATTATGAATATTGATGCATCATTGTTCAATATGTCTAGAAATCATTACTCAAAATACAAGTACAGAATTGTTGAAATAGAAACTGTTATGTTGCTTATAGCTTGGAAACGAGTAAAAGTGTAATGTTGTTCACAGCTTAGAAACAATAAAACTGTAATGTTGCTTATAGCTTAGAAACAGGTAAAACTAATTTTGTTCACAGCTTAGAAACAAGTAAAACTAGAGCTGTCACAGGAGTGACGAATACCCCCAAATGCCGCCTGGACACAGGAATGGCAAACCATTCCTTTGAAAAGAGGCCATAACTCCAAGGTTACTGCACACTGCATCTTCTTTTATCATGCATGTATTGTTTTATTTAAATCTGTTGAGTAATTTAGAAGTTACACTGCTGACAAGAAAAACTAGCCTTTCATGAGTTATCGTCCGGAAACCGTTTTTTCTACTTTTAGTAACAGTGACCTTGACCTTGGCCCCACCAGCCCCAATATCAAACTTGACCTGTATCTTCTGATGTTACACCTGTGTACCAAAACTTGTTCAAATCTGTCTAGCCTTTCATGAGTTATCGTCCGGAAACCGTTTTTCTATTTTTAGTAACAGTGACCTTGACCTTGGCCCCACCAGCCCCAATATTGAACTTGACCTGTATCTTCTGATGTTACACCTGTGTACCAAAAATTGTTCAAATCTGTCAAGCCTTTCATGATTTATCGTCCGGAAACCGTTTATCTATTTTTAGTAACAGTGACCTTGACCCCACCAGCCCCAATATCGAACTTGACCTATATCTTCTGATGTTACACCTGTGTACCAAACTGTATCTTCTGATGTTACACCTGTGTACCAAAAATTGTTCAAATCTGTCTAGCCTTTCATGAGTTATCGTCCGGAAACGTTTTTTCTATTTTTAGTAACAGTGACCTTGACCCCACCAGCCCCAATATCGAACTTGACCTGTATCTTCTGATGTTACACCTGTGTACCAAAAATTGTTCAAATCTGTCTAGCCTTTCATGAGTTATCGTCCGGAAACCATTTTTCTATTTTTAGTAACAGTGACCTTGACCCCACCAGCCCCAATATCGAACTTGACCTGTATCTTCTGATGTTACACCTGTGTACTAAAAATTGTTCAAATCTGTCAAGCCTTTCATGAGTTATCGTCCGGAAACCGTTTTTCTATTTTTAGTAACAATGACCTTGACCTTGGCCCCACCAGCCCCAATATCGAACTTGACCTGTATCTTCTGATGTTACACCCGTGTACCAAAAATTGTTCAAATTTGTCAAGCCTTTCATGAGTTATCGTCCGGAAACCGTTTTTCTATTTTTAGTAACAGTGACCTTGACCTTGGCCCCACCAGCCCCAATATCGAACTTGACCTGTATCTTCTGATGTTACACCTGTGTACCAAAAATTGTTCAAATCTGTCAAGCCTTTCATGAGTTATCGTCCGGAAACCATGAAAACCGACAGACCGACCGACCGACCGACCGACAAGCTCACTCCTATATACCCCCTCAAACTTCGTTTGTGGGGGTATAACTAATGTTGCTTATAGCTTGGAAATGGGAAAAACTGTAATTTTGCTAACAACTTTAAATTCGTGAAACCTTCGATGATTATTGCTTAGAAAAGGGTAAAACTGAAATGTTGATTTAAGCTTGGAAACAGGTAAAACTATATTTTGCTTATTACTTGGAAACAGGATAAACAGTGATGTTGCTTAATGCTAGGAAACTGAAAAACTGTGATGTTCATTGCCGGTTTGGTTAAACAGTGATGTTTGCTTATAGCTTGAAAATGGGTTAAACTGTAATGGTGTTTATTGCTTGGAAAAGGGTGGAACCGAGATGTTGCTTATAGCTTGGAAATGGGTTAAACTTGGTACACAGGTTTATGATGATAATGTATCAATGACAATCGATAGCTTTATTATCACTTAAGTTAGAATTCTAATATTTGCGACAATTGGCTGAATGGTGTTTGCTGCATTTAATCTAACTCGAAAAGTCACTAAAAAAATATCATTATGCCCCTTTGTCACCAAGTTAACAAGAGATTTTGTCAAACATTATGCCCCCCCTGAGGGCCATGTTGTCAGGATTATATGGACAATTGAATGAAATATGCATGGACCGAAATGACAGCTGATTTGTTGCCGTTAAGGCAGTTTTAAAATTATGACCATTAAAGTGTGAGGATAGAGTGTGTTATGACCATGACCTTTGACTCTATGAACTCAAAATCCAGAGTCATCAGCAGGTCACCAGAAACCTAAATGTCAAGTTCGAGGGCCATGGGTGCAGGCATTGTCAAGTTATCACACAGACAAGTTTTTTTCGTTCAAGGTCACTGTGACCTTGACCTTTGACCCCTTAAATCATAAGGGGTCATCTACAAGTCAGATGCAACTCCAAGTCAAGTTTGAAGGTCATGGGTTCAGGCATTGTTGAGTTATCACTCGGACAACCTTTTACCATTCAAGATCACTGTGACCTTGACCTTTGGCTCTATAAATCCTAAAATCAATAAGGGTGATCTACTGATCAGGCTTAACATCCATGTCAAGTTTAATGATCATAGGTTCAGGCATTGTGGAGATATCAGTGAGAGAAGATTTGTTAACTTTTTTGCGTTAAAGGTTACTGTGACATTGACCTTGGCCTGATGACCCCCAAAGACGATAGGGGTCATCTACTGGGCAGGCCCAACCTTCATGTCAAGTTTGATGACCATAGGTCCAGGAATTGTCGAGGTTGCTTTCAAGGTCACTGTGACCTTGACCTTTGACCCCTAAAATAAATAGGGGTCATCTACTGGTCAGGCCCAACCTCCATGTCAAGTTTGAGGGCCATGGGTGCAGGCATTGTTGAGTTATCACTCGGACAACCTTTTATCATTCAAGGTCACTGTGACCTTGACCTTTGGCCCAATGACCCCTAAAATCAATAGGGACCATCTTCTGGCCAGGCCCAACCTCCAAGTCAAGTTTGAGGGCCATGGTTGCAGGCATTGTCGAGTTATCACTCAGATAACCTTTTACCATTCCAGGTCACTGTGACCTTGACCTTTAGCCCAATGACCCCTAAAATCAATAGGGACCATCTTCTGGCCAGGCCCAACCTCCAAGTCAAGTTTGAGGGCCATGGGTGCAGGCATTGTCAAGTTATCACAAGGAAAACCTTTAACCATTCAAGGTGACTGTGACCTTGACCTTTGGCCCGATGACCCCCAAAAAACAATAGGGGTCTTCTACTGGTCTGGCCCAACCTCCAATTCAATTATGAGGGCCATGGGTGCAGGCATTGTCGAATTATCACTCGGACAACCTTTTACCATTCAAGGTGACTGTGACCTTGACCTTTGGCCCGATGACCCCCAAAAACAATAGGGGTCATCTACTGGTCAGGCCCAACCTCCAATTCAATTATGAGGGCCATGGGTGCAGGCATTGTTGAGTTATCACTCGGACAACCTTTTACCATTCCAGGTCACTGTGAACTTGACCTTTGACCCGATGAGCCCCAAAAACAATAGGGGTCAGCTACTGGTCAGGCCCAACCTCCAAGTCAAGTTTGAGGGCCATGGGTGCAGGCATTGTCAAGTTATCACTCGGACGACCTTTTACCATTCAAGGTCACTGTGACCTTGACCTTTGGCCTGATGACCCCCCAAAACAATAGGGGTCATCTACTGGTCAGGCCCAACCTCAATGTCAAGTTTGAGGGCCATGGGTGCAGGCATTGTTGAGTTATCACTCGGACAAGCTTTAAAATTATTTTACCATTAAAGGTCACTGTGACCTTGACCTTTGACCCGATGACCACCAAAATCAATAGGGGTCATCTACTGATCAGGCCCAACTTTCATGTGAAGTTTGATGACCATACGTCAAGGAATTGTTGAGTTATCACTCGGACAAGCTTTGGTCTACCGACGGACCGACCGACCGACCGACATACCGACATGCCTGTGCAAAGCAATATACCCCTCTTCTTCGAAGGGGGGCATAAATATATAATTCTACTTCGAGATGAACATCTCTACGTTCATGTGCTATGATGATCAAGTCCCCCGTTCTAATTTGATTGTAAATTCATAATTTCGTAGAACTGGCTTGAGCAACAAGATCACCAGTACTGATTTGCCCACAAGTACGAGAGCCAAATTTCTCAAAAAGTAGTAAGTCTTGAAAGTCCTTTAATGTACTTGCCAAAACAGTATGTTTAGACCATTCCTCATTGTTCCATTAATTTATACATTTTGCTAAAGATAGGTTTGAAGCTGCATTGTATAATAATTACATGATAATCATCAATGCCGCAAAGGTAACACAATGTTTATTTAAACAGTTGACCATGACCTTCAACAAAACAGAGCGCGAACAAATCTTAAGGGAGCCCTCCACATGTTCTTAAGATGATGAACAAAACTGTAGTTATTGGCTGGAAACAATTTTTTTATGTTTAGTTACGGTGATAGTGAACTTTGACAGAACTTACCCAAATGCAATCCCAAGCGAGCTCTCCATGTACTTACTCAGGGCTTCCATTAAGGATTTGAAACTGGAAGTATGAACTTCCTGGCCATCAATATTGGAATTTTTTCAATAAAATTTGGAAGTTTAAGTCTCCCGAATACAATAATTGTTTCCACTATTTTTTTTTAACTAGCTTGTTAAATATCAAATTATTCACAGATTTATATTATAATAATTCATTTTACTTAAAGACTGATTAAAAATATGAACATAAAAGTAAAATTGCCACAAGGTTTTGATATTTTGAACTTCCAAGCTTTCATCTTCGGATTTTTTTTTCAAAATATTGGAAGTTTTTGTACTTCCAAGGAATCAACTTTGGAAGTTTTAACCCATTTCTAGGAAGTAATATACTTCCAAACTTCCTTTAATGGAAGCCCTGCTTACTATACACCAAGTTTGGTGTCGATATGATAAACAGAACTGAAGTTAACCCCTGGTTAGACGACCGCCCGCCCAACAACACTTCTTATAACCTGGTTTTCGTTTGAAAACCTGCATAAAAGTATCGTAGAGGTTTTTTTTCCTTTTAGGTTTAATTTTTAAATCAACAAGGAGAATTCATTATTCAAGCTTTTATTTTTTCTTTCAAGATTTTCCAAACTTTTTCAAACCATAATTGTAGAAAATAACATGCAAAAATATCTCAATTGCATTAAATTGATAAACACTTAAAAAAATATTTTAAAGGAATGCAGAGGATGATAAAACATGTACAAGTATAAATGAGCACATTGGTTTTGGCAGTCTAAAACCGACTGTAGCACACATTTATAACATTAAATATCGTGGATGTTGAACACTTTAAAATGGAACCTATTGTGATTATTTCTTTTCAAATTTATCAATTTTGACATGCATTTCATTCTTATTAAATATATATTCTTATAACTTTATAAATACTATTTTTTGTGCTCCTCTTTTTGGTAAAATTGATTATGCAAATAACATTTTAACTTCAAAGTTTACAATAACCCTATCACTTGATTTGGGTTTCGAGATCAAAGATTGACTATGCATTGTAAGTTTAAAGGAAACCAGAATGAGTATAAATCATTTAAACATAGAAATGAAAATATATCAAACATGATCTTTTGCATAACAAGGGTATTTTTTCATTGTTATATGCCAAACTTAACATGATAACAAAGAAATATTTGTATTATATAATATAGTACTAGTGCACAGTACCTGGCTTAAATCAACTGTCATGTCACAAATTATTCACTAAGCGTAGTCTTAATCTTATTCTGTAAGTAGCTGCTCATAATACATACATGCCATATCCCCCGGAGGGGGGAAAAATCCCCCGGAATTTCGACCCATCCCCCGGTCTCCCGGAGGGGGATAAAATCCCCCGGAATTTAAAAAAAGTGTGTTTAAAATTACGCAAATTTATCACAGTGTTTAATTATATATGCCTGTTTACAGTTATAATGCCCTTCCTGTCCTGAAGCTTAATTGGATTATCAACTGATGGTGTGTTTTAACAACACCTATTGGGTGACACTCAATAAATCAGCAGGGCACATTTCATGCATTGTTTTGATTGAAACTGACAGAATTTGCGTAAGAAATGTAAATTAGACTGGCCAGATTTTCATTGGTTAAAACTATCATTTTTATCCAATCAGAGAGGATGTAACAAATTAAAGCGTTCTTCAAAACATGTGTCATTGTCATCAAAAGGATTAATAATTTAAAGGTGACAGTAAATTATTCAGTAAAGAAAAGGATTAAAATAACTAATAGACAATGCTGTTTTTGTTATGCCTCACTAATATGTTTACATACATGACATTGACCTTCATCGCAAATATCGGAAAATAACAGAAATTCCAGAAGAGAAACTGAAAGTAGACAATTCGGATGAAATGACTTTATTTATTATGGTGGTGATGTTTTTATTTTTTGATGAATGCCAAAAGAAGATATGTTTATGAACTTAAACAATAAATTATGCATTTGCTTTTTATCAGAAGCAAACAAATCTGACTATTTGGGAATTGAAATGAAAAATATTGATAATTCATTCCATTCTCTCTATTAGTCTGAATGTCATCATTTATGATCATAGGCAGCAGATTTTGTATCCAATTTTAGAGGAAGGTAAGCCCATTAAATTGTCTCTGAAACATATTTTTCTGTGAAGTATTCTATTGTGCATGTGAGTGCCTTTATTATGCAATATGGCTGTGTCTCATAAAAATAAAGATGAAGTGCTGGAAAAAGGGGTAAACAAGGTGAATTCGTATGTGGTATGCCCGTAATGCTACATGGCGATGATGAAAATCCCCTGGTATGTGACCCAAATCCCCTTAAATTCTGGACATAATCCCCTAGGGAGCCTTTCAAAATTATGGCAATTTGTTCTTTTCGTACTTGCGTCTTAAAATACTTCGAAATTTTTATTTTTTAAAAAATCCCCCTGAATACCACCAAAATCCCCCTGAATTTTCAGACTTTTGAACAAATCTCCCTGAATGGTCTCCAGAAAATATGGCATGTATGATAATACTTTATTTCAACACCATATATGTCCTTTTTAATGCTGCAAAGTTTTACTTCCAACCTTTCACATCAATGAATGACCATGTGTTTTTACTTCCATTATACAGATTGATGTTATACAATGTAATGTAACTGAATCATAATGACTAGAACAAAAATCATTCAATAATAGTTTATGAAGCTGAACTTTTAAATTTCTCTGGTAATGAACAACGCTTGTTGTTAAATTGCAAAATGGGTTAAGAGTCGATGCTTGTTACAGTTAGCTTGTACTAGAAAGGACATGTAAGGCATTTTCCTATAATCTACATCATCCTAGCACATCTATTTCTTCTTCCATACTAGTCGAGGAGACAGCCATTCGTTCCTCCACAGCGAACAAACCACTTCTCTTTTCTTTCAATTTCTGGCGATATTCCTTTTGTACGCGATGTTTGTCAATTCGTGGTCGTCTGTCTTGGTTTTTACTTCTCTGTAAGAACAAGTCAAACTTCAATTCTTAAGGGAAAAAGTGTACATGTAACAATCGTACAACAAAATTCATAATATCAAGATTTTTTATTTTTCATTGAATATTGAAAGAGTGAATTGGTTTAAGGTACGACTTCTAAGACTAGTTATTGCTTTGATTTTACAATTTAGTTTGTGTTAGTGTATTACACATGCCAAAATGCTGACAGAGGAAAAAATTGTCTGAGACAATTTAAAAATGAGATTGAATTTGTCACAAGATGTCTTTCATTTGAATGATTTCATTAACATCAACATAGGATATAAAATGCGAAGTGCTATCAAGGGTTATGGTTTAAATTCGACATTCTTTAATTTGTGAGAAATTAACTTTCATTTTTAGCTACCAACAATCTCAAAGAATGTACCTCCAAAATATTTTTTTAGTAAATTGAAAGAAAAATATAATTTTAACAAGGGCGCTGCGGAGAGAACACCTTTGTTCATCTGTTGATTTTGGTTTATGAATTATGGACAAGTTTGAAGTATTTGCTCGCCGACAATAACGAAAATGCTATGACAATACCTAGACTTTTTTTCTTTGAAAAAAATTGAAAACATAAAATAAACAAGTGGAAGCGATGGATGCTCGCCATACGCCCATTTTCTATGAAAAGGCAGAAATTGTAATACAATGTGCTGATAGAAGGTGAATGCTTGTGGCATTTTTATACACCAGTTGGAAAACAAGAGCTGTCATAAGACAGCTCGCTCGACTATGCCGCTTTGACTTGGAAGTGAATACAATAATGATGTATGTGCCTGTCAAAAGCAGTGACCATAACTCTCGGGGGCCCAAAACACAATCTCATGAAAGGCCGCTATAAACTCATTATATATACCAAGTTTACTCGCAATATGTTGACACTTAAGTTATTCAATACCAACCATTTTTCTATTAATAGTAACTTTGACCTTGATCCTAGGGGCCTCAAATGCAATCCCATGAAAGGTCTCCATAAACTCTTCCTACATACCAAGTTTGGTTGGTATATGTCAAACCTAACAAAAATTATTCGATATATAAGGTCTTGGTATGTGGAACACATTTGGCAAGTTATTTTAAAATCTGTCCATACAAGGGAAAGTTACAGCCCGGACACGACAACCTATACCCTATGTCCTTATATGCAGCACTCCATTGTGAATAAACACTAAGTGTGACCTTGACCTTTGAGGTAGGGACACGGGTCTTGCAGGCGACACGTGGTCTTGGTATGTGGACAGATGTGGCAAGTTATTTTAAAATCTGACCATACAAGAGAAAGTTACATCCTGGACACGACAACCTATACTCTATGTCCTTATATGCAGCACTCCATTGTGAATAAACACTAAGTGTGACCTTGACCTTTGAGGTAGGGACACGGGTCTTGCACGCGACACGTCGTCTTGGTATGTCAAACACATGTGGCAAGTTATTTTCAAATCTGTCCATACAAGAAAAAGTTAAAGCCCGGACATAACAACCAATACTCTGTATCCTTATATGCAGCACTCCATTGTGAATAAACACTAAGTGTGACCTTGACCTAAGAAATAGGGACACTGGTCTTGCACGCGACACATCGTCTTGGTATGCCGAACACATGTGGCAAGTTATTTTAAAATCTGTCCATACAAGGGAAAGTTACAGCCCGGACACGATAACCTATACTCTATGTCCTTATATGCACATGTGTGAAGTTATTTTAAAATCTGTCCATACAAGGGAAAGTTACATCCCGGACACGATAATCTATACTCTATGTCCTTATATGCAGCACTCCATTGTGAATAAACACTTAAGTGTGACCTTGACCTTAGAGGTAGGGACACGGTTCTTGCACGCGACACGTCGTCTTGGTATGCCGAACACATGTGCCAAGTTATTTTAAAATCTGGCCATACAAGGGACAGTTACAGCCCGGACACGACAACCTATATCTATGTCCTTATATGCAGCATTCCATTGTGAATAAACACTAAGTGTGACCTTGACCTAAGAGGTAGGGACATGGGTCTTGCACGCGACACGTCGTCTTGGTATGCCGAACACATGTGGCAAGTTATTTTCAAATCCGTCCATACAAGGGGAAGTTACAGTCCGGACATGACAACCAATACTCTATGTCCTTATATGCAGCATTTAATTGTGAATAAACACCTAAGTGTGACCTTGACCTTAGAGGTAGGGACACGGTTCTTGCACGTGACACGTCATCTTGGTATGCCGAACACATGTGGCAAGTTATTTTAAAATCTGTCCGTACAAGGGAAAGTTACAGCCCAGACACGACAACCTATACTCTATGTCCTTATATGCAGCATTCCATTGTGAATAAACACCTAAGTGTGACCTTGACCTAAGAGGTAGGGACACGGTTCTTGCACGCCACACATCGTCTTGGTATGCCGAGCACATGTGGCAAGTTATTTTAAAATCTGTCCATACAAGGGAAAGTTGCAGCCCGGACACGAGTTATTGAGCCGGACACATGGACGGACGGAAGGACGGACGGAGCGATTTTAATATGCCCACCTTCGGGGGCATAAATATCACTTTCAAACCACAAACATGAGAAGTTGAAAACTAACTCTTCAGCAGTTAAATTACAAAGAAATTTTGTTAAAGCTACTGTTGTGACATACTGACTTGATAAGATTATGACTAGATAACTTAACATAGTAACACTTTAACATTTCAACATTAACTAGCATTAACCAGTGAAAAGAAAATTAGTCAATAGCGGTTTTGTCCCTTTTTTTCTATAATCGATTGTTCAAATTTCACTATCGATTGTCGCTGACGCAGGCCTTTCCGATCAATTGTCAATTTTAATCGATCATCGGCACAACACTAATTTATATACCAAGTTTCATTTGAATCCCTCAAGTACATTCGAAGATATGGCCTGGAAATGCACCAATTATGGAATATAGAAGGGTAAGGGGAGATAACTAGGTAAATATGAAGGGTAGAATCAACTTAATAATAAGGTTTATGGTTCTTGTGCACTGCGCTTCCTCTCATTACCATCTACCTATAGACCAAGTTCTTTTAAGATCCCATTAGTACAAGATAATGTCTCGGAAAAGCACCAATTGTGAAAAAATGGTTAAGGGTAGATTACTTAATAAATATACATTATAGGATTATGGTTCTTGTGCACTGCACTTCCTCCCATTGTCATTTATATATATACAAGTTTTATTTCAGTCCCATCAGTAGTTTAGAAGTTCTCCAGACAAGGCTGTGACGGCCGGACGCGTATATGGCTGGAGGAACAGACAAAGTGGTGAATATATGCTTTACCTTCCGGGAGCATAAGTATCATTCCTGTGTATACCTAGCTGTACTTTTGAAACATTAATGTAGGGCAATAGACTTTTTGTGCATTTTAACTGTAAACACACAGCAAACTACGGTCCACTAGTATAATGTAGCATTCGTACGAACTGCCATAGAAACTGCACTCTATGACAGCAGATAAAAATGCATGAAACAAAATACATCAGTGTAACTGATTCTTAAACATACACTTATATGAAAATCAATCATCTTCGTCCAAATGTATTAAGTATTTATTCATACCAGCTTTTTAACATATGCTCAGGGCTCTCACTAGGCTGAAAATTTTGGGAGAAGTGACTTCTCCCTTCAGTCAATTAAGGGAGAAGTGGGGAGACTTTAGGGAGAAGTGATACTTTTCGTAACACCTGATACAAAAACTATGCCATACCACACACCTCAGTTTATATTCACATTCAAATTGATTGCTTGAACTATATAAAATGTTCATAAAATAATGTATCATTTTTGGCTCAGCAAAAGTGTATTTGTCAATGTCACATAGTTTATCTCCAAATAGCATCTAAAATGAAACAAAAACCATGACAGCTAAGGATTTAAAACAATCAAAATGACCTTATAATTGAACTGTCAATATAGTAGGGGGAGGAATCTTATTTTGGTACGTTCGTAATAGGGTACGAATGTCACATTCAATTACCGTATTATATCATGCATAGGACGCACTTTTTTACCACCAATTCTCGTCTTAAAAATTGCCTGCGTCCTTTCTATGCTATTAGAATTTCATCTGTTTTTTTCCAAGTCCATTTCAGGTCGAAAATATCGGACCGGGGAAGAACGCGGTAATAGTAAATATCTGTACTGCGTCACCGAAGAGAACAACTAACATAGGTAAAATCACGCAAGTTAACACACGCAGAAATATATTGAATGTTTACTTTAAACTGATTTATTGAGAAATAAATTGAAAAAAACACACGAGTGTTTACTTTTTTATAAAACTCACAAAAACTCGATGTGAGTGCACTTTAACTGGATTGAGTTATAACGGCAACGGAAATCGGGAAAGGAGGTAAATATCAATTAATCGTTGTTTGTGATTTTAATGTTTCGATATTTTACAAAACATTTTGTTGTATGTTACTGTTTTAAACAAGAGATGTTTGTCAAACATTATGCCCCCTGAGCGCCAAGTTGCCAGAAATATTTGGACAATTGAATGAAATATGCATGGACTGAAATGACAGCTGATTTGTCATTGGATGCATATGAGGCAGGTCATCTACTGGTCATACCTAATCTTCATGTCAAGTTTGATGACCATAGGTCCGGGAATTGTTGAGTTATCACTCGGACAAGCTTTGGTCTTCCAACAGACCGACCGACATGTGCAAAGCAATTATATAACCCCTCTGCTTCGAAGGGGGGCATAATTAAACTAGATGTTCACTGAAAACTGATACTTCAACTCATGCATTTAGTGACATATAAATTTCTACTGTCTACTATATAAGAAAATAAAATATGGACAATCAGAAAACCTTTTTTCAGCTTACAGTCACACTGACCTTGACCTTTGACCCACTGACCTCAAAATCAATAGGGTTCATCTGCTGGTCATGACCAATAAGCCTACCTAGTATGAGGTCCCTGGGTCAAAGCGTTCTCAAGTTATTGATCGGAAACCGTTTTTCATGTTAAGGTCACACTGACCTTGACCTTTGACCTCAAAATCAATAGGGTTCATCTGCTGGTCATGACCAATACACCTACCAAGTATGAGGTTCCTGGGTCAAAGCGTTCTCAAGTTATTGATCGGAAACCGTTTTTCATGTAAAGGTCACACTGACCTTGACCTTTGACCCACTGACCTCAAAATCAATAGGGTTCATCTGCTGGTCATGACCAATAAGCCTACCTAGTATGAGGTCCCTGGGTCAAAGCGTTCTCAAGTTATTGATCGGAAACCGTTTTTCATGTTAAGGTCACACTGACCTTGACCTTTGACCCACTGACCTCAAAATCAATAGGGTTCATCTGCTGGTCATGACCAATACACCTACCAAGTATGAGGTTCCTGGGTCAAAGCGTTCTCAAGTTATTGATCGGAAACCGTTTTTCATGTAAAGGTCACACTGACCTTGACCTTTGACCCACTGACCTCAAAATCAATAGGGTTCATCTGCTGGTCATGACCAATAAGCCTACCTAGTATGAGGTCCCTGGGTCAAAGCGTTCTCAAGTTATTGATCGGAAACCGTTTTTCATGTTAAGGTCACACTGACCTTGACCTTTGACCTCAAAATCAATAGGGTTCATCTGCTGGTCATGACCAATACACCTACCAAGTATGAGGTTCCTGGGTCAAAGCGTTCTCAAGTTATTGATCGGAAACCGTTTTTCATGTAAAGGTCACACTGACCTTGACCTTTGACCCACTGACCTCAAAATCAATAGGGTTCATCTGCTGGTCATGACCAATAAGCCTACCTAGTATGAGGTCCCTGGGTCAAAGCGTTCTCAAGTTATTGATCGGAAACCGTTTTTCATGTTAAGGTCACACTGACCTTGACCTTTGACCCACTGACCACAAAATCAATAGGGTTCATCTGCTGGTCATGACCAATACACCTACCAAGTATGAGGTTCCTGGGTCAAAGCGTTCTCAAGTTATTGATCGGAAACCGTTTTTCATGTAAAGGTCACACTGACCTTGACCTTTGACCCACTGACCTCAAAATCAATAGGGTTCATCTGCTGGTGATGACCAATACACATACCAAGTATGAGGTCCCTCGGTCAAAGCGTTCTCAAGTTATTGATCGGAAACCATTTGGTATTCCGACCGACCGACCGACAGACAGACAGACCGACCGACCGACATGTGCAAAACAATATACCCCACTTTTTTCAAAAGGGGGCATAAAAATTGATAAATGAATGTGCATAATGCAAAGTAGCATTATTGTCACTATCAAATCTTTTCAAATGTGCGAAGGTGTGAAAAACACCCGCTGTCTGTTATTAGAAAAAACATCAATAGAACAAACTATTGTGATGGTAATACCTTATGGTTGTTTGTTCGCACTTTACCCGATGTGCCTTCCCCTGTCAAAGCTAATTACTGACACTTAATTATGCCGACATGCTTTAATCCGCACAGCGACAAGCCTTTTCAAAACAATCATCAGTTTTGACAATACACAGTTTTGTTGCGATTGCAATGGTTGCAACAGTTGACTGTCATTCAGAAGGCATGTCGAGACTATTGCATCGGTTGCAACGGTTGACTGTCAGTCGGGACTATTACGGCATTTGTATAAGTCTTATAATATGCGTAAATGTTCTCAAAATGTCAAGACATATATCATTGTTGTGTACGCTAAATTACCAAAATACGACAATAATTATCGAAATACACAAGACAGTTACCAAAATATGCCTTATATACAATTTTTTGTTTGTTTTTTACTTCAATATATATGTTATAAATACTTGACCAACCTCAATTTTTCGGCTCCGATTTTGACATTTTTCCGCTGCGTCCTATCTTATATATTAAGGGTTTTTACCCCGTTTTCTCAACAATTTTTTTGCCTGCGTCCTATCTATGCTAGCGTCCTATACATGATATAATACGGTATGCTGTTATTTACTTGTCTCTGGCTTAATAATTTTAAATATGCTGACATTTAAGAACCAAATGACATTTAAATCACTGTCCTTGATGAAAACTTTACCAATACATAAAAGGAGGTTGAGAAATTAACTCTGAAAATTGTTCTGACAAAATGGCGATCTCGCCGATTTTTTTGACATCGTAAACAGGAGAAAAATACTATAAGTAAACTCTACATAAAGCCATTTTTTATTTATTTTTTGCGTTTACAAATCAATTTTTTATCATGAACATTTCATGTTATTAATTTTCTTAGCGCCACCTTGCCGATGGCCTGAGATGGCTATGACCTTCTGCTTCAAAAGCAACAATGTTCAAAATGTCTTGCATTGTTTGTTCAATACATATATCAATTACTTTTTAACTTCATTAATGCTTGACACGATTATTCATATTTATTTCGCCTTTTCTATCTCATTTTAACAAACTTATATCATTTGATCAGGGTCTTCTCAATGTACATTCTGATTGGTTAACTTTCAATAGCTCCGCCTACTGGTGATGTTTTGGTAATTGGATGACACGGCCTAATTATCGGATAAGGAGATAACCAAATTTTATGAATGGCTAATTGCGATGTTTTGACTAATGGGACAGTGGCCAAATACTTGCTGATTGACCAATTTACAATGTGCTAAAATTTTTGGCGAAGTCAATGTCGCTTTGATGATACAAATGGGCGAAGTCTGGGAATTTAAGGCGACCACTTCGCCCTAGTCGCCCCCTCGCAAGAGCCCTGAGGCTTAGGCTGGAGTCTACTTTTAAGCGCATTTAAATGTATGACATGACTCAGCATAATTATGTTTAGCCTAATATCTGTACTCAAAACAAAACAATGATAAAGAACCTGCAAACCACATTGCATAGCTCTCCTTTAAATACCTTTGAGAACTTTTTACTAGGTGATGCTTGAGACTGGTTATCGAGGTGGTCGGAGGATTGAACACAGTGGAAGTTGACAATGTCCTGGATCTTCTGTAGTTTAACGTCGTCTATCACATTCAAGTCTGAAAGTTCATTTAAATTACACAAAATATATATGCATGTCAATAAATCAGTCTGTTTGCTCCCGTGCACTTTCTGAAGTAGTGTAAAAGGACATGTGGTAAAGGAAATGTTCTCGGGAATTGTTCTTTTTCTATTAATCAGAGATGCCATTAATCAGACTGAAAATCCAAGTTAGAGTATTAGAGAGTGAGACCCACAGCTCGGTTAGAGAGTGAGACCCACAGCTCGGTTGAGGGGTTTTGAATCCTGTGGAAATTGTTTCCAAAGTCATTAATATCTGTTGCAAGATACTTCTTACTATGTTTAATGCCAATATCCAGCCACAAACTAACTGTACAAAAGTTTGAAATTGAAATCTCTCAATCCAGATTTCAGGATTATTTCTGGATTGTATCATCCCTGTAGTGATATATACAGGAATCTATTCACAGATTAACAAGAGCTGTCACAGTATGTGACGAATGCCCCCGAATGTGACATTGACCTACGAACAAGGTCAGTACATGAAAAGTTGATCTTGCTTTTACGTGTCAAATACATATGGCAAGTTATTTTAAATTGCCTCTGAACATAAAAAAATACCACCCATACTTGACAACCTACACTGTTATGTCCTTATATTCAGAATTCCCTTGTGAATAAACACTTAGTGTATCTTTCACCTTAGAGGTAGGGACATGGGTCTTGCACACGACACGTCATCTTCGTATGTGGAACACATGTAGCAAGTGATTTTAAAATCTGTCCATACAAGGGAAAGTAACAGCCCGACACGACAACCTATACTCTATGTCCTTATATGCAGCACTCCATTGTGAATAAACACTAAGTGTGACCTTGACCTTTGAGGTAGGGACACAGGTCTTGCACGCGACACGTCGTCTTGGTATGTGGAACACATGTGGCAAGTTATTTTAAAATCTGTCCATACAAGGGAAAGTTACAGCCCGGACACGACAACCTATACTCTATGTCCTTATATGCAGCAATCCATTGTGAATAAACACTAAGTGTGACCTTGACCTTTGAGGTAGGGACACGGGTCTTGCACGCGACACGTCGTCTTGGTATGCCGAACACATGTGGCAAGTTATTTTAAAATCTGCCCTTACAAGAGAAAGTTACAGCCCGGACACGACAACCTATACTCTATGTCCTTATATGCAGCACTCCATTGTGAATAAACACTAAGTGTGACCTTGACCTTTGAGGTAGGGACACGAGTCTTGCACGCCACACGTCGTCTTGGTATGTGGAACACATGTGGCAAGTTATTTTAAAGTCTGTCCATACAAGGGAAAGTTACAGAGCCGGCCGGCCGGACGGTGCGATTTTAATACGCCCACCTTCGGGGGGCATAAAAATCATGCTAACATCATACTGTGTTCAAATTAATTAAGTTGAAGTATTTTCTTTTTCTTCTGGAATAAAGACATTTATATATTTATATAAAGACATTTATATATAAGGCAACAAATCTGACCTATCACAAACTCCATACGTTGCTGGTTGAGGTTGGCAGAAGGGTCGATAATCTTGATAATTTCCATTTGCTCTCGAAGGTCTAGCTGGTGGCTGATCGTCAATGACAGCTCATCAATCAGTTTTAATCGATCACTTGATGACATGTTTTTCCTGAAATTTACAACATTAAACAAAATAAAAAGAAGATATTGTGTCGCAGGGTTTTTACTAAAAAATTACTATAGCCAGAGTAATAGATCTGTAAATATGTGTATTATCTCTGGCAATTCATCTTGAATGTTTTTATATTCATGGCCAAGTTACATTTTTTGAATGTCACCAATGATGCAAACAATATATGCCAATACTAGACTATTTTTATTCATAACAAGAGCTGTATTAAGAAAGCGTGCTCGACTTTACGCTGCTTTGTCTTAGAAATGAATACAATAATGATGTTATATGTGCCTGTCAAAAGCAATAAAAAAGTAAATTAAAAGTAAACAAGAAACGCCTCAAAGCAACAAAGCCAGGTTTTCAATGATCAACAGAAGAACTTCAACCTTTGTTGTGAGATTCAGTTTCAACTGGGTTTTTTTATTTCTAGAAACAGTGACATCAACCATGACCCTAAGGGCTCCAAATGCAATCCCATGGAAGTCCTCTATAAATTCTTCCTACATACCAAGTTTGGTCACAATATGTCATCGCTAACTTTAGTTATTAATGACCAACCATTTTTTCTATTTTAAGCAACAGTGACCTTGACCATGACCCTCGGGGATCCAAAACACAAACCCATAAAAGGTCTCTTTAAGCACTTCCAATATACCAAGTATGGTCACAATATGTTAACCCTACCTAAAGTTATTTAGTACTGACCATTTTACTATTTATGGCAACAGTGACCTGGACCATGATCCTAGGGGCCCCAAACGCAATCCCATGAAAGGTCTCCATAAACTCTTCCTACATACCAAGTTTGGTCGGTATATGTCAAACCTAACTAAAATTATTTGATACCATAGGTAAGTTTGACAAAGCCCTCCTGCCAGCCAAGCAAACGCCAAAGCCAGGGCGAGCAGAAAAGCCTCCTTATTCTTTGAATAGTCCAGCTAAAAACCAAATCAAGAAGCGAAACACAGATTTTTTTCCCCCTTACGTATAGCTGAACTTTTGAAACATAAATGTAGGGAATAGACTTTTTGTGCATTTAAAATGTTAAAACACAGCAAATAACCTCCACTTGTATAATGTAGCATTCGTACGAACTGCCATAAAACTGCACTCTATGACAGCAGATAAAAATGCATGATTTTGTTTTTAAAGTATTGAAACTTGTAAACATTCTTTGTAAACTTTCTTGAGTATTTGGAGTTGTATGTCGGCAGAACGAAATGTCCCTCATGATACGTCTCTCTACAGTACATAGGTATTTAAATTCCAGAATGTCAAAAACTCCTTCATTATAACTTTAGCTCTAAAACTTACCAGTACACGACTGCTTATAATAGACAAATATCTCTTCAACAGAATATAAACAAAATCTTTAACCAGTTCCTGAAAAACAACATAAACTCACCATTTCTTTACCAGACCATTTTTGCCAGCTTTTGCTCGACTTGATTTACTGGCAGGAGACAGTGTAGAACATGTGAACGCTTGAGAGGCCTCTGGTAAAGTTGGAAAAGTCGGACTTGTGCACAATGCTGTAGATGAAGTTGATAACTCACTGCTGATGGCAATACTGGTACTGCTGCCTTTGCTGTTGTTGTTAGTATTTGAGTTTATACTGCTTGTATTAGCTGGGGAGTGGCACTCTTCATCACACCAACTTGCATTAACAATGGCAGTGGCATCTGTCGATATAACAAGAACATCATCAACAATGGCAGTGGCTTCTGCAGATACATCAATAATTTCAAAGGAATTTGGACCATGTTAACAAAAAGAAAAGCTATGCTATTTCGAAAGTTTAATTAAAGGCAGAGTTCAATGTGATTCATTTGACTGTGGAATGAAATGGCCTATAAACTTTTAAATGTAATCAGTAAAGTTTATAGTTTGATAAAATGCCCAGGGAGTATGATTATTTCAAACTCCTTTAATGCTATGCCATAAAAATACCTGTAGAATAAGGCCTAAAAAAATATGTCTGTTTCCTGTAACCCGACCGACCGTAATTTTTTACTGCCGACCGCAATTTTTTTATGCCCCAAAATTCGAGAAGTCAGATTTTTAGCGATATCTGGCCTGTGATGATAACGATAATTTAAATAATTTAGTTATGTCCAAACTCGTCGCATAGTTACAAACGTTTCCAGTTTGACAAGTTGAAACAATGGCAAAAAGCTTATTGGCTGTGATATTAAACTGCAGGGCTTTCAATTGACCCGAGCTCCCGGGTTTTGACGCACAGAAATCGTAAATGATCCGAATTTGACACATCATACATTTGTAGTATGCGTCAGTTTTGACCTGGGATATTTCGGTGTGAGAGTCGGTATCATCTGAAAGGAGCCTCAATGCATGAACTGAATGTTTGCTTAACCAGCAAGAGCAATAATACCCGAAGTGACAAGAGATTATCGATCTGGAATCTGATGGGTAACCATGTCAATTAGCAGCACTCAAACTCAATGACGTAATATTAACTCCGCCCATTATGCAAATTAACCGATACCTTCCGCTTTTCCGCTAAGTGCGATGGTTTTGAAAAACAACAATGCTAAGATATATTTTAAGTTGTTTTATTGTATCTCTGGTTAATAAAAAAAAAAAATTCTTATAAGTTTTTAATGAGTTAACAGAAAAATAAACATTTTTCGTAGCACATGGTCTAAAAAGCGCGGGAAACAGGTGCATGCTAACTTCCTGTCAATTTTAATGAAAGTGAAAGGAGAACTGCATAGATCTTGTCAGTGTTACAGTTAAGTTCTATAATAAAACAGTATTGTATAACTGTTATGGTTATGCCATTTATGAAAAATACAATGTCGCAATATTGGCAATAGGAACGTTGAATGTTTTTGTTATCTTTCGGAAAAAAAGATAAACATGAAAGTGAAACTGAAAGTTAAAGTAAGAAAGATGTCGTTGCAACTAAACACTCGCTGGTGCATATTGGAATTTGACAAGGATGCATTGGGTTACATAATGAACAACTAAATAATATGTTTGTCAGAGTCAGAACATATTTTTCCAAGTTTTGACTCTGGGAATTTTTAACCACCTAAGTCCAGTCAAGTCCAGACTAGGAAATAAGACAAGGTATTCTATTAAAAGTTATATTGATTATTTTACATCATGCTTGAGATTTTTACAGAATGAACAGTGGATCTAATACAGCAGATCTTTTTAAAACACTGGAAATTGTTATTTTTTTAAGTTGTGGAAATATTTAATGAAGGTACTGTGTGTACTAGTTTTGCTGTTTTACTGCTTAAAAAAGAAAATGGTATTATTTGTTATCAGTCAGTCTAAGCTTTTTTGATACTGATTCTAGTCTATCTAAACCTATTCCATTCCAATCTATAATTTTATAAAGTATTGATTTATATTATTACCCTTAAAGCATGAAGCACGACTATATCCGGCCTTTGTGACCAGTGTAGACCAATCAAGGTCTACACTGTTCGCTGCCAAGTCAGTAGGTAAGGTTTTAAGTGTCCAAGCAGTGAACAGCGTAGACCATGGGTCTACACTGGTCCCAAAGACCTGTACAATTCTGACAGCGCTCTAAGAGTTAAATGGTTTAGTCATTGATTCTAATCATTTATCATTCAAAGTATTGATTTATATATGTTTTGTGGAGATTCTTGCCAGTTCATGTTGTAACAACGGTTTGATGCTAGTCAGATTTTATAGTCTAGTTATGATTCTTACCATGTCTAGCCAACTGTTTATTTTATAATAGTGGCCATGTACATGTAATTGTAATATAACTTGTTATTACACAGTCTATTTTAAAATAGTTTGTGCAATAATAAAATGTTTTATTACTACAAAATGTATGCATTTTGAAAGTTTTGTTTAAAACATTTGCCAAAAATAAATTGTCTAAATGTTATTTGATTCACCTTTTCACTGGGTTATTATTGCAAAGTGTAAAGATCCAGCAGCCACTAACAAAAAAGTAGGAAAAAAGTAGGAGGTTTTCTGACAGAAAAGAAGGAAATAGTAGGAATATTTTTTACCAAAGAGTAGGAAAAGTAGGAATATTTTTGGTTAAATATGTAATTATTAATAGCTATTAACTTACCAAGAGGAGAAGTTTTTAATGCAAAATCATACCATTCTATATGCCACATTGAAAATTTTATTTATTTATGAATAATGCATGGTCGGTTTCTGTTGCTGAACTGTGTGGGTGAAAAGATGATGCACATCAAAGTGGAACATGTTGCCACACCTTTCAATAACAGAAACCAGCCAGTTTGACATCTTTTGTTCATTTCCTGCAAATAAAACTTGCACAAAGATCAAACTTTAATATTTTTGCGGACTTTATTTTCAAAAAAGTAGGAATAGTAGGAGTTTTTTAGAAAAAAGTAGGAAAAAGTAGGAAGCTGTTAAAAAAGTAGGAAAAAGTAAGAAAAGTAGGAAAAAGTAGGAACGCTGGAAGGCTTGCAACACTCAAAATTGCACATAATGTTGCCACCACTGGGAGTCGAACCCAGGTCTTGACCTTCAAAAGGATGCATTCTACAACTGAAATACATGTACAATGGCTCTCATGCTAGCAGTTTTAACTTATTTAAGGCAGAAAGTTTGAATCTATATATCACACTGAGCAGGGCTTCTAAAAACCAGAAATTTGCCGGTCTGGACCGATTTTGACCAAGCCAGACCGATTTCAGTTTCAAAAAGTGTAAAAAAAATCGGTCCGAAATTTTGTCATTTTTTTATAATTTCGGTCCAAAACGACTAGGCCAGTAAAAGTTGCAGAAATTGTAATACACAAATATTCATGGGTCATTCACACATTCAAAACTACCCCCAAAAGGTCATAAAAGTGTCTTAGTTACCATGTGACTAATGCGACAGCTGCTTTTTCCGCTACACTGATCACTCTATAGCCTATCTGTTAATTAGCAGACACTTGCAATCGGTCCAATCACGTGTATTGGTAGGTCGCAGAAGACACAATTAAACAAACTGTGTTAATTGTGTGCTTGCAGCTATCCTGATTTAGTGTTAAAATCGGTCCATATTTTCACATGGCAATATGAATATGCTATGTCGTCGTCGATCATTACGTGATATATCTGTTTGTTGATTACCAAACTGTTAAATTTAAATGTGCCTATATCATTGTTAATCCGAACCTAGTCATATATAGGATATCAACAGCGACACGCTTGATTAACTACATAGTCTGGAAGCTGAGTGCGCCTCTTACGTCATTTTAATTCGCAGTAATGAAAAAATCGTTGTCGATATCACACTTATAGCTTGAAGCCCCGATTATAAATCTAGATATATATTATTTTTCAAGAGTATCAGTTGAATGTTGACCCACTGTAGATGCATTAAGCAAATAAATCATAATACTGTTTCACTTTTTGTCGTCTGACCGCTTTTCGACAGCCACAGTTATTTACAATCGCAGTCTTCCTTATTAGAAACGCCGCAGAACTCTATGAGAATCTCATTTGAATTAAGCTTGTATCAATGACTATCTGAATCGGCTAAGCGGCTTTAGAACCCTATTCGCGAAAAAAAATTGACAGAAAAGACGTCGCGAATATGTGTGACATTTGAAAGTAATCGGACTTTTGAACAGGTCTTTCTTTTTTTCGGGGGGGGGGGGGGGGGGGGGAGGGGTTTGGGAGGGGTTGGGGAGTTGCTGGGTCAAGACCGATTGTCACCGGGTCCGGACCGATTGAGGTTCCAAAGTTTTAGAAGCCCTGACACTGAGTTCTTTTTAAAATAATTCACTGGAAATAAACATGAATATCGGATCATTCCGACTTTTTAAAACAAGAATTAAAAAAACAAAAAACAAGAGCTGTCACAGTATGTGACGAATGCCCCCGAATGTGACATTGACCTACGAACAAGGTCAGTACATGAAAAGTTGATCTTGCCTTTATGTGTCAAATACATATGGCAAGTTATTTTAAATTGCCTCTGAACATAAAAAATACCACCCATACTTGACAACCTACACTGTTATGTCCTTATATTCAGAATTCCCTTGTGAATAAACACTATCTTTCACCTTAGAGGTAGGGACATGTGTCTTGCACACGACACGTCGTCTTGGTATGTGGAACACATGTAGCAAGTGATTTTAAAATCTGTCCATACAAGGGAAAGAAACAGCCCGGACACGACAACCTATACTCTATGTCCTTATATGCAGCACTCCATTGTGAATAAACAGTAAGTGTGACCTTGACCTTTGAGGTAGGGACACGGGTCTTGCACGCGACATGTCATCTTGGTATGTCAAACACATGTGGCAAGTGATTTTAAAATCTGTCCATACAAGAGAAAGTTACATCTCGGACACGACAACCTATACTCTATGTCCTTATATGCAGCACTCCATTGTAAATAAACACTAAGTGTGACCTTGACCTTTGAGGTAGGGACACGGGTCTTGCACGCGACACGTCGTCTTGGTATGTGGAACACATGTGGCAAGTTATTTTAAAATCTGTCCATACAAGAGAAAGTTACAGACTGGACACGACAATCTATACTCTATGTCCTTATATGCAGCACTCCATTGTGAATAAACACTAAGTGTGACCTTGACATTTGAGGTAGGGACACGGGTCTTGCAGGCGACACGTTGTCTTGGTATGTGGAACACATGTGGCAAGTTATTTTAAAATCTGTTCATACAAGGGAAAGTTACAGCCCGGACACGACAACCTATACTGAGTACCGTAAATGACTGGGTATTAGACGCACTTTTTCCCCTCAGATTTTGATGCAAAAAAATGCCTGCGTATAATACCCAGTAACAATTTTTTGAACTTTTTTTCTGAGGTCAATTTCAAGCCAAGAGTTTTAGATTTATGTAGGAAGGGATGTTACTCGCGTCATATTGATCGAGTATATACGGGTTAAAACGGCAGTTGAAGATCGGGATACGGTATATCGTAAGACGTTTATAATTTCAACAAAAATATTTTTCGATTAAAGTTACTGTAATTAACCTAAGAGTTCGGACACTCTAAATATTTGGACACCCATAATTATTTCCCAAAATAATTTATTTTGCGTACCTAATTTTCGGACACCCAAAGGACATCAATCATAACTTTCATAGTTACCAAGTTTCACAGACGAAGATTATTGATTTTTATCTTTACAATGCCTGGCTAGATTACCTAACCGTATACACCACTGTGACAATTTAATTAGTTACTACCCATCCTAAACGATTTATTGCCTGTTGAAAAGGAAGTGTGATATATTTATTTGAGGATTAAACAAACAACAAGGGCAATCAAGGGATTTCAAACTTGTACCACACTTATAGACTATATGAAGCAATAATCGTACAGTTATACATTAATCCTGCATAGCAATGTCCATGCTCTCCACGATATCCTCGTGGGTATAACTGTAAGTTATGTGACGTCACACAGTGTGACTCTTTGATCTGAAGCCGATAGAATGTGTTTATTCAGTTCAGTGCATGTATAAAATGGTGTTTTAATACATATAGCCCGGAATTAACATAACTGGGTTTTCCCATGCCGGTACAAATAAAAGGTGAATTTCAAGCTATTGAAATTCATGTAACCGTCCAGTGACTCTATTGTATCCTAAGTTACATGTGTACGGTATATTACAATGGTTTAATTTTGTTTGTACCGGGGGATTAGGTCGGAAAAACCAGAATGGCCATAATTCCGGGCTACAAATATTAACTTCATGAAGGATTTACACTTATAGGCGTAATAAATAAGTTTATGACCATTGATTACTACGGATAAATTAATAAGTGGTAAAAAGCAAACATGAAGAAAAAAGGCAGGTTAAACAAACATTTAAATAAAATGTAAAAATGATAATTTTCTATGTATTCGGAGAGCGAAAAAAATAATTAATTTATAGTGTCCGAACTCTTGTGAATTACGGTATTCAATATTATTTTGAATAATACATTGAATTAAACAATAATCAAACTTACATATAAAAAAGCAAAGTTGGGCACTGTCAAAATATTTTTTGCATAACATAACTTTTCATTCTCGACAGTATGGTTGTATGGTTTTAAAGATAACCATCACCATTTTCACGAAAAAATATTTTTTGTCACTGTCAACAAACATGGTGGCTGAAAATGCCGGACGATTTTGACATTTTTTCTATGCGTCTTTTAACCAAAAACATAGATTAAAAGTTTTTTTCTCGGATTTTTCACAGATTTTTTTCCCTGCGTCTAATACCCCATATCGTCTTATACCCAGTCATTTACGGTATGTCCTTATATGCAGCAATCCATTGTAAATAAACACTAAGTGTGACCTTGACCTTTGAGGTAGGGACACGGGTCTTGCACGCGACACGTCGTCTTGGTATGTGGAACGCATGTGTTAAGTTATTTTAAAAACTGTCCACACAAGGGAAAGTTACAGAGCCGGACGGATGGACGGACGGACGGACAGTGCGATTTTAATATGCCCACCTTTGGGGGCATAAAAAAATAATTCAAGGGCCATAACTTGTATTTAGGCTTAACAAGGAGTTATGTTTCTTGTTGTAAGATGGTCGTAAATAATTCTGAATTTTATTAAGTGCATTTAATGAATGGTATAGAAGTTTTTTTTATTAAATTCCCAACTTGCCCTTAACTTAGTAAGTAGTTATGTAACCTCATTAGGCCCGAGTTTTTTATCTTTAGATTTACGGGAGATTTTTCAAAAAGTTGGGTAAGGAGGAGGAAATAAAAATAAAAATAAAATGCATAAAATGTCCCAAAGGAGAAATAAATAAAAATAAAACGGATTTTTCTCCGATTTTTTTTATTTTTTAAATCTTCTTATATCATGAAGACAAAACACACCTTACTTGTGTCAGCTATTTCATAGGCTGAAAAAAGGGTGATAGATCACCATAAAGTTTCAAAAGCATAATTAAAAGATCCTTTTATTGACTGAAAATATTGACCTCAACACTGTGAGTTCAAGCGCTCATTGAAATTAATTGTATATATTTGTTCGAATGCATCTATGCATATGAGGTGCATATATTATCAACCCATGGATTTTATGAAACATGTCAGTGTAATAAAGAAGTTTAAATGGCCAATTCTAACCGTTTGCCCACAATATAAGCATATCCTTTCCATTGTGAAGTAATCAAACATTAAACACAGTTTCAGACACGGTATAATAAGGAGGTCAAATGTGTTTTTCTGTCTTTAACGAAATAGCACCGTGACAATTTACCGTGATGTGGATTTTATATAGAAAATATAACCAAAAAAAGTAGAAGCCCTGATGGAAATTCCTCTTCACTTGAACGTTTCACAGGGCTTACACATACACAGACAGTCAAAATCTACATTTATGTACTTCACCAAAGAAAATTCGGGAGCATTAAGATAAATTTTACAAGTGTTATATGTTTCAAAAAACCAGGTCTAAGAACTGATTTTAAAATCAGTCCTGAAAAATATCCTTCTAATTCCAGCTATGCCCGTTGGCAATAAGCAACGGATAAGTTTGACTTCTTGCACTGACTGCCAGATATCTTATGTTCAGATTTTTTCTGTTTTATCGGAAACACACACTATGTTATTATTACATCATTTTCAGTATTCTATAACGATTTAAATTCTAAAACATTATTAAACTAATTAACAACTACGAATAGCACGATACCTTGTGTTTTTCTCTTCAAATATGTGATCGTGAAGCAGTGTGTTCAATGCTCCCCAGAGTCAAATTCAGACAAAAATATCCATTTTGACTATGATGAACACGATATCATTTTGCAGTTTGTGTTTGTCAGAAGCTCAGGGCTCTCGCGAGGGGGCGACTTGGGCGAAGTGGTCGCCTAAAATTCCCAGACTTCGCCCATTTGTAACATCAAAGCGATATTCACTTCGCCGAAAATCTTAGCACATTGTAAATCTGTCAATCAACGAGTATTTTGCCATTGTCAAATTAGTCAAAACAGGCAATAAGTCATTCGTACAAATTGGTAATCTCCTAATCCGATAATTGGGCTGTGTCATCCAATTACCAAAACATCGCCAGTAGGCGGAGCTATTGAAAGTTAACCAATCAGAATGTACATTGAGAAGACCCTGATCAAATGATATAAGTTCTTTAAAATGAGATAGAAAAGGCAACCTAATTATGGAAAATCGTGTCAAGCATTAATGAAGTTAAAAAGTAATTAATATATATGTATTGAACAAACAATGCAAGACATTTAAACATTGTTGCTTTTGAAGCAGACGGTAATATAGCCATCTCGGCAAGTAGGCGCTAAGAAAATCAATAACATGACGTATCATTAAATATTTGATTGTTTTTTTGTAAAATGTCCATGATAAAAATTGATTTGTAAACACATTTTTTTTTTGCTTTATGTAGAGTTTACTTACAGTGATTTTCTCCTGTCACAGTTTAAGATGTCAAAAAAATTCGGCGAGGTCGCCATTTTGTCAGAACAATTTTCCGAGTTAATTTTTCAACCTCCCATTATGTATTGGTAAATTTTTCATCAAGGACAGTGATTTAAATGTCATTTGGTTTTTAAATGTTAGCATATTTAAAATTATTTAGCAAGAGACAAGTAAATAACAGCATAGCTAAATGTGACATTCGTACCCATCCCGAACGTACCAAAACAAGATTCGTCCCTCTACTATATTGACAGTTAATTTAGGTCATTTTGATTATTTCAAAACCTAAGCTGTCTTTTTTTGTTTGTTTCATTTTAGATGCTTTTTGCTGAGCCAAAAATGATACATTATTTAATGAACATTTTATATAGTTATAGCAATCAATTTTATGTGAATATAAACTTAGGTGAATGGTATGGCATAGTTTTTGTATCAGGTGTTACAAATATCACTTCTCCTTAAAGTCTCCCCACTTCTCCCTAAATTGGCTGAAGGGAGAAGTCATTTCTCCCAAAATGTTCAGCCTAGTGAGAGCCCTGGAAGCTATACATTTTTGCGCTGTAATCCAATTCATCCTTGTTAATATACGACGTGCGCCAATGACTTTTAATAGACAATACAACCCACGAATTTCTGTCTCCTTATTTTGACCGGAAGTTTCGCAATCATTCCACGAAACGCGAACAACATACTGAATCTACAAAAAAATCACAATAAACACGCTCTAAGTTCACCACGGTTTGATTTAAATAATGAAACATAAACATCGTAACGTTTTTGTAGTAACACATTTCTATATAGCTGCAGAAATTGTGAGAAATAAGGGGTATGACAAAAGGTACTTTCACTTTTGACAGGACGTTGTTATGATAACGGGTACCTGTTCTGTTTCCCCGATATCCGACTGGTTTACGTGGTTTGTGCAGTAAAAAGACCGATAATGAATGACAATTGGTACACCAGTTGGTTCTGAGATATGGGTTATAGAACACTAATTTTATTTTTTTTCTTAATTGGAGCAACGTTCGTCGGAAAAAATAAAAATAAAACTACTAAAATTAATTTTATTTTTATTTGGGTTTTGCAATATTTAGGTACGGCGCTCCCGTAAATCTAAAGATATAAAAACTCTGGCCTTAGGTGATGGTCCTGAACAATTGTGTGAAGTATTAAGTCAATTGAATTAAGGGTATAGAAGTTATTAAACAATATCCCAACCTGCCCTAAAACTTTAACCTAAGTCAATCAGGGGCCATAACTTGTATATAGGATAATATGGAGTTATGTAACCTCATTGTGGGATGGTCCTGAACAACTGTGTGATGTATTAAGTTAATTGAACAAAGGATATAGAATTTATTAATAAATATTCCAACTTGCCCTAAAACTTTAACCCAAGTTCCATAGTCAATCAGGGGCCATAATCTGTGTAAAGAATAATATGGAGTTATGTAACCTCATCATGTGATGGCCCTGAACAACTGTGTGAAGTATTAAGTCAATTGAATGTAGGGTATTGGATTTATAAGTGAAAATCCCAACTTGCCCTTAAACTTTAACCGGACGCCGACGCTGGGGCGAGTAGTATAGCCCACCTATTCTTCGAATAGTCGAGCTAAAAATGAATTAATTTTTTTTCTATGTCGTAAATAAATCTTTTTCCTTACTATAAGGCTTTGCGAATATCATGCAGATACATGTAACTAGCAGATTTCAATACACATTTCATTAATCGTTACATTAATTAATCTGCAATCAACAATGGTTATTTATTTCTCAAAATTTAAGTCCCATCAACTGCAAGTCAAACAAACACCAGCGAAAATTTAACTCATTAACACATGTAATGAAATGTGTGCTGTTTGTCGGGTGCAGATCAAACAGTACAATTTGTGACGTCACAGCACAAGCTGTGTAAAGATCAAAGATGCACTGCAATGGTTTGTATTTAAATAGGTCAATCAAATAGCGTATGAACCCACTAATCTCCCAAAATTGTGTCTAGGCTGGTTCAAACATACCATACGATCGGAAAATAAAAATCAATAATCCTAAGCAAATGAACAAATTTAGTTGATAATTGACTGTTTAGCGTTAACATTATCACAGAATTTCAAGTGCTGGATTTGCTTTAAAAATCGACCCCGTCTTAGAAAGGAGTCGAGACAAAAACACCAGATTTCATGGGCAAAGTTAGGGGGTCGTCTTATAAGCGGATTGCCTTATAGTCGGGGAAATACGATACTAAGTTCCGACTTCAGAATATAGACTGTTTAAAACATAATAAAATATATCATTTTGAAGCCATCTGCAACAAGTTCTTTAAATGTTGATTTTGTTGTTAGCCTGGATACACAAACTGGATACAGACAACACAATTAAATTATATGTACCTATAACATCATTTAAGTTTGTCTCGAGAGTGCAGTAGGCTGTAGAGAGTTCAATATCATTAAGCAAGCTGTCATCATCTCCATATAAATCCTCACTGCTACACTCTGAACCTGCCACATTCAACTGTAAACTGTCAACACACAGCCTGCAAGGCAGAAACTCGAGTTGATAGAAACATAATAAATATCAATGTACATGTATATAAATGTATGATTTTAACATTCACGTTGTGGCTTTAGTTGTCTATGAAACCTTTCAATCAGTAGGAGTAACATAACAAAATTGGCATCACTGCGTGATTTCAAAATACAATTGAGTTTTGGTAAAAATATCCTGAGTTATGAAGAGAAAAACTAATAGGCCTGAATATGCATATACATGTGCAGTTATATTAAGATTTTCAGTACCTTTTCCTAAAATTGTAAAGATCAAATTCATCTTCTTCATCTGATTGTTGAGCAGCTGGAAGTTTGTAGTCGCCTTTTATGAGTACCTCAGAAGACCAAGGACTGAAAAAAGGAACAGTGTTTTCTTCAGCCCATTTTGATGCCAAAATTTTGCCCCATTCCTCTCTTGAAAAAGTATAATTTTTCCCTTCCCAGGTATATGGATCCCTTTAAAGTATTTTTTTGGTAAATTGTCACTGTGTTTAAGTATATCACAGGACGGATTGGGGTCCACATGTATTTTCTGACATTGTAAGCTAGCTTGTCTTGCACATCAGATAGACCCTGGGGGTGCACATGTAGTTTCTGACATATGTAAGCTAGCGTTTCTGTCCTTGTGCACCAGTCAATTGTAACCACGGCCCACCCAGGTCTGGAGGTAAACTGGGGATAGCCAGGGAAATGGGCCGTTTTAACCTTTCAGGCTGCCCGCAGTGCCGAGTGAATGCGGTGGTTTTGTCTTCGTGCAAAATAAAGCGGGGAATGGGCCTTACCTAGGTTCCCTGGGTGCAGGGGCATTTGGCAGGAATTTTACTAGGGCTGGGTATTGCTCAGAATTTTTCAATAAGATACATATTGCAATATGTAGGTGGCGATATGGGATATGTATTGTCGATACGATACAGCAAACGTTATAGAACAAAATGGTCTATTTCAGAAAAACTTACATGTAAACAAAAATCAGCAACAAAGAGTGTAGTTTTGTTACACAAAACAACAAAATACTTCTTAGCATCAAATGATAAACAGAAAAAAGTTGAATGTATTAACTAACAAGCCTTTTCTTAAACCTATACATGACGATGCAAAATGGTTATGTTAAATTGACATCTTTTTGTAGACAGTTAAAAAACTATTATCTAATGAGCATGCAATTAATGAAAATTGCCTGGCCAATTCCGTTGCTGTACTGGTAAATGAACTTTTGTCTTCGTCATTGACTTATGGTTCAATGCCGTCATGTAAATTTATTTTTGAAAACGAGTAAAAAAATCATAATTATACCAGTCTGTCGGCAAGCAAGTCAAATAGCTACAGCGTACCTTGATGTAAGGGTTGGTCAACGGATTTTAACACTAGAGTCGGGAATGTAATTGTTGTTACCGACATGTCGATCTTATGGTGTCGTCTTAGATGAGTAGACATGTTAGATATTGCAAACGGTCTTGATATCGTTTTAATTTATGTCGAGCTATATTTTTCGAATATTCGTACTAACTGTAAGTTTACGGAGTTGTTTCCCATTGAACCGAAATGCAACAATAACGATAACCGAACCGAATTTGAAGTTAAAACATCGGTGCAAAATGATTTATCGGTATATCGAGCCAGCACTAGATTTTTACCATGTGTTTGTCCCCCCAGGACAGCATTTTTTCCGGGGTTGGCTGGACCAAAAGTCAAAGTCCCCGCTATTCCCCGGACCTGGGGGCCGTGCTTACAATTGACTGGTGCATTACATGTCTTGCTTTCTAGACTATCTGATGTGCAAGATAAGCAACGGGAGGAAATACATTGGATCCCATTCCATCCTGTGATATTCGTAAACCCATCGACAATATACCACTGGTCTTCTCCTTTAGAGTAACCACATAAGTCATTAGAAAATTCTGCAAAAATAATACCAAAAAGGGCGATTAGTCAGCAACTGCATGGTACCAGACTTTCACATCATTTCTGAGCTTACCTCAAAAACGGTGCGTCTGACAGCATTAGTTTTAGATGAGTAAATAACAGGCGTCAAGGTTCTGTAAGTTAAACAACTGTCATCGTCAAGTATTGATGAAAGAAACTGCTTCGTCGTAGAAAATGTGTTGAGACTAAGCCGGTCAACGTGGATTCCATGCGCGATACGTCACGACCTTAGCTGTATGTAACAGCAATTGTCATTGGTTGCATTAGACTGTCTATATGGTAATGCTAAGTTGATTGGTCAGTTCGATGCAGTCGGCGTACTTCGCAATAACACCCAAATGCTGAAATTCGGACAGTGCAAAATAATACTTTTGCACCAAATCATAACCCTTGCTTATGGAAATGCTGCACAATACTATGTTTTTGACTATTGAGTTATTAAATGAAATCGCATAGTACTTAATGCGTACAAAATCCGTAAAAGTTACTTTGTTATTGCAGAGTGACCTCCCTTGCATTTGATGTTCATTTGCATAAAGTTGTTTACAAATGGCGACCAAGAAACAGAAATTACATGGAACCTAACAGCCTAATGGTTAGAAATTGCCGTCATTGTTTGGATATCAATAATTTAAAGCATGTTCGGGAAATAAACTTTAACGTGTTACAATTATGTTTACTATGATTTCAATAAAAGTATGTAACTTGTTTAATCAGTTAATAATTTGCTAGAAGAAATTGGCTGTTGCATTGGTACATTTTAAGCTCATCTAAGTGTCTGTCTTGAAATACAAGTATATTATAAAGTACAACACCAACATGTGCAGTTGGTTTATGATATTTTAATGAAACAAATGGATAAATACCCATTTATTGCTGAGTTCTTTTATAATCAGTCTTACAAAGCCAATATTTATTTTGTAATCAGGGTTTTACGTAGAAAATGCCGAGTACTGCATGCTTCTCATTAAGCTTGAATTAGGCCTCATGGATTGCCTCCTTTCGTGCCTCAATTTGGAGCCAGCTTCATGATGACACAAATTTAATAATAAACAATCATACCACATTGACCCCTAGTTTGTGCAACTAGAAGTATATTATTTCAATTAATACCATTGTAATGAGAAAAGTCTGTCAAAACTGCCAGACCCTGCTTTCCAACCAGTACACTGAGTGTCTTCAACCTACTTATGTGCACTTGTATTATTGTTCAGTTAAACACAAGTGTGTTGCTTTTAAAACATGTTGTTTTAACATGCAGTAGGAATTATTTTTCCAGATTCATATGGTCTGTCTATAACTGCATAACTAGGAATCAAAGATAAGATCAGGATGTCTATGAGGACTAAAATCAACGGCTTTACAGCCTGGGTGAATCTTCGCCTCACACCATATAACCAGCTGCTTAACAATGTGCTCATGGATCTTCTGAACGGAACACATATGAAGTATTTTGTGGAAAGTTTTACTGGCAGAAATCTGAAAAGACTTGAAAACATGGATGGGTAACTACCATTATATGTACAATATTGATTATATTTACTGCTTTACATGTAAGTTAAAGATTTCTATTTTGTTAAAGTTTATTCTTTGCGGCAATTAGTGAACATTTCAGGATCTGAAATTGATCATGGCTATCAAGTTCAGAGCTTGTAAATATATCTACTCAGAATTCTAGGTGATATTTCAAAATGCATCTATGTGTGTAAATGGATAGCTTTATAAGTTGAGTTTCTTAACCCAGATGACTCTTTCTATTTGCCAGCTTGACAGAACAGCAAAAGCAGACAAGAGTTGACTGGGTGGTTGAAGAGTTAAAGAAATGCCGAGTAATTCCTGATGATGTACACATAGATACTAGATTGTTTGCGATGAGAAGTGCAGACCATGTAATGATATAACTCCTATCTTCGTTTTAATTTATTTTGATATACTTTCTATGGTCATTGTTAACATTGATTTGCATTTACCTGTAAGAAAAAGGGTAGATTTAATTCATGTAGCAAAAATGTTTCTCTTCAATTTACTGTCAACATAATGTTATTGTATATTTTATACAATACATGTACCACAATTTCCATTCGCATTGCACATAAAATATAAACCATACTAACATGTATGCCCCTTTTTCAATAAATGCTTCATCCAAACAATTCAATTATTAATGGGCTTAATAGCACAAAATTCAGCCTGTGACCAAACTTGTATTACATTTAATTTATTTTCTGAACATAACTTGCTGACTGTTCATACTCTATGGATATTTCATGTGTTATTTACAGGTGTTTGATCTTCTGTGGCGACTGATTAGCCATGACATCTGGTTCTTGTGGGAGCGTGCAGAGTATCTGCAAGTAGAGGACAACGATGTGCTTACACAGGTGACAGTTTTTTATTTAGATGGGAAGGCCAAATTATTAATGTAAATGTTTTTATGATCACCTGTCTTAATTCATTACAGTACTTACTTACGCTGTGACAGAAAAGAAATATCAGTATGTTTTGCCATATTTTATCATATATTGATGAATTAAACACCTTCATTGTACTTTATGAAACTTTCATAAGACACTTGGGCATAGATTATATGTGTACCTGATTAATAGTTGTTTATGCAGTATTTTTTAACTTTAAATTTTCATTTCATAACCAATAGTATGCATGTCTATAATTGAATCAGGTGCCATTTCGATGGACACCAGAGCCTCCACCCAGGAAGAAGAAGAAAAAGGAGAAACCAAAACAGTCCCTGTTGTCTGGTTTTGGGTCCTCAGGGATGGACAATAAAAGTCAAGATGATGTATGTACATAATATTTATTGCATATTTACAAGAGTATACTACAGTAACTAAAAATTTAATATAGATAAAAGATTTATTTACAGAATATCCAGAAGGCCTTTGTCCATGTGGACAAATAAATTAGTGTCAACCGATAAATCAATGCATATATTATACAAATTAAACAATATACAAGCAATTTTGAATATATAAATGTACCTTATCATCTTAAAAACAAAACATTTACACTAAATCTGCGATCATTTACAGTATAACTGTGATCGTTCGAGGACACTGCGGCGCGGGCTTAAACCTTGTGTGATCAGATGTTTCAAATGACCCAAGTTCCAATTTTTGTCCGTTATTAAATATCTTACAATGTAAAAGTATTTTTAAATTTTGAAGTCGTGATACCGGTTGTTTATTTAGGCACCGTTTATGCATTGCGTTGTGTCCTTATGTTATGATCTTGATTGAGACAGGCACATGGTTATTTGTGTCTGAAAGAATTTATTCCATCCTTTCGGCTTATTGGCAGGCAATCTCAGTCTCAATGAGTGACCAAAAGAGTCTCTTAATGTCTTATGTCCAAATTTAAACTAATGATCTATCACAGATGACAGAAACAGAGACAGAAGATGATGACTTTGTAAGTGGTACCCAGACTCTTATTGAGTGTTCACTTTCAATTCTTTGTTTATAATGATGACCCCACACAATATATGACTGTTAATAAATTGTCACTTTCAGATTGATTTCAACATGTTGCTCCTTTTCACACAATTATATGATTACCTGTACTCAAAATGTTGCTTAACATAATTATATACCCAGTTTTGTTTTTAACAAAATGTTGTATTATTGACATTCTATATCTATAACATTTTACACAATGGATAACCTTTGCTGCTAAAGGATTCTGGGAATTTAATTATAGTACAGTGATATTTACATCAATTTAATGAGTGTTTTAAGCTGTGACCACTGTGGTCCAATATGATATATGTTGTATAATATATGGTTACCGTATCAAGTTCTTGAAATTGCCAATGAGTTTCCAGATGAAAGGAGAAGTGCAATATTTGATGTTTGCGCAATCATTCATGTGAGCATTCCAGTGCATCATGTATTAATATATGATAGATGATTTAAGGCTTGGTTTGTCTTCTCAAGATCTATTTAATTACTTTTTATTAAACCGTTTGTTTCAATAGTGATGTATATTGAAGAAATTCAATACATTTAAGTGAAAAATGATAGTTACTTAAACAAATATGTTAACACTGTAGACTGTTAAGTTCACTGAATTTGTCATTTATTGATTTCACCATTATGTAGTTTAAGACACTTTGTCAAAATGTATTGCTTTGACTGATTAGTCCTGTAAATGGAGTCATTGCTTTGCAGACAAAATAATAATTATATTCAATTAGGTTACCCACTGGCCTAATTGCTTCAAAATAATAAAAGCATAACAGTTACAGTTGTATTAGTTAATCTTCACAGACATTGTATTATTGGCATTACTGAAAAAGAAATGTATATGTTTTAGTGTAGTCCTACTTCAGCTTGATGACATTATTTGTGAATTAAAGCCTTTTTTCAGGTAGTCTATATGCATTTATGCTATGAAAAAATGCCTCTTGCAGAAAATTCATGCCCAATCAATGGTACTTTATTTTTACCTGTAAATATGGAGATTCTATGTCCGACACAGTCTTGAGTTTGACAGCCTTATTGTCTTTAAACTCTAGCATGATTCTACAACCTACAATCAGATTTCATCACAATCAGGCTGAAATAAATAGTATAAATACAACCAATCAAGCTAAATTTATTAAGTATAATATTAATTTTAAGAGCTAGAAGTCATACTTTAGCACTGTAGCGTGTCTTACTTTTGAAGAAAATAGTTTCAGGTGTCATATCCTTGGTGTCATTGTCATCTGTGACCGCACTGTCACCTTTACCTTGGTCATAACTCGAAAAACTTTCAAAACATGTATTCAAATGAAACTTGTTACACATGTCGCAAAAGACAATTCATACATGTATAGCAAGGCTGGTAACTCTGGATTTAATGATTGTCAAGTTTTGCCCCTTTCATCCATAACAGACATGGTTGGTGTTTGCCCCATAATGCTCTTGTTATTTCATGATTATTCTACAGGTTCAGAGCATGAATTCACGAACATGCACGTGGACTGCAACCCCTGACCTTGCAAACACATCTCAAGCTGAGGACAGTGTATTAGGGGATTTTAGCCCCCGATTTTTTGATGACTCTTATCTTGGATCACATCCTGAGAATAGTTTTGACTTGGATAAAAGTGTGCAAGCTAATGAAAATAATGATACTGGAATTTGTATCGATGATGATGGGTCCGATTCAGAAAATGATTATGATTCTGATATATCTTATGAGGTACTCACAAGGTATCTATGTGTTGAGGGTTTTAAGTTTTCATGTGACTAATATTTGATGTCAAAAGACCTGAATAACCTTGTTTTATTGAATTTTGATATAATTGTGTTTATTTAAAAATCTGGACCTGTGTGGCAAATTTACCAATTTTTGCTTCAATTGTGATGTTTTAAACTAGTTTTAAGCTAACATGCTGTGTTTTCTTTGTTTTACAGATTGATGTTAGATTTAGGTGTTTAATTAATTAGTAGTAATTATGTGAACTTGTTTATATAGTGCAACATTTACATAAGGCAAGAGTCTATCTTGTCAAGCCTGCTTGTGATGAGCTCAACATAGTTGTCGCAATGGCGGTTCAGTGTATGAGGGTGTGTACCTCCATCCATCTGTCTGTCCAATGATGGTTTGTCCTGATTGTTACTTGGCCATGCATTGGGGTGATTTTAAAGTAGCTTGTCACAGATTTTCACCATGAGAAGGTAGCATGTTGCATGCAAGACCAATGTCTGTAGGTCAAAGGTCAAGGTCACACTGAAAGGTCATTTTTTCAAAATCAAATGTTTTTAACTTTCTCAAAAACGCCCAAAAATATATTGTTTAGAATGTCAGAATTATACATGCACATTTTTTTTATTTTTTTGGTATATATCAATGTATTTTTTTTGCGTCAACATCTTTGGCTCAATTTGACAGTTGCTTTGGTACACCTCTGATATAATCATCCAAAATTTCTATTACAGGCGTGTAGCAATTATGGTAATTGTAATTATTCTATACATGACAATATCAGTAAGCAGTTGTTTATTTGATACATTTTCACATTCAAGCATAAATTCCACTGTTTTGATATATGGGAAGACTGGGTAAGATTCAGAACACAGTTGTGATGGGTTCACCTCAGTTGGAATGTTTAACATACATGCATGTGTCACCGTTTTGCCCAGATTGGTGTTAGCATGATTCATGAACACTGTAAATGTTTTGGTTTTGGGTCCCAGTTGCAAAGAATCACATATTGCATGATTTTTTGAAGGGTAACGTCTAAAAAATTGTAATGTGTTATAATAATATCCAAGACCTTAATTTGTAATCTAGATTATGTTATTCCCAGAAACTTGTTGTATTTGGATTGTTATCATTGAAAATGTATACTGATGTTTTGTTGACAACAGGCCATCAAACTAGAGATTGATAGAAAGTCAAACATGTCAGATAATAGAAGTCCAGGAGGCTGGAGAATCCCTAAATCTGGAAAGAAACAAAGATGCATCAGAAAGCATTCAGCAAAACAAGACAAAACTAAATCAGAAGATAAGAGACTAGGGACACCAGAAAACTATCAATCAAGCAAGATTAGAAGAAGCATTTGGACACCTTCATATGCTAAGAAGAATTTGAACAAAAATGCTAGAAAAATGGATACTAAGGCACTGAAAGATACAGAAAGTATGGATTACTTTACTACAAAAGAGAATGACAGTAATGAATTTGATAATGAAGCGAAATTCAATGCTGTTGAGAAACTAGAAGAACAGAAAGAGGCAAAGTGTTTTGCTATTTCTAGTGCTAATGTTTCTGCACAGAACTCCGATGATTATATTAAGAAAGAAAAAGAACAAAGTAAACTGGTGGACAAAACTTTAGAGCAAAAAGAAGCACAGTATGGTGCTAGTGCTACAGTCGAATTAGAGAACTTTGATGATGATATTGAGCTAGAAGCAGAAGAAACAAGTAAACCAATGGTCAGTATTTATATCATTCCTCTTAAAGGTGATGATGATGAAGAAGAAAATGAAGTTAGTCCTACAAGTTTCCAAGGAAGAGCATCTCCATGGCCATTTCCTGATAATGATAATGAAATAAAAGAAGTGTTCAACAAGAAAAGTGGTCCAAGTGAACACTTAGTTGCTAAAGTAGAAGGTGTGGTTTGTAAAAATGATGTACATTCTGGTGATTTGGGTGTAGGACATATCAGAAGAATGTCTGATTCTGAAAAGACCTTGCTGGAAATAAATGGTGATGATAAAGTATTACAAGAAACAAACAATGCTGTCGATAGGATTAATGATTGGAATTTTCCAAGGTCTGTTAAAATGAATTCTTCCAAAAATGTTCCTAATGGAGTTTCAAATGGGGAATCAAAAGAAAAAGATGAAAGAGAAAGGAATAATACGTTTGAAAACAAATGTATCATTAGTAAAGCCTTTAATGCGTCATATCGGAAGAAACACCCAATGTCAACACCAATTGCTAGAGTAGCATCATCTAAATCAGAAAGTCCCATTAAAAGAAGGGGTTCAGCTGCAAGTGATCTTTCAACAAGAAGTGATGGAACAAAAACATTCAGACCAAAATATAAAGCTAAATCTAGAAATCAGATTGAGAAAAAGATTAAGCCGCTTCAAAGTCGACTAAGATCTGCCAGCTGTCCAGCTTTAAATTTTGAAAAAGAAGTAATTGTAGAGTTGAAAATTGTTTTCTATTTATTTATATTTTGGGTTTGATTTCTATTTATTTAAAAATCAATTATTGGGATTTTCTGTTGCATTTTTATCATGGGTTTATACCATAGTGTTAGACTGTATGTTTACACTTTTTGATATACTGTGAAATCATAAATATATTACCCTAAATTACAGATCAAGTAATAATTGAGTAATAATTGACATGGGTATCTGCATTAATTGACATATTGTCCCATTGAAGTGTCATAAGCTGCATGATGTAGATGATATATAGCATGAGATCACTGTATGGAGAATTTGCAGACGATTTAGAATCACATTTTTGATATTTTTTACCTTGTTGTTTTTTCGAAAAACCACAAAATTTTAAGCCTACAAATATAAATGATTTCACAGTAACTCTTTGGTGATACTTTAAAGAAGTAGAGAATTTTTGTCAAGCCCGCTTGCAGTGAGTTCAACATAGTCACTTCAACGGCGTATGGTGTATGTTTATCAGTTCATTCATGAGTGCATGCGTCTGTCTGGTTGTGGCTTGTTAGGCTGTACATTGGCCATGTATGGGGGGATTTTAAATAGTACAAGTGGTCACAATGAAAAGACACTTAGTCACATATGAGACCCATGTGTGTATTCAAAGGTCAAGGTCAAACTCAAGGGTCAATGGTCAAAGTCCTTTGTATTTTGGCTGGTTCGGGCTGTAACTTTGAAATGCATTGGGGGACTTCAAAATAACTAGGCACAATGTCTAACTTAAAAGACAGCATATGTTGCGTGCAAGACCCATGTCTGCAGGTCAAAGGCTCGACATTATTGTCATTTAGCATCCAAACATCTAGTATTTACATGCATGTTTAATAGATTGTGATTTACCTTTTTAGCACAATATGTTTTATGGTATGGTATTTAGATGTGTTTGGTTTGAAGTTCAGAAGTTATTTCCATTGTTAATACTAACAACTGTTTCATTGCTGTGGGATTTTTTTTTTTCAATTGTAATTGATTAAGTTTATAAAAAAAATCCTGTTGCATTCACAATTTGTGATTAATAATTTAAGCGATTTTGTCAATGTGCTGGTCATTTTTCATACATAAAAATTAAACTTAGCATGCCTTTTATATCAAAAGGTAATAACTAGTTTTGAATGAGTGGTAAAATTCGGTGTTAAAATCAAAGCACATGAAAGAAATGTGCCAGATGTTAAATTGTTGGTTTGGGTGTTGCATTTTGCACTCCTTTCAAATTTACAGAGTTAATATTTAAAGTATATGTTCTTGTTATATTTATGAATAACATGGTACATTATTTTTGCAAGTATTTTTTCTTCCTAACATTTCTAGATTTCTTAATGATATTTGTGGTGCTATATTCTCATCTTTCAAGGACGTTAAGCTATCGGTATGATGTGATGTAAGATCAAATATTATGATCATGACATATAAACATTATTTTTAAGAAATACTTAATTATTATAACAAATGTACAATATCATTACCACCTCAGGTATGTTCATGTGTAGTTCATTATATTCTTGATTATTTGAAGCTATTACGAAATTCTTGCAAATTTTCTATTTCTGTTGTTGTCATGATTTTGATTTATCACCTCAGGATGATGACGAAAAATGGATCCGGTTCCCCAATGCAGAATATATGAAGGGCTTTAAGAAGAAGAAAGGGGATCCGGAGGATTATCCACCACCAGAGGAGTGTATTCTGGAAATGGTCAACTACCAGTTGAAGGTAGGTCCAAAAACATTACATGAAAGGAAAAAAGTCATGGATTTGTCATAGCTTTATTGACAGTGGTGTTGTGTTTATACACAAACTTTAACTTTGGCCATATGTAACAAATGTTCCTAGACATTCACATGAAACTTAGGACACATGTTACTCATGACAATGCGCACATGTTTATAACTAACTTTCACAAGAGTTGAGCTATGCCCCTTTATTGCCCTTAAAATACAGGTGAACATTGGCAAACACTTGCAGTGCTCTTGTTAAGTATTAGATTTTTACTTCTTTTATACAGTAAGCTCTAAATACAACCAACTCCTCGGGACCTTTCACATGTTTGCTATAGCCTGAGTTTCTAACATATGTAAACGGAGGTCAAATGTTCAATTATTGAAATCACATTTCATGGCATTATTTTGTTTTCAAATAAAATTTGTGGTATTTAACTTTGCTATTACAGTTCTTCTTTTTCTATTTATTTACCTTTGCATTTTTACCTCCTTTTTAAGGAACAGTTACTGCGCTATCACTTATTCAATATCAGTATGCATCTTGAGTAGGTTTCAATGACCGCTGTTATATAAATGCCCTTCAAACATCAATTAATCAATGAGTGTTTGTTAAAGCATAGAGCATATTTTCTCACCTCTGAAAGTATAACTATACAGTAGGATGTCATTGTTTGGTGCACGAATGTTCAAACAATGACATTATTATCGCCAATATTTTAACAAAATGATTCATGTAAGTTTTCGATGTAGCAAAGTATGTCAATAAATAATAAAACCAACCTTAAGTCTTTCCAAGAAATTTCCAATACAAGACCACACTCTCCCTTTAAATTGTGCCAACGAGAGTGATTAATATAATGTTGTAATAACTTGTTTCACAATCAGTGTAAAATAAATATGGTTAAACTAAACTAAGTCTTTCTGGCCAAGTTTCTCCGCAATTGTATCACAAAATTGTTGTCATAATGTACCATTGTCTTTATTCAATACTTAATTTGGCTATGTAGTTCCGTAAAATAATAAAACAACAAAATTACAAAATATTTTTCCCTTTATTTCTGGTAAGAAAACAGTTTGTTATAAACTTTAACTTCTATGCCCATAGATAGCCTGATAGCAAGAGTTCAGTTACATCCAGAGTACTTAATATTTTTTTACATAGAATAAAGATGGATGAAAATCTGGCCAAAAATATTTGTGTTCATTATATCCGGAGTTTCGTGTTATCCGGTGTCTTTATAATTTGTGTCGTTATATCCAGAATTTACTGTAACAATTTGTCAAGGTCACAACACACAAAGGACATTGGATTCTTGTACTATTAATAAACAAATCATGTTGTAAATATATACCCATAAATTACAGAAACTGTACAAATCTGAAAGTCATTCACAGGTAAGGTATTGTATAGTGGACCATCAGGGTATATCATATTCTTTGTATCCAGGGAAAGATTTTTCTTTGCATGTCATTCCCACCCAACGCTGAAAAAATGAATAATGTAGGACCATCTTTGATAATAGAAGCGGCCAGAGTTTTTGTAGGCTTTAAAAGGCATTTCTGTCATGAGTGTTGTAAAGAATTGTAATGGAGGTTTCTGGTTTGATATTTTATCTGAAATACTTGTTAGGCCAGGAACACCACTCAATCTACGTTATTGTACATTCATTGTATGGTTTTATGGTATATTGCTTTTAATTGTCCAAATTTATTTACAAGTTATTTTTATGCTATTTTATTATAGCCTTAGGCTTATTATGGGTACCATTTATGTTTTGGATATAAACTAGTTTGGTGATGGTTTATGCTGGGTTATATATTTACATGTAGATAGAGGAAGCTAACAGGGCAGGGTCTTATATCATGTTATATCTATTTTGAATAACTGTGATTGGTTATTATGCCCCCGAAGGTGGGCATATTAAAATCGCACCATCCGTCCGTCTGTCCGTCCTTCCGTGTGTCCGGCTCAATAACTCGTGTCCGGGCTGTAACTTTCCCTTGTATGGACAGATTTTAAAATAACTTGCCACATGTGTTCGGCATACCAAGACAACATGTCGGGTGCAAGAACCGTGTCCCTACCTCTAAGGTCAAGAACACTTAGGTGTTTATTCACAATGGAATGCTGCATATAAGGACATAGAGTATAGGTTGTCGTGTCCGGGCTGTAACTTTCCCTTGTATAGACAGATTTTAAAATAACTTGCCACATGTGTTTGGCATACCAAGACAAAGTGTCGCAAGCAAGGACCGTGTCCCTACCTCTTAGGTCAAGGTCACACTTAGGTGTTTATTCACAAAGGAATGCTGCATATAAGGACATAGAGTATAGGTTGTCGTGTCCGGGCTGTAACTTTCCCTTGTATGGACAGATTTTAAAATAACTTGTCACATGTGTTCGGCATACCAAGACGTCGTGTCGCGAGCAAGAACCGTGTCCCTACCTCTTAGGTCAAGGTCACACTTAGGTGTTTATTCACAATGGAATGCTGCATATAAGGACATAGAGTATAGGTTGTCGTGTCCGGGCTGTAACTTTCCCTTGTATTGACAGATTTTAAAATAACTTGCCACATGTGTTCGGCATACCAAGACGACGTGTCGCGCGCAAGAACCGTGTCCCTATCTCTAAGGTCAAGGTCACACTTAGGTGTTTATTCACAATGGAATGCTGCATATAAGGACATAGAGTATAGGTTGTCGTGTCCGGGCTGTAACTTTCCCTTGTATGGACAGATTTTAAAATAACTTGCCACATGTGTTCGGCATACCAAGACGACGTGTCGCGCGCAAGAACCGTGTCCCTACCTCTTAGGTCAAGGTCACACTTAGGTGTTTATTCACAATTGAATACTGCATATAAGGACATAGAGTATAGGTTGTCGTGTCCGGGCTGTAACTTTCCCTTGTATTGACAAATTTTAAAATAACTTGCCACATGTGTTCGGCATACCAAGACGACGTGTCGCGTGCAAGACCCGTGTCCCTACCTCTAAGGTCAAGGTCACACTTAGGTGTTTATTCACAATGGCATGCTGCATATAAGGACATAGAGTATAGGTTGTCGTGTCCGGACTGTAACTTTCCCTCGTATGGACAGATTTTAAAAAAACTTGCCACATGTGTTCGGCATACCAAGACGACGTGTCACGTGCAACACCCATGTCCCTACTTCTAAGGTGAAAGATGCACTTAGTGTTTATTCACAATGGAATGTTGAATATAAGGACATAAGAATGTAGGTTGTCAAGTATGGGTGGTATTTTTTTATGTTCAGAGGCAATTTAAAATAACTTGCCATATGGTTTTGTTTGATCTTTAACTTTTCATGTACTGACATTGTTCATAGGTCAATGTCACATTCCGGGGCATTTGTCACATACTGTGACAGCTCTTGTTAATATTATCATTAAATATAATACAAAATAATGATATTTTATATTATTTAAGGATATCACTGAACAATTTGGAATTATATTTAATCTTGAATTATTTTATTGTTAGGAGAAGAGTGAAGTTGAGCAAGACAGTAGAGCAAGGAAAAACAATACCGTAGTATATATGTGAATATGGTGAAAAAAAATAACATGAAGTTTAAAATTGTTGTAGCAATAATTGTCAAAAGTTCTTAAAGATAGCAATTGACATCTTATGAGGCACAGTATTTGGTCAAAATTTCATTTGTTTCCTCTACAGAACTGTTTTCCCCAGACAACATCATATAAGCAACTGCTATGTATGATAAATTTATAAATATTATTGAAGTGTGCAATGGGTTCTAAATGAGTTTATAGTCATTTTTATAATATAATTATGAATAATAAGATTTATGAAAAAAAAAATGCTTTAGTGCCAAAATATGACTCATGTATAATAGCTGATAGTCTGCATGATAGATGAAGCTGAGTTGCATATTCATTTGCTGTCAATGTATGTTGTGTTATTATCATAGGTTTTGAAAATATAACTTTCTCCTTTCAGACAACCCGAGATGGCAAAGGCCTGTTCTGCTATGTGAGTAGAAGTGTACATGTATATGTACAACTCCAGCATAATTATCAAACTCATTATAATAACCATCGTATCCCTGTAACATAAATGCAGCCTTTGATGAAACTTGGGCAAAGTGCTTTATTTGACTTGATGTGAGCTATTGAGTGCTATCAACAGACCCTCTTATGCAACGTTATGTTAGCAGAGGGCTCCACCTAGGTCTATTGTGATTCAGGTCTTGTTGCTTAGGTAAGGAGCGCTCTTACAAACCTCTATGTGGAACTATGTGGTACTCTCTGCCTTCATAACCTCAGCCCTGTTTAGTTTAATTTAAACATATTTATTATGCAGAAAAACAACAATACAGCATTTGTTACAAACATATAAAATAAAGGATTGGAACGGTAGAATAAACTAATAAAGTTCCTTTCCTTGAATGGTTATTTGCAATAGTATTAAATACAGGTTTTACTAAATAAAGGATTAATATGATAGCTCTCAGAGTAGTAAGATGATTTTAGATAGAACGGTGGTAAAATTTCAAATTTAAAGGAATTTAATATCAGATAATGAAAAAAAAAATGCAAAAGAAGATAATGATAAGCTATGTTGAGATAGGAGAAGGAAAGAAGGAAGGCAGAGTAAAAGTCATAGGATGGATTTAAACTGGAGTCGATTAATCAAATCTTTTTGTTAAGTGAATATATTGGTGGACTGCATCAAACAGTTTGAAATTCTGTTCTTCAGTCAGAGTGTCAGCACCATTCAATAGTGAACGAAGAGTTACTTCAGTCAGTGCTTCCACTGAGTCGATCAGAGAAAGTCTATGATCGGAGTAGAGTGGACATAAAAGAAGAAAATGATATGTTGTTTCTTGGCGTCCGCAAATACAGAGTAGAGAAGATACGATGTTTTTCGCATAAAGGTGATGGTTTAATGAGTTGCATTCCGTTCGTAAACGAGTATGTAGGACTTGAAGCTTACGCTTCCCATAATAGAATAACTTGCTAGATTTAGAAGTAACTGACTTGAGATACTCTTTGAAACCAGACACGGTATCTAAAGAAGATGCCTCAGCTGGAAGACTATTCCAGGAAGAGATAGCCGAAGGAAGGAAAGAGTTCATATACAATGATGTGCGAGTTCTAGGAATGGAGATTTTAGATGAATTTCTGAGAGATCTTGTTTATACTTGCCCTACTGTTGGGGGGACCAAGTTTGAAAGATAATCAGGAGTGAACCCATTTTTCATTTTAAAGAAAAGGAGAAGTTTGTGCTTTTCGCGCCTAGTTTGTAAACTTTCCCAGCCAGTTTCAACTTCGAGAAGACGTAAGGAAACCAAACGTGTACAACCAGTTACAATTCTGGCACACTCGGTCTGGATTTTATCTAATTCATTCTTTTCATGTTGGGTGCAATTACTCCAAATAACGTCTGCATAATCAAGGATTGGTCTGACAAAAGATAAATAAATAACTTCTAAAGATCGCCTGTCTAATTGAAATCTTAGCCGTTTCATCATGTTGATCCGAGCCCAAGCTTTATCTTTAATACAATCAATATGAACATGCCAACTACAATCTTCAGATATATGTATTCCGAGATGTTTATGGGATTCAACAGAGGGTATCACTGTATCAAACATTTGCAAAGGAGGATGAAGGGGCTTTAATCTTTTTTTGGTTAGCACCATAGATTCGGATTTAGATGGATTAAATTTCACAAGCCACTTGTCAGCCCAATGAGACAACTTGTTGATATCGGACTGTAGTTGATCAGCTGCAACTTTGGGTGTTTCGACTATGACAAATAGACTAGTATCATCAGCAAATAAATTGATGTTAGAATTGACATCATTTACAATATCATTAATGTATATAAGAAACAAAAGGGGGCCTAAAATAGAGCCTTGGGGTACACCAGCCTTAATCTCAGAAAATGATGAAGAGGCTCCTGGAATAACCACTCTTTGTCGACGATATTCCAAGTAATTTGAGAACCAAGAAAGAAGTGAACCACATATGCCTGCATGTTCGAGTTTGTACAAAAGGCCACGGTGCCAAACCTTGTCAAAGGCTTTACTTATATCAAAGAAAACAACTCTTATTTCAAGACCTTCGTCAAGGGCATGGCAGAACTTATTATAGATATATGTTAGTTGATTAACGGTAGAGTCACCGGGCATGAAACCGGATTGAAAACATGTAAAGAAGTGAGTATCACGGAGAAAGTTAAAGACATGTTTAAATATAATCCGTTCAAAGACCTTTTCCATAGTTTTTAGGAGTGATATTGGACGATAATTTGATGGGTCTGAAGGATCACCCTTTTTGAAAATTGCACAAACATTTGAACACTTCCAACTTGACGGCATCAGCCCTGTTTTAACCCTTCTTTGTATAGAATGTAATTTTATCCTTAAAAACATACTTGTATTATAAGAAAAATGCATGGCTTAACGAGAAAACTAATACTGTGTTATTTTAGTCTTTATTTTGAACATTTAATATATGATGTAGTTTTGAATGAGAAATAGATTTAGATCAATATAATGTAATTATCCTACATTTCTGAATAGTTTTAAGTATTTTTGCAGGTATGTAACATTTGCATGTTTACTAAATTATTTTTTTACATCAAGTATCATATACATGTAAGTACTTGTTTCCATTCTTTAATAATGCATTGACAACAAATCTGTACATATAGTATGTTCCTAAAAATCTGTTCCCGAAGAAATGCATGAAACTGTGTAGTAGTTGTTTGACCTTAAAGTCTTGTATATGTTTGTAACCATTTAGAGTATAGATGACTTCGTAGACAGCCGCGTGTTGTGTGCTCTAGTCAACTCGTTTGTGCCAAACACTTTCACAGCTGACCTTTTACTCAACGACAGGTAAGTTGGTTGCCCTATTTATACTCTTAGAGGTACTTTGGTTCCTGTGTTGAACACCCTTGGCTTAAAAAAGTCATATAATTCTGTTGGCTTTATATTTTCAAAGAAAAAGGCTGATGATTTGTTATAGCCTTGTTGATGTTGTACATGAATTATAATAATGTATTTAATAGGGATGGCAACGAGTACCCGAGTACTCGAGTACTCGATCGAACGTCCGGAAATGGAAATTTAAAAGTTTTCTTTTATCCATGTACAAATGCGGTCTCTTCTTTAAGCTGTTTTATTCCAAATTGTGACTAATTCTGCGAATAGGATGTGAACTGTGGGGTTTTAAAGCTAGAGAAAGTTTGAATGTGAATGCAATAGGTGTATGTTCTTAAATGAAAGGACTCCAAAGAAATGCTGTTCCACTGAGTGATTGGGGGCTTTTATAAAATATTGTTTTAAACATCTTAAAATGCCAAACTCTTGGCACATGAGAATTGTTTATAACTATCATTGACAAGCGAATGCAACTGTTAATTGGGCTATGGAGGTAAAACAGCTGATTAAAGAAAATGGATTCGGATATATTTGGAATAACCAGCAGGTAGCATACCAAATTACTACATCAGCTATTTCACACAATGTCACAGAGATCAATATGTGCATTTAAGGAGGGAAACCATTGGACAGTCCCTGAAACTTAAATTTTGCAAATATATTAAATCTGCATATGAGCAAAATCATACCTTGATATCTTGGCAATACAGAAATGTTGACACTGTTATGTACAATTAAGATCCATGAGCTTGAAATAAACAACAATCAGAAAATTGAATGGAAACTGGCATCAGCTTTAAGTGCTATTGTTTTATTTCAACCCAAAGTATCATACAATCCTCTTTCAGATGTTAAATTTAAAAAAAGTGAAGTAAACATGAAGTTGTAGTTACAATTATGTAAGTAATAACAGAGTTAGAAATTAAATTGATGGTTTAATATTGAGCTGTGTAATGCACATATCAAATGTGGACATTTCGTGTCATCACTATATCACTGTAGGTGGACGATACACTTGGCCTTGAAAACAGCGGAGAAAATGTTCTATGCAGAGACCCCTTTTGATGCTGAAGACTTGGTGGAAGTAAGTTTTGTTTTCTTGATTTCTTGATTTTGTAAACAATATTCTAAATTTTGAATCTCCTGTCAGGTACAAGTAAGTCAATTCTTTTGAAATAATGATTGTAAGTTTTTATTATCTAAAGTTACTTTGTGCAAAATAATAGTCTTTTGAGCTTAGTAATGTTTGACAACTTTGTATGCCTTAATTTCCAGCAGTTCCACTTCTCATGGCAGGATATTTGATGGTCAGATTAGTGTTGTCTTTTCATCAATAAGAGGTTTGTATATATTTCAGGCTGAACCAATAGCAGTATGTGCATATTTTGCATTTTTCCTGATGGTGGCATACAGATATCGACAGACAACAGCTGTAGTTGAACGTGTGGTATGTGGGGTGTATTTTGTTTTAAAAAACACAGTTTTCATGAGTGCAGACAAACCGTTTTCTAAACGAAACTTTGAAACAAACATGGTCATTTTTTTTAAATAACCAAGTTACACTACATCAGAATTGTCTAGCATTAGGCTGCCTTCAGAAAATGGTATATTGGCATCACTTGGTCTTTAATAAATAAATCGATCCATATGTCATACATGCCATATTTTCTGGAGACCATTCAGGGGGATTTGTTCAAAAGGCTGAAAATTCAGGGGGATTTTGGTTGTATTCAGGGGGATTTTTTTAGCAGGTCTAAGTTGGCGAAATTTTTAAGTATTTTTAGACGCAAGTATGAAAAAATGTATTCACATATAGTTTGCTTTGAAAACTTCTTAACTTTTTCATTATACAGAATTATTTTATGTCATGATTTATCATATTTTTATGATACACTGTCATGTCATACTGTAATGCACTTGCAGAACAAAATAAGTCATTGGAAAAATATGTTTTCGAGACAATTAAATTAAATTTACCTTCCTCCAAAGTGTTTAAAAAAAATTGTGCTTAATTCTATCAGCTTTGATGACTTTCAGACAATAAGAGAATAGAATAAATGTTATTAGTTTCTTCCTTCCAAAAGAGTAATATTTCTTTGCCTTAATTACTACAAATTAATTGATCACTTGTTGTAAAAGTTTCCTTTTGGAGAGTTTCACTCACATACTGTGGTTTCACTTTGTCATTATTGCCTGATGTAAAATTTAAAAAAAAAAATATTTTTTTTTAAATTCCGGGGGATTTTTATCTCCCGCGGGAGACCGGGGGATGGATCGAAATTCTGGGGGATTTTTCCCCCCGCCGGGGGATATGGCATGTATGATATGTACCATCACAGAGAAAAGCATAATTACAATATTATTAAGACTTACTAGTATCAAAAATGACTTAAAGTTAATAAACATTTTTATCAAACATTTTTATCAAACTTCTTTTTTATAGTCTATAATGTTTACATTCAGTATTTTTGGACATCATCAACATGTAAGTAAGGTGAATGATGAGCTAAAGGTTGCAAATATGAGGCAACCAACTATCTTATTTATTTTCATTCCTGTGAACTGTATTATAGGACTTTATCAACATGTTGATACGAGAAGTGAACTTGGAGCTGGAAAAGTTCCCAGCGGTTATCGCCCACATGGGCGAACTACAACAACGAAAAGACCTCAAGTCACAGCTTGATAAACATAGACAGGGTTAGTGTGAATTGAATTTAGTTGTAACCTCTCACTCATCTGTTTTTCTAAGAAGATATCCTCATAGCCTTAGGGTTTTGGCATAGTTTTCAGCGCAAAAACTTTAACCATGTCCATGACTAGACATCAGTGTTTCAAATATTCTTATATTCTTTAACACTTGTAACTTGTCCTGTACACTAAAGTCTTGTAACCCACATTCCATGTACTTGTTACATGAGTCCTGTAGACTTGTAACTTGTCCCTGAACTTTTCATCCGCTTACCGTACACTTGTAACCCAAGTTCGGTACACTTGTAACCCGAGTCCTGTACACTTGCAACCTGCCCCGTACACTTGTAACCCATATTCCGTACACTTGTAACCTGAGTGGTGTACACTTGTAAACTGTCCAGAACACTTGTAACTTGTCCCGTGCAATTGTAACCCACATTCCGTACACTTGTAACCTGTCCTGTACACTTGTAACCCACATTTCGTACACTTAAAACCTGAGTCCCTTACACTTGAAACCTGAGTCCCTTACACTTAAAACCTGAGTCGTTTACACTTGTAACCTGAGTCCTGTACACTTGTAACTCACATTTCTTACACTTAAAACCTGAGTCCCTTACACTTGAAACCTGAGTCCTGTACACTTGTAACCTGTCCGGTACACTTGTAATTTGAGTCCTGTACACTTGTAACCTGAGTCCTGTACACTTGTAACCCGAGTCCTGTACACTTGTTACCTGTCCCGTACACTTGTAACCTGAGTCCTGTACACTTGTAACCTGAGTCTTGTACACTTGTTACCTATCCCATACACTTGAAACCTGAGTCCCATACACTTGTAACCTGAGTCCTGTACACTAGTTACCTGAGTCCGGTAAACTTGTAACCTGAGTCCCGTACACTTGTAACCTGTCCTGTACACTTGAAACATGAGTCCCATACACTTGTAATCTGTCCCATACACTTGTAACCTGTCCTGTACACTTGAAACATGAGTTCTGTACACTTGAAACATGAGTCCTGTACACTTGTAACCTGTCCCATACACTGTCTTGTAATCCGAGTCCGGTTCACTTGTAACCTGAGTCCTGTTCACTTGTAACCTGTCCCATACATTTGTAACCCGTACACTAGTCACCTGAGTCTGGTACACTTGTAACCTGTGACAAAATGCATGCATGTTGCAAGGCAGATTATTTTGGCTTCAATGTCAGTTAAAAACTAAATTGTATTGTATAACAACAGTTTTAATAATGGATAGTGTTTTATGAATAATGGGCCAAACAAAATTACAAAACTGACTTACATCACTTAAGTCTTCTCTTTTATTTTCAGCTGTTGAAAAGCTACATAAAAAGTTTGATATTGAGTTTTGCAGAAAGTGGGTTCAACATGTGGAGCATGTGCAAAATGAGGTTGGTGAACTCAAATTTTCCTTTCCAGCATGCAACGCTAGAATGCATAAATAAAACTCTCGTCTGTTAGAATTTGAAAGTTGTTCATGGTTTTGTGACAGTGATGTCCACCTCTCAGCTAAAAAAGGTCATAGATTCTTGGCCTCTCGAAAAAGACACAGTACTGGATTCTACTCAGGATACAAGAATCTTTAATTAAAGTCGGGTATGTGATAACAAGAAACATTAGCTCAATGAGCTATTTTCCGACATGAATAACAAACATACATAACATATCAAATAAAAATAACAATGAGCTTGTGACCTGGAAATAAAAGTATATATGTTAAAATGAACACATATTGGAGCATGCATACAGATACAAATAGGAAAATAGGATTAGAGCATTGAGAACAGTGATAACACCAACAAGTTTTACCGGCTGTACGGCCAGTCCACACGCGCACGTATAACTGAAAGAGTAATCATATACATTGAAGTAGCAAAATTGTAAGTAGCAAAATATACAAGGGAATAGCAGCTTTGTACATCGATGTGTAGTTTGTAAAAAAACAACAAAAAAAACTTATAATTAATCTAGCATGATAGGAAAAATACTTTGAAAGTATTGCTTAGAGGAGGTATGATATGTATCATGTTATTTTGATATTACACCTATCACTGTAAAAGAATGTTAATTGAAAAAGTTGAGTCGTAACACCTAAACAAAATACTTGCAGAAAGAAAAACACAAGTAGTTGTATGTGTTGACAGATGTTATATAAATTTGAACAATCATAATTAGATATAAGCCCATGTAATTTAATTTAATAAGTTGTTATTTTAGTCAAAGAAATCCACTGAAATTCTTTCTGGTATTTGAATCCCATATCTTGTCCAGTGGGTGTAAGCCATCCCACTGAAAACAAAACTCCTTTTCCGTTAAGACAAAGGATAAAAGATATTCAGTGCAACATCTTATAGTTCTCAATTTGTTCTATTTTTTAAATCAAAAAGGTATTATTTACACATTGAACATTTACAAGAGGGACCTGTCCAGGTTCATTTTTAAAGCTCTGTATTGAATCTTTTCCAATTTTTCTGTGTTGGTCTTGCTACAAAAATGCCAAACGACAGGACTGTAGTTGAAATTGGATCTGATAAAAAAATAAAGATAATAAGCTTAGTATTGGTTGTCAACAATTTGCTTAGTCTTTGAAGAATATTCAATTGCTTAGCAGCTTTTTTGCACATTTTAGAAATCTGGGCATCAAAATTTAACAAACTATCTACCTCAACACCTAAAAGTTTCACTTGCTCTTCACAAACAATGGTGTGATTAAGTATATTGAATTGTTTGATTAAGTATATTGAATTGTTTTATTTCTTTTAATAACAGACCTTGAGCCAACTGAAATTTGTCAGGGTTAGCCTGTATTTGATTGGAAGTAAACCAGTTTATCAAAATGTTACTTTCTTCTTCAATAGTGGTCTTAACAACATCAGGATTTTTATCATACACAGAGAGTATTGTCATCTGCATAATTATACAAAGCTGCATTATTAATAAAGTAGAAGATGTCATTTAGGAAGATGTTGAAAACTAAAGTCCCACTCACTGGTAATTTGACCAAGTTTGACACGTTGCTTTCTGTTTGTAAGATAGCTGTGCATAAGTTTACATGCTTGGGCTGAGAGGCCGTATGCATTAAGCTTATCTAAGATGAGATCATGGGGCAGGCAGTTGAATGCTTTTCAGAGGTTCATTAGAACTGCGCCTACATATTTGTTCTCATCAAGGGCCTTTTTCCAGTCTTCCACCAGCCTTAACAGGGTAGTTTGACATCCAAATGTTGTTCTGAATGCTGCCAGGAAAAGATGAAAAATGTTATCAAAATGACTAATCAGTTCCTCAATGATTCATATAATGTTTCAAGCATAACTGTATCATGAATGAAACACAACATAACTAAATCTTTTTAGTTACGGCGAGATATTCGTGAAAAGATGCGTCATCGGTTTGAAGTGGTGGAGGTCCCAAGAAATATAACGATAAATGACTTCTGTGTGGCAGCAGTCATTAATCTAGTAAGTTGGTAATGTAATATTTTAATACAAAAACTATGTATTGCTTTAATTTTGAAATTTATTTATTTTGGCCAATTTTATGAGGTTTATTATTTGCAATGCTATTTTTATATTTATCTTTGAGGAAACAGGGGTATATTGCATTGCACATATCATCGATCAGTAAACTAAACCATGTCAGACTGATAACTAGAGAACGCTGCGGCCTAAGTATGGAGGTTGGTAATGACCATTAAATGAACCTCTATTGATTTTGATGTCAGTAGGTTAAAGGTCACAATCACTGTGGGCCTTCAGTCCTTGAACTTGGTTGGAGGTTAGTCATGACCTGAAGGTGACTGTTAATTTCAGATGGCATTTGTAAAATAATTGTTGAAATCTTTTGACTGTGTCATAAAATAACACATCTTTTTATCCGATCTTCATGAAACTTGGTCAGAATATTTGCCAGCATTGTATTTAAATGTTAATATGGGTCATCTGTGGTCAAACACTAGGTCACTTGATTAAATCTTAAGACAAAAATTATGTTAATGTTTCTTATTCCTTTCATAAATTCATCAGTGTTCATCTATTCTTCAAGAAACTCATTCAGAATATCTCTTAGCAAGATGTTTATAACCATTGTGATGATGGGTCATCTCAGGTCAAAACTAGGCCACTAGGTCAAATCATGAAGTAATTAGAGTGGGCATACAATTGACTTTAAGCAATGGTAGATCAAATATATTGCTTGGTTTGCGACATGATTGATTTCCAAAAAGTCTGAAAACTCAAGTTTGCATTTTTACTCTGTGTGTAAGTGGCAATGGGTTTCATGTTTTTTTTTCTTTTTTTCTATAGAGTTTGACCAATGGGAGTGGGTTTTACTACTCATCTACCAAAGAAAATGTGAGTGAAGGAAAAAGAATCGTTTTGCGGAGGAAAGAAACAGGAGAATACATTGAAGACTTTACAAACAGATCAAAAGGTAGAATTTACTAACTTTCACAAGAATCACATATACTTCATGACCCATCGTTGGCAACCACCGTACTTTTTTCCGTTACACTTCATACATACCGTGGGACAATTGACTGACAAAATCTCGTTTTAATGAATATGCATAAGGCAGGTGAGACAACTCTTCATGCAATGAATTTGCATGTTACACTCAAATATTATTCTATAATTTCATAGTGTCAGAAGCCTCCGTGGCTGCATGGTCTTGACTACAGCCAAATATTATTGTACTGAGAAGGCGGACCCAGTTCAACTCTGGCAATCGGAAGACTATTTTTCAACTGTAAAGCATCTGGGACTTTGCAGAACAAATGAAACTGCCTTATTAATTATTCATGATTACGTGATTTTCCTAGCCAAATTGCCCATGGTACACAACAAAGCATAGCATAGTATGTATCAGGGACCAAGATGTACAGGACCAAAACATGGTAAGAATTATACTAATTTACTAAACAACAAAAAACAAGCAAATGAGGCTAAATATCTAACTTTGTTTACCTGATGTTTTTGTTGATAATATCTTCAGTAAAAAAAACTTTTTCTTACATGAGTAAATGAATATGGCCCTTGAACTGTAATGAAATGTATATTCCAGTGAGTGTAAAGGAAGCCTTAAATCTTCCCAGTGTCCCCAGCTACCAGATGTTAGAAATCAACCCAGAAGATTACCCTGAGTTTGAGGTAGGTGTCAAGATTTCTTAACATGTATTCATTTGAAAGGTTCCAACTTTAGATAAAGCAATTTTAGATTCAAAATCAGATTGTTATCTTGATATTCTGTTTTATGATAGTACAATTTATCTTGTCCAATAAACAGTTACTTCAGAGGGAATACAAGTTCACAACTCTTTATGTTTTATTGAAGGATGGCAACGAATACCCGAGTACTCGATCAATCATCCAAGTACCCGAGTATCAAATCACTACTCGAGTACTCAAAAAAAATAAAATTGTTTTTATAAAAATCACAGTTGTTGTGATAGTTGCAAACTGTCACCAAAGGGCCCTAATTTGCAAATAGCACTGATGTCAATTAGCGAAGTTTTGATAGCGGTACATCTCCTACATAATTGTATTGTTTACCAATTAGTGTGTTTTCATTAAACAATGGACGTTGACGAGCAAATTAGTAATGACTGTTATGTGCAATGATTCCTGAAAAGGCGTATTTTTTGCAATGATTATCACAATTGATTGGTGGATATCTTAAACATGGAAAAATGAGTATTAATGAGGAAAGGAACAATATTTCAGTACGAAAAACTGTCATTTTAAAAAGTATTTCGTAGAGTAAACAACTAAACAATTTTCCTTCATTGTAATTCTGAATGTTGTTCATTATTGAGTGTAGTCTCGATCATCTCGACGCTTGAATATGATCCGAGTTTTACTTTCCATTAATAATGTAGTACATATATACATATAAAATAAAATGAAAACGACAAATTAAAAGCATGAAACAATATTTGTTTTCTTTTTATTGATTTCTCTGTTAAGATACATAATGACAGTCTTATTATGCCCCCACAAAGTGGCGGCATATAGGGTTGCCCTTGTCTGTACGTACGTACGTCCCGAAGATTGTTTCCGATCTAATTCTTGAAAACTGTTTGTCCAATCCTCACCAAACTTTAAACACATGTTTGTGACCATAATATCTTGATCAAGTTCGATAGTCATGGAAATCGCTTTAGTCATTTAGGAGTTACGGCCCTTTTTTGCCAAAAATACTTCAAAAATATATGTTTCCAATCTAATTCTTGAAAAGTATGTGTCCAATCCTCACCAAACTTTACATACATGATTGTGACCATAATATCTTGATCAAGTTTGATAGCCATGGAAATCGCTTTTGTCATTTAGGAGTTACGGCCCTTTATTTGCAAAAAAAGACTTGAGATTATCCTGAATAATCATTATGGCTTATTTTCTGTGACAAAAAATCGAAGTGGGGGCATCCGTGTCCTATGGACACATTTCTAGTTTAAAGATGAAATGGCCAATATTACGACAACGCACAATGTACATGACCGATACATGTATACACAATCTTGTCTTTCCCGAAAACCAATTCAAGTTATCCGAAAAATCGAGTACCCGAGTACTCAATCGGAAGATTGTCCGAGTTCTCGAGTATCAATTTTACTACTTGTTGCCATCCCTAGTTTTATAAGAAATAATACCGGTATAATAGAAGCATTTTTGCATTGGCTTATTTGTAGACTTGAGTGATAGTTTGTGGTAAAAGATGACAAATTAAATATAAAAATTACCATACAAGGCTTTTATGAAGATTACAAATTCATTTTCAGTTCTTCTTTGAGGCTCCAAGTCGTAACAAGCAGCTGCGGACTGGAAGTTTCTTTCTGTATCAAGTGTTTCCAGGCAACACATCAACATGGCAACGCCTCTTTATCAAGAGTGCACGAGATAACGAGTATGAAACTGTGGAGAAGATGATTGCGTTCTTTCGGGATGACACATCATTTGTTAACTCACGGGAACCGAAGACAGGAAACACAGCTTTACACTGGGCTTGTAGAATGGGTCATTTTGTAAGTCAAAGAATTTTTATGACAGTGATTTAAGTGTGGGCCATTTTGTCTTAAGGTAGTATTACCTTAGAGATAGGAATGTTGTTTTAAAGTAGTATTGCCTTAGAGCTAGGAATGTTGTTTTATGGTAGTATTGCCTTAGAGCTGGGAATGTTGTTTTAAGGTAATATTGCCTTAGAGCTGGGAATGTTGTTTTAAGGTAGAATTACCTTAGAGATAGGAATTTGTTTTAAAGTAGTATTGCCTTAGAGCAAGGAATGTTGTTTTAAGGTAGTATTGCCTTAGAGCTGGGAATGTTGTTTTGAGGTAGTATTGCCTTAGAGCTGGGAATGTTGTTTTAAAGTAGTATTACCTTAGAGCTAGGAATGTTGTTTTAAGGTAGTATTGCCTTAGAGCTAGGAATGTTGTTTTGAGGTAGTATTGCCTCAGAGTTAGGAATGTTGTTTTGAGGAAGTATTGTCTTAGAGCTGGGAAGTTGTTTTAAGGTAGTATTGCCTCAGAGCTAGGAATGTTGTTTTATGGAAGTATTGTCTCAGAGCTAGGAATGTTGTTTTAAGGTAGTATTGCCTTAGAGCTAGGAATGTTGTTTTATGGTAGTATTGCCTTAGAGCTGGGAATGTTGTTTTATGGTAGTATTGCCTTAGAGCTGGGAATGTTGTTTTAAGGTAGTATTGCCTCAGAGCTAGGAATGTTGTTTTAAGGTAGTATTGCCATAGAGCTGGGAATGTTGTTTTAAGGTAGTATTGCCTTAGAGGTAGGCATGTTGTTTTATGGTAGTTTTGCCTTAGAGCTAGGATTGTTGTTTTAAGGTAGAATTGCCTTCGAGCTAGGAATGTTGTTTTAAAGTAGTATTGCCTTCGAGCTAGGAATGTTGTTTTATGGTAGTATTGCCTAAGAGCTAGGAATGTTGTTTTATGGTAGTATTGCCTTAGAGCTGGGAATGTTGTTTTATGGTAGTTTTGCCTTAAAGCTGGGAATGTTGTTTTAAGGTAGTATTGCCTTAGAGCTGGGAATGTTGTTTTATGGTAGTATTGCCTTAGAGCTGGGAATGTTGTTTTATGGTAGTATTGCCTTAGAGCTAGGAATGTTGTTTTAAGGTAGTATTACCTTAGAAATAGGAATGTTGTTTTAAAGTAGTATTGCCTTAGAGATAGGAATGTTGTTTTAAGGTAGTATTACCTTAGAAATAGGAATGTTGTTTTAAAGTAGTATTGCCTTAGAGCTAGGATTGTTGTTTTAAGGTAGTATTGCCTCAGAGCTAGGAATGGTATTACCTTAAAGATAGGAATGTTGTTTTAAAGTAGTATTGCCTTAGAGATAGGAATGTTGTTTTAAGGTAGTATTGCCTTAGAGCTAGGAATGTTATTATGCCCCCCTTCGAAGAAGAGGGGTATATTGCATTGCACAGGCATGTCGGTTTGTCGGTTTGTCGGTTTGTCGGTCGGTCGGTCCGTCGGTAGACCAAAGCTTGTCCGAGTGATAACTCAACAATTCCTGGACGTATGGTCATCAAACTTGACATGAAGGTTGGGCCTGACCAGTAGATGACCCCTATTGATTTTGGGGGTCATCGGGTCAAAGGTCAAGGTCACAGTGACCTTTAATGGTAAAATAATTTTAAAGCTTGTCCGAGTGATAACTCAACAATGCCTGCACCCATGGCCCTCAAACTTGACATGGAGGTTGGGCCTGACCAGTAGATGACCCCTATTGTTTTGGGGGGTCATCAGGCCAAAGGTCAAGGTCACAGTGACCTTGAATGGTAAAAGGTTGTCTGAGTGATAACTCGACAATGCCTGCACCCTTGGCCCTCATTCTGGACTTGGAGGTTGGGCCTGACCAGTAGCTGACCCCTATTGTTTTTGGGGCTCATCGGGTCAAAGATCAAGGTCATAGTGACCTTGAATAGTTAAAGGTTGTCCGAGTGATAACTCAACAATGCCTGCACCCATGGCCCTCATAATTGACTTGGAGGTTGGGCCTGACCAGTAGATGAACCCTATTGTTTTTGGGGGTCATCGGGTCAAAGGTCAAGGTCATAGTGACCTTGAATGGTAAAAGGTTGTCCATGTGATAACTCGACAATGCCTACACCCATGGCCCTCAAACTTGACTTGGAGGTTGGGCCTGACCAGTAGATGACCCCTATTGTTTTTGGGGGTCATCGGGCCAAAGGTCAAGGTCACAGTGACCTTGAAAGGTAAAAGGTTGTCCGTTTTATTACTCGACAATGCCTGCACCTATGGCCCTCAAACTTGACTTGGAGGTTGGGCCTGGCCAGTAGATGACCCCTATAGTTTTTGGGGGTCATCGGGCCAAAGGTCAAGGTCATAGTGACCTTGAATGGTAAAAGGTTGTCCATGTGATAACTCGACAATGCCTACACCCATGGCCCTCAAACTTGACTTGGAGGTTGGGCCTGACCAGTAGATGACCCCTATTGTTTTTGGGGGTCATCGGGCCAAAGGTCAAGGTCACAGTGACCTTGAAAGGTAAAAGGTTGTCCGTTTTATTACTCGACAATGCCTGCACCTATGGCCCTCAAACTTGACTTGGAGGTTGGGCCTGGCTAGTAGATGACCCCTATAGTTTTTGGGGGTCATCGGGCCAAAGGTCAAGGTCACATTGACCTTGAATGGTAAAAGGTTGTCTGAGTGATAACTCAAGAATGCCTGCGCCCATGGCCCTCAAACTTGACTTGGAGGTTGGGCCTGACCAGTAGATGACCCCTATTGATTTAAGGGGTCAGAGGTCAAGTTCACAGTGACCTTGAAAGCAAACTCGACAATTCCTGGACCTATGGTCATCAAACTTGACATGAAGGTTGGGCCTGACCAGTAGATGACCCCTCTTGACTTTGGGGGTCATCAGGCCAAGGTCAAGGTCACAGTAACCTTTAACACAAAAAAGTTAACAAATCTTCTCCCAGTGATATCTCAACAATGCCTGAATCTATAATCATCAAACTTGACATGTAAGTTGGACCTGACCAGGAGATGACCTTTATTGATTTTAGGAGTCATTGGGTCAAAGGTCAGGTTCACAGTGACCTTGAATGCGAAAATGTTTCAAGTGATAATTGGACAATGCTTGCACCCATGGCCCTCAAACTTGACTTGGAGTTGTGTCTGACCTGTAGATGACCCCTTATGATTTAAGGGGTCATTGGATCAAAGGTCAAGGTTACAGTAATCCTGACAACATGGCGCTCAGGGGGGGGGGGCATAATGTTTGACAAACATCTCTTGTTTTAAGGTAGTTTTGCCTTAGAGCTGGGAATGTTGTTTTATGGTAGTATTGCCTTAGAGCTGGGAATGTTGTTTTATGGTAGTATTGCCTTAGAGCTAGGAATGTTGTTTTAAAGTAGTATTGCCTTAGAGATAGGAATGTTGTTTTAAGGTAGTATTACCTTAGAAATAGGAATGTTGTTTTAAAGTAGTATTGCCTTAATGCTAGGATTGTTGTTTTAAGGTAGTATTGCCTCAGAGCTAGGAATAGTATTACCTTAAAGATAGGAATGTTGTTTTAAAGTAGTATTGCCTTAGAGCTAGGAATGTTGTTTTAAGATAGTATTGCCTTAGAGCTGGGAATGTTGTTTAAGGTTTATGGTAGTATTGCCTTAGAGCTAGGAATGATGTTTTAAGGTAGTATTGCCTTAGAGCTAGGAATGTTGTTTTATGGTAGTATTGCCTTAGAGCTAGGAATGATGTTTTAAGGTAGTATTGCCTTAGAGCTAGGAATGTTGTTTTAAGGTAGTAGTGCCTCAGAGTTAGGAATGTTGTTTTGAGGTAGTATTGTCTCAGAGCTTGAAATGTTGTTTTAAAGTAGTATTGCCTTAGAGCTAGGAATGTTGTTTTAAGGTAGTATTGCCTTAGAGCTAGGAATGTTGTTTTAAGGTAGTATTGCCTTAGAGCTGGGAATGTTGTTTTAAGGTAGTATTGCCTTAGAGGTAGGCATGTTGTTTTATGTTTTATTGGTACTTGTGTTTGTGTAAAAATGTCATTGGGGCTAAAGTTGAATGCAATTAAGCATTCCAACAATCTTTTTAGGTTTGTTTTCAAAAAGATAAAGCATTTTACATGAACCTTCAAATGTTCAATTAAGTGCAATTTTACTTTATCCAAAATTATTCATTTCTTATTAAATTTGGTTTATTACAGATTTTTATTAAAACCAAATGCAGACAGTATTTTAACATGTAAACATGTTTCACTGTTTTGCAACCAAATTTTGGTTGCATACTTTATTGATTAAAACCTCATTCTTACAGGATGTTGTGAGACTGCTGCTAGAAAGTGGTGCTGATATCGACATGAAAAACAACTCAAGAAGTGCCCCGATCAACTTTGCCATTGAGTGCCTTCAGAGAAAAATAAGCCATGTAAGAAATACATGTTACCAAACATGACATTGTGTTAAAAATAATTCCAAAATAGATATTCGCAAGAAACTTGGATCACATGTTAACAATCTTAATGTGCATATGTGTAGCAAGTATTAAGCTTAATTATGAATTTGAGCCTGATATCACCGGCCAGAAGTTAGTCAACCCCTATTCTCATTTTCATAAATTCAAAAAGTTTTGTTACTCTTTAAAAAAATTACATGAAGAACAAAAAAGTAAGCTTAGCTTTATCTTGTAGATAAATGATTTAAAGCTATAACAGGGTAATAATTGTAAGAGAAATGAACTTTTCATTATTTCTCTGTTTTTCAGCTTCTAATAGAGTGGGGTTGTGATGTGCACAGTAGGAATGTAAAAGGCCAGTCTGTTCTGGAGACAACAAAAAATGACGACTTCAAGAGATACCTAATGAGTATGTTTCTAGTTTGGTATATCTTAAAACATTTTTTAGATAATGTGAAAATATGAAATCACACATTTTGCTGCAATTATATCGCAGATTTTGTCAATAATTGCAAAGAAATCTCAGATTAAAATAATAGTGAAAAGAGACAAATGTGTATTAACAATGGATGTGAATCCTGATGTAGGAAACCACTATTTTACTAAATGTTGTATAAAGAGAATATCCTAGTCCAGGGTTCCCGCTGGCGATCGCCATTGTCGCCATTTGCGACAAAATCGCAAAAGTGGCGACAACTTTTCAAATTTGGCGAATTTATGGCGACAACAATTTTTTTCTAAAATATTTTCTTTAAATGACGTAAGTGGTGCCCATGCGGCCTGCATGATAATCGATTCTGTCTCTGTCATAAATCAAGCGCATCTGCTGGTGCGACAACAAAAAATTTATCCAATAATTAGGGCAAGCAGTCACGGCCCAGTCAACACCTCGCTAATTATTGCAGAATTTTATTGCTTTCACGGATAAACAATGACATCCTTTAACAGTTATGTCTCTTATAAGCAAACAAGGTTAATATTTTGCTCAACAGCTTTGTTGTTGCGTAATTATCGTGTTAGTTTTAAAAATGCAAATCATGGGATTTTATGTTGTCGGAAAGTCACGTGATATGCAAATTTCGTAATGACATTTACGCGCTAAAAATAGATTTGCTTTCGGTTTTGTCGCAATATGTAGTTGCTATAATTGCAGCATTCTAAGGGCTAAAAAAATTTAACAAAAATCATTGGGTATGCTTACAAATAATTAGAATTAAATCCCATTTGATAAGGCTTCTAATAAGTTGGCTGGGGTAAAGAGTAGGTAGACAAATTTCTATTACAAAAGTTATGGCACTAGTTTGACAATGTATATTTCTTTGAGTTTCCATTTATTTTAAATTTATCTCATAAATTCTTAATTGTATTCTTTAATGCTATGACACTATTGTATGCAGGCATTAGACTGAAATCAACATATTGATGTTTATGTCACATTTTTTGCAATATTTTCATATCTTTTTAATTTATAACTAGTCCCATATACAGTACAATGTATTTTGTCAATAGAATAACAACTTGCTGATATCTTGTGCTTCATTTACGCGAAAAAGTGGCGACAACTTTTAAGAACCCAGGGGGAACCCTGCTAGTCGTAGAAATTATACCATAAGGGTTTCGGGGAAATATATGTTGAATTATACCGTTTGATAAACGGAGAGAACTGTTTGATGTTGGCATCGGTGTGTGGTGCACTTGCTATATTACATCTCGATTTCTTCTCAGACCTGTATGAGCACTACTCCAACATCGTTCCTAAGATCATGAACGGGGACATGGCACTTCTGGACAGGGTTATAGCCAAACATGCTTCCGGTCAACAAGAGTTCTGCTGCCTGAGAAGCAGGTTGGTATCATGAGGATTTACACTACTATCATCTAAGGTCTTTACATATGATGCCTAATTTTGCAGTCAGAATTGCTCATGTGTCTACAAGACTGTTTTAAATCTGATGGCCCATAATAAGTAATAACTCAATTATTGTAATATCTTGTAAAAGAAAAATCATAAGACAACTAGTTTTTCTTGTCAAATGAACTTTTGGTATTTAAGTTTTTTAGCATGTACATACAATTTTGTTAAGGTGTATCAATGGGAGCACCTTGCTCCACACGGCCTGTTACTATGGACACATTCCGGCCATGAAGGAACTACTTTCTCTACGTGTTGATGTGAACATTCGGGACTACAAGGGTGCCACCCCTCTTCACAGAGCTAAGGACCCTGATATCATGGAGGTTTGTGGACTTTGGTTTTAAAGAAAAGATCGAGATATTACTACAACTTTGATTCTGTTGGCTTGAGGTTTTTATGGTACTTCAAGTCTGGTATCTCATTTTTCTTATTAATAATTTTCAATACAAAAGTCGGGATAGTTTTAAAGAACTTAACTTTGGAAGGGGATTGTGCATGTTTAGTCATTAACAACTTTTCGGACAAACCATTAGACCTTAGTGCACAGGTATATAGGAGTAACTGTATAGTAATTTTTCAGATCTTGCTGGAAGCTGGTGCCAATGTGAATGCAGAGGATGCTGAGAGCAACACACCGCTGCATGTGAAATGTTACGGCGAGACTAACGAACCCTCCGAGATTGAATGTATTCAGATGTTGCTCACCAGAACAGCCAGTCTTCTTATTAGAAACAGTAGGGTAAGAATTTTTAGAAAGCTAAAGAGAAAATGTGTTTCCTTAATATATACATTGGAGAAAACATTCAACGAGGGTATGTTTTGCGTACAATTTGTAGTAAACTTATCATTCAAGGTTTAACTAGTCTGTTTTTTAAAGAAGTTAATATATTTCAATTGGTATGGTGTTGACATCTTAGGCATGCATGCATTTCAGCATTTCACATTAAATACTCAAAATCATTTCAATAGTGATACTTGTATTGAAAATGACCCATTGTAACAGCTATATTTAATGGGCTATGCTCCTTATCAAATAAGAAAAACAAAATAGTGTTGGCATCAATGTTATGCAGTGATCTTGTTATTGCAAGTTATGTCTGTTGGCCAGATGAGAGAAACAAGGCCATTTTTGACATAGCTTTTTTTTTAAAACTATTTTTTTTGTTTAGGGCCTCATGCCAATCCACTGCTGTGTCATGCAAGGTCGTATAGATGTGATGCAGTTGTTACTCCACAACGACAAGTCAGACAGTATGGCGTCAGCACTGAGTAAGGAGAGTGATCGGAAACCTCCCAGTCTAGTTCATCTGGCACTCGCAAATGACTTTCCTGAGTGTGCACAATGGTAAGTTTAAGAGAAAGAACATGGTAGATTTCTTACTCCAATAAAACAAGTCAGATTGCATGGCCTCACACAAAGTAAGAAGAGTGATCGTAAACCATCAAGCCTTGTGCACATGGCACTTGCGAAAGTGTGCAATGCTAAGATTCAAATGTTATCTAAACATTTATTGTCCAATTCTTATTAAATCTGTTAAGAATGTATTTCGACCAAGTTTGATTACTAGCTATGTATGAATATCACTCCGACTGATCTCAAACTTGTTCTTTCAATTAATATTTAAAAGAGATTATTATGATCAAACTGTTGCTCTATTATACTTTTTCCCTATTACAGGCTGCTGTCAAACGGGTTCCAGTTTAAGGCAAATGAACAAGACACCATGATGAGAAGAATTCTCACAGAGCAGATCAAACTGTGAGTATGAACATTCAAAATGTACTCAGTGTTTTGACATTTCATCTCAACCATTTAAAGTATCAAGAAAAAGCTGTTCATACAATTACCCAGTTATCATTGTGCAATTAGCCAATGTCAACTTTGTTTTAAGGTAAATTTATCAAAGTTGGGATGTTGTTTAAACTTCTGATAAAAGAGGATTTCATTTTCATTTTCATTTTGTTTTTCAATTATTCACTTTAAGAAACCCCATAACTTTGATACATTTTTCTTGCATACCGGACGTGTGTTTCCGGTCATGTGACCAGTGCTGGAAAACCCCATCTTACATACCCCATGTTAGATGAGTCACGCACAACAACGCACCACTTCTTATTTCTTTTATTGTATGGTTTATGAAAAGTATATTATGCCATTTCAATAAAGCGCAATCACATATACCGGTACATGTATGCAAGACTTTAAACTAAAATTGAAAATAAATAATCGTAAAATACGCGAGTTTTAGTTACTTTAAATTACTACGCTTTATGTCAGTAAACAACGTCGCACGCGCTTTTTGGTGAAATGTACAAAAGTTTGTTTTCTACGTCTTTTTTTTCCAAAAATTGATAAATTTAGATTTGCAAGAAAAAATATCAATCATGTTTTTCCGGTCCGGATCGAAAAATCCGACCCTCGGGCAGGCTGCGTTGCCGGTAACTCGGCAAGCCTCGTTACCGGCTTACGCGCGTGCCCTCGGGTCGGATTTTTCTATCCGTACCGGAAACACATGATAGATACTTATAATCCTGCCTTAAGATCTGATGTCCTCCAGGAGTAAGGTCTTTAGATATCATTTGGTTTTAACAAATTTTAATTCATGAACAACTAAAAATGACAACATATATTTCAATACAATTAATATATAGAGTTTGATTGGAAGCTTATAGAGATCATGTTCTTTGGCATCAATCAGTTTTTTTTATTAAATAGTTTTCCTACAAATTGTAAAATATTTTTTGCTGAAAAAAGTTTTTGTGTCAAAATAAGACTTAGGAAGTTTATAATGTATAGGAGTTAACAAAGAATATTTAAATGACATCAATTAATTTTCAGGATCAAGAGGGCTGACACAGTGAAGTTTTTGTTGGATAATGGAGCTGATCCTGGTCCGAAATACCCTGGTGGAAATAAGTAAGTAACAAGATAGTAAATTAATGGATATCAGTTAACAGCACATGTAAGTGATTTCATAATTTTGTCTACATTAAAAGTGTAACAAAAAGTTAAAAACATAAATAACGTTCATATAATCAATATATTCCATGATTTATCGTAAAGATGTACTTGTAGTTTGTCTGTCTTTTAGGTCTTATTTAGTATTGTGTATTTATTCCAAAATTGAAATTTAATTCAAAGGAATAATAATTTCTGTAAAATTTAAATTACCCAGGAACAGGTTCAGTATAACTTTATCCATAATTGTTCAATTCCAGAGCTCTGCACTATGCGGCTGGCCTGTCTGGTCCGAGCGATGTTCTGGAGCTGCTTGTAGCCTACAAGGCTGAGATAGATGTCATTAACGAAGAAGGTTGTACACCACTTTTTTTTGCAACCCAGTCGAACAACAAGTTTGCTGCCTGTGTGCTAATCTCACAAGGGGCTAATGTCCGACAGAAAAACTCACAAGGTATGATTGTAAAGGACCACCGGTTCAAGTCTGCATTTATGTACCGGCAGTTCTTCATTTTATCATAAAAATTGACACGTTGAAGGATAGGAATTTATTATGATCTGTTGACTCGAAGTCTACCATTTAATAATACCATTTTGACAGTCACCTGTAATCTTCTTTCACTTCTAAATTTGCATACATACAGTTAGCAAACTAAATTTGTCTAAAATACGTTCTAAATCTCTTTTTCCTGTTGCAGGTTTGACTGCATTTGACTACATAGTGGACTTTGAAGAATGGATAGAATGTGGATACTTCAATGAGGAAATCAAAGCCAGACTGAAAGGTATAGTCATTTTAGAATGGTTTGAATAATATATTATGCTACATGAATATTATCTACCACTTGTCATGCATTCTGTATGTCTGTTTCCTTAGAGAAAAAAATGTCTATGTCTGTTTCCTTAGAGAAAAAAAATGTCTATGTCTGTTTCCTTAGAGAAAAAAATGTCTATGTCTGTTTCCTTAGAGAAAAAAAATGTCTATGTCTGTTTCCTTAGAGAAAAAATGTCTATGTCTGTTTCCTTAGAGAAAAAGAATGTCTATGTCTGTTTCTTTAGAGAAAAAGAAGGACAACAGTCATGACCTAGATTTGCAAAATGATGATTGTCAAGATTGTACTTGAATTGTATCAACGGAATAGAACTCTTGGAACATTCAGGTTTAGGTGTAAAAGATTTGTTAAACAATGAAATACATATCAGTATAATAAGCCAAAAATATGAAAAGATTCACATAAACAATAATGATTTGATACTCCGAAAATTAGATTGGACAATTCATCCAAGATACTCATAGATTGTGCCAATCAAGATTATATGAACATTTTATTGCACAAATGAAAACTTTTCAAAAGCTGTAATTCACCAACTCCTTGTCCTTTTCCAGCCTACAATTTGAAGCATGCCCGCGATCTGATCCGAGCCATCTCCAAGCGTGTCAAACCTCCAGTGCCCATGGTGAGGCCGGAGATGACTAGATCAGCATATGCCCTACAGTCTTCAAGCACGGCTACACACTTTCGTCCCGGCACCTCCTTTTCCACATCTGTTCGCACACTCCTTCCTTCTGTGTCTGGCACTGTAGGGCAGAGGTTTCTGACATACTAGAGAATTAAACTATGCCCTACTGTCAAGAATGCCACACACTACTATACTGGAATCTCCATGTTTGCTCAAACAATCCTCTCTCCTGTTTCCGGTAGTGCAGAGAGGAGATATTTGATAAACTAGAGGATATGACTATGTCCAATTGGCCTGCATTATGGATACACACAACCATACTTGATATTTCATGCCTGCTGACACATTGCTCCCTCGTGTGTTATGTATAAAACAGAGATAGGATATTGAATTCTTAATTAAGAAAATGAAATTAATATAAACTGAATGGTTGAAAATTTGATTCTGCTTCTAACAGTGAAATCATGTTTGGTACTGTGGAGTTTCAAACTTTCTACACTGGACCCTAAGTTCAAACATTTGGAGTTATGTAATGACTACATTTTTGTTCTTAGAACTTTAAATGGCCAATATGAGTTATCTTATGCAGGGTTCTGTGAAATACTTTATTTCTTATTTGCTTATCAATTTGACGGGAAATTTTATTTTACAGTATATTATTGTTTAGTATATAATTATTTATAATTATTGATAGTCTAATATAGTTATGTCGATGTGGTGCCTTGTTATTTCTTAGCCTTAGTCATCTTCCATGAAGTTTTTACATGTAAATGAATGAGCCTTTTTTCGGCATTTTGATAATTTGCTGTGTTTATGTGTTTCAATTTAGTGTAGTTTTGTATTTTTATAAATTCAACAATTGTGTTTCTGATGCCTTTTGTTACATTTATTAGCTTTTTATAAGTTCTTAAATTTGATAAAATTGTTATAATAATTGACATAAATATCATATGACTTATACTTATAAGATAAGTTTGCACGGCTCATTTTATTTAGAGGGTATTTTATGCTGAATATGGAAAAAAAACTCTTTAAAAGTTGAACTTTGAAAATAGTTAGTTTCAGGAAATTTGCAATTTAGGTAAATCCTACAGCAGCAAGTACAACTGAAAACCAAACCTTCATATTTTAAGTTCCCTATTGTTTGTGGTGATTTGTAAAAACATGTACATATTGTAGTAGCCATCAGAAATAGAGTATTTTTCAATTAGTAATCCCACACCCCCTATACCTGTAATAATAATTCTTAACAAATTTTCTTTAAATCAAAAGAAAAGTGAAAATTGTTAATAATGTCTAAAATAGCTAAGTGAGGCTGATACTTACGTTAAAATATATTTGTTATACAATATTAAAATGTTATTAAAATTAAGATATATTTTGTTGATAATCATCATAGTTTATTTTATGTACAGTATTGTTACAAATTGTGATGTTAATGTTGTTAAAAGTTGTGATGCTTTAAATGTTGTTCAAATTCATATTTTGTTTATACATTTTGTTTTCTCAACAAAAAGAGAATACATAAATATGCATACTGCTGAACAATATTTACATTTTCATTTATGAATTGAATGCTGCAACTGGGGATTGAAAATTGGTCTAAAACTATATTGATCATCATAAATAAAAATAATAAATGGCTTAGCCTGATAATTTCAATTATAAATAAAGTATTTATTCGAAGAAAAAAAGAAACTCATTAAAATGTTTAAACATAAGGAATTTAAGAGAACACCATACTGTATTTAAAATGGAACCCATACAAAAATGCTATGAGATTTTGCTTTAAAATGTTGTTTAATGGAAAGTTTTTTTTATATGTAATTACCAAAACCAAAATACAATGCTTAATTGTGAATTTAACACTGCTGTTCTACCATATATTTCTATTTTTATAGATTATTATATCAATTAGGGCTGGCCTACGTCTTAAACAATTGATATTGAACAGTACATGATCATTGTTTTATCCCTAGTTGTAACATATACGGTGTTACCTCTCTAGGATTGACTAATACATGCACAGTGTGTCATACTGTTATAGACGGTAGAGTGTGATTCCTTGTATTATTTTTCTTGCACATTCTAGTCACTGAAAATACTAACATATGTTCATGGGCATATTTTGGCCCAAACTGTTTCCCTTTTATGTATTTGGATATGCTGTTTGTTGTGCTTATATTATTATATACTCCCCTTAAAAACTATACTGTCTAGCTATTAACACACTTTCGTTGAATTGTTTTATTTATAATTATTTTGAACTCCTCACAAATTCACTGATCAATTTAACTGTATTAAACATTTTGTACAGTGTACATGTATGTATGTAAGAATGAACAAAAAAATCAACTCCAAAATGTGTTAACAAGTTTTGAAGCTAGCTCTAGCATTGCCAGTATAACATGACTGTATTTCATCTCGACATATAAATTTGCTTTGTTATGCTTCAGAGTTTCATTTTGTTTAGAAATGCTACTGATCTATTGACCAACCTTACCAAAGCTAATGTCTAAGTTGCCAAAATTTGTTTAGTGCATAATTTTTTAAATAAAAAAACATTGATAAAATCAGTTGTACTTTTTTATACATACACCAAAGGACCCATTGTAGCCAATTCTTACCAGCTTTGTAATAATGTCTTTGGTTGCAATCTCTTGGATGAACTTGATGACTAGCAAGAAAGCTCTAGTCACTTAAGAACTTTGTTTCTGTTTGTAAAAAAATATTGTGACACATTTATTCAAAATCACATGTATAACAAACATAAATTTTGAGTGATAAACCTTTAACTACTTAACTAAATAATGCATTTATGAAAAATATTGATTAGGTACTGATAACAAGATTGTAATGTGTATTTAATAGCTGAAAACATATATATATATTAAATGGTGAGTGCTAAAAGATTTATTGTGATTTACTATCGCCTCATAAGGTAGAAATACCATGTTTGCTGCACCTTCCTTTCAAAACACAATATCCTTCATAAAAAACATTGTTTTCTACATTTATTCATCCTTTTTGGTATAATCAAACATTTGTATTAATTGTGGTAAATCTTATTTTGGAGTAAGAGTGCATCTTTAAACAAAATAGTTATGGAAGTATTTAATGACAAATAAGACCACCAGTTCCAAGTTATGGACCTTTGAATGGTCAAAATGAACTTGTCCACTCTCTATCTTCTTTAGCCTATGATCAATAAACTTAATAGGTCAAAACACCTTAAACAAATTTAATAAGCCTTTGAGCTGTAAATTAGACAAAAATATGACCTTGCCTGGTGTCTGACTTACAAGCAATGTTAGGCCACTGCAGCAAATTTTATAAAACTAGTTAATTCTATGGATTGCCATGTTTTCCAAAAAGTTTATTGATTGGACAGATATTATCCAATAATTTCTATTCACCAAACAAATCATTGGAACGTATAAACTAGCCAGAAGATATCTGTCAATAATTTATCAAGGTATTATACCGTTGCTAATAACTTATGGAAAAACTTTGAATTGCGAAACATTATCAGCATTATATCTCTACACACTTCTACGGAACAAGAATTTAGTAATCTTTTAGTCTTTGATCAACAAATTTGGAGACAGATTGTTGTAGTCATTAATTTTTGGCCCTTGAAGTGTTAAAATTGTAACAAAATAACTAATATCCTGCTCACTTACCAGTCTTATCACCAAACCTCAGAGCAGTGTTTATAGAAATATCTTCACAAGTGCCATGTAGTTGATTCAGAGTTGTTGCCCTTGAATTCAATTAGTTTGTCAAAATTTGACATAATTTACTGGTATGTGTTCACTCATTTGCAGTTTGCATTTTAAACATTAAAATTGCAAATGGCACATTTGACAGACACATTTTTCGCTTTGCCTTGTAGTTCTGTTATCATTGTTGATTTTATTTTAATGACTATGGTTACCTCTACTTCTGTAGCATTTTTTTCTGTTAACACAGTTCCTCAATATTTTCATCAGAAAAACAACATTGATGTCTGTTTTCAGCAGTTTATACCACCATTGCATCATTCTCGATATTATGATAACTATTACTAAAGAGTTCCATAGTGGATGCCATCATTCATCCGTATTATCAAGGATCAGAAATCAACAAATTGAGTGTACACATTTCAACAAGATTACGGGTAGTTGTCACGCAACACAAGGGCTGTGTCAATACATGTACATTAGGTTTTTGTTAAACATATAAATGAAAACTTTAAAATGATCTTGCAATAGATTGCACAGCAAATTCCAGCTGGGACATTAATTAGGCTACAGATATATTACCGTAATAAACTTCAATTGACCCACTATGATCTGCTTTTGCACAAATCCTGAATACTTCTGTATTGAACCTTAGCAACAACAACAAATGAATACATTTCAAGTTTTATTTTGAAAATGCCAAATAAAGACAGGTTTATTTAAAAATGTTCTTTTCAAAAAAAGGTTTTCTCATGATTTGTTTTATCATTTTTTTTTAATGTTCATGATTGTTTTTCTTCAAAAACTAGATCAGATATTTTGTCTATTCTTCATCTTGGCTATATCTGCTGGCTCTGGCCGACCTGAAATGGGAATCATATTAAATTACTATTTAAAAAAATAAAGAAAGTGCAATTATTTTCTCTTGGACAGCCGACCACAATGTGTAATTTCTAGTCAAGTAAGTCAAATATAAATTTTGGAGAATCTTTAAAAAACATTCTTCTAAAACTTAGAAGGGAAAAGAATGATAGTTTTTAACGAAAAAATATTGAAACTATTTTATTTAGACAGGAAACTGGAAGTGAACACTTACGAAGTGTATACTGATGAAGTTCTTGAGGAGTCATCAACAGTTTTTCTCTTTCCAGATGCAGCAGAGTCAAGTCTGGGGCTTTGCTTAGTGGTGGTGCTTGGCCTGCTGGTGGTGCCTTGCTTGGTTGCAGAGCTTGGCCTGCTCACAGTGCCTAGTCTGGACGTGGCAGTGCAAGGCCTGTTTGCCATGCCTAGCCCACTTGTGCTAGGACTGCTGGTGACGGTGCTTGGCCTGCTGGCAGTGCCTGGCTTGGTGGCAGTGCTTGGCCTGCTGAAAGGGGCTATACCTGGCCTGATCTTGGTGGTGCTAGGCATGCTTGCCGTACCTGGCTTGCTTGGTGCGCTAATTGGCCTTTTGGCAGTACCTGGCCTAGTGGCTGTCACTGGTCTGCTAGCAGCAGGGATTGATCTAGTGGTGGTGCAATATCTGCTGGCAGTACCTAGCCTACTGACAGAAACTGACCTACTGTTGGCAGTGCTTGGCCTGTTGGCATTGGGTGGCCTGCTGGTGTAGCCTGGCCTGCTGTTGGAGATGCTAGGCCTGCTGGCTGTGCCCAACCTGCAGACAGAATCTGGCCGGTTGGCAGTTTTTGGCCTGCTGACGGAGTCTGGCCTATTGGCAGTGCTTGGCCTGCTGACGATGTTGGCAGTAACTGGCTTGCTCCTAGTGTCTGGCTTGCTGGCAGTCCTTGGCCTGCTGGCGGTGGAGTCTGATCTGCTGCAATCTTTTGGCCTGCTGACTGAATCTTGCCTGTATACATTGCCTGGCCTGCTGGCAGAGTCTTGCCTGTTGGAGGTGCCTGGCCTGCTTTTGGTGTAGTTTGGCATTATGGCAGTCTTGCTTGGCCTGCTGACAGAGTCTGGCCTGCTGATGGAGTCTGGCCTTCTGACATAACCTGGGCTGGTGGCGGAGCCTGACCTGCTTGCCGTGCTTTGCCTGCTGAGGGAGCCTGGCTTGCTCTGTGTTGGGGAGCTTGCTCTGAATTCAGACCTGTTTGAAGATGTGGAGTTAGGACTGCTTGGAGTTGTAGGGCCATGCTTGCTTGGAGTTGTAGAGCCACACCTGCTTGGAGTTGTAGAGCCACACCTGCTTGGAGATGTAGAGCCATGCCCGTTAGGAGTTGCAGAGCCATGCCTGTAAAGAGTTGTAGAGCCACACCTGCTTGGAGTTGTAAAGCCATTCTTGCTTGGAGTTGTAGAGCCACCCCTGCTTGGGGTTGTAGAGCCACCCCTGCTTGGAGTTGTAGAGCCATTCCTGCTTGGAGATGTAGAGCCATGCCCGTTAGGAGTTGCAGAGCCATGCCCGTAAAGAGTTGTAGAGCCACACCTGCTTGGAGTTGTAGAGCCATTCTTGCTTGGAGTTGTAGAGCCACCCCTGCTTGGGGTTGTAGAGCCACCCCTGCTTGGAGTTGTAGAGCCATGCCCATTAGGAGTTGCAGAGCCATTCTTGCTTGGAGTTGTAGAGCCATGCTTGCTTGGAGTTGTAGAGCATTGCCTGCTTGGAGATGTAGAGCCATGCCTGCTTGGATTTGTAGAGCCATGCCTGCTTGAAGATGTACAGCCATGCCTGCTTGGAGATGTAGAGCCATGTCTGCTTGGAGTTGTAGAGCCATGCCTGCTTGGAGATGCAGAGCCATGCCCGCTTGGAGTTGTAGAGCCATGCCTGCTTGGAGTTGTAGAGGCATGCCTGCTCGGAGATATAGAGCCATGCCTGCTAGGAGTTGCAGAGCCATGCCAGTTTGGAGTTGCTGAGCCATGCCAGTTTGGAGTTGCTGAGCCATGCCTGCGTTGAGATTTAGAGCCATGCCCGTTAGGAGCTGTAGAGCCATGCTTGCTTGGAGATGTAGAGCCATGCCAGTTTGGAGTTGCAGAGCCATGCCTGCGTGGAGATGTAGAGCCATGCCTGCTTGGAGATGTAATACCATGCCTGCTTGGAGATGTAGAGCCATGCCCACTTGGAGATGTAGAGCCATGCCTGCTTGGAGATGTAGAGCCATGCCCATAAGGAGTTGTAGAGCCATGCCTGCTTGGAGATGCAGAGCCATGCCTGCTTGGAGATGCAGAGCCATGCCCGCTTGGAGTTGTAGAGCCATACCTGCTTGAAGATGTAGAGCCACCCCTGCTTTTCTCTTCAGTGCTTGGCCTGAAGCTTGCACTGGACTCAGCCCTTGTTTGAACATATAGCAGTTCTGATGAAGCAGTTTCAGTGCTGAAAACCTGCAGAGTAGAACCCTGAAAGGAAGAGGGCTTTTCTCTCTCACCTGATGTGCGAGACACTCTGGTAGATTTCATCCTCAATGCCACAGAATTTGACCTTGTTTTGGGTGAAGGAAACTGTACAGGAGATGTGACAGACTTTTCCCTGTTGTCAATGATAGGGACCCACTTGATATTTGTGCGAGCCTTTGAGGGTTGAACTGGTGGCAGCGGTGTCTTGTTCATCACTTGTTTACTCTCACTGGTGATCAAAGCATTAAGCACTTCCGTCTTGCATTGCTTAGACTTCTTGGTGTGGCGGATCTTCAGTTTCGGCCGGCTGAAAGTGTGAAAAGAGCACTGCAAGTGGATGCCAACACTAATTCATTTTTCTCATTCAATAAACGTGCCCAAGTCAACAACTATTAACTCAGCTAGAGTTATAGGCTTTGCTACCCATGTGTATATTGTGACTGGTCATATGTTTATTGTGACTGGTCATATGTATATCGTGACTGGTCATATGAATATCGTGACTGGTCATATGTATATCGTGACTGGTCATATGTATATGGTGACTGGTCATATGAATATCGTGACTGGTCATATGTATATCGTGACTGGTCATATGTATATGGTGACTGGTCATATGAATATCGTGACTGGTCATATGTATATGGTGACTGGTCATATGAATATCATGACTGGTCATATGTATATGGTGACTGGTCGTATGTATGTGGTGACTGGTCATATGTATATCGTGACTGGTCGTATGTATATGGTGACTGGTCATATGAATATCGTGACTGGTCGTATGTATATCGTGACTGGTCATATGTATATGGTGACTGGTCATATGTATATCGTGACTGGTCATATGTATATGGTGACTGGTCATATGTATATCGTGACTGGTCATATGTATATGGTGACTGGTCATATGAATATGGTGACTGGTCATATGAATATGGTGACTGGTCATATGTATATTGTGACTGGTCATATGAATATGGTGACTGGTCATATGTATATTGTGACTGGTCATATGAATATGGTGACTGGTCATATGTATATTGTGACTGGTCATATGTATATCGTGACTGGTCATATGAATATGGTGACTGGTCATATGTATATGGTGACTGGTCATATGAATATGGTGACTGGTCATATGTATATGGTGACTGGTCATATGAATATGGTGACTGGTCATATGTATATGGTGACTGGTCATATGTATATGGTGACTGGTCATGTGCATATTGTGACTGGTCATATGTATACTAAGATTCATGTGAAACAGTTTACATATTTTTAGCTAATGCCAACATTAAAGTTTGTGTACTCATGTATGCCAACTATCAAAGTGACCAAAGCTGTGACAAAACCTCCACTCTTTTCTTCCAAAAAACAGACACAGGCTAAAACATTAATTCAGCATTACGAATCATGCAGTTTTTATCAGTGTAAGATTGAAACAATTATTTCATAGAGTGAGCACCAACTCATGAAATATTTACTTTTAATGTTCACGAGGTAAAATATTTTGTAATCTTACACTGAAGCCAACAATTTTTCTTTGGATAAATCATTATATGCCTAAAAAGGATATAAACTGACATCTACTTGTAGTTTTTCAGAAAAGGATGCCAAATTGTATGCAAACTTATCGTCATTTTGGAAATGAGGTTGTTGAAATTGTATCCCAGCCCTATGCACGCTAAATATGATTTCGAAGCGATAAGGGGCTAAAATTTGAAGCCAATGAATATTATAGAAATGTTATTTCACTGTTTGAAACTGCCACTGTTAATCTATAATCTCGATTATCTCTACGGAAAAGAATATAATGGTATATAAAAGTATATAATAAATCTCCTAGATATTTCAAAAACTAGAAACAAGAAAAACATTTTCACTTTATAAATGAGTTATAAATGAAGTTATTAATGCATATGAGCTAGAAGTTAAAATAGATGTTCTAATCAACATGTAGAAAAATAAATCTCAAAGTAAAACTTACCCATTTTCTTTGACTGGCTGGTACTGGTCAGACTGTTCAGTTTCATCTGAAGCAAATGATCAAAATCAGAAAAATATATCAAAGAAATAGCGCATGTATAATTATGTGTTTTCAGATTTCATGGTTCATATATGTTTCAAGACACTCCTGGATTCATTTCTGGTTCCAAAGAAAAGTATGTACAAAATTGAACTAGATACTGTATCGGTCTGCTATAGGCGGATGTGCGTTGATAATATTCTGTATAAAACGGAAGTATGTTCGTAGTACGTATGTTAACTTGGTAATATGCAAATTAGCAAAGCAAAGATCTGTAAGAATAGAGAAGTTAGTGTATATAAAGACCAGTAGACCCCTTCAGGGTCGAGCATGCTTTTCCCTGAAGGGATCTGTTGGTGTTTGTTTCATTACGCCAGAAAGCTCGGCTATCTGGTGTTTGTTTGTTTGGCTCACAAGTTGCAATACATTTAGAGATATTAACAATTTTAGCATATTTACGTAAACATCCATCTGAACATACCGTCCATATGCAAAGTCTTGTCCAATACAAGATTGGCTTCCATCTTATCAGGAAGGACTTGAGGCGCAACGTAAGGGCTTCCTTCAGGCAAACTCTCAAGCCGTGCAGGTGGGGCACTACGCAGGCTGAAGAAAATGGTTAAAACGTTCATTCAGCTTGCATGTGATACAGCTTTGACACCCTTTCAGTCCCATAATGACATTTTCCTGTGGTGTTTAAAAAAGCATTCATTAACACTTTATTCTGCATATTATAGGCAGCCGATACATAAAGGTTGTTAGTCCAAGTATAAGCTTAACTGATAATTGTTTCACATATATATTCAGTGGTCGATATTAACACAAGCCCGCAAGCACTGCAGGGTTCGAATTTAGACTTTTATTCAAGCTCGCAAAATTCTGCGAGTGGCTTTTTCTAGACCACAAAATTTTACATAAATGCCATAATCACCTAGCTCAACCATTGGCTAAATTTAGCACTTTCACGCACTATATGTAAAACCAATCAACCTTTGAATATATCTGCCCAACTGTCAAAGTGAATAGACTTCGATATATTTTATCGTCCAAAGCATCCACACTACATTTACTGTTGCTTTTATTTATTTTAAATCTATATTGTTATTGTTTTTAATACATATAGACAATGAAATCTGTAGTGTGCTCGCCAAATGGGTATTACTTGATGGGGAGGGTAAATATACCACCCCCTCAAAGTAAAAAGTGTCAAACACTCTAGATTGATACTTTTTAATATTTATAATATGTCTTATATCTACTTTAATTAGACAATATTATAAGGAAATAAAGCAAATAATAAAATTGCAAGTTGATTTTTCATTTTGCGAGTTGCCACAAAAAGCACTCGCAAAATTTTGCAAGTGCTCCTCAAAGTTAATTTCGAACCCTGCACTGCACTGGTAAAATGTCTTTCGGGCTTACTCAAATTCTGAATTTTATATAGCAGGGCTTGTTCAAAACATTTATGCCATGCAATAATATAAGAATTCCGGCTTCTTCATCCTCAAGTCTAATTTCGATGACTAATATATGTTACAAATTGTTGGTCATTGTACAGTATAATTGTTAATTTTCATGTATAACTCACGTTAGGTCATTCTGCAGCTTATGAAGCTTCCTCCGTTCCACGGCACTCAGGTGGCTTTCACGCGGTGCCTTGGTGGTCTCCTCTTTCCTCATGTACATCTTGCGCCGGTCCAATCTGTTGGCCTTCTTTTGATTTTTGTTTTCTGAAATTTAGGCAAGATATGGTTTCCATTTTCAGTATGAAGTAGAAGATATTATAATCATTGCATAATAAATACACTAAAAAGTGAATTTAAAGCAAATACAAATATAATGGAAATAATTGCTAGATGAGGTTAATTAAATCAATGATAAATGCAATAAAATGTGACATCAAGAGGCTACAAATGATGCTTGTAATGGGAAATATTTTATTAGAAGAAAAATATATCTTCATACCTCTGATGGGCTCAAGCCGTTCCAAAGCAGAGGCTGGGTGGTGACGTACAGCAGCAGTCTCAATGCCACGGACAGGGGCATGCTCCCACCTAGGGATGGCACCCTCCTCACCTGCTCTCCTATTACATAGTGCCTTCTTGCGGGCCTCTATTGCCTCCTGGTGGCTCTTTCTTGCTTTGGCAATGTATTCTTCCTGTCTTGCCAGCCATTTCTTTGCCCTGGCAGCTTTCTTAGCCTTTTTCTTCTCTGAAATTATTACAGTTGCAAATTTAGAACATAGGAACGAAGCAGGCATGAACAAACATCACTTTTGTCTTAAGATGTTTCCACTATTCATTATGTTTTTACAAGTAAGTAATATATATATAACTTACTTGTAAAGACATAATGAATATTAAATATTGAAGACTGACAAGATGCACAGGAGTTTGAGCCAAGTGGGTAAAGTTTGGTCCCTTAGACACTTGGTTTCTTAGGCTGTTTACCAAAATTTGGCCAACTTCCAATTGAAATAAAAGTATATTTTCCCCAGTTTTTAGACATTTGCCCCCCCCCCCCCCCCAAAAAAAAATAGAAAAAAAAAAATTAACAATAATTGAATCATTGTTTGTGTTGATGTTTTAGTTGTGTTTGTTTACAATTGTAAGTCAATTTTCCATGATTTTGAATATAAGAGCTTGAAGCAATTATGTACCAGTCAATTGTAACCACCACCCCCCCCCCCCCAGGTCCGGGGGTATACCGGGGATTTTACCATATGTTTGTCCCCGCAGGGTGGGGATTTTACCCGGGGTTGGCTTGACCAAAAGTCAAAGTCCCCGCTATTCCCCAGACCTGGGGGGGCCGTGGTTACATTTGACTGGTGCATTATGTCTAAAAAATGAAAAGTCCAGGCCCAAATATCACAAAAATACCTAAGTCAAATCTCAGTCTCAATCTCTTTTTACCACATAAAAGAATAGGATGATTTAAATTATTGTAGGTTTTTACTCATTTTAAAACATATTTCTCATAGAAAGTATTGATATTTAGTTATCTTTGACAAATATTTTTGTTTGAGAATTAGTTTCTTTTTTTAAAAGTAACTTGAGTAATTGTTAAAAAAACAATGAGTTGTACTCAAGTTCATATATTTCTGTGGAATCTAGACCAAATTTTTAATCAACATACTCAATGAGAGAATAAACTTTAAAAAAGAGTAAAAACATATATGATTTTGAATATTCAGTAACAAAATTATGATGTTATGTGGTAAGATGTGTATACATTGAGATTTAGCTTTAATGAGTATTTTTGATACATTGGGACCTCTTTCCATAAATTGATGAAACAGCCCCAATAAATACTGGTATTGTTCAGAATTTAATCTTCACAAAATTCACATAATTTAACGCAATTTGAATAGTTTTATATTTAAATTATTTCAAATATATCTGTGTTAAAAATCCAGTAAATTATGATAAAAAGTTCCATTTCACTGCACATTGATATATTTACTCACAGTCTGGAAACTCAATACATTACAATAGTCATTTCTTTCCCCTTTTGAGACTTTTTGCATTTTACTCGCTACTTTACAACTTATAGATTGTTATTTACTATGCTAGGTTTTTAGTTTGAATTTATCAGCACCATTAACCCAAATCTTGTTCAGTCTATTTATATTAAAACGAGTTCACTCAAATGTTGCAGTTAAATGAAGTAAAAGGCTTGAATCAATTATTTCATTTCAGAAACAATAGTGATATTGATCAGTTCATCAAATGTTACCAAAAACTAAGCAGAGCAAACATGCCATATCCCCGGGCGGGGGGAAAAATCCCCCTGAATTTCGATCCATCCCCCGGTCTCCTGGCGGGAGGTAAAAATCCCCCGGAATTTAACTTTTTTTATATTTTTTTTTGAAATTTTACATCAGGCAATAATGACAAAGTGAAACCACAGTATGTGATTGAAACTGAATGTAAAGAAACAACTCCACAAGGGTGAAATGCCAAAAGGAAACTTCTACAACAAGTGATCAATTAATTTGTAGTAATTATCAAAGGCAAAGAAATATTACTATTTTGGAAGTAAGAAATTAATAATATTTATTCTATTCTCTTATTGTCTGAAAGTCATCAAAGCTGATAGAATTAAGCACAATTTTTTAAAAGACTTTGGAGGAAGGTAAATTTAATTTAATTGTCTCGAAAACATATTTTTCCAATGACTTATTTTGTTCTGCAAGTGTATTACAGTATGGCATGACAGTGTATCATAAAAATATGATAAATCATGACATAAAATAATTCTGTATAATGAAAAAGTAGGTTTTCAAAGCAAACTATAAGTGAATACATTTTTTCATACTTGCGTCTAAAAATACTTTAAAATTTCACCTGCTAAAAAAATCCCCCTGAATACAACCAAAATCCCCCTGAATTTTCAGCCCTGAATGGTCTCCATAAAATATGGCATGTATGGCAGAGGTAGTGTCACAATAACTAAACCTACCACTGATTTCCTCAGGAGTAAGAAGTCTGGGCTCTTCAGGTTTGGGCTCATCAGCCTCTGGCTCTTTCTTTTTCTTCTGGGGCCTCTCAGGCCTGGCCAATTTTTTTTCCTCCTGTAGGCGGTTCTTTCTGTTCGTCTTGTAGAGTTTCTTGTTCTTCTTTCTCCCTGTGAGCAATTTCAGTAGTTTTAATTATGTAGTGTATTATTAACTATTCAAAATTCAATAATATTATTATATCATTATAATACTTCATACCCAAATAATGCACGTTTTCCAGTGAGCATTTATAGAATCACTTCATAAAATACAGCTGCAATTCCAAACCATTTTAAGAAATAACCTGGTAATTAATAATCACTATTATGCCATAAATTGAAATACAGTCCAATACTTCAAAACATCAATACTAAGCCAATAGGCATTTACTTACTTTCCTCCGCAGTCAACTCCTGGACCTCAAACTTGAGCTCTTCTTCAGGCTCAGGTTGGGGGGAGAAGGCATAATCCTTGGCTGGATTCTTCACTCCCTGTTTTTCCAGGTCTTCTGGACTCTGTCGCATGATAAGCCAGGTTGACATGGCCATCTTGGTGGATATATGGCCATATTCCTGGAGTGTTGATGGGAAATTGGATTCCCGATGGATGTCGTATTTACCTGGAAAATAAGAAGATAACTGTAGATCTGTATAGCACCATACTAGTCATTCTAAAATGCCGTCCAGGTTTTTTTTAATGATGGGTAGTCATTAAAAAAAAAAGCCTGGACGGCATTTTAGATTGGCTAAGCACCATACCTGCAGTTACCAGTAGTTAAACATTGTATGCCTAATGCTGTATACTCTCAGTCTCAGGGCATACTTCTTCAACAGTGTCAATTACTAAAAAAAGTTCGTATTAATAGAAGATTATTTTTTAAATTTGAAACTATCCCGCGTTCAAAACATTATACGGTTAAGGTCAAATACGTAACATACACGCGCGCGTGCGTACATACACGGTTGCATTCAACTAAATTTAGAAACAATCTTCCGAGTATTGGATAGGCTGGATTTGAATTAGCCTAGATTATTTCGATATAAGACACTGATTTTTAACATAAATACTTTTTGGCATATATAACTATTCATGTATGATTATTTTGTTTAAATTACCTTGGAACCCCATGAAAAACAACAATTTTCCGATTACAGCTTGGTATTTTCAAAAGTTTTCGCGCCAGAAAACTTTTTATGTTCTCAAGACCAAAGCTAACACAGGAATAACGCGTTGCCTATTAACAAGCCCTTATATACGTCGTCAAGACGTAGAACCGTCACTTCAATCCACGTTGGAATAAGTCCCAGTTACAATTATAAATTGTGCATTGCTAAACTTTTATAATGTCATTTAAATCATTATATTTATTGAAACAACAAAAAATTCCTCAAAGTAGCATTTACACGATGAAAATAATTTGTAAAACCATTAACTGTTTCATTACATAATAATTCGTGCACAACTGGGACTTTTTCTGTATTGTTTTTGTATGACGTCACATTTTGACGTCATGTCAAAAAATTGACTGTTACGTCCAAAATGGTTGACTTGAGCGTTCGAAGTAAATTCATGCAAGAGGTATTAAAATAGTAATAATCGGGAAACATGCAGATAATCATTATCCTAACAGATGTTGTCACTTATTTTCTAAACGGCTTTATAAATTTGAAAATGCCAGTTCAGTTAAGGCTAAGAGTCGCTTACGTCAGCTAACGTTATCAAACTGTTTTGTTTTGTATTCCTGTTGGATCGCGGCTCACACACTACAGTACAACCAGAGAACCTAATCGACAATTCTGAAAATAGTGACTTTCTTAAATTGTGCGCGTAAAATACGAACTAATTTGTTAACTCAATGATGTGTTGTTGTTGTTTCGTTGATATTGCTTTATTGTATCATATATGTTTCATAAAAATAAGACTTAAAACTACGCTATATGCTTATAAATTGAATATTTGTTATCATTGATACAAGTATAATATTTCATTTTGATAATATGTTTTGATGCATGTTCTCCTTAGTAATAGTACTGTATATATTTCATTTGTTTGTAATGTATTCTAAATGTATTATAAATGTAATACTTAATGGTATATAGACTATTGTTTATGTGTATGATCATGTTGATGGATGATGAACTGTATGTTTAAATCCAAATAAACTATTCTATTCTATTCGTAAACGTTAGCCGCAAATATATTGACTCAAACTACAGAACGTCACAGGGCAGATTCTGTCTTATATGAGTTTCGATTCATAATTCAAGTGATTGGACGACTGTCCACTGGAATAAAAAAAAATAGAAACAGCCAGTTTATAGACGTTGATTAACTTAGGATTGCTGATTATATTTCTGACGCGAATGGTCGTAACGCGGTAGGTTTGCGCGTCATTTTATAAAAGAAAATGGCTTTGTCACTAGCCAGTCGTTCAGTAACATTTTATTCTATTTGACCTTGTCACTAGCCAGTCGTTCAGTAACATTTTATTCTATTTGGCCTTGTCACTAGCCAGTCGTTCAGTAACATTTTATTCTATTTGGCCTTGTCACTAGCCAGTCGTTCAGTAACATTTTATCCCATTTGGCTTTGTCACTAGCCAGTCGTTCAGTAACATTTTATTCTATTTGGCTGTGTCACTAGCCAGTCGTTCAGTAACATTTTATTCTATTTGGCCTTGTCACTAGCCAGTCGTTCAGTAACATGTTATCCCATTTGGCCTTGTCACTAGCCAGTCGTTCAGTAACATTTTATTCTATTTAGCCTTGTCACTAGCCAGTCGTTCAGTAACATTTTATCCCATTTGGCCTTGTCACTAGCCAGTCGTTCAGTAACATTTTATTCTATTTGGCCTTGTCACTAGCCAGTCGTTCAGTAACATTTTATCCCATTTGGCTTTGTCACTAGCCAGTCGTTCAGTAACATTTTATTTTATTTGGTCTTGTCACTAGCCAGTCGTTCAGTAACATTTTATTCTATTTGGCCTTGTCACTAGCTAGTCGTTCAGTAACATTGTATTCTATTTGGCCTTGTCACTAACCAGTCGTTCAGTAACATTTTATCCCATTTGGCTTTGTCACTAGCCAGTCGTTCAGTAACATTTTATTCTATTTGGCCTTGTCACTAGCCAGTCGTTCAGTAACATTTTATTCTATTTGGCCTTGTCACTAGCCAGTCGTTCAGTAACATTTTATCCCATTTGGCCTTGTCACTAGCCAGTCGTTCAGTAACATTTTATTCTATTTGGCCTTGTCACTAGCCAGTCGTTCAGTGACATTTTGGCTGTGTCACTAGCCAGTCGTTCAGTAACATTTTATCCCATTTGGCTGTGTCACTAGCCAGTCGTTCAGTAACATTTTATTCTATTTGGCTGTGTCACTAGCCAGTCGTTCAACAACATTTTATTCTATTTGGCTGTGTCACTAGCCAGTCGTTCAGTAACATTTTATCCCATTTGGCTTTGTCACTAGCCAGTCGTTCAGTAACATTTTATTCTATTTGGCTGTGTCACTAGCCAGTCGTTCAGTAACATTTTATTCTATTTTGGCTTTGTCACTAGCCAGTCGTTCAGTAACATTTTATTATATTTGGCTGTGTCACTAGCCAGTCGTTCAGTAACATTTTATCCCATTTGGCCTTGTCACTAGCCAGTCGTTCAGTAACATTTTATTCTATTTGGCCTTGTCACTAGCCAGTCGTTCAGTAACATTTTATCTCATTTGGCCTTGTCACTAGCCAGTCGTTCAGTAACATTTTATTTTATTTGGTCTTGTCACTAGCCAGTCGTTCAGTAACATTTTATTCTATTTGGCCTTGTCACTAGCTAGTCGTTCAGTAACATTTTATTCTATTTGGCCTTGTCACTAGCCAGTCGTTCAGTTACATTTTATCCCATTTGGCTTTGTCACTAGCCAGTCGTTCAGTAACATTTTATTCTATTTGGCCTTGTCACTAGCCAGTCGTTCAGTAACATTTTATTCTATTTGGCCTTGTCACTAGCCAGTCGTTCAGTAACATTTTATTCTATTTGGCCTTGTCACTAGCCAGTCGTTCAGTAACATTTTATCTCATTTGGCCTTGTCACTAGCCAGTCGTTCAGTAACATTTTATTTTATTTGGTCATGTCACTAGCCAGTCGTTCAGTAACATTTTATTCTATTTGGCCTTGTCACTAGCTAGTCGTTCAGTAACATTTTATTCTATTTGGCCTTGTCACTAGCCAGTCGTTCAGTTACATTTTATCCCATTTGGCTTTGTCACTAGCCAGTCGTTCAGTAACATTTTATTCTATTTGGCCTTGTCACTAGCCAGTCGTTCAGTAACATTTTATTCTATTTGGCCTTGTCACTAGCCAGTCGTTCAGTAACATTTTATCCCATTTGGCCTTGTCACTAGCCAGTCGTTCAGTAACATTTTGTTCTATTTGGCTGTGTCACTAGCCAGTCGTTCAGTAACATTTTATTCTATTTGGCTGTGTCACTAGCCAGTCGTTCAGTAACATTTTATCCCATTTGGCTGTGTCACTAGCCAGTCGTTCAGTAACATTTTATTCTATTTGGCTGTGTCACTAGCCAGTCGTTCAGTAACATTTTATTCTATTTGGCTGTGTCACTAGCCAGTCGTTCAGTAACATTTTATCCCATTTGGCTGTGTCACTAGCCAGTCGTTCAGTAACATTTTATTCTATTTGGCTGTGTCACTAGCCAGTCGTTCAGTAACATTTTATTCTATTTGGCTGTGTCACTAGCCAGTCGTTCAGTAACATTTTATTCTATTTGGCTGTGTCACTAGCCAGTCGTTCAGTAACATTTTATTCTATTTGGCTTTGTCACTAGCCAGTCGTTCAGTAACATTTTATTCTATTTGGCCTTGTCACTAGCTAGTCGTTCAGTAACATGTTATTCTATTTGGCTGTGTCACTAGCTAGTCGTTCAGTAACATTTTATCCCATTTGGCTGTGTCACTAGCCAGTCGTTCAGTAACATTTTATCCCATTTGGCTGTGTCACTAGCCAGTCGTTCAGTAACATTTTATCCTATTTGGCTTTGTCACTAGCCAGTCGTTCAGTAACATTTTATCCCATTTGACCTTGTCACTAGCCAGTCGTTCAGTAACATTTTATTCTATTTGGCCTTGTCACTAGCCAGTCGTTCAGTAACATTTTATCCCATTTGGCCTTGTCACTAGCCAGTCGTTCAGTAACATTTTATTTTATTTGGTCTTGTCACTAGCCAGTCGTTCAGTAACATTTTATTCTATTTGGCCTTGTCACTAGCTAGTCGTTCAGTAACATTTTATTCTATTTGGCCTTGTCACTAGCCAGTCGTTCAGTAACATTTTATCCCATTTGGCTTTGTCACTAGCCAGTCGTTCAGTAACATTTTATTCTATTTGGCCTTGTCACTAGCCAGTCGTTCAGTAACATTTTATTCTATTTGGCCTTGTCACTAGCCAGTCGTTCAGTAACATTTTATCCCATTTGGCCTTGTCACTAGCCAGTCGTTCAGTAACATTTTATTCTATTTGGCTGTGTCACTAGCCAGTCGTTCAGTAACATTTTATTCTATTTGGCTGTGTCACTAGCCAGTCGTTCAGTAACATTTTATCCCATTTGGCTGTGTCACTAGCCAGTCGTTCAGTAACATTTTATTCTATTTGGCTGTGTCACTAGCCAGTTGTTCAGTAACATTTTATTCTATTTGGCTGTGTCACTAGCCAGTCGTTCAGTAACATTTTATCCCATTTGGCTGTGTCACTAGCCAGTCGTTCAGTAACATTTTATTCTATTTGGCTTTGTCACTAGCCAGTCGTTCAGTAACATTTTATTCTATTTGGCCTTGTCACTAGCTAGTCGTTCAGTAACATTTTATTCTATTTGGCTGTGTCACTAGCTAGTCGTTCAGTAACATTTTATCCCATTTGGCTGTGTCACTAGCCAGTCGTTCAGTAACATTTTATCCCATTTGGCTGTGTCACTAGCCAGTCGTTCAGTAACATTTTATCCTATTTGGCTTTGTCACTAGCCAGTCGTTCAGTAACATTTTATTCTATTTGACCTTGTCACTAGCCAGTCGTTCAGTAAAATTTTATCCTATTTGGCTTTGTCACTAGCCAGTCGCTCAGTAACATTTTATCCTATTTGACCTTGTCACTAGCCAGTCGTTCAGTAACATTTTATCCCATTTGGCTGTGTCACTAGCCAGTCGTTCAGTTACATTTTATCCTATTTGGCTGTGTCACTAGCCAGTCGTTCAGTAACATTTTATTCTATTTGGCCTTGTCACTAGCCAGTCGTTCAGCAACATTTTATTCTATTTGGCTGTGTCACTAGCCAGTCGTTCAGTAACATTTTATCCTATTTGGCTGTTTCACTAGCCAGTCGTTCAGTAACATTTTATTCTATTTGGCTGTGTCACTAGCCAGTCGTTCAGTAACATTTTATTCTATTTGGCTGTGTCACTAGCCAGTTGTTCAGTAACATGTTATTCCATTTGGCTGTGTCTCTAGCCAGTTCCTTTTGGCTGTCACTAGCCAGTCGTTCAGTAACATTTTATTCCATAAAAAAGATCCTGAATTAAAAAACAACGTTTAATTCAAATTACATCTTGTTAAGTTTTTTCTGTGTTTTTTAAAGACTATTCCAGAATGCCTACGTAGGGTCCTATGTTAAAAAGTTGAAGGCGCGCGTTTCTTTGCTAACTATAATTGCAGGATTTCGCCCGCGATTACAAACTTTCTGCCAGTAATGTCGGAATTAACTTCGTTGTAAGTATATATAAATATATAAAAACGAACGCCTTACCTTCTTTTATCCAGTAAATATTCCAGATAAATTGGCATTTTTCTTGTAGGCTACATTGAACGCAATGTGACGCAATGAATTATCTGCAACGATGACGTCATGATGATTACGCAACAAAATACAGGTGCCCGTTTCGTATATTGATGTTTTAATTTGATTAAATTGATATAATTAGCGTTTTTATTTTTAGTAACTGAGTTGTCTCTAGCCAGTTTATGCACTTAAATTCAACATAAACTGTGGAATCAAGGATTTAGACATGTTTGTATCGGCATTAGTTAATAAAAATAAATGGCCAACAATAGTTTCCACTTAGGCATTAACCCTTTTCAAAAAGTTTACAGTATAAATTATTTGTTTTAATTTATCAACTATCTACAGCGACGTTACCAAAATGAGTTCAATGTCTTTCTGTAAGGTTTCTTTGGCCAAAAATTGTGTACAATATAGCTTCGGCGTGTCCTAAGTGTATTTGACGAGTCTTGATTAACATTACAGAGTCCTTTTAAACGTTTACCTCATTGCAGCCCCGACACGAGTTTCCGTTTGCTAAACGCACGATTATTGTTGGCAGTGGGAACGTTATTATTGACTTCGAAGTAGCACGTGCACAGAATTAGAATATTAAGGCACGTAGCGTTTTTCAAACACGTGCACAAAGCAGGCTGTGCGAGTAAAGACCGTTATAAATAAAACACCCATGGGCAATTTCACAAACTGAAATTACAAATTTAATAATATTTTATTGCATGAATGAACATACAATGTAACAATCAATACACCATAAACAGGTTTACATAGAATTTGAGACAAATAGTTAAATATCGAACATGCAAAGGGATTGCGCCACGAGTTATACCAACATCAGTTACGGCCCTCTCCCAAAACATCAAATTAGTTACCAAGCAAAGGTGTTTTTTAAAGTAAGATAGTAAATAAATGATGTTTAAATCAAAGTATATTGTTTATCCGTTTATCTGTTTAAATAATGTAATGTAACATTTTAGTGAAAGATGTGAGAAAGGGAAATATTGAAAGAAGAGAGGGGTAGAGAAGAAGGCTCCTGTTTCTGATTTACTACGATTTGTATTTTTGATGAAACATTGAACTTCTTTGAAAAAACAGACCTGTATGTTGATCATCGGAAAAGTTGTTTAGACCGAAAAGTAAAATGGCAGAGCTCAATGGGTGGAATTGTCTTGTGTTTCAGAAATGTTGTATGCTTTGCTCTGTGAATAGTGCACAACGTGAGAAGAAATGTTCAATATCTTCGATTACTTTACAATGTGTACATAACGGCAAGTCTCCAACGTGATTGTAAACCAAGTCGGAATTTAAATCACTACAGTTGTTTCTTAGTCTCGCATGGTATACACGGCGTTCACCACACAGATAAAAACACGGTACAGCGGTTTGTTTGAATTTATTATTTAACTTACGCCTGAAGCTCGAAAGAGTTAGTGATTGCCTTGTATTAATATCAAGCGAAATCCATAGTGACAAGGACGACGGTAACGTTGAGCGGATGTATATTTCTAATCGTCTATTCATTGTTACAAAGTTTTCATTGTTGCTCAAATTATAAGAATTAGAATCTTTCACGATAGGTGGAAAATGTTCAGATAAAAGTACGTAGACAATGCACCGTGAGTATGTTTGTATACTAAAATTAACTTTTGCGTTCTCTTCTGTCAAATACAAAGTTGCGTACCGTCGGAGAATATAATTATATTTAATAAGGTTTTAATTTAAAAAAAAAAAATAATAATAATATATATATATATAGAAAATACATTAATTGCAATAATTTATCATCATTGTAGACGCGTCAACTATACACAGTTGAGCGAAAAATCGAGAAAGCGAAGGTTGAAAAAGAGAAGGTTCGACTGACTGAACAAGTCTGGTTCGACGATTACGTAAACGGCAAATACGCCAATAACATTACGTTATACCATTTAGTTTAGTCATATTTTATTGTGCTCTTGTGTTAACATCACAACATACAAATTATACATTCACTTACAAACAAATCACACAAAACAAGAAATGGGTTGGGCTACAACATTAGTTTCAGTCCTTCCCAGGTGTGATTTTAACGTCGTATGAGTTTAAGATTAAACATTCGGAGTAAAAGTTGTATATGATTTAAAACATAGATCTTAATTTCTGACTGTATTGAAAATAAAGACAATTGGATGCCACCAAAACTCATGCACGAGTAGCTCGTTGCCGTTGTAATGTTGGGAGGTGTTGGATTTGTTTTCAGTTAAATTGTTGAATGACTAATCGTTTTTATAGGCAGTAAATCCAAGTATTCTTTTTTCTTTAACATCTGTTGATCAAGCGCTTTGGTGATGTTTAAAGTCAAATGCCGCTGTGTCTGTGTCTGATTCGTAGCTTCTAAGTTGCTATAACACGCCTGGCAATCATTGGAGCCACAAGATTTTGGTACGTGTTGAAAATGCTCCAACAAGTCTTCCGTTGAAGTGCCAATATGTGGAAAATTGACGTAAACGGTAAGTAATGTCTCTTGTTTTCCCTTTTGAGAGGTTTATACCAATAAATAATAATAATAATAAAAGGCAGGGAATGTAAAAAAAGAGATCATCCTTGCCGTTTATGTCCTCTTTAAACTCATTGCGTTGGAATATTTTCAAGGCATAAAAACATGTTTTGGCTTCAACGATTGCCCGCCGTATGTCTACTATATTTGCACGAGGATTATTACTTTTATGTGCGTGTCGTATCTTGTTGGAAACATGAAATTTGGAGCGTCATCCCAAGTTTTCGAAAGTAGACTCGTTGTCATATGAAACTATAGAACGAGCGCCTTCTAGAAAAAAATATCGGGATAAGGCGGCCCAGATGTTGTTGTAGTCGCCATTGAAACGCCCTTCGTCTTTCAGTAAAAGCGTGTGCTTTATAATGTAATAGATTCTGTATGTCTGTATGTCTCGGGGTTACATACTTTTAAAGTGCGATAATAACGTGAACTTAACCCCTATTTAATAAGTGTGAATTTTTTAATCTATGTTTCCTGGGAGTAGGATTTGTTATTGGTCCCAGATGTGGCTGACGAGAACGATATCCGATCGAGTACAAGTTAGAACAATATCGTTTCGGCTATACAATCTACAGCGGACTGATATTGGACTTAAATGTTTGAGAGTCAATAATAATTCAGTATAACATCAAGGTGTTACCGATATCTTTTAACTTTCAAAATGCACTAAATGCAAATTTTAACGTAATCAAATACATATATACTCTGAAAATATAAATATCAAAAACACTCTTGATCGTTGATTATGTTTTTGGAATTTCAAAATACAAAAAGATTCGAAGTCTGCAAATATATTGACAAATTCAGGGCATATACATGTTGTATAAATTCTCTTCTTCGTAATACCACTTAGTAAGTTATAATAAGAGTACATGTTTATTTGTAGCTAATTATAATATATAATTTTATCTCGTTCAACGTATTTTTCTCACCAAATATTGGCATTTCATGTCAAATACGCATTTTTCTCAATTACCATATCAATGCGTTTATATACCTACCCCAGGTTAAAATTGCCCCCTTTGGGGCAAATTTACCCCCTTGGGCGCAAATTGACCCCAAGGGTAAATATTTGACATATAAACGTAGCCCACCACAGGGTCAAGGTTAGCAAGACAATGCAAATGCTTTTAGGTTGTCTCCTGTTAATCTAAACAAATTCCAATCTTCGTCCTGTGTGAGGTTTACGGCTCCCTTAGCTTCATAGAACTCGACAGAAGATTTGTTCCAGCCCAGGACCACCCAATCTAGACGATTACAATTTCTTTCAACCGCAACTTTCGCAACAGCTTTCCACAGCCTGACACCTACGCCCTGTTGCCTGTGGCTCGGAGTAACATAGAGATCTTCAAGATACACATTCACTCCTTCCCAAGTCGAGTAGTTGAAAAAGTACAACGCATAACCAACTAGGTTTGCGTTGTCATCAGCAACGAAGCAACGGAACATCTTTTCAGGACCAAATCCATCTTTTCGCAATGTTTCAGCTCCTATCTTAGGCCCAGTTGGCATTTTCTCATAGTCAGCAAGTTCCTTCAAAAGATTCAGGACAGTTATATAAACTTTTCATGTAAGATAATGTAATATTTCACATGACTTTAAACTATATACGTTCACCCTCAGCCTTCTGTATGCTGGTATTGATCGATAGAATAAGTTACTAACCCTTTATGTAGAGTGAATGTATACATGTACGTTAGTATTGTCAGTATATACCAATTTAAACATTCAATGTGGACTGTTGACCGTGCTTACAACGGTGTATCAGTCAAGTAGAGAACTAATGGAGTCTTTCATTTTTTCGAATTTCTGATTAATTTTTAATATGATGTTGTATTTTTATATAACATTTGTATATTCATGTTTATTTCACGATCGAATGTACTATATTTTTAATGTTTATACATATTCACATGTACTATGTATGTTTCCTGTGCTGCTGTCTCTGGAAGCCTAAAAGCTAAACAAATCGATGCCATTTAATTGGATTATTTCAGTGTTAAATACTGACAAACAAAATGTCACTCACCTGAATGAGAGTTGCAATACCTTCACAGTCATCCTCTCTAGCTTCTCGTACAGTGACTTCCACTGAAACACGGGTTGTCGCCATATTTTCCAGCCGGTGAAGTAAATATTCCACACCTGTAAAATTTGCATAAAATACCGACACTAGCTCATATTAAACATAACATTTTTACCGTAGCATGTTCAAGTACAGGTGTTCAAGTCTAAGCCTATCATACATGTCATACACGCGTCAAAAGGGAAGCGATGAGTGATGTATCGCAACAGATAAGACACCGAAGATGTTTGGGAGCGCTTTGATATTTTAAAAGTTAAGTAGTTTTCTATTGTTTAAGTGTCGTGTGTGTACCCGCGGGCGTGTGTGCAAGCGAGCATGCGTGTGTGCGTGTATATTTTCTTAAAACATACATGATTTATGTAGATGTCTTGAATACAATGATATCATACAAACTCGTCGATGAAGAGAGCGGCTGAAAACCTTTATTAAAAAATCATGTATATTTCCCTGAACAGTGGTCTGTTTTTGTTGGGAATGGAATTTCTCCCACCTCAGATTATAAGTATCTTCCATGGTCGAGAGTGTAAGATAGGTTCATTCCGACCCGAGCGTAGGGTGTTTTGCGGAAAGGAGGTTTACCGAGTTTCCGCAAAACACCCTGCGCGAGGGTCGGGATGAACCCATCTTATACGAGCGGCTATGGTAGATGCTTTTTCTCCCACCTCAGTTAAACAAAATTAAGTAAAAATGTTTTTTTTTTTGCTGGAACTCATTTTTGCTTAGTGAAAATAATTGCGTATGGATATGCGATAGCACGTGGTTGTCATGGATATACGCATTCGGAACTCCTCGGCCATTTTTTCAAAAACAACCTCGGATGTATATGGACGGTTTACATACTTAAAAAGTGGTACGTTTAAGTCCGCTGCAAATAGATCGCGTAGTAATCTTATTTAGTAGTTAAAATTTATGACTTAACTCTTGGGAATCGTAATTATGTTTGCAATAATACACTTCACTGGCAATCAATTTAAACTGAGAGCAATAAATACAACTCTTAAACACTACATTTAATTAATGCTTTTATTAAAAAAAATACGGACTACTTCAACAGATGTACCGGCATACATCCGAGGTTGTTTTTGAAAAAAATGGCCGAGGAGCTCCGAATGGGATATACGCGCAGTGATCAAGTTAATGTTAATAGTCAAATCGGTCTTTTTAAATAGTTCTAAGGAAAATAAAGCATTATTTCTTGAATGGGGCCTAAAAACTGTTTTATGGTGACATTTGAAGCGAGAAATAATTAATTAGCGTTCTAAATATTACCATAAGACTTCCTTGATGCTACTGACGACAGTCTTCAACAAGGGAGGTTAAACTTAAAGTATAAACTTAAACTATATACCATGCCTTAGCTTGAACATATTAAATGCAATCCCTTTCAGCGACAACGGTGTTTTGACTCTTAAGGAATGTTTTATATCGGCAAATAGCAACTTCTGGGGAAATGGTAAAGGTGTTGCAAATCAGTAATTGTAGTAAGCAGGCTTTTATAAATACAGCAGTTCAGTCAATTAAACGTTTACCTCATTGCAGCCCCGACACGAGTTTCCGTTTGCTTAACGCACACATACTATTGGCATTGGGAATGTTATTATTGACTTCGATGAAGAACGTGCACAGCATTACAATATATATACAGGCAGGAGCACGTAGTGTTTTTGTTCTTGTTTTTTTTTTTTTTTTTTTTCAAACACGCGCACAAAGTAGTGTGCGAGTAAAGACCGTTATATAAATTAAACAACCGTTGACAATTTTACAAACTATAAGTACAAAGATGCGTCCCCCCGGAGCATATATATTTAATCAGTTTTTATTTTTAAAAATAATGTAGTAAAAAATGAATTACATCAACAACGATAATTTAATATCATCATTGTAGACGCGTCAACTATATAGTTTGCGCAATAAATCGAGGAAGCGAAGACTAACAAAAAAGAGAACGTTCGACGATTACGTAAACGGCAAATATGTTAATAACATTACATTATACCGTTTAGTTTAGTCATATTTTATTGTGCTTTTGTGTTAACATCACAACATACAAATTATACATTCACTTACAAACAAATCACACAAAACAAGAAATAGGTTGGGCTACAACATTAGTTTCAGCCCTTCCCAGGCGTTATTTTAACGTCGTATGCACTTAAGATTAAACATAGTAAAAGTAGTATATAAAATGCAACAAAGACCTTACTAAAATGACTATATTAGAAAAAAAATTGGTTGCCACCCCTAAAGGTGGTTACTTTTATATAAGTTTGGACTTTAGCTATAATCATATTGTTTTCATCATTTGTTTTATTTGCTACCCCTAATAACAGTTAAGTTATAGTTCAAGTATGAAATATACGAGTTCTTCGGAAACAAATATTTAAGCGTTCATAACCGTAATAATTGGTTCATGTAAAACAATAGTGTTCTTGGTCTTGTGTTCCTTATCCACAATCAAAATCAGGATTATCAAGAAGGAAATAAAATATATGAAGATGTGCATTTAGAATACTTCAAGCGTTTGTGATTCTTGCATGATGGATACGTAAAACTGCATGTTTGCCAACAACGATGTGCCTCCGTCAGACTGCGACTCCACTGGCGAAGAAGTGGAAAATGGAAAGGCGAATGAGATCAAAAGAGACTAATTCTGAAAAAAGGATGACGTGCACACGTGTTTTGAAATTGCAGGCTTATAACAGATGGGCGTGCATTGGTTGGAAACGATCAAAATGTCTATTGTTTACCCACGGATCCAACCGCAACGGTTAGAGATGAATCACACAGCTTTCCATAAGTTAGTATTTGATTAAAAGTTGTATAACACGAGTATTATAATATATTCATTTTTTTTATCCCGTTCAAAGTATTTTTCTCACCAAATATTGGCATTTCATGTCAAATACGCATTTTTCTCAATTACCATATAAATGCATTCAAATACCCCAGGTAAAAATTGCTCCCTTGGGCGTAAATTAACCCCAAGGGCAAATGCTTGACATATAATCTCACAGCCCCATTAGTATCAATGAAATGCTCTAACGTCACCACAGGGTCAAGGTTAGCAAGACAATGCAAATGCTTTTTGGTTGTCTCCTGTTAATCTAAACGAATTCCAATCTTCGTCCTGTGTGAGGTTAACGGCTCCCTTAGCTTCATAGAACTCAACAGCAGATGTGTTCCAGCCCAAGACCACCCAATCTAGACGATTACATTTTCTTTCAACCGCAACTTTCGCAACAGCTTTTCACAGTCTGACACCTACGCCCTGTTGCCTGTGGCTCGGAGTAACATAGAGATCATCAAGATACACATTCACTCCTTCCCAAGTCGAGTAGTTGAAAAAGTACAACGCATAACCAACTAGGTTTGCGTTGTCATCAGCAACGAAGCAACGGAATATCTTTTCAGGACCAAATCCATCTTTTCGTAATGTTTCAGCTCCTATCTTAGGCCCAGTTGGCATTTTCTGACAGTCAGCAAGTTCCTTCAAAAGATTAAGGACAGTTATATAAACTTTTCATATAAGATAATGTATTATTTCACATGACCTTAAACTATATACGTTCACCCTCAGCCTTCTGTATGCTGGTATTGATAACACGGAGGTCAATAGAATAAATTACTAACCCTTTATGTAGAGTGAATGTATACATGTACGTTAGTATTGTCAGTATATACCAATTCAAACATTCAATGTGGACTGTTGACCGTGCTTACAACGGTGTATCAGTCAAGTAGAGATATTATGGAGTCCGTACTTTTCTTTGAATTTCTGATTAATATTTAGTATGATGTTTGTATTATTATATATCACGCCTCAAAAAATAAATGACGCAACTCCATTGTTCCAGGACTGGTCACGCGGTGACCACATATTTTTCCATATAAACGTGCGTGCGTGTGTGTGTGTGTGAGCGTGCGTAAGTGTGTTTTTCTTTAAAATACATAGTTTATGTAGATGTCTTGAAGACAATATAACAAAATATGCGGTAAACTTATCATTTTATCATTATACTAGAAGTATGAAAACTCACGTCTCAAGTCGGTTGTCGTCAGATTTCCTAATTTTAATTGTGTTTGTAAGGCTCTTTTCCATTGGCTGTAGGCAATCGCCACGATTTGCCGACTCCAAGAGAATCTATAAATAGAAAACAGCGAAACGTCTCTGGCTGAAATCTTCGCTCCTTGCACTCGGAATCGGGGCGATTGAACCAGAGTATGGTACGCATAGCATCATCGCTCTGGTGAACGAAAATGGGGTATATATGCATGTATGATACTTTTTGGATAGTACGTGTCTTCTTATATAGTGAACTAAACGAATTGTTTCTTCTTCTTTTATTTGTTAGTAAATGCTGACAAACAATTAAGCGTGGTACAATATAAAACGTCACTCACCTGAACCTCAGTGTAATGCCTCCACAGTCATCCTTGATCTCTAGTTTCTTGTACAGTGACTTATTTTCTAGTATTGTAAAAAAAGCATAACATTGCTACTAAAAGGTTTGAGACGTAAATTAGATTGATTACATAGAACTTGGGGTGCGTGCATGTATAACAGTTCATTAATTAAGTGTTCAAGTGAATGAAAGCTTCTCATAAATTACCCCCACCGGAAGCACCGTCGGAAATAATCACAAGTGATAAAAGGGACAGAGGTGTCTAGCAAAAAGGTGCTTACATCGATATATTATTACCATCAAGGCCTCATAGATTACCAACACTGGAAGAGAAAATATTGCCAAAAAGGTATTTTTGTGCGAAAAACACACTTCAATTCAAAAATTTCACTTTAAGTTAAAAACAAACAAACAAACTTATTTTATGTAAAATAGGAGCGGCCGAAAGCTATCGTACTCCTCTTTTCTCATAGAGTTAATATTTCAAATGAAATTACTGAACGAGTTATAAATGGTCAGAAATATTCGTCCGAAAAAATATCATGGCGCATTGTTTCCTGATTTGTGCTCACTAAAGCCAGGATAGTGGCTTAAACATAGAAAATATATTTTAAACAATAGTTAAATAGGCAAAAAATGGATCTGCAGCTTCTGATGCCGCTTTTTATTGGAGAGATGGCGATCGATTTCCGAACAAATTTCAGTCGAGTAAAAATATTTGATGCATTGACGCATGCGCACTAAATAGTAAATAATAGCGGGATCTGCACTTATTCCGCGAAAAATAAAACGCAGTTAGAAGTCGTAACAAAAGTGCATACACAATGCCACTCGAACTAACCGAAGGTGCAATTGAGGTATTCATTTTTTTTATGTGTTCTCAATAGTTTATTCGATGCTACTCAACCCTAAAATTATAAGCTGACTTTGATTGCTTTCGTGTCCAAAGAAAAACTACAAAGCCAAGAGTGAGTATTTTACGTCGAGTATCCTACGTATTGTTTGCGCAGTATTGTATGCCATTTTTTATATCTCGTTTCAGTCCATTGTTAGTGGAGGACAGTGTGATGAGCCGCTGATTCAAATAGTGGTAAGAATATGTACTGTACATTTCTGTTTGTAAAGATACTGCACACATTAGACCACAGGAATTTGACTAGTGTTTGGTAAAAAATGTAATATTAAGTTATTATATGACGTATGACCGAAAACTGACAAAAAACAACATTTTCGGACAAAAACCTGGTCACTTATACTATCAATAAAGAAAGGACCGGCACTCCGGACGTGCCCAAAATCGGGTAAGTCACTTGATCTCAGTTTTCTTTTTCACCAACGTCGGAATCTAAACATTCTGTACATTTTTGAAAAGCCCTAATCATTTCTGTCAGTGCGATTTTCCCAGGTCGGAAAAGTTTATAGAACCCAAGGTAAAACAGTGTGTCAGAGTCAAGATCATGTAATGATGGCATATAGCGACTATTCATCGACTGTTCCAAACATATACCGACAAAGTTTGGTAAATGCAGCAATAAAAACCAACCTTTCTTGTGTTTATCATCCAAAATCAATCAAAACAAATCTACGCTAATTATTTTCTATCAATATCGGCCATTTATGTTTGCAAGCGCCTGGCTGATAGCCTTGAAGTTGACCTTGTTTTTGATTGGTAGGGCCCAGCGAAAATCCAATCGAAAACAAGGTCAACTTCAAGGCCATCAGCCAGGCGATTGCAAACATAAATGGCCGATATTGACAGAAAGTAATTAGCGGAAAGTTGTTTTCACTGAGTGTGGATGATAAACACAAGAAAGGTTGGTTTTTATTGATGCATTATACAAACTTTGTTTGTGTATGTTAGGAACAGTCGATGAATAGTCGCTTTATGCCACTGTTACATGATCTTGACTTTGATCACCAGGGTTCGACACTAACGGTAGTCCGAGACTACCAGATGTTTGGTCTGACTACAAGACATTATAAGTCAATAGTCCGTCGGACTACTAGAAGAAAGTGAATATCACATCAGTTAATTGAGCATAAAATCTTTATTACGCTTAATCTTGCGTTAAACGTGATGTCAAGAAGCCGATTATCACCGGTAAACACTCCTTGTAAAGCTTGCCGAAGATGGCTGAGCAGTTCCGGACAACGTGGACTGTTAAACGAATTTCGCGCGCATTTTGTATAGCCTTTCGATCAATGTTTAAACCAGTCAGTAGAATGTCTTTATTTAGAAAGGGAAAAACCATTTTCGCACTCTATGGTGTGTTTTAATCGTCAGACATGTGCACCTCTGCCAATGTCAGCGAGGTAGATTTGGGTCCAAGTGGCAGAATTTCTAAATCCCTTGCATTTTCAGTCAAAAACAATGAAAGATACGATGTAGACAAACACTTGACGTTTGTTACTATTTTTTAGATTTTCTGAAAATACGTCATGGTTATTATGGTTTAGGGTATTGCCAAATGTCAGTGTTTATATAAAGCAAACAGAAGGAACATTATGTCTGGCTTATGAAATCTTTTGAACTGGCTTTTAGAAGAGCAGCTGATAAATTAATCATACTGCCAAAACAGGTATAATGCAACTGTAAGTGCAGACGACGACAGAATTGTGTGCGTTAATTTTCGCGCCAAAATGTCGTAACATTTCATACATTGAAGCTAGGGCCAATAACAATTGAGAGCACGCCGATAGCGATAAGGCTACACCTACAGTGTCACGTGACCTCTTAATTAGGGACCTCCGACAAATACCCAGAAGCAGACGATAATAATTCAAAAGTTATTAATGACAATCAGATAAAAAATGCATGGAACATGGTAAAACATAGCAATAAAAGCAATATAACATTAAATAAGTTCATTATTATTAATTGTATGCAATGTTTAGTTCAGGTAGAAAAATGTCTAGACTTTAAAATAATTTATTTCTAAATAACATCGGAATTTTGTTACAGTACAATAACAGTCTCCATTTTAATTCTAATAAAGGGAAACAAGACATGTATTATAATTTCCTATCCGAAAATCAACAAAAATTGATGTTTGTATAGATCCATTGTCAAAACTCAATGGATTTCGCTGTTTTTCTTCCTTTCTCGATTCAGAATCATGTATACGTATATACTTTTTGTGACCTTAACCCTTTAGCACATAGACAAGTGGCCAGATTACACCTCCCAGTCAATAGCCATCTTACTGATAAGCAGTCCTTATCTGCATAGGTACTTTTCTGGATATTTGAAAATGAGGAAATGAATACAGCAGTATGACCTTAAAATCAATGTTACTCCAAATAATTGTGTCCAAATCTTTTTTATATGAATTCATTTTTTATAGATAATTAAATTATCTAATAAATGGTGTCAATGATGAAATATTAAATTATTTTATTTCAGCTGTGAATGTATTTTCAAGATGGATTTGTAACATTTCTTTGAAATGTCATAATTGCATTAAATCAAAGGGTAATAAAATGCTGGGATCGATCTAATTTTTATTACCCCTATCATAAAAAAGACCCATCTGGATTAAAAAGCCGACAATTTATGTTCTTGTGTATTAATACACAGAAATGTCAGGAATATCCGGTGTCATCCAGCTGAGAGATCCAGTCCAAGGTGTCTGTTTAACTTTATTACCCCCTCATAAAATTGTTTACAAAAAAAGAAAGCCGATAAATGATTTTCCGGTATGAATAAAAAGATCTAGATCAAACAAAACGCTTGCACATGACCTATTTTACAGCCAAAACTATGATGGACATTATATAAGCTTCACCGAAAATTTACCCATCATTTTCTCATTTACTAATTGTTTCTTTTGTTTGTAAACAAAATATTACCTTTAAGTAAATATAATCTCAATTGATTTTAATGGTAAACTGAACTGACGTAATATATTTAATGATTTACGCATCAATGAATTCGGGGGAAATTCCATACAGTACTTAGCTCGTGGTCTTATTACGTCACAATGGGATATCACACCTGCAATTGGGAGTATAAACACCTTCTCAATTTAGCAGACGATATTTTCAAGGGAAAATCAATACACAAAAGGTTAAACTTTAATTTTATAAACATCCGGGATATTGTTTACAAAAAGAAAGATGCAAAATTGAAATATTGAAATGACCCTATTGAAATATGCGGGCCATGCGTTTACATCCAGTAATGGATACGGTCGGCCAAATGCGTATACATCTGGTAATGAGCTATGTCGGCCAATCTCGTATACATGCGCTAAAGGGTTAAGCTATATATCAGATATTTAATTAAATTTAATAAAAAATGTAACTCACATAAACTGAGGTGTCTTTTTCACTTATATGTCAAACAAACTTAAAAGCAAACGTATATGCTTCGGATTTAAAACTTTTTGCACAATAAGGAGACAAATTTCAAAATCAAACCAAATCATAAGATATCATCAATATTGTACACTAATTCTCATAATGATATTTCTTATTTTAAGGCAATTAAAACAGAAATATACGTATATTATGTACGTTTACATTAAGACATTTTGAGAATTGAATAAGTCGACTAAACAGTCCCTTTTTATCAATTATAATTTTAGCAGCAAAGGGAAAATGTCAGTATTTTGGATTTCTTAAACTGTCTTTACTATCACTCTATTATGAGACATAATTTGTGTTAAATTATGTAACAGTGTAATAACACTACTGGTGATATGCGAGGATTGTCGGAGGTCATTGCGGATAGCAATGGCAACTGATAAGCCCTGCCTAATCTGGACGCTGATTGGTCAGTCGGGTATTGATCAGCTAGTTTGACTGACAGGCAGCGTCATGTTAATTGTTATCTTACTCCCATATAAAAAATAATTAATAGCACTTTCGGAATTTATTTCATCATGTTTTTTAAGCATTATATGATATGTCGTTTAGATTAACAAAGAATACTGAATAGTAGGATGCCAATAATCAAATATTGCTTATCAGTAGGATGTCTGTCATTTGTGCCATAACTTCTCAGTCGAGGTGTTTTAGTGTCAAGTGATTTATTGCACCATTTTCCTGAAAGTGACAGATAATGGGGTATTTTAGCATGGTTTTTAGATTTTTAATCAGGTATTTTAGCATGGTTTTAAGCATTTTTTAGGTTTTTAAATTAAATTTAAAGGCCAAAAATTGTTTTGAAGAATGTGGAAATTTTAAGATTGAGACAGATAAAAATCATGACCAATCAAAAGGTTATGCTGACAATGTTCCAAGAAGGCTAAGTCTCACAAAACACTGAAGAAATTCGCTGCAGACTTGCATTTTTTTGGACTACCAGAATTGTTGCTGGACTACCCAGATTTCGGATCCAGTAGTCCGAGGAACTACCTTGTGAAAAATGTTAGTGTCTAACCCTGATCACTTAACCCTGATCACACTGTTTTACATTGGGTTCTATAAACTTTTCCGACCTGGGAAAATCGCACTGACAGGAATGATTGTTTGCTCAATTTCTTTTTTATTTCCGAAAGAAGTGTCAAGTGTTGTATATCATTACAAAGGTTATGGATAGGGCTTTTCAAAAATGTACAGAATGTTAAGATTCCGACGTTGGTGAAAAAGAAAACTGAGATCAAAAGTGACTTACCCGATTTTGGGCATGTCCGGAGTGCCGTGACCAGGTTTTTGTCCGAAATTGTTGTTTTTTGTCAGTTTTTGTTCATATAATAACTTAATATTACATTTTTGACCAAACACTGAGTCAAATTCCTGTGGATTAGACCATCAATATACAGTAGTTGGTTGAAGACTTGGTGTTGAAGTCATATAGCTTTTTGCGAGGGAGGGGTCTCTAGTAGTCCATTCTCGACTTTCCAATAGACCATAATCCTTTGCAGCAGGGTGACTTTCAGGTAATAACGAAGTATAATAACAGCGATAAATATGGACTAATTATCATTCCAGGTTTTTTATTATTTATTTATTAACCAGGTTTTCAACGAAAACCGGGTTATAAGAATGAGGTTGTCGATGGACGGGCAGGCGGGTGTCAAACATTGGTTTCTGTTCAATAACTTTAGTTAGCATTGACCGATATTGATGAAACTTGGTGTGTAGGTAGCTTATGGAAAGAGCTAGCTTGGGATTGCTTTTGAGGGGGGTGGAGCTAAGGTCAAGGTCACTATTACTAAAAATAGAAAAATGGTTTCTGCCCAATAACTTAAGTTAGGATTGATAGATATTGACAAAATTTTGTGTGTAGGTACTAGTAGCTTATGTGAAGAGCAAGCTTGGAATTTCCTTTGAAGGGGGTGGGGTCTAGGTCACTGTTACTAAAAATAGAAAAATGGTTTTCTGCCCAATAACTTTAGTTAGCATTGATAGTGATGAATCTTAGTGTGAATATAGCTTATATGAAGCTGCAGATTGAACTTGCTCATACAAAAAATTAATTGGCTATAATTTCTGATTGCCCATAACAAAAACCTGGTTTCGTCGCATTGCGGCGCTTCTAGTTTTTATTAGATTTGTCATTTTAATGAGTTTATATTACATTATTGTGATATTATTTGAATGTCATGAGTTGTAAATCGCTTGACTGTTGACCTGGACAGTTATAGTTCTGGTGGGTGGGAGAGATGGTTCAGAAAAGATTGCGGTTACTATTCTTATTGGAGTATTATTAACAACAAAATATTCTAAAACATTTGTTTTGAAAATGAACACAAATAATACATTAGTCTGTTTTACTATCTGACAGTCATAATCAGGAATCTGTATGTACATTACCAGGTATAACTATGTAATAGTCTTATGAATGAACGTATATAAATCATTATCAATATGAATTATGATATTTATACTGCTCTGTGTATTTTATTACTGTGTAATAAACATTTTACTTAGAAAGAGTAATTACAGTATACTCAACGAGTTAGACCCACTTTCCGTTTCCCTCCGCGGATTTTTGCTATCGCGGCCAACACAATGATTTTATCGACTGTCTGCGTTCCTCGGAGTTTGAATTTAAGGCCCTCGGAGGGTGATAAGTCGACCGAAGAATAATGAACTCGTCATTCCTTTGAGGGGTTAACTCTGCGAAACTCTGCGGACACTAGATAAGAATCTACGCTGAAGTTATATTTATTTTATTAAAATTTTCAACAGCTTACAACGGCTCCAGTAATTTGCTATTATTCTTTTTCCTCTGCCGGTTTTGCATGAAGTTAGCTTACCACAAGAATGCAGTCGTATTTCACTAGTTGCACATGCATCTTATAAACATGTTTTTGCTAATGACTGATAAACACATTTCTTCCGAGAAATTCTAGGTTTTACATTTTCGGAAAATCAGGAGGTCAAACACGCGTTCAAAGTTCACAGCGCGTGGTTTTGAAGGCCTTCTTGCCTCGTTTTCTGTGGAAAATTCCATGAAACGTCATAGCTATTTTTAACCACCAATAATAAATAGTATATTCTACATTGTATTGATCATGTGCTTGACGTCAGAGGTCATGGTTCAGAATCGTGTAAATAGTCGGCTCCTTTATGATGCAATAACTTATTGGATATACTTTAATGATTCATTGTTTATAATTCAAGACAATATTCAATTGGCGTTTACGTACATAAATACAAATTAAACGTTGGTACATGTAAGAATCTTTTACGCTTAACAATGTGCATAAGCATAAAAATAAATAACTTCTAAATAAGAATGATTTCTTGCTTATCTAATTAGACTCAGAGTTCCGCTGCGGGATCATAAAATCGGACGATTCTCAACGCTATCGTTCATACTAAACTCGGCGGTAAGCCAGCCACTCGGAGGAACTCAAGGGGAATTTAGCGAGGGCAACAGTATTACCCTCGGAGGAAACCTGCGATCATCGACTTTATCCCTCGGAGTGAACGAGGAAAGTGGGTCTAACTCGTTGAGTGTACTGTATGTCATGCTGTCACCTGTGTAGTCTTCCATATGATTTGTTAATAATTAGTTATGTTTAAATATTAGTTATTCTTTTTACTCCCTTACATCTCAAGTTTGATATTTTTTATTTATGAAAAAACGTCCCGTTAAAAACAAACAACAAATTTAAACACAAAGACAGTTTACAACTTATTTATAATATTTTTTTTCTAGATATTTAGTACAAACAACAGCATTATTCACATAAAAAACTGTTTTACACTTTAACATGTACATTGAATGTCACTGAAAAAATCAAGTTGCATAGAAAACTAAGTTCTTTCCACCGATATTACATAATAATGGATATAGAAATGTCACAGCATTTTTGTCCCTTGTCGACAAATAGATTCAATCGGACATACCGTTATAAAATACAAAAATCTATCAAAGTTTTGCTAATTCTTTCGAACTTATTTTTTGACGCTATGGGCGCCGCCATATTCACAGTTGTGCCTAACTGTACGATGTTAAATCAATTTTCATTGGATAACTGCAACGAAATACTAACGCTTCATTGGCTGACCATTTGCCGGCATACTTCGGTTTTAACCGTTAAGCATTAATCATGTCTGATATTTCGGAAACTTTAAACTTTCGGACAGGCACGCATTCTTTCTATTATAGTGGGGACAATATATGAGCAAAACATTAATGATGATTACACAAACACAGCTCTTGAGTTCCAAAATATAATGCTGAAGCCTGACATTAAAATACTGGACGGGAAATTTCAAAAGATTCAACTAACCTGTGTTTTTATAAGTCTTTTTACAAAGACGACAAATGGCGATGTTCATATTCAAATTGTCCTTCGACGGTGGCAAATTTAATATCTCCGACTCTCTATTGCCGTCTGCTAGAGCGGCCATTTTGCGGTACCCGTGAGTATTCGTACCCGCTATCGACTCGGAGAAAACACAATCGATTATCGGAATCGGTTGGGCTTTTCTAGCCGTTAATCGATTATACCCACTAATCGGCCCATCACTAGCTAGTGCCTGTTGAAACACTATTATTGGTTGGGCATCTATTGCTTACTGGACTGCTATATTGGATGGACCATATGTTTTGGTTGAACAATTAAAAATGGTTGTACCGGAAGTGTTGGTTGGACCACCAATGTTGTTTGGACTGCTTGTTGGACAGAATGTGTGATGGACAACTAGTGTTATTTGAATCACTGTTGGATAGACAGCTATTGTTTATCAGACAGCTATAATCAGGCCAAAAAAAAATACCTGTGTTTCCGGTAACCCGACCGACCCTATTTTTTCCTTGCCGACCCTAATTTTTTTTTAGGCATAAAAGTAAAAAATCAAAAATTAAATATACATGTATCATTTTATTTTTGTTGTTTTTTTAACAGGGTTCTTTTCAACCCTGTTCAGTATAGCCACAAACTCGACATGAAAATATGTATGATCTTGCTGGACATGAGCCTATTGTTTCTGGAAATTTCCATATGTACCAAGTTTCATTTAAATCTCAAAGCTGTTTGAATTTGTGCCAAGAAAATATTCGGCCTACAGTACGCTAACGACACCTAGGCTTATTGACTTGAACAATACTTAAGTAACATCATAGGAAAAAGCTCGAACCAAGGGCTGCCGGTATACTAGCACGGCGCTCCTACAAACTAAGTTAACCGGGTGGCTAGTTACTGCCCACAAATGTTAACTCGATTTTATGCCTTTTTAATATTAACCATGGGAGTTGAACAATCATTGGAATAAAAAGATCGTAGACAATCGTATTAATAACAACGGTATTTTTTACAATTTAATAATAACATTAAACATTATATAATTCAAAAACAATAAATTGTCCTTGGTATGCAATAATCCCTTTAAAGGTTCGTTTGCCAAGGGTTAAAAAAACACCTTGCTTCTTTTTGAAAAATCTCTTGTTCGACTGTTATCGGCTATGAAGTGTTGTTTCACATCCTGTGTCATAATTTTCAGTTCAAAAAGTCTACTTTTTGTACCAAACAATCTATGTCACTTGTGTGCATTTCTTTAGTCCTTGCAGTCAAGGAAAGTTTTCATTCACAGGGGTCGACACTAAACATTTTCCTAAGGGATCCCGAAGGGACACCAACATCTGAAATCAGGTGTCCCTTCCTGAAATTAAAGAGTCCCTTCCATTTTTTACATTTTTTTCATTAATGAGCCTGTTTTAATATTAAATTGAACATACAAATCCAGTGCCTTTTACTTTTCAATTTGTAATTCAAGTATACACCATATTATACATGTTTTCAACAGCATGCAATGACAAGTTAGTTAAAGCACAATGTCACCCATGTGAACCTCTGGCAATGGAAGAGAGGAAGATTTGGGTCTTAAGTCGGTAGATTGGGTTCAAAAGTGGTAGAATGTCTAAGTCACACAATGGGTTCAATGTAAATAAAAACTTGATGTTGTTACTATTTTTAGATTTTCGGAAAATACGCATTAAAAATGCCATGGTTCAGGGTCTTGTCAGATGTCATTGCTTTTGATTGAAAAACAGTAGGAATATTACATCTGGCTTGTGAATCAATCAGACTGCCCAACAAGTTTAGTGCATACTGGAAGAGCAGACAACTGGAAAATAGTATATGTTTATTTTCGCGCCAAAATGTCATAATTTTTTATCCATTGATTGAAGATAAATAATAAAACTTTGGAAATTTTATTTCTATAATGTTTTGATCAAGGCATAAAACAAAGAATGCTGAATAGTAGGATGGCTTCCCAGTAAACTAGTTCCGTAGGATGCCAGTCTTTTGTGCCGTAAATGTTACTGTAACAACTCGATGGTCGCATCATTAAGGCATCAAAGTGAGCAGTTTTGGCATCTTTTTGGGCGGTTCTGACACATGAGCAAACTAGTCACCATAATTATTGTACCGATTATAAAAGTCCGTCACCTCTGACACCATAATTATTGTACCGATTATTTAAGTCCGTCACCTCTGACCTTGTTGATAATGTAAACAACAAAGCGGAAGCGTTTAACCGCATGCGCACTGTGAAATGACCTGTTTATTTATAGATTCATGACGTAATTATAGTGAAAAGGTCAGCCATACTTTCGCTTTAGTGTGTGCAACGTATTAATATTAATATCTTTTTTACATGCACTGTCAAGAAAGTTAGGGGGACCCAAATTTAGGTAATTAATTCATGAAACGCTATTTATTTATTGATATTTAGCTTTTATCGGTCAAAATTTAAGTGTCCCGACAGAATACCGGACTTTGAAGTTCAGGTGTTTCTCCGGAAAAATTGGTGTCCTTGGGATCCCGGGACCCCGTTAGTGTCGAACACTGCATTCATATTGACACACTTCATTTATTTCATCTCTGTTCTTGAACTGAATCCAGTCTCTTGTGTTTTGCACAAAAATATCTTGATATTGAAAACCACTGATATAGAAGGTGCTATCAGATCAATGGTACATTGTATCAACTGCCTACTCCTGTTGAGCATCAACTTGGCGGACTCAAACATCCAGAATGGACATCTCTGAAAATAATTAAACAAGTTTTATCATCATCCAAGTTAGCAAGAAAAATAAAAATATAAAAGACTCTAAAGGAGCCGTTAAAGCTGCACTCTCAAAGATTTACTGTTTTGACAACTTTTTTTATTTGTTGTCTTGGAATGAGGCAATTTCTGCATAAATATCTGCAAACTTGTGATATAAGTCTGCTGACAAAAAAAACAGACCACCGATTTTCATATGTCCATTTGAAAATTATTATTTTATGGCTAATTTTAAAAGCGTTACTAACAGTTTAAGAAAAATACATTAAAAATATTTTTTACTTAAATATGAAAATCTGCGATCTGATGTTTTGTCAGCAGTCTAATATCACTGGTTTTCTTGCACGTTTGCATAAATTGGCTCATTCGAAGACAAAAAATAAAAGCTTTAATATCAGTCAGATATTTAAATAGTTACAATTTACTAGTATATTATTTATAAGCTGCTATTCTATGACCTGAATATTTGTTTATATACAGCACAGCAGTCAGTATTCAAATGCCCTTCTTAATCACATTATGCTTTAAGCTTCTTGACTGATTAAAAGTTGCATATTTTAACAATTTCACGCTAATTGCAAAATATCATTCATTTAATTTAATAACAAACTCAACAAACCACAATTTAAGGCATACTTCATAACAATCAATATGTATTTGAAGTCTTTGAGAACTACTATGGAAGTCTACCATTATATTTGTTATTTTACAATTTTGAATGTTTATAATGTTCAGTGTGAGCAAAAGGGATTTTAAATGGACATGACTTGTGTTATTAGTAGGTATTTCTTGAAAATCTTCCTGGCATGCACATGTTGGTACTATGAATATATTGCTGTGAGGTGATTTTTTTGGTTTTCACAGGGAACGAAACTGATATCTGGTGGAAGTGGTGGGAGTGACAGATATCGCCTGCTGCTATCAGATGGCAAACACAGCTACTCCCGTAAGACTGGTTTTGACACCAATTACGAAACCACTCCTATAGTCTTGTAACTGTGTTGTCATGTTTAGTGAATTGCAGAAATATTGATGTAAAATACTTGATATTTACGAGCTCAAGATTTCTGTAGTTACATCAAGTATGACACAAAGTAGATACATGATGCTTTAGTGTTGGTGTAAAATGTGTAATACATTGTCAATTTTCAACTAGCATTTATGTCAGACACAATTAAATGCATATTTATTTATTTTAAATGATGTAGATGATGTACAATTCCAGATGCAATGTTGGCCACCCAGCTGAACACGAAGATGGCAAGTGGAGAGATGGACAACCATTGTGTGGTCAGGGTGAAGCAGTACATCTGTAACACGCTTCAGGGAGACAGGTACTTGTCATCCATATTATGATTTTCATCTATATGTTTGAAACATTAAATCATAGCTGACCAACTCTACAAGAGTCGACTCCCCATTAAAACCATGTTTTAATGCTTCTCTGATATTTAAAAGAGTGTTTATAAATGTTCAATGAAGACCAGGAACAAACAACATCTGAAGCCAAAGATATTTTTTTTATTTAATTGTATGCCCAAATTTATTTTGAATGACATAAAAAAAAATAATAAACAGGAATTCATATTTGCAGGAGAGTTATGATTCTTCTTGATGTTGATGTGATTGCCAAAGGATTGGAGATTGGAGGTCGTCTTGGCAACCCACAGCCATTCAAAGCTGGTCAAGCATCAGAGAACATAGCACCCACAAATAACCAGGCACCAGCTTCGAAAAACATCCCTAATGGAGTGGCGAAAACCAACAGTGCCCCAGGTATTGGCAGTCACAATGTTAAAACAAGATATGAAAAGGGAGAAGTTAAAAGTAAAGATGAATCTGTTGTACTTGATTTGGTATATGATTATGAAAAGGACTTTGATTCTTCTCAGTACATTTTTGACAAGTTTGATCCTTCCAAGCTTTGTAAATCTTGTTCAGAATATAAAGGAAATGATCAGTTGCCTAGTAAAGTTGATGATAAGATTCCTTCATTTGGAAATAAGTACAGTACTGCTGCTAACGGTATTAAAAGTAAGCAATCTAATCTGAATAAATTTGAATTGAAACATGAAAGTGAAAATAGTAAGGTCTATGTTCCAAAATGTTTGCCTGTGAAAGTGAAAAATTGGCCTGAGGATGTTTTGGTAAAGAAGGCTTTCCTTATTGTTTGTGGTGCTTTTAATGATTACACCTAAATTTACCTTCTATTTTTAGCTCTACTGGCCAAAGGCCAGAAGAGCTTATGCGATGGTAATGTGTATGTAGTATGTGCGTCTGTAAACAATTCCTTGTTCACACGATACAGCATTCAGTTTTGATTATATCTCGATGAAACTTGTACAGTATCTTCATATCCATTAGAGCTTGGTTTCTTTCGAAAACCAGCCAGATCCGCCCATGCATGCCTTGATTATGGGCCTTGATAGTATAAAAAATCAGTGCCTGTAAACAATTCCTTATTAACACGATACAGCCTTCAGTTTTGATTGTATTTTGATGAAACTTGTACAGTATCTACATATCCATTAGAGCTCGGTTCCTTTCGAAAACCAGCCAGATCCGCCCATGCATGCCTAGATATGGGCCTTGATAGTATAAAAAATCAGTGCGCCTGTAAACAATTCCTTGTTAACACGATACAGCCTTCAGTTTTGATTGTATCTTGATGAAACTTGTACAGTATTTGGATATCCATTAGAGCTCGATTCCTTTCGAAAACCTTACTTGATAGTATAGAAAATGCTATTGTGTAAAAAATGCTTGCGAACATGATACATTCTTCAGTTTTGATTGAATCTCGATGAAACTTGTACAGTATTTGGATATCCATTAGAGCTCGATTCCTTTCGAAAACCTTACTTGATAGTATAGAAAATGCTATTGTGTAAAAAATGCTTGCGAACATGATACATTCTTCAGTTTTGATTGAATCTCGATGAAACTTGTACAGTATTCAGATATCCATAAGAGGTTGGTTCTATTGGAAAACAGTGATGTTGACCACACAAACCCAGCCAGCAGAGCATAGGCCCTTTTGGGCCTTTTGTTTGTATCTCTATGTGGAGCATGTCCGACATATTCAGAATTGTTTTCTGATTATGTCTAGTTAAATATCAATCTGTAAATTCAGAACACAAGGTGATGCCACCATATATTGTTGTGTATTCATCAGTATTTTATAAGTGTTATATTTTCTTGTTCTGTTCACCTCCTTTGATTCTCTTTTTTTGATTTTAATTTGTTCGTATTTCGAGTTAATAAAACCTTGTAAGTCATTGCTATGTTCATTTCATATTCTCGTTTCCACATTACGAAAGGAGAAAGGAAACATTTAGTTTTGTGTCTTATCCCAGACAACGCCAAAAACCGTCGGTCCGACAGTCCTTACCGGTAAAATTTGACTCGGTCCGACTAAATTTGTGATTGGGTTGGTCCGTCTTACCGACATGTTTCACAGCCAGATGTAAAAAATAATGAAGATTTAATCTTAATCAATTATCAAACACCGCTTAAAAGTAAGAATAATTTATAAGTAAGAATAATTTATTTTGGTAACAGGAAATAGCGTTTTTATCGATGATATTGTCAAATAACCATTTGTTTACAAATCCGATGTCGTTTTCCGGTAGTGTAGCTGACTAGCTCTGTGAACTGTTATTTGTGTTCAAGTTTAACTGGTTAATATCTTAATACCTTTTTATTTCTTGTAAATGTAAAATTAGCAACAGAGGCTTTGAAAAAGCAAGTTTTCAAACAAAAATTGTCAGACCTGCAAATTTTCTTTCGGACCGACAAAAAATCAGAGGCTGTTGGTCCAAATAACCGAGACTTTTTCTGAACTTTCGCGATGTCTGATATCCAACATCTGCTTTCTGATTTTGACAGCTTATTTGAAAGGATATTTTTCTTATAACTCAGTAATTTCAGCCAGTCAGCACCTAATGAGGAATGACATTATCTAGCTTGACCTCCTATTTTAGCAGGCAATGACCACAAGTTTCTTGCAAAATAGAAATAATGCCATAGGCCAATCATAAATTGTTTTCCATCTCCTGACTTACCCCCGTAAATTGTTGTGACCCATAACATATTCTGGCGAAATGGAATGCAATATAAAATCTTGTATAATTTGACTGGAGCGAAATCATAGATTTATCAACAGCTATTATTCTGTTTTGACATGAGACTGAACAACCTTGATTAAGAAACGTTCAGAACTGTTTATTCAAGGAAGAGACTTATTGCCCAGGATAAACTATTTCACAAATTTTTTACAAAAAAAAGAGAACAGTGTCATTTTGTTTTCACTATTTTACTTACCTATCTACATTACATAATTTTCATGGATTGTGGTGATGGGGAAAAAGACAATATTTGAACATTGGCTTTACGGTTAGTTAAAACATTAACATACCTCACATATGTATGGCCAATCAGGGATGTGATTTGTTCGCGGAATTCCGCGGATCTTATGCCCCAGGGACCCCCCCCCCCCCAAAAAAAAAAAAAAAAAAAAAATATATATATATATATATATATATATATATATATATATATAGGTATATATAAATATTTTTTATTTTTTTAAATTTTTTTTTGTAGCTGATTATTTTTTTTTGTAGCTGATTAAAAAAGTTACTAGAGTGCTTTTGTTTGTTAAGTGTTGATATTCCTGTGTGGTTTAAATTTCAAGTCAAAAGAGCTTCTAAAAAGCCACTTTTTCTTCTAAGGCAGTGTGCTTTTGACCCCAAAAGTGCCATAAGAACCCATGGCCGAAATGGTTTCAGCCCTTCAGCTGCCAGGTCAATCACATCCCTGCCAATGCACATCGTTATAATATCTTTAAAAAAAAAACTGAAAAGAAAATTGACGAGCATTCTCAGTTTTAAAAAATATCGTATTTTTTATGAGAAATGTAAACCCACGTTATGCCTTAACAGTGCTGTCCAACTCGGCTAAAAGCCCACCCCCATCAAAACCAGGGTTCAACGTTCGATCAGGGGGTACACCAGGAACTCCAGGCAGTAATAGAATACACAGCATTGCCAGTCTCACACCATACCAGAATAGGTGAGCATTGTCAAGTAGTTCCAGCCTTTGTTAGTGTGCCTTTATTTTCTGAGAAAAAGCAGGAATCGGCTTTAGTAGCCTTGGTGTCATCATCAGCCACTCTGATGTATAACAATGTGAATGTTTACATGCCATTTGTTACATAAGATTGTAACATGCTAAATACTGCTGATGTGTAATTTCCCATCAGTAGCATCATTTTCTTGAATATTTGTTACATACCATTACAAAGCATACACAATCCATAAAAATACTAGTCTCTAGCATGCTTATAAGTTTTAATAGTTGTGATTTTCAATTAACCTGTGTTACAAATTTTCTGAAGAATCAAATGTCATTTATTTAACTTTTCCAAAATTCACTAGGTGGCGTATTCGTGCCCGAGTGACCCAGAAAAGTAACATTCGTACTTGGAGCAATTCCCGTGGGGAGGGGAAGTTGTTCAGCGTCAATCTGCTGGATGAGAGTGGGGAAATTCGAGCTACGGGATTCACAGATACTGTTGACAAGTATTATAACATGTTGGAAGTCAACAAGGTAAGTTACACAGCTGTACAAATTAAAAAAATAACATGCCCTCACTGATAAAATGCTTTCAGTACTTGCTCAAATTCTCGATTTTATACAGCAGGGCTTTTGGAAAGTAATGTCTAGCACAGAATAAGAACTCAGGCTTGTCCATCGAAAGGCCAATTTTGATGTGATGACATTAAATACATAAAATGATGACATTTTGCAAGACCTTTCCTTAAAGTTGCAGGCTGCCTTGATATGAATACATGCTTATTCATAACTGTTAATTATTATTTCATCAAAAAGTACAATGAAAAATACTATTTCAATACAATTTTTTAGCTCACTTGAGCAATGTGAGCTATACGCATTGCCTGGCATACAACGTCTGTCAACCGGCATGTCCCCCTAAACCGCTTTTATGTAGCATCATATAGTAGTGCTCTATCAACTTCGTGATCATAGGGTCACAAGTTTCCTATAGTCTAACATAAGAACATTTGAAACTAATAGGCCCAGACTCTTGGTATTTTGTGAAGAGCATCATACAGTGGTCTTAAACCAAGTTTGTTCAAAATATGCCCCTGGGGACAAAACTGGTTCTCAGGTTCACAAGTTTCCTATAGACTTATATGAAGAAACTTTGAAAATCTTCTTTTCTGAAATCACTAGGCATTGTATGTAGCATGTGTTGATATTTTGTATGTAGCAACATAAAGTGGTCCTCCACCAGGTTGATTCAAATTATGCCACACACTGGGATCACAAGTTTCCTATAGACTTATATAGGGAAATCTTTGAAAATCTTCTTTTCTCAAACCACACATATGTAGAGTGTAAGTGTGATATCGACAACGATTTTTTCGTTACTACAAATTAAAATGACGTAAGCGGTGCACTCAGCTTTCAGACTATGTAGTTAATCAAGGGTGTCGCTGTTGATATCCTATATATGACTAGGTTAATTAATTCGGATTGTTAATACTTTTGCGGATTAACAATGACAAATGCTTTTATCTTTAAAACAGTATTTAACCAGCAATGGTTCTTTATTACAATTTAAATTTAACAGTTTGGTAATCAATAAACGGATATGTCATGTAATGATTGACCATGACATAGCATATTGCCATGTGAAAACATGGAACCATTTTAACACTTAATCAGGATAGCTGCAAGCACATAATTAACACAAAGTTTGTTTAATTGTGTCTTTTGGGACCTACCAATACACATGATTGGACTGATTACAAGCGTCTGCTAATTAACAGATAGGCTATAGAGTGATCAGCGTAGCAGAAAAAGCAGCTGGTTGCATTGGTCTGATGGTAACTAAGACACTTTTATGACCTATTGGGGGTAGTTTTGAATGTGTGAATGACCCATGAATGTTTGTGTATTACAATTTCTACAAGTTTTACTGACAGTCATTTTGGATCGAAATTATAAAAAAAAAATGAGAAAATTTTGGACCGATTTTTTTTTACACTTTTTGAAACTGAAATTGGTCTGGCTTGGTCAAAATCGGTCCAGACCGGCAAATTGCCCGTTTTTAGAAGCCCTGATGTAGACCTTTCATATTTGTTATATAGCATCATTTGACGATCCTCTACCAAGTTTGTTCAAATTATGTCCCTTGGGCTAATGCTGGCCCCAACCCTGTTGACCTACTGTCTTATTTTAAGTTATAGACAGATATGAAATATGGACCATGTGTACAGTTTTGAAGACAACTATCAATGTTGTCCATGGAATACCTTGACTGTGACCTTTTGACCTATTTTCATATTTTGAAAATTGGGTCATGTGTACAGTTTTGAAAACATATATGAATGTTTTGCTTGGATGACTTGACTGACTTTTGACTTACTTTCTTATTTTTGAAGCTTTAGCAATGAAATTTTGACCATTACATTGCCATTTACTGATAAACTCATTCATTCTCACAAAAACAAAGTTTTAAAACTTTCACTCGGGTGGGCGATTTATGGCCTTCTTGTTTTCTAAAGGATTTGATTGGAAGCTTATGTCTTATAAAGATCATCTTGGCAACCGTGACATACTAAATGGAAACATGAAAAGGCTGTTCATAATTACTTTTTAGCAACAGTTAACATGTACATGTGTGTTCATGTAGTTCAACCACATTACAGGTGTACTACATCAGCAAAGCCACCCTGAAGACAGCCAACAAGCAGTACACATCAGTGAAGAATGATTATGAGATGACGTTCAACTCGGACTCAATGATTGAACCGTGTGAGGAGCAGACAGACCTGCCATCTCTCTCCTTTGACTTCGTCAAGATTGATGCACTGGAGTCGAAACAACCACAAGCAGTTATTGGTAGGTCATCGCTTCCTTGTCATTTACACAAAAAATATAAGCTAACTGTTGTTGTGCATTTGAGTTGCATTGAAACCTGAAACGTATGAACTTTCAAATTTATAAATTCTATATATGCCTATCAATGTATTTGTCAACAAACAGAATTGAATTGAATCAGTAGAATTACACTGACTTCAAATCATTGGTTCTATTCCATGCTGAGCAAATTCCAGAGATGTATTTGTGGACATGCATGATAAGAGTTGAACTAGCTTGAATGTACCGTAGTTTCAAAATTCAGTTCATATCAGTCCATAAATACAATAACCTCAGCAATCAGCGCTGTTTTCAGATGTGATAGGTGTGGTAAAACAGGTGAATGATCTGGCAAACATAACCACAAAGGCGGGGAAAGAGCTGTCTAAACGAGACATCCAGCTGGCTGACCAGTCAGGAATGGTCGTCAACCTTACTCTCTGGGGAAATGATGTGAGTGTCAGTGGTTCCATTAACATACAATTTGATTAAAAAAAAATATAGTGCCAGTTTTGTCCTTTAAGGGAAAATGTTTCACAATAATTAAGCTGATAGATTTTCAAATTCATACACTACTAAGATTTGTTACAAATTTTTAAGGTTTTGAATAATTTTGCGATCTGTGGCTTAGTCAGAGAACTTTGACAGCGAGGACAAGTCAGTGATTGCATGTTAGATTTGCTGATTATCAGACTTGGGCAGCTGATTAGCCTATTAGAGGTTAAAAGATCCGTCTGGTAAACCAGTGTCACTTTTATTGAGTAGTCAGATAATCATAAGAGTAAAACAATGTTATCTAAACATAGGCCGAGACGTTTAATGGAGAGGACAACCCAGTGATAGCCTGCAAGGGCTGTCGACTGTCAGACTGGGGTGGCCGATCCCTGTCACTCTTGTCGAGCAGTCAGATGATGCTAAATCCAGACCTGCGAGAGGCGGCAATGCTGAAGGGCTGGTGGAGTCGGGAGGGATGTAACAAGGAGTTCCAGTCATACCGGTCTGAAGGAGGCGCTGGCGCAGGAGGTAAGTGGGGTCAGGTTTAAAAGTTACAGTGATTGAAATAAAATAATCCTGGATAAAGTAGTTCCATTAGTTTGATACTTTCAGTGATTAAAATTATATGATGCTAGTGGCTTAGCATTCTATACTGAATGAAAGGATAGGAGGACTCCATACAACGTTTTGTCAGCCTCAAACCTGGAACATGTCATAAGTTTTTGATTTTTGCCCCCATTTCAAGGTGGAAGTACTAACTGGAAGTTGTTAGGTCAGTTGAAGAACGAGAATATCGGCCAGGACAAGGCAGACTACTTTACATCCAGGGGAACTGTTGTCTTCTTAAGAAAGGAGAACTCCATGTATCAGGTAGAGTGTTTTTTTGGGGGGGAAATTTGGCCCCATTCCCCTCCTAAAAAGGTGTATATTTTTCCCCTACTAAGGTAAAATAATTCACTTAAAATTTATTTATAAGCTTGACTAATCGAAGAATAAGAAGAAGTATCAGTGCTCCAGCTAGCCCGTTATTTGAGGGGGGACCGCCCGTGCCCCTTTTCTTACCGCCCTGCCCCTTTTTTGGGTAGTGCCTTTTTTTTACAAATTCTATTAGTGTCATCTTTCCCGTTAGTGCCTTTTTTACTCTTGAAATCATCACAAACGATTGGCAGCCCTTTATCGGCTGTCATAATTAAGACAAATTACGCTATACTTTTGATAAGTGTTCCCGCTAGATGTCACCATGCTGCCCCATTTACTGCTTAAAATATGCTGTACTGCCCTTTCATCTTCCCATTTGCCTTTTCCGTGTCATATGACAGCTTATTGTGTATTTGTGTAATGAGCAGAGGACCTGTGTATTCATAATTGGTCATCTTGTAATCCCATAATTAGGAAGAGACAAATATTGTAACATCGCCAGGAGGCAGAGCAATTGAATGTCAGCTAATCAGAATATTCATTGAGAACTCTCATTCAATGATGAAAGTTTGTAAAATGCGATAGAAAATGCAGAGATGGTGAAAAATGTTGTCAAGCACTATTAAACCTTATATAATAATTGTTAATTGTATTGTGCAGAAGAAACTCGCCATTTTAAACATTGTTGATTTGAAGCAGACGTTCACTGCTGATTTGTAAACATAGGAAAGGTGCCGCTTACACAATCAAATTCATCATTTTTCAGTTAATGTTTTGAAAGTTTATTTGTATAATTTGTATAATTCATGATGAAAATTTCTTAATAACCCACAAAAATATTCGGATGCTTTATGTAGCGTTTACCTATCATGTCTACTACGATCATGTCTAAATTCACCGCAACCGCCATTTTGTCAGAACAAATTTCTGGGTCATTTTTATCTCGACTATTCGAAGAATAGGTGGGCTATACTACTCGCCTCGGCGTCGGCGTCCGGTTCAAGTTTTAGGGCAAGTTTGGATTTTCACTTATAAGTCCAATACCTTTCATTCAATTGAGTTAATACTTCACACAGTCGTTCAGGGCCATCACATGATGAGGTTGGATAACTCCATATTATTCTTTACACAGATTATGGCCCCTGATTGACTATGAAACTTAGGTTAAAGTTCTAGGGCAGGTTGGGATATTTATAAATAACTTATATACCCTTTGTTGAATTGACTTAATACTTCACACAGTCGTCGTTCAGGACCATCACACAATGAGGTTACATAACTCCATATTATCATTAATACAAGGTATGGCCCCTGATTGACTGTGGAACTTAGGTTAAAGTTTTAGGGCAGGTTGGGATATTTATTAATTACTTCTATACCTGTCATTCAATTGACTTAATACTTCACACAATTGTTCAGGACCATCACCCAATGAGGTTACATAACTCCATATCCTTAATACAAGTTATGGCCCCTGATTGACTTAGGTTAAAGTTTTAGGCAAGTAAAAGTTAAGGACATGTTGGGATTTTAATAAAAAAAACTTCTATACCTTTCATTAAATGCACTTAAAGACCTAGATCGGTTGTCCTGGAGAACTGGTCTGTGATTAACAGGAGGAATTAACACAAGCTGGGTAATGGGTCATTGAAAAGCAGTTTGCTGGTCATAATCATTATTAGCACGGGTCAGTCTGGAATTTTTGTGCTTGGGTAAAGAGAAGAAATATATGAACCCAAATAGTTTAGAGTATGTTTATAGCTTTTTATATTATAATGCAAGGCTATGTAAATTAAATTAAATAAAATTTAATTCAATACATTATTACCATCAATATTGAGTATATGTAATAGGACAATGACAAAAAAACATAAATATAAAAAAACATATAATAGAAGAAGAAGAAGAAGACTTTATTATGCAAACAAATCTGACAAGATCCATAGGATAGCAGAATTAACAACAAAGTATAATAATAATATACTGGTACAGATGTCATCCGGCATAGTAAGTTTACATAATATATTCAAAATAGCAATATGAAACTTATATACTTGAAGGAAAAAAAAATCATGTCGGGAGAGACAACATGTATTCGATTCAATTTGTATTAGGTAAAAGCACGTCAGTCATATACTAAATGGCGTCTTATTTCAAAGGCCTTAAAAGTAAATGTGGCAAGATTTTTTAATTTGACTGAACTTTCACTATTTATCAATTGCATAAACTTGAAGAAACTTGGATTACGCCAAAAGTAGTTGTTTATATATTTTTTTCTGATATCTTTATAACTATCGCATTGCAGAACAAAATGAAATTCATCTTCCATAATATATAAAGAAGTTTTGTACAAATAATTGTTACATGATAAATGTGAAAATATGCATACCAATAATACAAATTAAATTTGATGCAGGTATACAATGTGTAAAAATCTAATTAAAAACTTTTCAAAATGAAAAAGAAGGTATTTTAATTCTACACATTGTATTCAAACGTTATACAGGGTATAATACATACAGCTGTAAGGTACAGCCTCGTATATCACTGGTTGTAGTATAACAGAGGTTATTGAGACTGTAATAATTATGCACATACATTTGGCTGTACATTATAAATTATATTTTCGAGAAAAAAAGTATAAATATTATACTTATAAATATTAATCATTGCGATAACGTTGTAGTCATAAGAAGGTACAAAATATTTTAAATTTCCTCATCATAATGATCAGCATTATCTACATTTTGGTCAATTGCTTCTTGTATGATCTGTCCATCTGATTTCACACTTAAAAGGAGAGACCTGGGCCATATTCAATAAACAACTTAGATCAATCTTAAATTTAAGAGTGAAATCTAAGCTTTTTGATTAGACTGTAAAATAAATTGACCAATCAACTGAATGGAATCACTGTGGCATGTCTAAGGTTAAGGATAAGAGCTATATTGAATACCACCCCAGATGTCATTTACAAATTTGTACGTTTTTTTCTTATATGCTTTTTTCCCCAAGGTTTCTACGATTATGCTGAACAATTTTGTCGTTTGGACCAGGACGTGTATGGTCCATCAATATGCTCGTTCAAGCTAAGCGTTGCTAGATCTATCCTGGTTTGGTAGCTTGAATTTTTATAGTGTTTTCGTTTGCCCAAGTAAACTGTTGTTGAAACATTAAACATAAAATGTGTCTTTTGTGTCTTTTGATAGTGCATTGTCTGCAGCATTTTTATAAAGAGTGAGACTATGGAGGAAATTCTGCAAAAGTCTTACAGCCACTGGGTCTCGTAACACAATATAGTCCGGAACAAAGTCCAGTGTTTTGCATTGTAACTGCATGACAATTTTCATGAACATTTTGAAAATGAGGTCACAGTGACCTTGAACGAAAAAAACTTGTCTTGTGATAACTTGACAATGCCTGCACCCATGGCCCTCAAACTTGACATTTAGGTTTCTGATGACCAGCTGATGACTGGATTTTGAGTTCATAGAGTCAAAGGTCATGACGGTCATAACACACTTTATCCTCACACTTAAATGGTCATAATCTTAAAACAGCAACAGCTGTCATTTCGGTCCATGCATATTTCATTCAATTGCCCATATAATCCTGACAACATGGCGCTCGGGGGGGGGGGGGGGGGCATAATGTTTGACAAACATCTCTTGTTTATTTTTTTATTTCTTTTGTGTTTTTTTTTATTATGCCCCCCTTCGAAGAAGAGGGGTTATATTGCTTTGCACAGGCATGTCGGTAGACCAAAGCTTGTCCGAGTGATAACTCAACAATTCCTGGACATATGGTCATCAAATTTCACATGAAGGTTGGGCCTGACCAGTAGATGACCCCTATTGATTTTGGGGGTCATCAGGTCAAAGGTCAAGGTCACAGTGACCTTTAATGGTAAAATAATTTTAAAGCTTGTCCGAGTGATAACTCAACAATGCCTGCACCCATGGCCCTCAAACTTGACATGGAAATTGGGCCTGACCAGTAGATGACCCCTATTGTTTTGGGGGTCATCAGGCCAAAGGTCAAGGTCACAGTGACCTTGAATGATAAAAAGGTTGTCCGAGTGATAACGTGACAATGCCTGCACCCATGGCCCTCAAACTTGACTTGGAGGTTGGGCCTGACCAGTAGCTGACCCCTATTGTTTTTTGGGGCTTATCAGGTCAAAGGTCAAGTTCACAGTGACCTTGAATGGTAAAAGGTTGTCCGAGTGATAACTCAACAATGCCTGCACCCATGGCCCTCATAATTGAATTGGAGGTTGGGCCTGACCAGTAGAAGGCCCTTATTGTTTTTAGCTCCACTGGCCGAAGGCCATGGAGCTTATGTCGTCACAGTTTGTCCGTCGTGAGTGCGTGCGTGCGTAAACTTTTACTTTAAACGACATCTCCTCTGAAACTGATAAGCGGATTTTGACAAAACTTCACAGGAATGTTCCTTTGGTGGTCCTTTACCAAAATTGCTCAAATGGTTCCGGTCCATTGCACAATATGGCCGCCAGAGCTAAAAATAGCAAAATCTTTAAACGACATCTCCTCTGAAACGGTTCGGCAGATTTTGATGAAACTTGACAGTAATGTTCCTTGGGTGGTCCTTTATTAAAATTGCTCAAATGGTTCTGGTCCATTGCACAATATGGCCGCCACAGCTAAAAATAGCAAAATCTTTAAACGACATCTCCTCTGAAACGGATAGGCAGATTTTGATGAAACTTGACAGAATTGTTCCTTGGGTGGTCCTTAACCAAAATTGCTCAAATGGTTCCGGTCCGCTGCACAACATGGCTGCCAGGGCAAAAAGATAGAAAAACCTTTAAAGAACATCTTCTCAGAAACCGATGATCAGATTTTGATGAAACTTAACAGAAATGTTCCTTGGATGGTCCTTTACCAAAATTGCTCAAATGGTTCTGGTCCATTGCACAATATGGCCGCCAGAGCTAAAAATAGCAAAATCTTTAAACGACATCTCCTCTGAAACGGTTCGGCAGATTTTGATGAAACTTGACAGTAATGTTCCTTGGGTGGTCCTTTATTAAAATTGCTCAAATGGTTCTGGTCCATTGCACAATATGGCCGCCACAGCTAAAAATAGCAAAATCTTTAAACGACATCTCCTCTGAAACGGATAGGCAGATTTTGATGAAACTTGACAGAATTGTTCCTTGGGTGGTCCTTAACCAAAATTGCTCAAATGGTTCCGGTCCGCTGCACAACATGGCTGCCAGGGCAAAAAAATAGAAAAACCTTTAAAGAACATCTTCTCAGAAACCGATGATCAGATTTTGATGAAACTTAACAGAAATGTTCCTTGGATGGTCATTAACCAAAATTTGTTAAATGGTTCCAGTCCACTGCACACCATGGCTGCCAGAGCTAAAAAATAAAAAAAACTTTATACGACTTGTCATCGAAACCGATGACCTTTTTTCGATAAAACTGACAGAAATGTTTGTTTGGTGCTCCTTTACTCAAATTGCCCAAATCATTTCGGTCCACTGCACAACATGGCAGCCAGAGCTATTAAAGTAAATTTTTTTTTAAATAACTTCTCAAAAATTGATGATTGTATTTCTATGAAACTTGACGAAAATGTTCGTTAGGTGGTCTTTGCTTGAACCTTTTGGCCAGTGGAGCACAGGCACTGATGTGCCTCTTGTTGGGGGTCATCTGGCCAAAGGTCAAGGTCACAGTCACCTTGAATGGTTAGAGGTTTTCCGTGTGATAACTTGACAATGCCTGCACCCATGGCACCCAAACTTGACTTGGAGATTGGGCCTGACCAGTACATGACCCCTATTGTTTTTTGGGGTCATCTGGCCAAAGGTCAAGGTCACAGTCACCTTGAATGGTTAGAGGTTTTCTGTGTTATAACTTGACAATGCCTGCACCCATGGCCCTCAAACTTGACTTGGAGATTGGGCCTGACCAGTACATGACCCCTTATCAGGGTTGCCAGCGGACTTGAAAAGTCAGGGAAATTGGGTATTTTTTCAAGGTCAGGGAATTGTCAGGGAATTTTGAAATCTGGTCAGTGAAAAATGAAAATCCTGAAAAGTCAGGGAAAAGTCAGGGAAAAATTATTTCAAAGGTCGAAAAATATACGCATTGAAGGTCTTTCTTGGCTATGGCAGTCTTTAGGCATTTAATATTTGACTTTTATCACTCTCACAGTTAAGCATTAAATTCAAATAACAGTAAACTGTGATATTAAGAAGCATTATATGTTAACTTAGTGATTATAATACCCATTATTTACCTTAGAACATCATTCAGCCTAAAGACTGAAAGGCTTTGCAACCCTTGCCTCCAGAGCTGACTAATACGTAATTTCTGTTGTATTGTAGGAATATAACACCAGAAAAGAGAATTTACCTGACATTATATTCTAATCTATAGGTTATTATCCTTGTTTCAGGTGTTGCGGTTTCTTTATATCATCTAATAAAGGGATTTGATGGCAGATAATATAATTAAATTACTCTGTTTCAGGCTCTTCCTTGTTAGCATGACAAATTAACAAATATGAGTTCAAAACAGACATCTTTCAATAATAACTGGCTTACGGACACAGAGTTTAAGTGTTGGGTAGAACTAGAAGGGCTTTTAATTACTAACAAAATCTAGTCAGTATACATGTATACCAAACTACCATATTGGCATATAACCTGCTTTGCTTTTTGCTTTGACACTAAGAAATTGTACAAGAGGATTTGTCTTGCAAACATGATGGAAACTGGTTAAATTATGCAATGCTATGTTTTTCACACTAACTTTTTTTCACACTTACTTACCATACTCATTCAAAGTCTTTAATTTTATAGTGATTATTTCATGATATGCCAAAATGAGCCCTGTGTTCTTGTTTTCATGCTAATGTTTCACATGTTTCACTGACCAACAGTCACACTGTGTTTGAATAGAAATAGTTAAGAATAGTAGAACACTATGTTTGAATCATTACTTTGATGTACAATGTAAATGTTTTATATTTTGGAAAATAAATACAAGTTTACATGCAAAAAGATAATGGGAGGATTGGACGGCTATAGGGGAGGTCAGGAGGCCGTTTATGTGTTTGACGATTTTGGTCAGTGAAAAACATGAATTGGTCAGTGAAAAGTCAGGGAAAAGTCAGGGAATTTTATTTCACCAAAGTGCTGGCAACCCTGCTTATGTTTTGGGGGGTCATCAGGCCAAAGGTCAAAGTCACAGTGAACTTGAATGGTAAAAGGTTGTCCAAATGATAACTTGACAATGCCTGCACCCATGGCCCTCAAACTTGACTTGGAGGTTGGGCCTGGCCAGAAGATGGTCCCTATTGATTTTGGGGGTCATTGGGCCAAACGTCAAGGTCACAGTGACCTTGAATGATAAAAGGTTGTCTGAGTGATAACTTGACAATACCTGCACCCATGGCCCTCAAACTTGACATTTAGGTTTCTGGTGACCAGCTGATGACTCTGGATTTTGAGTTCATCGAGTCAAAGGTCATGGTCATAACACACTCTATCCTCACACTTTAATGGTCATAATCTTAAAACTGCCTTAACGGCAACAAATCAGCTGTCATTTCGGTCCATGCATATTTCATTCAATTGTCCATATAATCCTGACAACATGGCACTCAGGGGGGGGGGGGGGGGGGGGGGGGCATAATGTTTGACAAACATCTTGTTATTTATTTTTTTTAAATTTTATTTTAATTTCTTTTGAAAGTCATTTGTATATTCTTTACCACATTTTCATAATGGGAAATCAAGTTATTTGAATGACTTGTGTCATTTCTCGGGTGGTGGGAGGGCAGCATCAAAGTCAGCTTATGTATTGAATAATTTTAGGTAGGTTTGACATAAGTAGACCAAACTTGGTAATATTACATTGTTATTGTATTCACTTCTAAGTCAAAGCGGCGAAGTCGAGCGCGCTGTCTTACGACATCTCTTGTATTCTAAACATCAGCATATTAAACATTATTTTACCAAAGACAATTAAATAACAGTCAGGCTGAATGTAACATTCGTATCCAATCCCGATCGTACCAAACTAAGATTCGTCCCCTACATATTTGTTTTTTTGTGTATTTATGCCATTATGATTGTTTCAAATGTTTAACTGTCTTTGTTTTTTTCTTTTGAAGAGAAATATGTGACATTGCACTAAAGAAGACTCCAAACAAGTACAATCATACTACCACAGACAAAAAGACAATTTTTTATTTTTTTTATATTTAAGTCTGGAAATCATGGAAAATGATTTAAATTGAGTATGGAAACAAAACAAATTCTAGAGACCCCCTCCCCCCCCCCAAAAAAGAACAAAACAAAAAAAACCTTGTGACAGGGGTGGACCCCTCCCACCCTCACCCCCATTCGCCCCTATGCAACTCATGTAGATTGCCCTTTTCAAAAGTCCACCCTGCCCTTTTCAAATCTTGGCTGGAGCACTGCGGTATACTACTCGCCTTAGTGTCAACATCACACTTTGGTTAAGGTTTTGCATTCAAACACCTTTAAGTCATTTATCTTGGCAAATACAAATTGCATTTTAACTTTTAATATGTGTTCCCAATTATCGAACGGTAACCTACTTGATTAAAAAGGCTTGATAACACTATTTTGAATATAATATGCAAATTATGGCCCTTTATTATGCAATTCAGAAATTCTGGTAAGGGTATTTCATGTAACCACATTGAAGTCAATATCCCAGCAAATACATCATGTATTGCATTGAAACTTTATACAACGGCTCCCAACCATCAAACTTTCTTAAATAGTCGATGTTAATAACTTGCCCAAGTTTGAAATTCTGGTTTTACATGTTAGCGGATATAAGCCATAACTCAGCAACTAACTGATGTATTGCACTGAATCTTTATACAAACAAGTATGATAACTCCATCTTGCATATAATGCAAATTTTGCCGCTTTTGCCAAAATTTGGTTAAACATGCTTTGATCAGTGTTAATTTGATTTCATGCAAAACCTTAACCAGAAGTCAATAATAAAGGGCTTTTATTATTTGACTTCTGAAATTCTGGTTAAGGTTTTGTATGTATTAATTAATTTTACACTGATCCATGCATGTTTTACCAAAACTTTGCAATCCTTTAACTTAAAATCAGCGTAATAGTTGAGCGCCCTGTCTCTTGACAGCTCTTGTTTAGAAGACCATTGACCTCTAAACAATTAGCAAATGTAGCAATATTGTATCATTTATGAATATGTCGATAGGTTTGTTGAATGAAAGGTTTGGAAAAAAGTCCAACATTATATTAATCATGCTAGTTTTTTCCCCTTTATGCCAAAACGCTACTATTTTTTCCCCTATCAATGGGACCCGCCAGCATGTTTTCAGTCATGTAGTTGGTATTCAGTGCTGGAAGTTTCAGCTGTTTGTTTTTTACTAGTCCTAATACATACATCTACTGATATTTACAGGCGTGTCCGACAGAGTCATGCAACAAGAAGGTAGTGGATCAGGGCAATGGAATGTTCCGATGTGAGAAATGTCAGGCTGAATACCCCAAATATAAGTGGAGAATGATCCTTTCCGTAAGCATTAGCTTTAAATTAACACATTTTGTTTGCCAATTTAGAGATATATTCGTAGCCTCAACATTTTTGTCCACATCGTCTGTATGCAAAAACATTTGCCTTGGCCATAACGAACATAGGAATTTGCTCTGTGGTGCTATTGTTCATTTTGACAAGACAGAATCTTTTAGAATGTTTACATGCCTGTTCTGTCTCATGAAAAACCTGAGATGCAAGCTGCAATTATCTTTATAGTTCCATATTATTATGTCTCCCCCTCTCTGGGGGAGACATATTGTTTTTGCCCTGTCCGTCAGTCCGGTAGTCCGTCAGTCCGTCCGTACGTCACACTTCGTTTCCGATCGATAACTGGAAAACCGCATGACCTAGGATCACCAAACTTGGTAGGGAGGTTGGTCGTGAGGTGTAGAGGATCCCTATTGTTTTTGGGGTCAAAGGTCAAGGTCGCGGCGACCCCCAATATAAAAAACATTTCTGCTCAAAATCTTGAGAACGGTTTGACCTAGGTTCACCAAACTTGGTAGGGAGGTTGGTCATGAGGTGTAGAAGATCCCTATTGTTTTTGGGGTCACTAGGTCAAAGGTCAAGGTCGCGGCGACCCCCAATGTAAAAAACATTTCCGCTCAATATCTTGAGAATGGTTTGACCTAGGTTCACCAAACTTGGTAGGGAGGTTGATCATGAGGTTTAGAAAACTCCTATATTTTGGGGGGTCACAAGGTCAAAGGTCAACGTCGCTGTGACCTCTAATGTAAAAAAATATTTCCGTGCAATATCAGGAGAATGCTTTGGTCTAGGTTCACCAAACTTTGAAGTGAGGTTGGTCATGATGTCTAGATGATCCCAATTGTTTTGGGGGTAACAAGGTCAATAGTCAAGGTCGTGGTGACCTTCCATGTAAAAATCATTTGCGTGTAATATCTTTATGTCTCCCCCATTCATGGGGAGACATATTGTTTTTGCCCTGTCCGTCAGTCAGTCCATCAGTCTGTCAGTCAGTCAGTCAGTACGTCACACTTCGTTTCCGCCCAATAACTATAGAACTCTTAGACCCAGGAACTTCATGATTGGTATGCTAGTTGGTCATGACTAGTAGATGACCCCTATTGAATTTGGGGTCACTAGGTCAAAGATCAGGGTCAACGTGACCTTGAGGTGAAGAAACGGTTTCCACTCAATAACTAAAGATCCTTTGGGTCCAGGAACTTCATACTTGGTATGCTAGTTGTTCATGACTATTAGATGACTCCTATTGATTTTGAGATCAAAAGGTCAAAGGTCAAGGTTACCTTCAGGTAAAAAATGTTATGTTGGCAGTGACCTTAAGCTTAAAAATGGTTTCTGCTCAATAACTAAAGAAAGCTTGTACCCAGGAACTTCATAGTTGTTCATGACTAGTAGATGACTCCTATTGATTTTGAGATCAGTAGGTCAATGGTCAAGGTCACCGTGACCTTGAGGTGAAGAAACTGTTTCCGCTCAATAACTAGAGAACGCTTGCAACCAGGAATTTCATACTTGGTATGCTAGTTGGTCATGACTAGAAGATGACCCATATTGATTTTGAGATCACTAGGTCAAAGGTCAAGGTTGCCATGACCTTGAAGTGAAGAAAAAGTTTCCGCTCAATAACTAAAGATCCTTTGGTTTCAGGAACTTCATACTTGGTAAGCTAGTTGTTCATGACTAGAAGATGACCCCTATTGATTTTCAGATCAAAAGGTCAAAGGTCAAGGTTACCTTCAGGTAAAAAATGATACGTTGGCGGTGCCCTTAAGCTTAAAAATGGTTTCTGCTCAATAACTTAAGAACGCTTGTACCCAGGAACTTCATTCTTGGTACGCTAGTCGGTCATGACTAGTAGATGACCCCTATTGATTTTGAGATCAGTAGGTCAAAGGTCAAGGTTGCCATGACCTTGAGTTGAAGAAATGGTTACCGCTCAGTAACTAAAGAACACTTGCACCCAAGAACTTAATACTTGGTATGCAAGTTGGTTATGTAGATGATCCCTATTGATGTTGTGATCAGTAGGTAAAAGGTCATGGTCACGATGACTGTGAGCTGAAAAATGGTTTCCGATCAATAATTGAATAACGCTTGCGCCCAGGAACTTCATACAATGCAAACTTCGTTTACATTTTCCATGATTAATCAACAACACTTTCTTCTCTTCACTATTTAATATAATCGAATAAACCAAACTTCACTGTTGGTTTGTCTCCAGTCCAAAGTTACAAATTTCATGTCCATCATTTATTTTTTCTCAGCTACGACCACACAATAGGGGAGACAAGCGCTTTTTCAAAAAAGCAATCTCTAGTTATTTTTCCACTCATTGTTTTAATTTAACTTTCAGTATGACAGTTTCAAACAAGTTTGAGAAAATGAAAAATATGTATCTTGTTACAATAATCATAATTCTTTTGCAGGTGAACCTTGCAGACCATACAGGAAACCAATGGGTAACATGTTTCCAGGAGTCAGCAGAAATTGTACTTGGCATTAAAGCTGACGATTTGGGAAACCTAAAGGAAACTGTATGTGACTTAAGTTCTAGTTTATCGACTTTGAAAAGTGTGTTCTAGTTTATCGACTTTGAAAAGTGTATTTTGGTGGGAGCAATTTTTATTTCCAAAGACTTATTTTATGATTTCTGAATAATACTGGCACTAAAGATACCTTGTAAATTGCTGAAACAAATGTTGTTTAAATATTCAAGATATTACTTAGAAGTTGTATTTTTTAGCGGGGATGTGGCAGGTTCAATGACAAATGTGAAATACATGTACATATGATGTCATATTGCATGTTGGTGTCATTTTCTCTCAGTGTTCATTGTTGTTGTTTTCAGAATGAGCTTGCCTATGACAACGTGTTCGAAGAGGCTTCCTTCAAAAGTTACGTCTTTAAACTTAGAGCTAAAGTTGAAACATACAATGTAAGTATATAATTATGTATCCTTTGTTTTGAGGTTATAAGAAACGGATATGGTGGGCGACAAATTGTGTTTGGACTGTAACTTTGCTATACATATAGGAAGTTACTTGGCATTAATGTTCACCATGTCAAAAAAGATCAAGGTCTGAACATTGAACGTCAAGGTCACATTAAATGGTCATTGGTCAACATGCCTTTGTTTTTTGGCTTGCCTATAATCAGGGCTTCTAAAAGTCCCCCCATCCCTCAAAAAATGAAAGACCTGTTCAAAATACCCTAGTGTATGCCATAGCCTTTGGCATACACTAGGGTATTGAACAAAACTTGGCAAAAAATGTCCAGGCTGCAACTTGGCCTTGCATATGAAAATTTGAAATAATTTGGCACAGATGTTCACCATGATGAGACAATGTGTTGCCTGCAAGAGCTGTTGTAAGTCAAGGTCAAGTTCACACTTGGTCAAAATTCCTTTTTTTATTTCTTGTCCAGTCTGTTAAATGGTCATGCATCTGGCGAATTCATAATAATTTGGCACACACTTTCACCATGACAAGGTTGTGTGTCACCAGCAACACTCATGTCCGTAGGTTAACAGTCAAGGTCACACTTGTGGGTCTTGGGTCAATGTTTTGGGTTTTCGGTCAAATAATAGAGTTTGCACTAAGGTGCTCATGTTTGGAAGCATGTAAACTTTTTAGTGTTCCTTCTCTATCCATTTTCTTATCCATCGCTGACACTCAATTTGCCCAAACCCTCTGCACTAATGTTGAAAACCTGCCATTCATCGCATTGCAGCCTTTTTAGTATAAACATAAATTAGTTTGGTCAGGGTGTCTTTTACATGTGATTAGACGATTAGTATACTAAATGAATTTTAAAACAACAACATAGACTTATCATTATTGTCAGTAGAATCTTTATATTGAATGTTTCAGGATGAGAGCAGATTAAAAGTTGGATGTACCAATGCTTCGCCCATAGACTACGTGGAGGATGGCAAACGACTTTTGGACGAAATCAACAAACTCATGATATAATGGTTCACTGATGATTGTGACGTTTGGTCTATAATAGACTAGCAGGCTTGAAATATTGGTGAACAAGGATATTGTCATGTGGCATATATACAAGAGAAATGTACATCTTAATTTTAAGTGCATGAACATGAAACTAGTTTGGTTTTAAAGGACAACATTACATAGATTGCTTTAGGTGTTAGAATGTTCAAAAAACGAATTCTTCTCTTACTAGAATCAAAAGTTTGTTCAAAATTTGTGCTTTGACTAGGCAAAGTAATAACTAATTTTTAAGAGATTGCAATCAAAGACTCTAATGTTAAATTTGCAGTCATCTGCAAAAATGCACTTTTTACTTGTTCATGTAGACTCGCTGTTATTGCATTAATCACTGTCTACATGCTAAGTTCCTTGTTAAATGACCCATAACTGGAAGAAATAGTGCACAAAAAAGTAGCCCACATGTCCCTGTACCGGTTGTTTTCTGCAACATCTCTGGATGTGTTTTTTTTCCAGATAACTCACATTGTTGCCAGATAACTCACATTGTTGCCAGATAACTCACAAAGTTGCCAGATAACTCACATTGTTGATCCATGAAGGTTTCTTTGTTCTACATGTTCTTGTTAGTATTGGCGATGTTTCATGTAGAGATATAAGTGCTAAGATTTGTCTGAAAAATGTTTCATGTAGAGATTGCTAAATCAGTGTTCATAAAATTGCTGTATTTATTTGTTCATACTTAGTCTATAAACATACGTATATACTGTTCTGCATAACAATATTTGTTTCATATACATGTACAATAAATACTACATGTATGGTTACACATAACTGTTTTTTTCATCATGTGCCAGTGCTGTATAAACTTTTTTGTGACAACTTTCGTTATTTTATTTGTACTTATTTCATTTTATTCAGAAAGAAACTCAAAATATAAATCTATTTGTTTGAAGAACTTCCGAAACAAAACATCTTCATTCTTAAAAACCAAATCATGACAAAAAGCACTGTTATGTATAAGAAATTAAATGTGTAACTGTTTGATGCATGGATGTTAGTTTTGATACCAGTGAATTTCTTTCAATTTGATGGGGACAAAAGCTTATACTTTGATAATTACACTTGAGTCTGTTTCCTGGGTAGAAACCAGTACTCGAGGCCATGAGAAAGTTCCCTTGGTGTGGATCAAACCCATAACCATTCAGCTGAGCCCATGTATTAAATGAATATTATTCATTCAGTCTTGGACAAATAATTATTAAATGTCTCTGATTCAGAAAATAACTTGAAATGAGGTGGAGCTGCTAACATCATAGTCAAATTAGCCAGATGTGTACAAGTAGTCAAATACTCCATATAAAAACATATACTAATTAAAGGCAATTGACAAAAAGTATAATCTAAACATCTATCCCTCTATCACTGACAGATTCACCAATGGTGTTGCTTACTGTTAAGCTCTAATGCTTGCAACGCCTGAACTGGGATACTTACACAACAGATGGAAAGTGTTTGGATCTACAAGCAGAGTTAAATACTTCGTGACACTCATATTTAAAATCAATACATACACTTGTACAAGAAACCTATATTTTTAGTGATAAACCTTAAACTACTTACTTAATAATACATTTATGGAAAAAATTATAACTATTTAATAGCTGAAAATACACAAATATTAAATGACTGGGGCCTCCTAAGAATTACAGTGATCAACTATTGTCTCATAAGGTAGGACTATCATGTTTTCTACACCTTTCTTACAAACTTGGCACTGTATCCTTCATAAGAACCTTTGTTTTTGATACTCATTCATCCATTACGGTAAATGAAATCAATTGTATTAATTGTGGTGCATCTTATTTGGGTGAAAGAGTGCATCTTTAAAGATGGCACACTCCAGTCCATATTCAATCTGTTCCATCAACAAGCTCGACCAAGAACCTTTGTTTATCCATCACCTTTTGACCTTGTGTCAAATACATCAAAGTAGACAAACTCCACATTCCTAGTGATTTTCCAGCATAGGCAGTATAAATACTCCAGGACCAGTAGCGTCAGCTACATGTGGGCTGATCTAGTGGGAAACCCTCCAGCGCCATAGAAATTGTAAATTGCCCGTTCAACCTTCTTCCCCAGATAGCCCTTCAAGAGGACACAACTAGCAATTTATTCAGCAAACAGCTTTCCTTTATGTATACAGGATACATCGTACGGGCTAATCCCTGAGGTGGTCAAGCTAGCCCACGGGATGCATAAATTTAAACCCAACTGATGAATATTTTTAGCAGATACCTTTATATTTTTCGGTGTACAAATAAAAGATAAGATTTATTTAAAGTCGGCAAGACAGATAATTATACAGACAACATACGCTCTCATGAGCTTTTATAACTGACTATTTAACAAATATGGATAACATATAAAGCAGCTACAAGAGAGTAAAACTTACATAATTACAGCATAAAAACTATGGGAGACATGCTAATCTTACAAGAGCTTAAAAAATATTAGTACAAGACAAAAAAATGTAAATGACAAGTGTATTTGTTTTAAAAAATGGCACAAGAAATCTAAATATCAGCTCACATCAGATTTGAAGTGACCTGATTAGCATGTTACTCATAGTAAATAAAATTAAATAATTTGGTAAAAATTATTAAATATATTATTACTGACGTGGCACACAGAAAATCACAAAAATGCTAGGTTACAGGTATCCTGGTTATACAAGATCAACAGACATGCATGATATTTTCTAAAGCAGCTAACCAAAAGACAAAGAAAATCACAGTAATGCTAGGGTACATGTATCCAGGTTATACAAGATCAACAGACATGCATGTTATTTTCTAAAGCAGCTAACCAAAAGACAAAGAAAATCACAGTAATGCTAGGGTACATGTATCCAGGTTATACAAGATAAGCAGACATGCATGCTATTTTCTAAAGCAGCTAACCAAAAGACAAAGAAAATCACAATAATGCTAGGGTACATGTATCCAGGTTATACAAGATAAGCAGACATGCATGTTATTTTCTAAAGCAGCTAACCAAAAGACAAAGAAAATCACAATAATGCTAGGGTACATGTATCCAGGTTATACAAGATAAGCAGACATGCATGTTATTTTCTAAAGCAGCTAACCAAAAGACAGAAAATCACAATAATGCTAGGGTACATGTATCCAGGTTATACAAGATAAGCAGACATGCATGATATTTTCTAAAGCAGCCAACCAAGAGACAAAATCATGCAAGGCAACACAATGTAAAATAAGGCAGGAATACAAAAGCATAACTATGCAAAATAATGAGAGTACAAAACAATGCAAAGTAAGGCAGGACTACAGAGCAATACAAACAACACAGTAAAACAATGCAAGTAAACAGAAAAAGAACATATCATGCAATTAACATACATGTATGTGGGTTGCTAACAAAAACTTCAGATCAGAAAAAAGCTATACCGGTGCTATGTTGTTTAGGCTTCTTCGGGAAGGGAGTTCCATAGCACAGGCGCAGCATATCTGAATGTGTTCTTACTGTAGGTGGTAGTAGCAATACGGGGTACCTGCAAAATATTAGAGTATCTGAAACGAGTTTTGTTTAACAAGATTTTGAAGAACAACAGGTGATATTTTTTTTACTATTCTATAAGTTTCAATAGCCATGGTACACATCCTTCTGACATGAAGTGTTGGTAAATTTACATATGTTAACAAATCTTGATAGGGTAAGCAGAAGTCATTATAAACAAATCTAAGCACCCTTTCCTGAAGTTTTTCCATTTTCCTAGTATTAACTTCACCGCAAAAATGCCAAGTCATTGGACAAAAATTGAAATTTGACAGAATGATGGTATGAAAGACAGTTAATCGATTTAGCTTACTAAGATTATGGCCGATTCTCTTTAGAATTTTAAGCTGTTTAGATGCTTTCTTGCATAAATTACCAATGTTGAGATCAAATTTAAGTTTGTAGTCAATATCAATCCCTATCAGTTTTACAGACTCTTCACATGTAATTTCAGTGTTGCCAATATTAAAGCTCGGATGTTTTAAATGGGTTTTCTTACCAACAGCAATGGTTTGAAACTTGTCAGGATTTGCTTGCATTTTATTACAAATAAACCAATCTATAAGGATTTTACTTTCATCCTGTAAAACTGATTTAACTCATTTAATCAAAAATTTTGGAATGATAAGACAATGTTTTGTCGTCTGCATAGTTGTATAAGGTGCCTTTATAAATGAAGTAGAAGATATCATTAATGAAAACATTGAATTGTAGGGGACCAAGTATAGATCCTCGAGGAACACCTTTGCTTATTTCGGCCCAGGAACTTTCTATATTTCCAATTTTTATTTGTTGTTTACGGTTTGAAAGACATGACTGTAGGAGGGTGGAAGCAGACCCTGAAAGATCGTAGGCTGACAATTTATCTAGTAAAATGTCATCTGGCAGACAATCAAATGCTTTAGATAAATACATTAGTATTGCAGCCACATATTCGTTGTTATCAATTGCCTGCCTCCAGTCCTCCAACAGTCGAAGTAATGTAGTGTGGCATCCATGGCCCTTCCTGAAAGCACAAAGAAAATTGTCAATATTGACTCAAAATAGGTTGATAATTGTTCATGCAACACTTTCTCAAAGATTTTTGAAGGAATGGGAAGTAAACTTACAGGTCTGGAGTTTGACCATAAAAGAGCGTCATTCTTTTCTATAAAGGAGTCACTTGAGCCTGCTTAAGTCTATCCGGAAATGAATTTGTGGTAATTGAGAAATTTATCATATCGATAATGGTTTGTACGAGTGAAGGTTTTGCTAGCTTAATGAGTTAAACTGAAATTTTGTCTGCACCAATGGCTTTCTTGACATTAAATTTATCAATGATTTTGGAAACCTGATTTTGACTAGTATGTACAAAATTAAAGTTGTCTTGTTGAAAATTCCTGTCTTTGATTTCTGAGATGCTAGGGTGAGTCATACTGCAATATTTTCGGCAACATTTGAAAAGAAGTCATTAAAAATCTCGGCAACATTTGAGTCTTGAGAGACAATTTTGTCATTTGCATTTAAGATGATTTTTGGCTGTTCAGTGCAACATTTACTTGACAGATAAAGTTTTATTGTATCTCAGAATTCAGTCGATTTAGTCACGCCAAAACATCTATTCTGAAAGTAATTAATTATTGACAGACTTCTAAACTGAATTTTTCATTTTTGGAGTAGCATTATTTATCACTGTACATATCATATTATGCCAGTCACTAATATTAGTCGGAAAATTCATAGTATTCATACAAAGTGATTTTGAGTTGGTAAGAAAGACATCTAACAGGGACGGTGTACAATTTTGTATGAAACATGAAAATGCAGGTTTAATTTGTAAAAAAAAGGTTTTCCAACTGATGTATGCGCTCAGCATTATATATAGCGAAAATCATCAAAGAAGACAATTTTTTTATACACATGTTACGAAATATGGCTAATAATTGATATGGAACATTTTACTTCGCCAAAAGTTCTTGCCATTTTGGCATTTGGTAAGCATCACCATAATTCTTGCAATGTTTCATTGTTGTGAGCTTTATTTGAAGCTCTTAAAATTAATTTGATATCTGTTTATTTTTTGTTTTTGGTTAATTGATTGGCTCTAGGTCGTTGCATCTATAATTGAATGTGTGTGACTAATCCGGTCGAAACGAAACAACACAGATTTTTTTGTACCTTACCTAACCGGAAGAAGCTAATTCAAGAAGCAAATTCAAAATGGAAGACGAAATCATGTCGATTTCACATGGCGAAGAAAACAAAGAATTAACGCCCAACGAAAATGGGGCATGCGGTGGCAATCCAACAGATAAGAAGCCGACGGTCGTAATTGTCCTTGGAATGGCTGGATCTGGCAAGACAACATTTGTTCAGGTAGAATTCTTCATTATTCATGGGGACTTAAAACTTTATCTGTTTTTCGGATAGTCATATTTTGGATATCAATGTAAACATTGCAGTTAAATATGACATTTAATGATTTGATATTTCTTTAAATGAAACACGTGCCACATGACTGTTGCCTTTGCTATGATATATACTTTCCTTATTTCAAAAAACATTTAAGACTAAGTTATTGTACTTAGTAGTGTTCTACTTCAGACGTTCAGTTAGTCCAAATAATTGTACGACGGAAGGATTTTTGATATGGCAAATCCTTCACGTACAAATTGTTAAGTATCAAAAGTGGGTAGTTGTTCCGATGAGTATTCCGGGTTAAAACATATAGTGTCTATAAAACATCATAAAAACAAGAAATATTACCAGATAATGTTATTTTATATTAGTTCCGTACACAAAAAATAAATATCCAACTTATAATTATGAGTTTGACTGCTTTTCTTCATTTCATTCTGTCAAAACATAACGATATATACATGAAGGGCACCTGCAATGCTTCAGGGCACAGTTTTAAATCGCTCGGAACATTTCGGCCATGGCCGAGTTGTTACGATTGTATAATAAGGTCTATCTCGAAGCTTTGTCGGAGGAGGCCGAGTTATTACGATTGTATCTAGTTGTTTCCCTTCGCATAATTGTTTTCTGTGTCAGTCAACTTTCGTTTTATTGTAAAGGTAAACAACTTGTTTTAATGCATTAAATGCTTGTTTAGTGCGAAATAACATTTCACTTACATGGTAAAATATGAATATAACTCTTTATGATCAATTTCAACCATAAAATACTTCACTTAAAACAATTTCAATATTTTTAAAACACCCCCGTTTTTTGCACATTCCCGTTTAGACGTTAGGGATTGGAAGAATCCCGTATAACACGTCTATTATTTTAGACTAGACGTTCAGTGTACTACAATATAGGATAATAGGGGCATGCATTACATTGATCACAGATGGATGGCAGGAATGATAAGGATGGCTGGTAGATATTCACCAGTAAAGTCTTAAGCTTTGTTGTTGGCTTCTACGTCCAATGGCAGTTACTTAGTATCACCTGGTGACTTTACAAATCAAGCATCCAGCGTTGAGATTTACCATTATTATTCATCACTACACTATCTACACTTGATAAATTGACATCAATAGTCTGTCGAAGTTTTGGGAAGATAATCCATCAACCATAAAGTTTAAGTAACCAAAGGCCAGAAGAGCTTATGCGATGGTAATGTTTTGATTGTATCTCGATGAAACTTGCACAGTATTTAGATATCCATTAGAGCTCAGTTCCTTTCGAAAACCAGCCAGATCCGCCCATGCATGCCTAGATTATGGGCCTTGAAAGTATAAAAAATTAGTGTGTCTGTAACCAATTGCTTGTGAACACAATACATTCTTCAGTTTTGATTGTATCTTGATGAAACTTGTACAGTATCTATATATCCATTAGAGCTCAGTTCCTTTCGAAAACCAGCCAGATCCGCCCATGCATGCCTAGATTATGGGTCTTGAAAGTATAAAAAATGCTATTTTTAACTATGTCTATTTTTAGCCTAGCCTACATGAGCGAAGTCTATTTTTAGCCAAGTTTACATGTAAAGTCACAATTACTTGTGAATGTTTGTTCAAATAATGCCCCTGGGGTCATTAGGCCTAAAAAAAAATACATTTGGTTCGGGTTACCCGACCCTACCTACGGAATAGGCGCCGACCCTAACGTTTTTATAGTCAGTTTGAAAAAAAAAATGAAAAACTAAAAAAAAAAAAAAAAAATTTTTTTTCTTTTTTTTTTTTTGCTTTTCAATATGTAGTTTAAAACCTTAATTGCTGATATAGAAGATAACTTGAACACCATTCTCCAATGATGAAAATGACATTCTTATATAAAGCCTTATAAAAAAAAAAAAAAAAAAAAAAAAAAAAAGCCTACCTACCCTACCTATTTTTGAAAAGGATGTAACCCTAACCAAACAATTTTTTTTTTTAGGCCTTACTGGCCACGCCCCCGGGTTCACAGGTTTGGTATACTTGTTAAATGTTAAAAACCTTTTTGTCTGAAACAGCTATGCAGATCCTTGCTATTTTGAACAAGGCTTAATTTAGTGGTCCACTACCATTGTTGTTCAAATTATGCCCCTTGGGTGAAAACTGGCACTGCCCCCGGGGTCACAAGTTTCCTAGAGACTTATTTAAGAAATATTTTCAAAATCTTCTTGTTTCAAACCACAAGGCCCAAACCTTTGATATTTGATGTGGAGCATCATATTATGACCGTCCAGCAAAACATTTGAAATTATGCCCCTTGGGCAAAAGTTGGCCCCGCCCCTTTTGACTTACTGTTTAATTTTTAAATCTACAGCAATGAAATTTTGACCATGTGTACAGTTTTGCAAATGAGCATCAATGTTGTCCTCGGATGTCCTTGACTTTGACCTTTTGACCAACCAGTTTATTTTTAAAGCTGCAGAAATGAAAGTTTGACCATGAGTACAGTTTTGAAAGCAAATATTTTTTACCCCCAGATTACCTTTACTTGGCACATATTAAAACAGTTCATGCAACTAATCTGCTTACAACACTTTCTGTCCTCAGATGTTGAACGTGCAGCGTTTTCAGCTAACCCAAACACAAAAAGTGAACTATATATGTGTTGCCTATTACTCAAACGTACATGCTCTGGATTTGAAATGACCACAAGAGCCATACCAGTAGAGCATAGGCCCTCTTTGGCCTCTTGTTTTCTTATAGGGAGGGTTTAGGCAAAAAAAGCATATCTTCTCATGCCTGGAAATTCCAATAATCTTGTTTATTTTTGTTAATATTTAGTAGTTCTTCATTTTCAGAGGATAGTTGCTCATCTACATACAAAGAAAACTCCACCATATGTGATCAATCTGGACCCAGCTGTGCATGAGGTGCCTTTCCCAGCAAATATAGGTGCGGCACCACTCAATATATTCTTCATGCAATTGAAATCTAAAAACATAAAAAAAAAATTGCACATTTGAATAGTCTTTTTCATGACACACAAAGTCCTGTGTATAATTATTGATCTCAAAAAGAGTGGTTTACAGTTAATAGTTACATACAGGGAAATATTGGCAGTTCATTTTCATCACTGTTCATTTTCAGATATAAGAGACACAGTGAACTACAAAGAGGTAATGAAGCAGTATCCTTTCACCTGTCGGTTTATATCAATGTTGTTATTAGCAAAATTTCGATGGAGCTTTTTACCCAGTCACTAAGAGAAGAGCTGCAACATACATGTACAATGTATAGATAGATTCAGAGCTTGACATTATCTTATTGTTCACATTTTATCAACTGTAGCTGTGACATATATGATAAACGTAATTATTCTTTTTTACGAAATTTAAATTTTAAATGTTTTTATTTTTCAATAAAAGAAATGAAGATCTATGAACATTGTGTCAATGTTTTCATGGAAGGTACAATGATAATAATAAAAAGTTCCTGAGCATGTACAGATATGGATTAGGGCCGAATGGAGGCATTGTGACATCATTGAATCTGTTTGCTACCAGATTTGACCAGGTGATGCAGTTTGTTGAGAAGAAAAACAAAGATGAGTGCAAGTAAGATTCATGTACATGTCAGCTTTGTAAAGGGAGTTGCAGTGATAATGACATGTAAATTACAAATTCTTTAGGAACTGATTTTGATATGGAAGGAAAATTATTTGATATGGAAGGAAATTTTTTTAAATAGAATATTCCATTAAATATCTATTCAACATAAAAAAATATTTATATGTTACAGGGTATTGGACATGTAGAAGTATTTCCCCAAGGCCCTTTTGGGTAGTCACTTTAATATACTTAAGTTAATGCCTGGGGATGAGTTTCATTAGCATTTTTATTGATTAGGTAATGAGATGTATGGTTTAGGTAATATGATGGATACTTATGTCACAGTGACCTTGAACACGAAAAGCTTGTCCAAATGATAACTAGACAATGGGTAGATTTTTGGTCCTCTAACTTTACGTGGAGGGTGGGCATGACCAGTAGAGGATACATGTTGATCTGAAAATATCAGTCATCATCTGAACATGATTAAAAACTGTACCTAGTATTCTCACACTTAGAATGGTCTTAATCTTAAAACTGCCTTAAAGGCATCCAATGACAAATCAGCTGTTATTTTGGTCCATGCATATTTCATTCAATTGTACAAATATTCCTGACAACATGGCGCTCAGGGGGGCATAATGTTTGCCAAATATCTCTTGTTAATTGATGTAACATATGATATATAAATATATTTCAGGTATATCATTATAGACACTCCAGGACAAATTGAAGTGTTCACATGGTCAGCATCAGGATCCATTATTACAGAGTCTCTGGTACCATACACAGCTTGAGTGAAAGCATTTACTTGAATATCAGACATAAATATGTAGGTTAACTTGAAACAATTAATGTATGACCGTGTGGTCTATAAGTAAAGGTTCATGTTAAGTTGATAATAGATTATCCTTCTCTGTCATGCATTGAGGTTTTTCCAATTGTGCTCCACACCAAAAATAGCTTTAATCCTGTTGTCTATGTGATGGACTGTTCCCACAGTTTTAGCCAGTGACATTTATGTATTGATGTCTTGTATTCTTCCCGATAAATGTCTTACATTTCACATTATCCTTACTAGGCATCCACGTTCCCGACAGTGGTAGTGTATGTGATGGACACGTCTCGCAGTGTGAGCCCTGTGACATTCATGTCCAACATGACATATGCCTGCAGCATCCTCTACAAGACAAAACTACCATTCATAGTCGCCATGAATAAGGTAAGGAAAACAGTTCAGTGGTAAATCGTATTGTCAGCTTGCTAAAAATTAGACCCATTGATATCACAATACTAGCTGTTATTGGCATTGTCCTTTTTCCGCTAAAAGGAAATTCAAAATAACTTGTGACAAATCTTAAGCGACATTTAGCCATGTTGCATAATAATCTTTGCCCAAATCAGTAATATCTCATGCAATACTACAACTGTAATGCTAAAATTTTACATAATCAAAAGATTATGGAAAAGGTTGAGAGAAAACCAGTGGCTCAAAAAAGATCATTTTCATTTAAAAGTCAATTTGCTCCACTGTTTCTGCCTCATTTCATCAATAAAGATATAACACCTGTCTGATCCCAGGTAGACATAGTGAGTAACAAGTTTGCTGTTGAGTGGATGACAGACTTTGAGACATTTCAAGACGCACTAGAGCACGAAACCTCATACACTTCCAACCTGACACGCTCCATGAGTCTTGTGTTGGACGAGTTCTATGCTAACATCAAGGTAAATAATAAACAGTACATATGGAGGGAGGGGGATCCTATGCCCCCACATCCTGGAGCTAGAGAACATGTATATGTCTAATCTGAGTTAAAGTTGCAGCCTACCTGTTAAATGAATGATCTGCTGGTTTGAAGTCTGACAAGTTTCTGTGTAACATTTTCACAATGACAACTTGAAATTTAATAATTGCTTATTAAACCAATGATGTTTCTCCAAGATCGTGTATGATCGTTTCAGAATGCAGTTGTGTACACAGTGAAATGTGTGGGTGTGGATAATAATCATAGACAATGTCAGTGATGTTTCTGCATGATTGTGTTTGATCCTTTTAGAATGTAGGCGTGTCTGCAGTGACAGGGGAAGGTGTGGATAAGTTCTTTTCCCTGGTGGATGAGGCAGCTGAAGAATATGAAAAGTAAGAGGATGAATTTTTACAAATTGTTTTGTAATTTGAGTCAGTATATTGAAGAAGGAAGAGTAATATTTGAGGCAGGTTTTGCATTTCATTATTGTTTTGGAAGAAAAAATATATATTATGAGTAATATCTTTTCAATGAACAAAATTTGATGTTTGTTCAGCGAATACAAGCCCATATTGGAGAAGAGGAGGAAAAAGATGGAAGAGAATGAGGCAAAGAGACAGGCTGGAGAACTGGACAAGGTGGCAGAGGACAGACTGGCGGACATTAACACAGAGGGTGAGTGAATTAACGGGTCTAGGGAATTGAACTGATTGGAGGATCATGCCGTTTCAATGCCATTTAGATGGTAGGACTGAGACTTAAGGGAGTCAGTCAAATTAACATACATGTACAAACCGACATTAGCATTGATACATATTAGTTAGAAAGAAATCACGGGATGTGAGTGGATTTAGTCATGATATAGTTATGTGTTGAGCTCCAATTTGGCTGTAGAGCAAGAAAGAAATGGACTCAGACTTAAACAGAGAGATGGTCAATGACACAAATGATGTTATCCAGTGTAATTATGAGATGTTATCATCATGTAGGGGTATATGCAAGGTGTTAATGGCCAAACAAGAGTTAATGGAGTAGGGGATGACTGATGATTAAGGGGGTGGGGATGATGGACACTAGGCTGGGAAGCTGCAAATTAGAGATGAACATTAACATGTTAAGAACCATTTCGGTAAAGATACATTCCTGCTATACTGATTCTGTCAATCCTTGTCTGAAAAACATATCGGTACATTAAAGTTGAAAAGGTTTATAATTCAAATATGATCACGTTGTCTTGTAAGCTGTTACATTGAAAACATTTAATGTACATTTACATTTGTATTTAGTTATGCATGTAATTTTGCAGGTCTGAGACAGGGCACATCACAAATGACCATTAACCCTGCGGCCGGAGCTGATGATGATGAGGACAGTGAAGAGGACTTCAAGCATGATGAGCCTATAGGTGAGTACATGGAAATGTGTACAGGAGTTCTGTGATGAGTATAAAGTTCTATAGACTTGCACTGAATAAGACCAGTTTCTCGACTAAGACTGCATTCTCGAATATGACCACATTCTCAAATGAGACCACATTCTTAGAAGTGTGATTGAAAAATGCTGTATTCACTTGTTTCATAATTGTAAATTATACAGTTTAATCTAAACTTGTAGAGTAGGAAAAGGTAATGGGGGGGGGGGGCTTAAGTGTTGAAAATGGAGTTTAATTTAGGTGAATGGCAATCCGGCTTTTATAACAGTGTTATTCTTACTCAAAGCTAGGGACAACAAACAAGTGAAAGTGTATACAGTATACATAATTAAGTGTCCTTTTCTCTTTTTTTCAGATGTGGATGAAGCGCGGGAATATGAGTCATTTAAACGTTACCTCGATTCACAGAAAGCCAGACAGCAACAAAAGGCGGACAAACAGGCGACTGATTACACCTGATAGTGGGGAAACTTTGTTATTGTGTTATAATGTGCTTCATCTGTAAATAAACATTATCGCTTAATATTGTGTTGATTTAGTGATAGCATGATTAGAATGATAAAAAATGGTGTGACAGATATGGTCATTTTAAGAGTTCTTAAATGAATTACAAGTAAATGTTCGAATAACTCTTTAACATAGCCTAGGAGAACATTTCTTGATCATAACAAAAATATCTCATACTGAATATTTGATCTGCCCAGCCTGTGTCAGAACTGCTCAGCCAATGTTCCAATATGAGGTAAAATCTCAGCATGTACATGAAAAGTGAACTTGTATGCACATTCAAAATTTAAAAAATCTGAGCTAATATGGAAATTCAGCATTTTGATTGGTTAAATTGGTTTGATTTAAAATCATTTATTTCAACCATAATAAAAAATACAGGTATGGTGGTTGAATGATAAAAATCATTTAATAGGTGATACCTTTCATTTAAGCTGTTTTTTTGGACTGTATTTATATTTATATGAATTGATGTAAAGTAGCTCTCAATCGGAAAATTATGTTTCAAGTCCGATTTTTTTCCAATTATATCACCATCATTAATACTTGTAGGTCCGTAATTATATGGAACCAGTTACTCTGCTACCAAATTTGAATCGAGTTATTGTAACTGTCTATCACTCTTAGATAAATAGGGCTAATACATTAAAAGTCACTAAATAGTGCTGTCTTTGTTAATGTTTTAAGTCCAACAAAAATACATGTTAATCAAACTTATGACGACAATAAGGCCATCTTAATGATTTGACAACAAAAACACATCGCTAAGAATAACAGAGCACCCTGCTTTGCATCCATAATGTTGACATAATACGCCATCGTCCATCAAAATTATATACTACATGTAGTTTGTATTTTGAAACACGTAGCCTAACAAAAACATAATTATTAACAAAATGGAGTATTTAAAACACAATATATTATTGTATTATAACACAAGTATTGTGTATTTAAAAATACTGTTATTAATCAATGGTGTAAATATAACCATGTTCATACAAGATGCATGTGTATATGAATTGTTTCTACGCTATACCAATCGACTTCCATTCAATGATTTGAATTGAGAGCCAGCACCTGTGTCCCGTCTGACAATGGTTGGTTGCTGTACATTATGTATGCATGTGTTTAGTGGAACTGACTTACAGGATGTTGTCTTCCCCAAGTTCATGGATGGATTTAGATCTTGAGCCATACAAAAACCCATTCTTAACAAAATGGTCCATTTTATTGTATTTTAAACCGAAAAATTAGGACTCGATTAAAGAATGTTTCATTCATGCTCATGGCCACCCACTACCAATGAGGTAATCTGCCTAAATCATACGAACATTGTGTAAATGACCTAGTCCAAATAATTGTACGTGGTCAGATTTTAAGCTCTACTGGCCAAAGGCCAGAAGACCTTATGCGATGGTAATGTGTACGTAGTATGTGCGTCCGTGCGTCTGTAAACAATTGTTTGTTAACACAATACAGTCTTCAGTTTTGATTGTATCTCGATGAAACTTGTACAGTATCTAGATATCCATTAGAGCTAGGTTCCTTTCGAAAATCAGCCAGATAAGCCCATGCATGCCTAGATTATGGGCCTTGATAGTATAAAAAAAAATGTTATTGTGTAAACAATTGCTTGTGACCGCGATACAGTCTTCAGTTTTGATTGTATCTCGATGAAACTTGTACAGTATCTAGATATCCATTAGAGCTCGGTTCCTTTCGAAAACCAGCCAGTTCCGCCCATGCATGCCTAGATTTTGGGCCTTGATAGTATAAAAAATGCTATTGTGTAAACAATTGCTTGTGAACACGATACAGTCTTCAGTTTTGATTTTATCTCGATGAAACTTGTACAGTATCTTGATATCCATTAGAGCTCGGTTCCTTTCGAAAACCAGCCAGATCCACCCATGCATGCCTAGATTATGGGCCTTGAAAGTATAAAAAAATCTGTGCGTCTGTAAACAATTGCTTGTGAACACGATAGAGTCTTCAGTTTTGATTGTATCTCGATGAAACATGTACAGTATTTAGATATCCATTAAAGCTCGGTTCCTTTCGAAAACCAGCCAGATTCGCCCATGCATGCCTAGATTATGGGTCTTGAAAGTATAAAAAATGCCATTTTTAGCTAAGTCTATTTTTAGCCAAGCCTACACGAGCGACGTCTATTTTTAGCGAAGTTTACATGTAAAGTTACAATTGCTTGTGAATGTTTGTTCAAAGTATGCCCCTGGGGTCATTACTGGCCACGCCCCCGGGTTCACAGGTTTGGTATACTTAAATTTGGAAATGTTAAAAACCTTTTTGTCTAAAACAGCTATGCAGATCCTTGCTATTTTGAACAAGTCTTAATTTAGTGGTCCACTACCATGGTTGTTCAAATTATGCGCCTTGGGTCAAAACTGGCACTGCCCCCGGGGTCACAAGTTTCCTAGAGACTTATTTAAGAAATATTTTCAAAATCTTCTTGTTTCAAACTATAAGGCCCATACCTTTGATATTTGTTGTGGAGCATCATATGATGACCGTCTAGCAAAACATTTGAATTTTAGCCCCTTGGGCAAAAGCTGGCCCCACCCCTTTAAACTTACTTTTTATTTTTTTAAAGCTACAGCAATGAAATTTTGACCATGTATAAAGCGTTTTCAGCTAACCCAAACACAAAACGTGAACTATATATGTGTTGCCTATTACTCTTACATACATGCTCTGGATTGAAAATGACCACAAGAGCCATGCCAGTAGATCATAGGCCCTCTTGGGGCTCTTGTTTACGATGTTTTATATGGCAAAACCAGTTTTGAACGTCTACTATTTTACCTTAGTAAATTACCTACCTCGTAATTTAAATAGATTTACATTATCAAATCTATATCAAATAAAATAAATCTCAAACAATTTCACAACCGTGGTAATATCTTTAAATTTGTCTTTGCTGTTTTTATATTGAAAAAATGTTAATTTGTGCCTTACGACGCCAGACCAGTACACTTCACAACCATATAATGCACCAGTCAATTGTAACCATGCCCCCCCCCCCTCCCCAGGTCCGGGGGATAGCCGGGGAAAAGGGCCGTGTTTTTACCAGGTGGCCGCGCAGTGTCGGGTGAATGCGGTGGTTTTGTCCTCGCGCCAAAAATAGCGGGAAATGGGCCTTACCTAGGACCCTTTGGAGCGGGGGTATTTAGCGGGGATTTTACCAGCAGTTCGTACCCGGGGTTGGCTGGACCGGAAGTCAAAGTCCCCGCTATACCCCGGACCTGGGGGGCCGTGGTTACAATCGACTGGTGCATAATAGAATGAGTGAAATAGGATTCAAAATATGTTGACAATCGAATGGTAAATCCAAGTGTTTTCTTTTAACATACACACTTTGTTTGATTCGTGTGGGTTTTTTTTAAAATGTAAAACACTGGTGACTGATAAATATGTGTTTTTATACATTTGTATATATCGATATTCAAAAGCGTTGTCGACTGCGTCTACAGCAATCAATGCAACATTGATCTGTTTTAAAAACTCCCGCGCATCGCGACTTCTCCACATGAACGAGAGAGCTTCTGTATTCACGGTTTATTGGCCAAGTAGGTCGATAATGTCCGAAGATAGTAAACAAGTTAAGTACGTGCACATTTGCATGCCTGCAAAGAGGAAGTTTCGAAATACGATTGAAAGAAGGTGTCAAGTGTTATCTTTATCAGAAGGCAAAGAGTGTTAATAAATGAGCGAATGTTTGTGTTTCCTTGTAAATATTCGCAGACCGGTGGACACCGAGATATCAATCAATACTTAATGTATTGATATAGGATGCGTTTTGAGTGTATTTGATAAAGAACAGAACTGTTGTAAATTTTGTTTTATCTGCAGATCGAAATAAGTGCAGTGTTAAACGCAGGTACATTTATAAAATCGGACATGTAACAATACTCATAATATTTTGGATCATTACATTTGTTCTCAACGAATAATTACTTGCACTCATTAATCAAGTCATGTTAAGTCGTAGTTTAAACGTTGCGCGGGGGTTAGGCAAGGTGAGCCCCGCACTAACACGAGGGATCAAGCCCGGGGGTCAGAGGTTGGATGACTGGGCAGGGTCGTGGAAAGTGGCACTCAATAGATGTCTCGCTTCAGCGGCGAGCGTGGACACTCTAGCAAAACCAGGTAATATTGCCAAATACATAAGAAAACTAAAATCGAAAACAAACAAACAGTAAAGCACTTTCCATACCTTCCAAGCATAAATAATGATAATTGAATATATACTTTAAGACGGTTTGATTCAAGACCGTAGTGAAAATATACATCGCTGCCCGCTGTTTTATATGAATGCATGTCATTGACCCATGTTGATATCTATATATACCGCTTTTGAGATGGCCATGGTTGAATGATTAAAAATGCCTTCGCATTGTACTAAGTTCAATTTAACAGCAAAAATTAACTAGACGTAACACACATGAAACAGTAACGTTATCTTACAACGTGAACATGATTGTTCTAAGATTGTGTCATGTATTACTATACCCGATGGATACAATTACAAAGAGGGGTCTACTTATATCTACAAAACGAGGTGGTTCCATCCTATTCCCCACAACTTGCATATAATGGTTTCAATAATGGTTTCAAACCGAGGTGACATTCGTATTTTATGTAAAAAAAGGAACCAGTGATGTATTTCAGAATGTATCCCGGTTTAAGAGACTATGTTGGTTGTTTAATATGCATCTATAATCCGTGATTAAAGACCGGTCCAGGATGTTATAGGCTCGAGCTCGGGCTTGGGAAGCTGGCCACTTGACAGCGGAAGTCGCTGGTTATTTTCAGAGAACGTTTATTTTAATTTCTTCTTTAATTAATCGTTAAAAAATTACCACATTAATGACCAAAATTTAGCACTGAATTTTTTTTAATGAATTTTGATTAAAGTAAATGTTGTCATTGCACGTTCAACGTTGAAAAATGATCTTCACCGGTCATGATATAACATAAAGCAAGAATGGTATGAACTCTGCTAAAAATGTCTATCTTCATACATCACTTATTCCAGAAATGTTTTGCTACCAGTGTGAACAGACCAAATCTCGGCGTGGGTGTGTCAAGGTCGGTGTGTGCGGGAAGACGCCCGAGACGGCGGCCCTACAGGACCTTCTCGTGTACGCACTGACGGGCCTCTCCGTCCACGCCTCTCGTGCGCTTGAAAAGGGCCTCTGGTCCTCGGAGGAATGCGATAACTTCTTCCGGGGAGCCATGTTCAGGTATTGGGCTGTCTTCGCAATATGGAGTGCGTAAATTATATAAACACTAACATCGGAAGTCTGACATAGATGAAGATTTTTCTAATTTAGAAGATTTAGACTTTTTTTATGTTGTCAAAGAAATATAAAAATAAAGTTGAGTTCGACGTGGTATTCTTAGTACGCGGCTTCGTGTATAATTTTAGTTGTGAGTAAAGAATATATATTTCTTTACAATAGCCTATTAATTCTTCAAAACAAGTTATTTCAGTCTAAGAATCCTCATTTCTACGTTTTTGTCTTTTGCAGCACACTGACAAACGTTAACTTTGACCCAGAGCGGTTTCCGGATTACATCCGGCGGGCGGTTGAGTTCCGGGAAGAGATCCGGCCCCTCCTGGAAGCCGAAGCTGTGCGGACTGGGACACCCCTTGACCCGGCGCTCAACCAGGGGCCGGCTGCATGGCAACCCCTATTCGGATATGACAATATTGAATACTTGGAAAGCGAAGGTATGGACGAAGAGTAGTTAATGGGGGTGGGGGGCTAGTTCAAATACCTTACACGTCAAACATCTTTTTTTAATAGAATTTAACAATTTTATAATCAATACAATATAATTTCAGGAAACAAGGAACTATTAATTGTTTATGTTTGCCATTTAATCTCTTGGCACGTTTACAAACTTTATGCATAATGGTGCTCAGTCGGTGTCCACATATAACGTATATCAAAGTCGTGTCTGCGCAGAGACAGTCTGAGCTTAATATGTGTTCCCTAGATCATGAAAGCTTGCCAAATTATCATTCAACTTCCCTAATTAAGTTTCAAGGACAAACACAGAGGCCGTACATGCAATGTGAATGGGCCGCTATATAAGCGTCCATATTTAATGAGGAGTATTGATTTACCCGATTTATTTATAAATATATTTAAAAAGTACATTATCTTTATCCAAAGGCCATAAGTTTGGAGTTCTTGAGGAACAGAAAGAATACGGGCCAGATGTGAACGGGGTCCGCTACATGACCATCTACGGGCTCAAAGGTCTGGCCGCGTACTCCGCACACGCAGTGGGGCTTGGAGAATCCGACCCCTGGGTGCCCAGATTTATGTACCAGGTAGGGAAAATTCTTATTGTTAATGTCTGTCTACGGGCTCAGGGGACTGGCTGCGTACTCCCCCCACGCCGCGGGGCTCGGTGATCCGACCCCTAGGCTCCACCTGATGTACCTGGTTAGGACTGTAAATGTGTTAACCTGTGTATGTGTTGTTCATGCATTTGTTTGTTTGTCATTTGCCCTCGCTATGCAACCTAAATAAGATCACAATAGGTTATCGACTGGCTGATCCACTGTCGTTGCTTATCGGTGAGTTCTCAACAGCCAACGAATACCATGTATTGCACACATTCCATTGGTTTGCAATGAATATCACGAATGCAATGAGTCACTGAGATTTAAACGGATGTGGTCCGAGGCCGGGAGGGCCAGTGTTATTCGTACATGTATGTTATGATACCAAACTAAGTTATTTATAAATATTAAATGCATATGTAGCTTTGTGCCCTCTTGAACATGGTACATAGCATCGCTTCATCGCATCTCATTATTTTGTACCACACAGGCGCTCAGTTTTCTGGTGAGCGGACCGGATGACAGACGACATGACCTTGGTGCAAACCTAGAAATGGCTCTAAAGGTCGGCGAGGTGAACATGCGCGTCCTGGAGTTGTTAGATCGCGGCCATCGACGCCAGTTTGGCACGCCCAAGCCGACAACAGTCAGCACTCAACCAATATCCGGCAAGGTATATGCTTTAAGAGCGCCGCCTATGCAAAACGACAATGTTCTTGGCGATCGCCTGATGAAATATACTCACATGAAAATGATTTCATTCATCTCCACCGTGACCAACGACACACGTTATGTTGTTTAAACATGATATATAGCGCTCGTCTCTTGTCGATATGATATTTCACTAAGAAAATGACACATAATTAGTTAAACAGCTCTTTAACACGTTTTATCTCTACTGGCCAAAGTTCAGAAGAGCTTCTGCGATGGCGCAGTGTCCGTTGTCCGTGTATCTGTAAACGATTGCTTGCGAACGCAATACAGACTTCAGTTGTGTTGTATCTTTACCAAACTTTTACAATAGTTAAATATCTACGAGAACTCGATTTCTTTCTTAATCGAGCCAGTTCTGCCCATGCATGACTGGATTATGGCCCTTGAAATGCTACAGTAATTTAAGGGATACACCTTTGTGTATATTCTAGTAGTTCTTGACTTTCGTGAAACGTTATGGTTCACTGATTGCTTCACTTTGAATGCGAGTTCAGTAGATAAACAAAACATACGTGCCGGTAGAGCATATATCCTCTTGTTATAAGATATCGCATCATTGGTATAGTATTTTCTTCCCAAACCCTCCCCAGTGCATCATGATATCGGGTCACGACATGGTGGACCTGTCTCTCATACTTCCTGCCGCCAAGGCTGCGGACGTTAACGTGTACACGCACGGCGAGATGCTCCCCGCGCATAGCTACCCCGGGCTCAACAAACACCAGGTACATGTGGTGTAAACGTTCTTTTCCTCGTCTCATTTTAAGAACAGTCTTACATTAAAACTTCAAGCGTATATTCATGGTTTCCATTGCTCTATCCTAAATATTTGTTGAATTATGCCCTAGAAACATGATTGTTTCCGGCTGTTAGTCCCTTTTGGTACTAATAAAGTTGATAATGGCAGTTTCGAATTTTACACCACCGTACTTTTCTATCGCCGTGCGACATTGATGCCTTTTGTACAATCGTGAAACCTGTTGAATACATGTTGAAGGATTTTAATTCTCTGTCAACTTATTTCCAGAACTTGGTTGGCCATTTCGGCGGCGCCTGGCAGAACCAAAAGATCGACTTTGCGGCGTTTCCGGGTCCGGTTCTCGCCTCGACCAACTGCGTGATTGAGCCACTCCGATCGTACAGAGACCGCCTTTATACGCTCAACGATACAGGGATCAGCGGCGTCAAGCATATAGACCTCCACAATCCCGAACACATGGAGGCGCTTATGCAGGTACTGTCTGTTGCCGTTGCTCATTTTAAAATTTTGTAAGTATTTCTCCCATCTACACCCCCATCCCTATCCCTATTACGGGTGACGTGCTAGTAAATGTGTTGCCATGGGGCCCCATCCATCGGTCTGTTTGGCACTTCCGTACCTACTTTTGTTCGAATCATCACAACGAGATTTACATTCGGAGCTCCTCGGCCATTTTTTTTGAAAAAATGGCCGAGGAGTTCCGAATGCGAGATTTAGAGATTATTGTTGATAACAGGGACTCGTTCGAAGATTGAACAAATCATTCAAGGTTAAAATTTAAACCTACGTGTTGAACGGCCTTTTGAAATGTCGAATGGCTATCATTGTCTGCCTGTCGCTAAAATGAAAATGACACCGTGCTTACAAATATAACAGTACGATTTCAAGAATTCCTATTGACGTTCTATATATTTTTTTAATTATTATAATAAAAATATAATGCTCTAGAAAAATAAACAAAAGATTGAACGAACATATTGATAAAATCTAATTATTGGATTCAAAGTTTTGATTCTTTTCTTCAGCACGCCAAATCATGTGCTGGATTCGACGACAAGACAGCGGCAAAACACTTCGACAAGAAGTTACTTATCGGTTTCAGCAGGGAGGCTATAGTCGAGCATGCTGAGACGGTAGGCTGTTCAGTTAAATTCGCGTATCTAGTTTTCAAACGTCACGGTATTGACGTCGGAGTCAGCGTGCAAAATAATACATTATTGATGTTTCCTTTTTTGGTATTTTTTAAAGGTGTAGTGTTTAAGTTATATCAACAGGAAACTTAGTACAATCCTTTACTATGACCATACGCACATGAACATGTAGGTAGCAGGTCCGATAACTGAACCCGTTCTAAAACATTTGTTCTGTGCAGCCCCTTTGTCAACGGAGTAAATCGGAAGAACGTTGGCGCCTTTGGTGCTGATGTTGTAATTATGCATTTACGCACATCCTGTATATTTCTAAATGTTTTGGTTTATTCTATATTAGGTTTTGGACGCTGTATCCAAGGGTGACTTAAAGCGGCTGTTCGTCATCGGGGGTTGCGACGGATCGGAACATAAGCGGAGCTACTTCACAAACCTTGCCAAGTCACTTCCGCCGCAGACGCTCATTCTTACCATGGGCTGTGCTAAATATAGATTTAACGATCTTGATTTCGGAACGCTAGGAAACACCGGAATTCCGCGCGTCCTTGACATGGGCCAATGTAACGATAGTTACGGAGCGATAATGGTCGCCAAAGCGCTTGCAAGCGCCTTGAACACCGACATCAATAGTCTCCCTCTTTCGATCTCGCTCTCGTGGTTTGAACAGAAGGCCGTCGCAGTTCTTCTATCCCTGCTTAGCCTCGGAGTTAAGAACATCCGGTTAGGACCGGTTATGCCAGCCTTCCTGACCCCTGCCGTCCGTGAGGCGCTTAAAGAGAATTTTGGCCTTGAACCCGTGGACATTCGGCATCCAATAGAGGATATGGAGGAAATGATGCATTATGATGAAAATGAAAATATTAAGTAGATGAAATCTATGACATCATTTTGGTTGGTTCTGAAATACACACGTTCGTCGTGCAACACGTTCCGCACGTGTTTTTGTTGAGCGTAAAGAGAGCCTTTGTTAACTGTGAGCTATTAGAATAATTTTGTACTTCTGTAAATGCCATGAAATGTTGTTAAAACATGTGCTGTAGTACTGTAGTGTTGGTGCATATGTTTGCTCGGATGCACTAATGTTTATTTTGCCGGATATTGTGATTATTTCCATGTATATGTTTATATATTTATATTGTTATTTATAACGCTTGTTTGGTAAAATATTTGACGAAAAGTTATGAACAAATCCTCTTGTTCATCAACACTTGATCTACACACTACCTGTGCGAGGAGTCACATGTATGAACACTGTAATATACCTTATAAAAGCTGCGAACATGATAAACATAAGTCGATCACATCATCACTGTTTTTTCTTCGATTTATTTATTTTCTTCATTGAAAAACAAACAAACTCATTTTACATAATCAACATAGGTGTGTTAAACCAGCACAAGAGCAATAAATTGAAATTATTTTTATAACACTTTTTTTCATAAATTTCAAAATAATGATTGCATCTAATCTAATTTCCCAAGTCAATTCCAAACCTGGAAATACGAAATATTCTTGTTCTCTCTATATATTCTGTTTCTGCCCATTACATTCTCATACACGTATATAGACGACATCAGGGGCATATTTATGACAATCAAGTTCTTTTGATTACTTTTGTCATGATTTATGTTGTTATTATTTTAAAATTATATGATGTTTTTATTGATACTGTCTTGTTACTGTTGTGCAGGCAGTGGAGGATTTCAGTATTCATCAAGCTCCTTTTTTACTACCTTTACTTGTTATCAGGGCTGTGAATATTTTAGGACCAGATGTATAAAAAAAATAATTATATAGATTATATAATCAATTAATGTACTTAGGTGAAGACTAACAACCTGTTACCCTCACAAGAGGTACTTTATCCTGAGTACTCTTAACAGGATTTTATGTAATTGTTACTATGGAAAATGTCTGTCTGTGATAAGAAAAATGTACACATTTATTAAGGTCTCAAAATAATTGTCTGTCCACACAATATAAAAATTGACAGCTCATTTCATAATTTTTTTGTTATAGCTTTAGATCAACCAATACTCAAGAATTTGCACATGTGTACATGTACATATACAAAATCAAAGTATACGGTTTATTGTGTTTATATTTTTATAGTTTGTATGTTCATGTCCAAAACAAATGCCTTAATGAATTTTGTATATATTTTGCAACATTTGATGTTGATTTCTTACAATGAATGGCTTGCTTTTGACTAACAATATAAAATTTAGTACAGAAAATAAAAATTTCTTTACCATCTTTTATTATTGGCTTATTTAAATGACAATTCCAAAATATTTAACTCAAAACAAAGCCACACTTGTTTGAGACGCTGCTATCTGTTTGTTTTCAATCTGGTTTGCATTATGCTGTGTAGGAGAATACCTGAAATATCAATATGTAATACGTTTGATATAAGATTTATAAACCAGTTTATATGTTTTTTTACCTTCATATGAAATTAACAAGACCCTGTAAAAACAAACACAAAATGAGCTATAGCAGATGTTCCCCAAAAGAGTGCAAAGACTGACTATTCCTCTTCGAAATGTCGAAATCGAACGGAATAGATTCAAGTAATACAGTTTCATAATTTGAAAAAAAATTAAAATACAAATTTCAACGACTTTCAATATGAGCCAGTTCCGCCCATCCATCCGCTGTCCAATGCAAATACACACTCCTCAAGAGACATTGAGGAAACTGACTGTCACAGGAGTGTTTGAACGAGTTGTTGGCTGGTTCAAGGAGGGAATAGAGGACCTTGCTGTCATTGCTACCGTCAGCCTTCTGATCCCTATGGCTACTGCAGACAGTTAACGCAGCTTCTCGACGTGAAGCTATTAAATTGGTGCCAGCAGAGTCGCCTAGGCAGCGACACCCTGGACTCTCTCTTGACGATCTCCATGGACGGTGCTCACGTGGAGAAATATGACGATATGATGTGGCCGTTATAAAGCTTTTCAATTATGTCTAAACATCAAAAGCTCTCACACTAGTTATTCTAACTTGTATATCAAAAACATGTAAGATGTTTCTTCAAAATGGCAATGTTTTTTATGATATAATTTAGAGTATAATGCTTGCACCATCTTGAAGGTTGAAAGTTCAATCCTAACAATGATAAGTTTCCACCAAATATATGGTATATTGAACATTGATCAATCAAACCACAGATCTTAAAAAATGCACTTAGTTAAGGTCATACTATAATAAGAATTACTTTGTCCTTATTTGACATGATATCTTCACCTCACATCCCTTATAAACAACATTTTTAGCATGCAACATTCTAAGCAATAAAACAGAGTATTTCAAAAGTCATCATTGTCGCAGTTGTTATAAAATCAAGAAACTACCTGTTGCCACTGAAACATTTAGGGATGAGACATGCCAGTGGTCCGCCGATGTGAAGGTGTGTCCCCCTATGTACAGCAAGACATCACAGTGTTGACATATAGCATCAGGTAAGCCTGTCGCTTCATTGCCTGAAAGAAGGGAACTTAAATTGTGTTCCATCTAAAAAGACTTAAAGCCACACCCTTGGCTTCTGTCAGTATATTTGTTTATATTCACGAATAAATAACAAAAAAAAATTTGAATAGCCTTCTGCCTAATTCAAAAGTGTAAACAAACAAGAGCTGTCACAGTAAGAGACAAATGCCTCTAAAGTGCCATCAAGTTCAATAAATTATGCAATTACTAATACGCCTTCATTTAGGAAGAGCTATCATAAAATATAATCATATGCCTGCCCCCATTATGGCTGACGTCGAGTGTGGAGGATTGAGGCCATAAAAAGTACTTTGTTTCCACTTATTTTTCAAAAAAAGGATCGGTAGGTAGACGTAACTTTTTTTATAATTTATTTTTTGAGAACCAGGATTCTGTATAAAATGGTCAAATTCTAAAATACTCATTAAAAAAAATGCGCATGTTTTAGGAAATTATGAAAATAAATTAGCACTATAGCAAAAATAAGTGTATCGGGGGGTAGGGACATGGGCCTCTGCACCAGGACACAAGCTAGTTCGGAACAACTATGTGCATAAGCATCATTGCATAATGATTAAACTTTAAGTGTGACCTTGAACTTTAAGGTAGTGTCATGGTTCATTGCCTTTATGTACCAAACATGTGTGCCAAGTAATTTTAAAAACCCTCCGTGCATGACAGAGTTACGGCTCTGACACGATCAATTATACTATAATGAGCATACATACAGCATTCAATAATTATTTAACTCTACTTGTGACCTCAAACTTTAGGTAAAGGTGTGGGTCTTGCACACAACACATCACCTTTATGTAAAGAACACATGTACCAATTCATTTTACAATCCCTCTGTAAATTACAAAGTTACATTCACGACTCGACCAACTATACTGTATATGCATATATGCAGCATTCCATAATGATAAACTTGTTTGTGTGACCATTGAGGCAGTGATGTGAGTCTTGCATGCACCATGTCACTTTATGTTCTGAACATATGTGCCAAGTACATGTACTTCTAAATTACCTCCTTGCATGACAAAATATAGCCCAGACATGAAAACCATTCAATAATGATGTACCTTTAAGTGTGAACTTGACCTTTGAGGTAGGAAAGTGGGTCTTGCACAATACGCATCATCTTTATGTACCGATGTGCTATGTAATTTTAAAATACCTCTCAGCATGACAAAGTTACAACATGTTCAGCATAGTGACCATCAACCATACACCCAGGCCTGGAAATCAACTGGAGACACGTTGGATGGCAGTGAGTACGCTAACACAACAACCCGCATTTCCTACCAATGAGAAGCAGGATTGGTTTATCAGCTGTAAACTGGTGAAGTGGAACCATGCATGAGTGCTCTTTGTTGCTCGTGGATCCTACTATAACGCCACCAGCATCCCTCCATTTCTGGAAATATATACCGTAAAGATATTTCATTCACTACTGCAGTTGATTGATTGTTTGTGTTCCACAAGTTTGAACTGTAGGTCTGAAGCTGTCCCTCTACACAAACATGATCTTTATCCATACACTGCAGGTAACACTGCGCACCAACATTTTTACTTAATCTGAAATATTACAGTTCTACATTTACTGAGATATGATCTAAAATGTATCGTTTCATTTGGCTTGCAATGCAACAATTGATTTGATACTGAAATACACTGAAATAGCATTTTAACAAAAGAAACCAAGTCAACATGCATTTGGTTTGTCCAGGGTTATCATGATACTAGTTGGGATCGAAAATCCCTCTAAAATCATAATCGTTCAACAGAAATACCGGTAATTTTTCAAGGCATTTGGAATTGAATGCAAAATTTCAAAACATTTCAACTGAAGTGGCTTAAAAGAACAAAAACCTACATGTTAGAAAGTGTACTTAACAATGAAAGAGAATAAAGGCAAATTATTATGCTGTACGTTTGTTATTTGGAAGTAAATTTTCAATGATATCTTGAGGTTTACTATTTTAAGGATATCAGCCACATAGCAATAATTGATTCCAAGATTATGTGGTCGATTATCGTTCACCTCAATCATAAATGATAAATTTGAGTACCATTTCTGATAGTACAAGTATAATATGGATTTATTCAAAGATACATTATGTACTTGTTTAACACTATCAGAAAACAAGCTTGCATGATTATTTTAATTACATCAACTTTATAACGCACCAGAGTACCTGTAATGCAAATTCCAGCTGGGACTCATCCTGCAGTCTAAGAAAATCTAAGACCTCCATAGCTCCTGCACTGGCCTTGCTTACAACTGCATTCAGAGAGGCGCTGAAATATACGTATTTTATTTACTTAAATCATTAATTGTGTAGTGAACTTCTTCTTTCATTACTGCTCAACAAATATAATTTATTATAGCCAGTTAATAAGACTTGCTACATATAATATAGATAATTATCAGTGTTAGCATGTAAATCAAGTTTCATCTGGGTATCATGAAGAGTTTCAGGTCCATGGCCTACATTCCTGGGTTACAAATATACCAAAGCTTTGTGCTCAATATTGTGTATTAACTATTGTAACACTTTACCATTCTTAGAAGATCTCTTTAAAGTTTTATTCTTAATGAGTACCTATGTAAAAATAACACCACACCTGTAATAAGAAGGCAACAGCACCTTGTCGGCCCCGAAGAAGTGTGTAGATCGGAGAATTGCGCCCATGTTCATGGTGTCCACAACTCGGTAAGGAAGGACCCACACTGATGGTTCCCCTGTCTCGATGTCAGTTAAGCTTGACCTGAGAGATTAAATTCATCTTTTGTTTTAATATCCAATTAAATGGCAAACTTAATTTCTTGTTGTTAGCAGGCCTTGATTGTGGACATTGAACATTTTTATAAATCTTTGTTTACCAGATAAATATTAAATTCAAAAGAAATGATTTTAAGGAATGTATCACATAGGAAGGTCCCTATATAAGAAGTTTTCAAGGACATAATATTGTTATTAATAATAAAACATTGCCATAGATACATACTTGTTTGCCTCTTTGAACATTGTTAAAAAGAACACACTTTAGCTGGTACACTACACACCTGTTGATATCTCTGTTTACATCTATAAATCTGGACATTCTGGCCGACACATCCAAACAAACACCCTACAATAAGTAGCATTTTAACATCTAATTAATATGACTACCCCCGGTACATGCTGAAATTTGCATTATAACACACTGCTTCAAACAAACCAATCAGAGTCAAGTATTTTTTGCACTTAATTTTGCTTATTTACATAGTGATCAAGTTGATTCATACATTGGGCCTTGATATCAAACTTCATGACTTATGTACCGAAATTTCAATGTTAAACTATAAGTCAGGTACAGTTCATGAATTACAAATGAAACAAATTCATTTGATTTATATGCATGTTCGTAGGGATTGAAACTTGGTCTCGAATAATAATCGATCATCAGAAACAATTGGAGAAGCCATTTTGCTCATGTCATCAAAATAAGAATGCATAAAATGTTTAAAATGAACTGGTATGAAATAATGACAAGCTGCATTTATAAGTTTACTAGTGATAGCTTAAAAAATAAAAAGTAAAATATTATGCTGTGTGTTTTAGTATTTAGAAGTTAATTTTTGCTGATGAGCTGGGGGTTCTTATCTAACTTAACAGCAAAAAATACACAATGCTGTTCTATCATTTTTGTTCAGATAATACTGCCACATATCCATGTATATAACCAATTATCAGCAACCTCAGTCTTAAACTTGAACAGTACTCTAATATTGTTTTATCCTAACCATAACCTGTCTCATATCATTTGCAAAAATGTGCTTATATTCCATGATTTTGAAATGTGGATGTGCCTTTTTCTTTTCTTTTTTAAACTGGTGAAAAAAAGAAAAGAAAGTTTTATCTGATTCAAAATGAAATTTATTCTTTAATGGATTGTTCAACCAAATATATCTGTAATTATTATATATTATATGTCATGGTTCTGCTCTTCAATTGGCTTAAAATGTGAACATATTTTTATTCTTGTTTGATATTTTCTTTCATCTTTTCTTTTTTCCTTCATATTTTTATCACTAATAACATTTAACATTACCTGGTGTGGATGGTGTCCAGAAATCTCCTCAAGTATATCATTTCTTACAGCCAGAAGAGGAATGGTTAGGCGTTCACATTGCATGCGAAGCTCCAACACACGTGAAGTATTTAACCCATGCTGAACATAACATTGCATGATTCAAGTAACATATGTTACCAGTGCGGTTCATTGTTTTGAGTGGAAAACGTCCTCGATTCGGTGAGTATTATCACTGTTTTCTATATGTTTCAACGATAATTTATGGAAACGAACTTGTGCACTGAATGAAGAGCAATTGCTCGTTTACGAAGACGCTTGTTTTAGATCAAAATAATGTCTGTATTAAAATATCTCATGAAAACAATGCTCGTTCTTACTAGGCTTCCCCACTCACTCAATGCATATTTTGCTTCAAAAAAACTATTTAATACCGTTCTCTTGCGTACAAACCCCACCCGATGCTTTGTTCTGGGCAATAACAGTATTGCTATTGTTTTCCGAATGCAGACAGCCAATTTTGGAGTTAAATCGCCTCATTTACAAAAATGCTTGCTGGTTCATTCTGTACATTTTTAGAACCTAGGTTCATCCCAAATCTAGAAGATCTATGGCACACTGTATTTACCCGAATTACCAGTCGTTTTGTTTTAGTTTTTCACAAAAATTAATTTTGTTAATTATTTAATTAAATAAGAGGATGTACAGATTTATAATTTATATTTTCAGGTAATAAAAGATGAAACGAAAGAAGAGATCAAACTTGAATCTAAATAGAAAAAAAACAAGACGCTTAAAGGTAGTCCATATAAACGACATAATTAATGAACTCTGGATACTTGATGATAAAATCAAAATAGAGGTTCTTTATAAATTAAAGGGACTATACACCAGATTGGCACCAAAAAGTTGTTTTTTTCTGTAAAGAATTCAGGACAATTTGAAACAAATGTTTTACTCTTTCATATCATATCATAATTGTAGAAAAAAAATTGAGTTGGAGACCGGGTTGGAACTGGTGTCGCCAAAATTGCAGTCCATTGTCCAAGGCTTACCCTAAATGGTGGTGGTGTTAGTAGTTTATACTCCGGGTCCCGGCGTGAGCACATTGAACGGTCCCAGAGTGACATTTTAACCACCTCACACTCATCCTGGGCAGAACCAGTACTAGGTGCCGTTACCTCTGCAAGGAACTGACAACTTCTGTACATGCCAGGGGCAGTGGTACAGTGCGAATGGTCGTTGAAAGGATTTCATAACCAATCACAACAGAAGTGACCTGGTCCGCCCGGGATTCAGAGTCCAACGTTCTACCGATTGAGCTAACCGGGCGGACCAACCCTAAACGGTTGGAATATTTAAGCTATATACCTAACTTGGTCTTATCACGTGATGACATCAACTAGCCAATCACACAATACAGGAATGAATTCCTAGTTATCTTTTTTAATTAAAAAAAATAAATAAGAAAAACTGCGAAAATTAAATTAATTTTGAACTACAGTAAAACTGCGATCGCTCGAGGTCGCAGGGGACCGAGCCTAAACCTCAATTATGTATTGCGTTGTGGAAATCGCTCATATGTTCAAAGGCTGTCGTTTACTATATGTATACTAAATATAAAATGTAAAAGAAATATCAATAAATCAAATTTGTTTTAAAAAATGGCCATATTGCAAAGCAAAGTGACAAAAAGGAATTCTTTTCAGAGATTCCGATGTTGGATCGATATGGTAGTGTTTATTCATATTTTTATTACTCATTTACATTTCTCACAATTAACTTCAACTGTCATTGCAATTTTGACAACTTGCGAAAATTTTGATACTTAGCTATTGTCTCTTTATTTTGGAACACGCGTTGGGAAAAAGTGTGAAATTATTACCTCGAGGGAGCCATAAGGTTTTGTGCATGATTTGTGTACTTGGGACCGAGAATATTGCTCGACTCCTCGACATAATTAGGTTTCAATGCAGCGTAGGTATATTTTATATAAGAATAGAAGGAAAAAGTTCGGGACCAAGCTCCCACCTCGAGAGAACGCCGGTTCTCGAACGACCGCAGTTTTACTGTATGTGGTACTTAAGTTAGTAAGCTTCAATGCATTGTACAAATCGATAAAAAGTTTATGTCCGGTTTCAACAATTTTCTCTTTTTTTTCGCTATTTCATTGTGCGGAGCCGAGTACAGCCCCTTTAAAAATTACTTATGTAATAATGTAAGGTAAAATTGTGGATTATTTAGGAAATAGCAATGAAAAGGAACTAAGAGTTTACCTTAAAGAGTGTGCTATATGTTTACTTTGGCAATCGTGCAGGAAACAGTGAACAATTTAAGGTCTTAAATGTTGTAAGTTACACCTAAGTCGATAAAACTGTTTTATGTAAAGACATTTACATGTAACCGCGTCGTGACTTACTATATAACCCCCAAAAATAATGACAGTTCTACTTTAAGTAGAGTGCCCTGTCAGTGTGTGTATACAACGTGATAAATAACGTCATAATCACTACGTCCGAAAACAAGATTTTGCTTCGAATGAAGACTTTAAACAAAGATAACTTTCCTATTTCTTCACCATTTTATATAAACATAGCGCAGTCTACGCCGCTAACGGAGCCCCGCCTCGGTCATTCACCAGTGTTTGGTTGAGAGTTTAGTTTCTTAAAACACGTCGACAAAACTTTTCACAATACAATAGACCGCCCTTTGTTTCTTTAAAATGGTGTAGTGATTGAAAAGTTATCTTCGATTTACGTCTTCATTTTAAGCAAAATGTTGCCTTCCGACGTAGCATATATGATGTAATTTATCACGTGGTATACATACACTACCTGTACATGAATTTTTAAAAAAATCGACGCCTTTTATTAGTTATTTTAATGTGCCATAGATCTTCCAGATTTGGGATGAACATAGGTTCTAAAAATGTACAGAATGAACCAGCAAGCATTTTCGTAAATGAGGCGATTTAACTCCAAAATTGGTTGTCTGCATTTTGAAATCAATAGCAATACTGTTATTGCCCAGAACAAAGCATCGGATGGGGTTTGTACCCAAGAGAACGGTATTAAATAGTTGTTTTGAATCAAAAAATGCATTGAGTGAGTCGGGAAGCCTAGTAAGGACGTGCATTGTTTTCACGAGATATTTTAATACAGACATTATTTTGATCTAAAACAAGCGTCTTCGTAAACGAGCAATTGCTCTTCATTTGTTACACAAGTTCGTTTCTAAAAATTATCGTTGAAACATATAGAAAACAGTGATAATACTCACCAAATCGAGGACGTTTTCCACTCAAAACAATGAACCGGAAAGCATGGACGCACCTGACATTACTGCCCTTGAAATTGCTCTTTGAAAATTACAAAATAAGATGCATTTGTAAAAACACATAATAAAATATTAAATTATCAAGTAAGACACATTTTGAAAATTGCAATAGAAGATAAGATGCTCTACTCAAGAATACAAATATATTCCCATCATAAATATTTAAGTATACGATTTTCTTCTGTAATCATTCTTAAATGAATCCATATACATATTTGTCTATATATATGCAAACAACGCATTTTACAAGACCATTAACATGCATCATTTCAATAATAAATTCAACAAGAATGTTTGTATACCTGGAAGAGTGCTTGATGAATTTGTCTTTTCCCTGCCTGTAGGGCTGCTGATACAGGGTGAATGCCCCACAAAACTTCACCATGCACCTCAGGTAAAGGAATGCGCTGACCTTTGCCTCTATGCTTGTCAATCCCTTTGCTGATTAAAATACAACAATTACCCATGCGTTATTTACTTAACAAAAATATCATATTTCCAATTCACTGTCAGAGAAATGGCATCAATATCATGAAATCAAAATTATTTTTATTACAATATCTTGAGTTACATAACGTAAACATACAATTGGATATTTTATCATCAAAACCCACTCCTCAGGGGTTTAGACAATCCGAAAATGGTGTAGAGAAGTTCTGGCTTCCATAACTTGGTATTTATTTTTTGGATGTTTACTTAACATTAGCAAGTCACAAAAAATAATTTTTAACGTGTTTGTTGGGAACCTGGTCAAATAACCCCCAAGTCAAATAGCCCCCATTTTGGTCAAATAGCCCCCAAACTTTTGGTCAAATCGCCCCCACTCCTTTTTTATTTGAAATTATATTTGAAGGAAAGTTGTAATTTAATATTGCATTTACATAATTGCTGATCAAATATTTATAACCTGATTTCAAGACAAAACATTTTTTGACAATTAAAATGTTTTAAAATATATTAAATATAATCTGCACATATTAAAGACTTATGATTTAGAAAAGACAGGGCATCTCAATTATGACATTGTGCAAAAATCGTATAAATGTGAAGTGCATTTATATGTTTGAAACATAAATAATAAGCTTAAAAAGTAATTGATTATGCGCAATATGAATAATGTTTGCTAAGCCCCGATAAAAATATGTACTATTACTCTTTTTGTCATAAATTTGTGAAATGAGTTAAAAGATATAAACATGAAATACACTTGCTTGCTTTTATTTATTAGTTTTACTATGTAAAAATTCTATTACAGTAAAGTCTAAAGGCTGTATGAAGAAAAACGTTGAATTTGAAAATATTTAATAAATACACCATATCAATTTTACATGTATGATTAAATTTAGAAAAAGAAATAATAAATTGACAGTTGAAATTGGAAGCCTGGACTAATGTCGAGTATAATAATAGAAAATGAGAATTTCATTGTCTGTTAGTATACGTATGGAATTTTATGACATACGAAACGCAGTATAGATAGTAAATACAGACTAGCCTCGTTCTCAATATTGTGTAATATATATTATATCAAAACTCTGTTTGTCATGAAGTGTGACATGAGATATATTTAATAAAATTGAAACTTGATAATAAATACTATTAATTAACAAATAACCTAATGAAATTTTATCCAAATGACGTGAATTATTTATTGATATATCATATACATTTTCCTTAGAATGTTAATGTATATTGTATTGTACATTGCGAATATTTTTTACCGTACAGTATAAATGTGTATCTAAAATATATGAAATAAATTATATGTGAAGAGTACAATGTGCAAATTATTTCAAAATAAAAAAAAAGTTAATTTATATATCCTACATGTTCCTTAAATTTTGATGCGTAATCAATATTAGAAGAAAAAACAATAAAAACTTATGGCTTAGAAACATTTAAAATGTAGATATGATATTTTTTTCATAAGTAATATTTCAAAACGTTTGTTATTCTAACTTGGTTAAATTGTCAGAGTTTTCAATACTGTACAGTATACAAATAATGTTGGTTGCACTTCATTTTGTAAAATTAAAGGTTTAAAAATGTTTTGGAATAACATAAGTATACATACTTATGAAAAAATAGAAAAGTGGGGACGTTTTTGGGGGGCTGTTTGACCAATTTTAAAATGTGAGTGGGGGCTATTTGACCAAAATGGGCGCTAAGTTCCAAAGTGCCCATTGTGCCAGTCCCATGGTGGTAAAGCAATTGCATATGTTGCACAACTTCAGAACAAAATAATATATATTTAAACTATTCTCACTTCAGTTTCTTTGGTGTATTATGCGCTTTCTCCTTCGTATACTGTGACATGCATCGTGTAATGAAGCGGCTTACTGTATACGTCATTCTCCTACATCCAAATGGCTCAATCATATTTCAGTCGAAAAGTTAGTTGTGTGTAACCTCAACCCAGTTAATTAGTGTTGAGTAACAGCAATGTTGCCTATTTCTTATATTACGACACTGAAATGCGTCGCTACATTCGGTGTCTCTATACTTTATCTTATTGTTATTGTTATTACAACAATAAATGCGTATAATTGTTGAGTATATTTGCACTGAAAATATCGGAGGCAGCCAACAATTTCTGGCAAGTCTACTTGCTAATGCCACGACGTAGACAAGTTTCAGAAAAGTTTACTTCCGCAAAATGGCTGCTGGCAATTTTATGCAGTTTTTCTCACGGGATAAAGTATGTAGCTAATCATTCTATTGATATACTTATGGAACAAATATATTTTATATTGATTCATTAAATGAGTACAGTTATTCATTTATAGTTTGTTTGTTTTTGTGGAAAATCTTCATTTAGTTTATTTCCTTATATATGTATATTGTTTCGACTTTGAAGTTTGGTGTGATCCAGGGCGCAGTATGAAATGCATACAACAAAGAAATAGAGTAATGCATACAACATAGGCAAAGAAGGGTTTTCACATTTGCATACAACATACACAAAGAAGGATGTTGAGAAACGCATACAATATAGAATAAGAACAAAAATATTGACATTGAAATATTATTGTTTAAATCAATAAATTAGTATGTTTATGAGGTTAGTCAAGTGAGAAATAGTTTATTAACTTTATATTTGAATTTTGCTTTTAAAACTAAAACATAATTGATTTGTTTTTCAAACTTTTTGTTTTGTTTGAATAGGGAAAATATCCTTATATGAAATCATTAAAATTGGTTTAATAGCTTGAAGGAAACAAAAAGTTTATGAAAACTTTGCAGTTGGATAAAATAAAGATTGTATTCATTGTGTATACTACAAGTATATAAGTACATTTAGGAAACAGAAACATATCATGTCACACTGATTACAATACATCAGAAACTTAAAAAAAAAAAATCTATATAAATAATTTCTCATAAGTATAGTAAAGCGCCTGGTATTTGATAAAAGACATACATGTATTTTTAAGAATTATTGTAAATTATATGTAACAATTATAAACTGTGTCCGAACTGAACAACACATTTGCATAAATATATTATATAAAAAATGATGAATACAACAGAGAAGCATGTGGGATGTAAAGGTTTACACATGATAAATGTACATTCATTTGTTTACTATAATGAGTATTTTTTTACTTAAATATTGCATGAAAAACACAGAAATTTCTCAGTGGTTGTTGAATTATCTGAAGGTGTGTTAACACAATATTTGTTGGTCTTTACGGGTGTGGTGAATTTGACATGTAGGCGAAATTGTTGGGTTCATTTTAAAATTATATTTCCACCGTTCTTCATCCTCATCGAAAAGTGGGAGACATTATATAGTTACGTACTAAGTAAATGTGTTCTATACAAAATATGTGCTGCTTCCATATGTTTCAAAGAAAGCTTTTAGTTAAGTTTTTGTCATTAACAGTCAAATTAAGGTTGACCAGTAAGAAACATTTCTGAAACTGGTTCAATATAATTTCTTATGTTTTCAAGATATACAAAGCTTTCACATTTTTATGCCCCCTTTTGAAAAAAGTGGGGTATATTGTTTTGCACATGTCGGTCGGTCGGTCTGTCTGTCTGTCGGTCGGTCGGTCGGTCGGTCGGTAGGAATACCAAATGGTTTCCGATCAATAACTTGAGAACGCTTTGACCGAGGGACCTCATACTTGGTATGTGTATTGGTCATCACCAGCAGATGAACCCTATTGATTTTGAGGTCAGTGGGTCAAAGGTCAAGGTCAGTGTGACCTTTACATGAAAAACGGTTTCCGATCAATAACTTGAGAACGCTTTGACCCAGGAACCTCATACTTGGTATGTGTATTGGTCATCACCAGCAGATGAACCCTATTGATTTTGAGGTCAGTGGGTCAAAGGTCAAGGTCAGTGTGACCTTTACATGAAAAACGGTTTCCGATCAATAACTTGAGAACGCTTTGACCCAGGAACCTCATACTTGGTAGGTGTATTGGTCATGACCAGCAGATGAACCCTATTGATTTTGAGGTCAGTGGGTCAAAGGTCAAGGTCAGTGTGACCTTAACATGAAAAACGGTTTCCGATCAATAACTTGAGAACGCTTTGACCCAGGGACCTCATACTAGGTAGGCTTATTGGTCATGACCAGCAGATGAACCCTATTGATTTTGAGGTCAGTGGGTCAAAGGTCAAGGTCAGTGTGACTGTAAGCTGAAAAAAGGTTTTCTGATTGTCCATATTTTATTTTCTTATATAGTAGACAGTAGAAATTTATATGTCACTAAATGCATGAGTTGAAGTATCAGTTTTCAGTGAACATCTAGTTTAATTATGCCCCCCTTCGAAGCAGAGGGGTTATATAATTGCTTTGCACATGTCGGTCGGTCTGTTGGAAGACCAAAGCTTGTCCGAGTGATAACTCAACAATTCCCGGACCTATGGTCATCAAACTTGACATGAAGATTAGGTATGACCAGTAGATGACCTGCCTCATATGCATCCAATGACAAATCAGCTGTCATTTCAGTCCATGCATATTTCATTCAATTGTCCAAATATTTCTGGCAACTTGGCGCTCAGGGGGCATAATGTTTGACAAACATCTCTTGTTCTTTTTCTGGTAATGGTTCTATTTTAGGGATTTTATGAATTCAATTTGCCTCAAACTTTAATTTAAAAAAAAATATTTTTTTCCTGCTTTGGAGTCCTTGATGTTTAATAAGTAATTTTGGCGTTAATGCAGAGTAAAAAAATGTGTTTTTTGCTTTCCCGGGATTTTGTATTTTCTTTGGCGTTAAACTTAATGTGTTGTCTAGATTTACAAAATCATCAAATTCAATAAAGATTAAGATCAATACACAGAAACTGTGTACTATATACAGATTGGTAGTGGTCACTTATCCAATAAAATTAAGGGTCACTTGTCCAGTAAAATACCAGTTATTAGAGATTACTTATGTGTATTATCTGCCATAAGGTGTTCACATGACATAATTATGATTCATTAATGACATAATCATGATTCATTATATATTTTTCATTTGTCACCTAACACCTATCTTTATGGCATCCCTTAAATTAACGATGTGTGAATAAAGAACAAACAAACGATTGCATAGCACCTGCTATCATGGATAATAGGAGTATTGTCTCAGAATTTTGGGGAGTTTATAATAAGGAAGTCAATAAATGAAATCAAAGGATTGTTATTTCTCAACTCATTTTATTGGGAAGAAAACACTATAACACGATTTATCCAAGCACTCTGACAAATATTTTGTCTGACTATGTCCTATCACTAAAGCCATTGTTTATAAAAAAAAAGATAAATTTATTCCAATCACAAATATTGCAATCAATATAATATGCACATGTAATAACTATAAATTTAATCTAACAGAATAACCAAATTTACTACACGAAATATATATACCTACCCTTTTTACTCATTTCTCCTTTCAATTTATAATTTCAAAAGGATCAGTTTATATATTTGGGATTGTTTGTTCTGATGAATGTATTGGATACGGAAAGATCAAATGTTGTTTTTTTTTGCATTAAAAGTTAAACTATTAAACAAATTTAACATCTGAGGTTTATCCCTTTACAAAATATATTAATAATTATCTATATTTCTCATTTTGCAATAATGGTAAGAAATTATAAATCCTATTTTCACCTATTACAATACAAATCATCAATTCAGACATTTTTACAACTACCAAAAAATGGTTTAGTTTTTCATCTTATGATGAAATGAAAGTTATTAAAAGTATTTCTGTGTTTGGTTTTATAATCCTCATGCTTCTTCAGGTAATCTTAAAATTTATATTTTGTTATTGTTGTTCCCTGTCTTTGCTTTCCCCGATTTCAAAGTTTTCATAAAAGAAATAATAAATTGTTTCTTTATAAATCTAGATATTAAACCATTAAACCAAATTTAATGATTTGAAATAAGGTTCTTTTCCCTATTCAAACAAAACAAAAAGTTTACACACAATCAATTAGGTTTTAATTCTAAAAGCAAAATTCAAAAATAAAGTGAATTAACTATTTTTCACTTGACTAAACTCATAAACATAATAATTTATTGATTTTAACAATAATATTTCAATGTCAATATTTTTGTTCTTATTCTATATTGTATGCGTTTCTCAACATCCTTCTTTGTGTATGTTGTATGCAAATGTGAAAACCCTTCTTTGCCTATGTTGTATGCGTTACACTATTTCTTTGTTGTATGCATTTCATACCGACCCGTGATCCAGACAATGAGACATGAAAAATCTAGATTACAGAGGAAGATTTTGAACAAGTTTTGATCTTCAGAGCATCTGTCATCTGGCAATAACATATTTCTTCATTGTATTGTTATTCACAAATAATTACAAAGATATGTAGAGAATATAAATAACAATAAATCAAGGTTTCTTGCCTCTGGCAAAAGTCCAGTTGCTCAAGTTAACTTATGCAGCTTTTTTAACAAAAGAAAAGCTTTTCTAAAAGCCATTTTTTTGCCAAAATTTAAAAGAAGTCACTATTTCAGTCTGAATTTATGTGAGACGTAAAATGGCTTCAACATGAAATTAGACCTGTGAACTCGTTTCTGTACAGAAAAATATGTTTTTATTTTCGGTATAAACTTTATCATAGTCTGTTACTTTAACTCCCTATTTTAATCATTGATGTTAATTTTGAAGGAAAATGAGAATTTCCATTTTGTCAAAAGATTATATTTTTTTCCAAAAGGCCCTGAGTTAAAGTACTAAATTGCTCATTTTTTAGACTTTTAAACCAAAGAAAAAGTTTGACCCTGGGACATTGAAGTTCAATCTACACAAGCAAGCCAATGCTTCCCTAAACTCTGGTATTGATCTGAAGGAAGTGGTCAAGCTTCCGCCAGGAGAAGATCAAAATGACTGGGTAGCAGTACATGGTAAGTGCACACAAATAATTTAAGTGTTTAATAATTTCTATTCAATGAACAACACACATAAAATAGCTCATTTACCTGAAATTCTATCACATTACATTTCAACATCATGGTTGTATGATTCTCAAGCATGATGTCATTTTCAAATGTCTGATAATGTTAGAAAATGAAATGTAGTATAGAGAGGATAACTGTTTGTTTCAGTGTTAGATTGCAATAAACATCTCTCGAGCAAGCACAATTTAAGAGTGGTGTAGCCAGGATTGAAATATTTTCTTTAAGTGTTTGTGAGTGAAAATTGATTGCAATCTTTCACTTAAACAGACAATTTTTCTTTTATTAGATGCCTCAAAAAGGTATAAAGTGAGAGTTAATTCACTTGTTTGTTAATTCAATTGTTGTTTTTCAGAAAAGCGCTTAAAGTAATATGCAAACGTAACCTCATTTTGGAAATAACCTCAGAGATATTCCCAGACCTGTTCATGCTTATGTCTGATTTGGACATGAGAGAGGGCTTCAATTTTAAAATTGTAAAAATTTATCAAACTGTTTGGAACTGAAATATCAATTTTATTTCACCAATAAATGATATGATTACTGGCAATACAATTGTTATTACTGATAATACAATTATACGACGAATAAAGTCTTAATTCTCTTCATGTTTGTTTCAGTGGTAGATTTTTTCAACAGAATCAACTTGTTGTATGGCACAATATGTGAATACTGCACAGATCAGACTTGTCCTACAATGTCCGGAGGGCCAAGGTGAGTATTGTTGGAAGGTGTGGATGTCATCATCCATAAAAATTAATGAAATTTCCATAAAACTTGGACAGATTCAAACATCGAACTTGTTTTTTTACACATAGAGTCATTTACACACACATGCAATGAACTTGTGAACATATGCAGAAATCCCTTTTTGTTACTCTGCCTTAAATATTTGTATGGCAGTTATACCCCTTTAATAACTGATAGACAAAAATAAAATAGACGTATGCATGGTAGTGCTTGTTTTGTTCAATCTATCATTTTTGATAATTAGTTTTAAAGAATCTGACAGAATCTAACACTTCAAGGTGTGTATTTGTTTCTAGTTTTGCTATCACTCCAATCCAGATATGAGTACCACTGGTGTGACGGTGTCCACTACAAGAAGCCCACAGCTCTTCCCGCACCTCAGTACATCACCCTGCTGATGGAGTGGGTAGAGTCACAGATCAACGACGAAAATATCTTCCCTGTCAAAGTTGGTTAGTTAAAAAAAATGGTTTAGAAGAAAAACAACAACTTGTTCTTAGCCTTGTTCATAAGTGCATTTTAGTAACGTATTAAAGTAAGAAATGAGTTGGTTTTTTACCTAAGGTAGAAATTGGATCAATGAGTATGAATCCTTACTTTACTAATTGGCTTTAATATTTAAAACAATCTTGACTGTTTAAACGATAATAGTTATTGTTCAAAATCTTAAAACCTTGGCATAACGCCATAACAGATCACGATTCAAATGAAACTCGGTAATACTATGAAGCAAGGCTCTAGCTTAAATAAATGTAGAGTTATGCCCCTTTTTTAAATGCAATATAACAGACTTGCCTTGCTCCACAGCATTGTATTACCGAGCCTTGCAACCATTTAAGAATTTCAGGATTTTTTGTGCATGGTTGTGCTAATTTTGACTGTGGCTAAGCATAACTGACTCTTGTGTCTTAGCTTTGATGGTGATAAAAAAACTGATATATTTTCTATATTTTATGGTGTATAAAAGAAGTAGAATAGCTTGTAAAAACCTTATTGAAGATACTCAAATCAAAGCATGTTAATCTTTAAGCTGTTGGATTTAAAATGCTGAAGTTTTCTTATTGTGAACTATCAAACTATTTCCTTTAATAGTAAAAAATGGCCTACAATTCTTTTTTCATTATTCTATCTTAAATAAATCAAAATGATCAGAAAGATAATACATTTTACAAAATTTGCTATATGTTCCTTGTTGTCTTCCTGTTCCAAAGATATTTTATGAATACAGGTCCCGTCCTAAACTCAATACTGATTTTATATTATTCAGTCTATACTTTGCAATTACTGAATTAACATCTCATAAGGGTTATTTAAGAAGAGCAGTTGTCATAAAAACCTTTCTGTCTATGGTGAATTGAAGCAGGAAGGAAACTTTCATATTAGTAAATGCACTCAAGTGGCAATATCTACAAGTGTTTTACATAGTTGCCCCTAAGACTTAAGATTGTCACCAAATGGACTGAGTATCATTCTGATGCAGACTGATATGTCATGTTTTTGATTTATTCAAAAATTACTTCCTGACTGATACAACTGATTCTTATTACTTTACAAATTGTGAAGACATAAATCATTTGTGGCCCTTGGAATTGTCTTCACTTGCTAACTATATTCTGATGGCTCGTGTGGCATATAATACTTCTGTTGCACTTTTGTTTTCAGGTACACCTTTTCCCAGGAACTTCTTTCAAACAGTGAAGAAGATGTTGACCCGGTTATTCAGAGTTTTTGTACATGTCTACATTCATCATTTTGACAAACTGGTTGCTATCGGTGCTGTAAGTACTTGCACTTGAAATACTTACATATACTTGCATGTCATTATTACAACAGCTGTTCACTTGAAGAAAACTTCCAAAGTTGAAAGCTTGGAAGTTCAAAATATCAAAACCTGGTGTCCATATTACTTTTATGGTCACAATTTCAATCAGTCTTCAAGTAAAAATAATTATTATAATATAAGTAATTATATGTGAATTTGGCAAGTTATAGTTGCAAATTATTTGATTTTTAACTTAATAGTTGAAAATAGTTGAAAAAATATTATTTAGGAGATTTAAACTTTCAAATTTCAGTGAAACAATTCCATTATTGATGGACAGGAAGTTCATACTTCCAGTTTTCGAAGTCCTAATAGGAGCCCTGCTCATACATGTACCTGTATGGAACATGTCTTCAAAATAATTGTGAAATTAAAGAGTCATTTGGACCATTTTCTTTTTTATGCCCGCGAAGGTGGGCATATTAAAATCGCACCGTCCGTTTGTCCGTCCTTCCGTCCGTCCGTGTGTCCGGCTCAATAACTCATGTCCGGGCTGTAACTTTCCCTTGTATGGACAGATTTTAAAATAACTTGCCACATGTGTTCGACATACCAAGACGACGTGTCGCGTGCAAGACCCGTGCCCCTACCTCAAAGGTCAAGGTCACACTTAGTCTTTATTCACAATGGAGTGCTGCATATAGGACATAGAATATAGGTTGTCGTGTCCGGGCTGTAACTTTCCCATGTATGGACAGATTTTTAAATAACTTGCCACATGTGTTCCACATACCAAGACGACGTGTCGTGTGCAAGACCCGTGTCCCTACCTCAAAGGTCAAGGTCACATTTGGGTGTTTATTCACAATGGAGTGCTGCATATAAGGACATAGAGTATAGGTTGTCGTGTCCGGGCTGTAACTTTCCCTTGTATGGACAGATTTTAAAATAACTTGCCACATGTGTTCCACATACCAAGATGACGTGTCGCGTGCAAGACCCATGTCCCTACCTCTAAGGTCAAGGTCACACTTAGGTGTTTATTCACAACAGAGTGCTGCATATAAGGACATAGAGTATAAGTTGTCGTGTCTGGGCTGTAACTTTCCCTTGTATGGACAGATTTTAAAATAACTTGCCACATGTGTTCCACATACCAAGACGACGTGTCGTATGACAGACCCGTGTCCCTATCTCAAAGGTCAAGGTCACACTTGGGTGTTTATTCACAATGGAATGCTGCATATATAAGGACATAGCAGTGTCGGTTGTCAACTATGGGTGGTATTTTTTTATGTTTAGAGGCAATTTAAAATAACTTGCCATATGTATTTGACATGTAAAGGCAAGATCAACTTTTCATGTACTGACCTTGTTCATAGGTCAATGTCACAATCGGGGGCATTCGTCACATACTGTGACAGCTCTTGTTTAGTAGTCCAATTTGGGAGTCAAAATAAATTGTATGGATGAAAAAATGTGTGAATAGTATATTATCTATATATTATATTATTCCCAATGAAAGGAGAAGACATATTGTTTTTACTAGAGTTGTCTGTCCTTCTGTCTGTCCGTCACAAATCATGTCCACTCCATATCTCTTGAAGTATATTGAAATAAATTGCCAGAAAACTTCACCATATTGAGACAATGTGCAAAAAGTAAAATGGTCACAGTTTTATACAAACCAAATTATTTTCTATGTCAGTTTTTGCTTACCAGGGTAGCTTTTATATATAAATTTAATTTGTATGTGTGAACATTGAGTATATGTAATTTTCTCTCTAGGAAGCCCATGTGAACACGTGCTACAAACATTTCTACTACTTCGTCACAGAGTTCAGCCTTGTCGATAAAAAAGAACTTGAACCTCTAGTAAGTGCTTTGAAATGTTTCAGGAACTTGAAGTCCATTAAGGATTGGTTACGATGCTTTGCTACGCTTACATTTTAGTCATTAATCTGGTCAGAATGTTATGAATACATAAGCAATGATATATTCTCAACTCTGCTTGAGTGCATCACTCAGTCTCAGGACTGGCATGTTTTACCAGCATGGGTCCCGAGGTTAAATCCAAGAGGCCCTAGCATAGCTTTGCTCACATTTTACATTTTAACAGTGCAACCTCAGGATGCAGACATTTAGGAATAATGGAACAATAGGAAAAACAATAAGTATATGGTTTGGGATGTGCATGATCAGAGCTACCGATAACGTATATTTAAGTGTACTTTACGTCCATTTGTAATTTGTAATGAACACCTTGGTTCCATTCAATAAAGTTCAATGGTGATTGTAAAAGTTAATGGGTACTTGAAATTCAAACGTGCTTGTACTTAACATACAGGATAGGCTAGTTCCTAAACGCAGAACTTAATCATTTAAAACACCGGATAGCACTTACTTCCCTTTGTATAATAAAAACCACAACACTCAGTAGGTGAAATCACTGCGTAAGTGTTCAAGTGATTCTACACTGGTTTAGCAGCCATTTTTTATTTGGTCAAAGGTTTTTCCCAAAACAGTCGTAAATTGATCGTAGTAACGGAATGCCCTTAAACAGTTTGTAATTTTACCATTACTAACACATGTTTGATTTTATATCATTATTGACGCATTTTAAAGCTTACTTACACCAATTACAACCTTATCAGTAGTCAACTTTATATGTAGATCTGCATGATGCACTCAGACTATTAAGTATCTATCATGTGTTTCAGGTCGATAAAGAAAAATCCAAGCTGAGTGCATGTGCGTAAGCTGGTAATATGGCTTGCAGTTATCAGCCACTCAGCTTGCCCTCGGGTTGGATTTTTTTATCTGTACCTGAAAAAACCATGATTGATATTTTTCTTGCATTCCTAAAATTATCAATTTGTGTGGGGAAAAAAGGAGTAAAAAACACATTATTGTACATTTCACCAAAAAGCGTGTGCGACGTGTATTGGCGTCATGAAGCATAGTAATTTCAGATCACTATTGATGTCAAGTAGTTCCTCTATAAATGGCATTTTTGATGATTATTTATTTTCAATTTTAATTAAAAGTCTTGGCGCGTTGTTACATGGGGGTGTAAGACTGATTTTTGAAGCACTTGTCACATATGACAGAAAACACATGTCTGGTATGCAAGAAAACATCTTTTTTTTGCTCTTGGGCCAAGCATGCATGAAAACAGGATTAAATTGCATCTTCAATGAGTGATAGGGCCATTGGGTGAAAATAATAATCTTTCCATGCATAAAGTCAACCAGTTTTTAATGTCAGTAACTTCTTTTTGCAGAAAGAGATGACGGAAAAGATCTGCCACTGATGTTCACTTGTTGCTGTTAATGATATATTCACTGTGACGTGTACAAACACTAACTTGGGTAGAGCACCACTCCTTGAAGCTAGACTAGAGGGTTGGATGAATGTGGAATCAACTTCACTATATATACTATCATTCTTCCATTCACAATAAATTACTTAATCTTAATGAAAAAATGTGTTGCAAGCAGGATATTGGTCAAAAGTTTATATTTTGGTGAAAAATAATTACTGACAAATTGTTGTAGTATCATTTTCTTTGTGTGCAAAATAAAACTTCTGACTTTAGGCACGCAGTCCCTTCATGAAAAAAAATTGACACATTACTTATACCTTGAAATCTGTTGTGTTCTTGTAACCAAGATCTAATTATTAAAAAATAATTGTATAGAATTTTTCTCATTTTTGCTGTTGAAATCATTGAGATTTTTACATGTCTACTTGTATGTCCATTGTTTGATTTTCAAGTTAAGACTGTTTAAGGGTCAGGTTCTTAGTAAGGAAATACTAATCATTGTTTTGAATAACATCGACAAATTGATACATAACAATGTACACAACTATTAACTACGTTTTCATTAACACGGCACTGGTTGTCATTCAATCATTTAATTGACCAAGGATTTGTATTTCTTCAGTAAATAATAGAACCTGGTTGTATAATCCAGCAATTCCTTAAGATACATCTGACAAACAATCTCTTCCAAGTAACCAGGCGCATCAAGGCTACAGTGTTCTCTTGTAATCACTCATTTAAATGATTAATTACTGACTTAACTCTTTACTTAAAAAGAGTCTCGTTCGGGCCAAACAATAGCTTTTTAAGGATGACCCAAGTTTTTTTACCTGGGTCCTTGTACTTGTTCTTGTCAAGACTGTTGATGGTCATGCATTTAGGGAAATCAAAATAACTTTTCAGCATGACAATATTGTGTGTCACCAGCAACACTAATGTCTGTAAGTTAAAGGTCAAGGTCACACTTTGGTAAAAAATTACTTGGTTTGGGTCTTTCGCCAAATAACAGACCAGCGCTTCCGTTTGCACTAATGTGCTCATGTTTCAACTTGAGGAAACATATAAACCTTTAAGAGTACCATTGGTACTCTTATCCATATCATTGCATTTCTTTGCAACAATGTTGGATCCTGGTTTTCGTTCCATTGTGGCATTTCAGTTTAATTATTCTATCATAATTTTCCCAGTAATAGAGTAGGTTAGGTAACTTTGTTGTTAAATTATATTTATTTACACAATTATTCTTGCCAATATATTTGTTAGAAATTAATTTAAAACCTTAGTGAAGTTATATAATTTTAAATTTGCTCTGCCAACCTTTATAAAAATGATATTACAATTATTATCCATTGCTCGTAAATAGATTTTTACAAAATTAAACATGTGTTAAGTGAAATAACTTTCTTCTTTTTAATTATCTCATAAAGATTATAAGCTTTCAAAATGGTTTAAACATTTCTATTCAGAAATTTCTTGAACTGTATTATGTGAAAGAATTTTTGGAATTTCTTAAATGCTCTGCCTGAATTTAAAACAGCCAATCACCGGAAGCTATTTTACAACAATTCAATCTAACATTTTTTTTTATCCTCACAAAATTAAGTTTTCAGGAGGTATATAGGCGTGAGCATCTGGGCTGGTCAGTTGTTTTGTCAGTGTTGTCCAGACGATAACTCATGAAACAGTCAACAGATTAAAATTAATTTGGTAACACTTACTCATGTGTTAGAGGTAAGACATAGGTCAAGTTGACTAGAGTAAAAACACTATTTTTGATTGAAGTTGTGACCTTTTTCCCCCTTAGAATTTGCCAAAATTTGGTATTCAGACGATAACCTATGACAGGTTCTATGGATTTAAATAATTTATGAAATTGGTACATGAGTTAAACACTTTAAAATAAAAGTTTGATTTTAGTTAAAATCAACCCATGTTTGAAGGATTTATAGCCCCTTTTCCTAGGTGATGTGTGGGAGTATTCATCATCCTTGATGACCGTTCTAGTTTTGACAGTTCCGGACTTTGACATGATTTCATGAATTTTGAAAGAAAAACGAATTATCATTAATGAAAAATAGCTTTTTGTTTTGCCAAAAGTGCCTATGACTTTAAACTGCATTACTGTTGATAAATTCTGTTTCCAACTGTATTTTTAGTTGTAATGTGTTGAAATATCAATGTCAAATACATGTTACTTAGTCATGGGATTTATTAGGTATTTCTGGTGGGCAAAGCTTGTTATGTTATTATTTTATACATTTATGTACTTACAGGTATTTCATATTTCTCTTTAAACAGTGGATTTAGTAAAGGTTCGAATTACCAGTAAACCTAGATTTATATCTTATAGCATGTGTATAAGTTTGCCAAGTACATTTAAATTGGAGAGATGAATATTGATATTTATGTTGAAAGTTCTAGGATAATTCACAAAAGGGTAATTGTGTGTTGTATTTTTGATAAGGCAAAATTTACTATATTATGAATTATGTATGGAATATTCATATCATGAACATTGAGAAAATCCATTCTTTGTGAACTAATGTCTTGCCTTTTAGCCAAGTATTATTTTCTTTCATTGAAACACATCTTCGCAAATGTATCATTGACTGAAAATTACATTACTGATAAATCCTAGAAAATATTTAATTGCTAGTTTAGAGGTTTTGAAAAAAAATAAAATTCTAAAGAGCAAAATACAACTTAATTGTGTATGTTTTTATGTGCACAAATGTATGAAGATAAATAAGAGCAAAATAATATTCCATGTTTGATGATCATAATGTACAAGAACAGTTTGAAAATCATTTCTGCAAGAATTTGACATGTTTGTAGAAACCAATCAATGTAATTTACTTTTATATCTTTGATTTTTTTATGGGAATTGTTTCCCAAATATTTCTGTTTAAGGGATTTATAGCTTGCAGAAACCATCTTGTTGACTAAAATAATAATCATTAATGTATATAATCATTCATGTGTAATTGAAGAGTGCCAATTGTAAATACACTATTTCTTTTCCCCATTTCTGTTGCACTTAATACCAGATTTGATTAAATTTTGTTGAATAGCAATTCTTTGCAATTTAAAAAAAATACACATGGCTGTTTTTTTACTGCCTGAAATTAGTTTAGGAATTTTTTTTTACGGACGTTAAAGTTCATTTCATTTTGTCTGTTAATTCTTATGGCATATTGGACCAATTATCAAGAACTTTGTGAACGTTAACCATGTGATTAACGACATCGTTGTTTACTTTTAAACATAAAGCAATTGGTGATGTGCTCATATGATTAAATTAAACAAGTACAGCTGTCTCAAAGCTAGTTACAAATATTGCAGAGTATAAGTGTATCCATTAAACTTCCAGTGCAGCAACAATTTGAAGGTTAACAAGGTAGTTAACTTTAACAAAGTTCTGAACATTCGGCCCATTGTTAATGATATCTGTCAGGCATCAAATCTTAGAATTATTGTGTTGTTTATAAGTGATTTATCATCAGATTTATTGTTGATGCATGTGTTATTTTCTTAAGTTCTTCTACCTGTCTTCTATACTCGTACAAATAAAATAATAACTCAAATGTTTCTCAGTGTTTATTTGCTCGTCTTATGCAGAGTGTTTTGTAATATGATTGAAATGCAAGTATACAACTCACCAAACATGGACAAAAAAGGCTAATTGTCCTGTTGTCAATACTTAAATGTATTTTGTTATTAAAGTGTTTGATTCTTTTACATAATCATTGTCAGCAACATTAAATATAGGAAACAACAAGTACATTATTCACTGGTAACTTGTGTTGTGCAAGCAGTCAAAGTATACAGTTAATTCAATAATCATGTAGTCTAAAATACTATCCACGAAAATAAGTCAAATGTTAACGTTAGGCAGACAAGCAGATTGTCCTTCCATGGTCTCCTTGTGTTGCTGCAGTTTGTAAATAACGTCTTTATGTTGAATGAAATAATGGACGCTTTCAGCCTCTGCACATGTACTTCCATCAGCAGCATGACTGACCTCATTGGTCACACGATAACCATTGGTACGTGACTCAGCATCGCTCACCGTCCCTGCTTCCATCAATGCTAAGTCATTTTTGTTCTCATTAACCTCTTTACTTTCAACTTCTTCGTCAATGGAGTCACCGTCTGACGGAGTTATATCGTTGTTTGCAAACGGACGGTTTAACGTAAGGTCGTTTACGTATTTGCCGTTGACGTAATCATCGAACCAGACTTGTTCAACCAGCCGAATATTTTCCATTTCGATCTTTGCTTTCTCAATTTCTTTCGCAAACTGTCGCTGACGTTCCTACAATGGAAAGCAAGGCTATAAATGACGACAATCCATGCGTTCTACATTGGAGCAATATTACTCCCACGTACTTCCTTTAAGTCCATTACTAAGATTAACGTCCCATATAACATGATTATCCAGTTCTTGTTTTTGGTTTCGTTCAAAGTTTATTTACTATTTTCCTACTTTAAAGCACTATCTTCAAATGTTTCTGGCGCTACCTGGCGCATTTTCGCCCTTCCGCCGTGTACATCCAAAGGGCAGAAATCCGCAGCCATAGTTTCATATTTTTCGACTTAAAAACAACATCGAACGTCTCTGTCACAATGTTTGACGTATTTTATGTGACCAGACCCATAGACTTAACGCTCCAAGCGGAGGGCGAGAGTAGTGTAGTTCGGGTGCCTCTGTCACAAGAGATTGTTGGTTCGACCCCACGAGCGGTACTTTTTCGTCGCCTTTAAAAAATGACACCAGTTCTGGTGTCTAATCAGGAAACTGACTCGAGTGAGACTGGTTTCGCCTTTCAACTGACTTCTCAATCGAACTAAAATAAAGTATAAACTAAGCAATTATTATGTGGTTCGCAATAACCATATCGTTACATATTGAGTGTGTACAAGTTGTTCCTTGTATCTTTGGTCTGCACTTGCATTATTAATGTTTGGTATAAATCTGATTTTAAAGCAGCCATTTGCAACTACCTTGATCTGCGTGTGCTGTTCGCGTGCGTCCTCGTAGTCAATGGTAACGTTTCCAATGCCAGTAGTAACCGTGTGCTTGGTAAACGGAAACTCGTGTCGGGGCTGCAAACATAATTGCTTTTTTTTACTTTTGTTCGAATGAAATAAAAAGTAAATATATATTTATTTATTTTTTTGTGGGGGGGGGGCGGCGTCTTTCCTGTATATCCTGACCAAAATACATTGATTATATAGTTATTTACTCTGTTTGCAAAAATAGTAATGCTTCAAATGTTAATTGAGACGGCCACGAGAACATATCTCAGTTGCATGTATACAGCATACTGGTGTGTTTAACTTGGTATAATTCATAGTTATTTCATGGTAGATCGTTGCTAGGAGTGACTTCTTATGAATGTATATCTGAGGATAAAATGTACTTTAGGTCACATGTAGATATATGACACTATATAGCCAGTAAAGGAAACAGCAAAAGTTAATACACTTGGCTTCTCAACATTGTTAATTCAAATACAATCAGGGGCGTACCTAGGTCAAAATCTAGGATACGCACAGTCTAGGGTGGTCCGGGGGCATGCCCCCCCGGAAAATTTTGAAATCCAACATCGCATTTGGTGCTATCTAGGGGCGTTTTGGCACGTATAAAAGCATACAAATAGATGAATATTTATCTTAAGTAACATTGTTAGTCCCGATATTTTTTTATTATTTTTTCCAAAAATCAATACTTGTATTTGATTTAAATAAACAAAAAGATCTGGGGTGATGGGTGGGGTCTCTATTTAGCATCCAATCCGCTGAATAATTGAGATATTGCGTTGACCAAAAAGGCTTGCGCACCTGGGAGCAGGATTTTTCAACCCCTTCTCAAAACGAAGACTTTTCAACCCCTATTTTAAAGACTTTTCAATCCCTACCTGTTTGGACTTTTCAACCCTTAAATCAAAGACTTTTCAACTCCTAGTTGAAATATTTTGATAGCCATATTGAAGGCTTTTCAACCCCTATATCAAAGACTTTTCAACCCCTATTATTTTTGTCAGCCAGGTGTTGTCTTTTCATTGTTTTTGCAAGAAACTTAACCAATTGTTATTGAAATACAATTAGAGATTTGTTTGGCTTATTTGTTACACTTTTCTCCAAAGTATTGGATGAAATTTACAAAGGCTTTGCCTTGATTTACTAAGCACTTGATGGTTAGTTTTTTTTTTTCAAAATAATATTCCGAACATTAACAATGGTACGGTAAAGTAAGATTTTGGTGCCTGGTTACTCCGAACATGCAATTGTTGTATTATTCTGAAGGATATTACATATCACAGCGAATTCACATATATTATGTACAATGTTATTACCATAATTGTGTTCTTTAAATAACAAATTTGAATAATTGCAAAAGAAAATGAATGCAAAGAATAACTACAACTAATAAAAGAACATTCTACTTTTTGTGCCTGTAGAATGCCAATAAAAACCTGAACTTGAACATTTATAAAACTTTCATTGCTTTTAAAAAAGGTCAACAGTGGAAAGTATTTTTGTAGTACCATATTGCTATTTCAGTACAGTTTGATTTTAATTCTTGATAATGTATTATCTAAAAATTCAGAGTTTGCGGGTATAAATAAATCATATATATTTTTTGTTTGATTTTAAATCCTGAAAATTATACACAAAATTTTTCAAGCTGGCCATAGTTTGGAATGATGGCCATGATATTAGAACCTTAGTTAACTGCCACTTTCAAGTTACTATAACCTCAATTAAAGGTGTTATGAAGCCCCTTAATCCCTTAGGAATTTATGACAATGTCACACGTGTTGCCCATTAATGAATGTGCGACCTTCATTCCATTCTTTAATTGCATATATGAAAAGAAAATACAATGCTTATAGCATTTTTTTTACATATATACCACTTTATAATAGAATGTCCTTATTTTTTTAAACTGAGAAATAAAAAACGTTAATAAAATCTTATGTTACATTTATGTAATTTGAAAGCATTTGGAACTCAATCTATAATACATTTATAACATCTTTGAACTCAATGTATACTTTTGTATTTCTTAAACATTGTCTGCTAAATCATGATATTTTGAAATATTATGAAGAATTTTATTTAAATTCAACTCATTTTATTGTCTTTTTTATTGATGACAAAATGCTTTAAAAAAAGTGTTTAAAAAAAAACTAAAACAAAAACAAACAAACGCTGTTTCAATTAATTGATGGAGCAGTACCATGCACATAATATATTGTGTGAGGATTTCCTCAGGGAGATAAGGAAGATTTATGGTTAAATGACTAAATAGCTAAATGGACAGTCGAGCATTTTTTTTTACTTATTTAAATGTAAATATTTAATGAATTATTGTATAATCATGTGTTTTAAGTATGTATATTTTGTATGTATTACATATTTTTTGTTTGTTATATTTTTAGTCTTAATATATTCTTGATTTTTAAAAGAAATTTCATAATAAATTGTTTACTGTTGTAGTTAATTTCTTAAAAAGGTGAGAAATTAAGGAGTTGAAAAGTCTTCGTTTATTAGGGGTTGAAAAGTTTTTGTTTAAGGTGGGGTTGAAAAGGCTTAGCACTTTTAGGGGTTGAAATGACAAAGGGGGTGAAAAGTCTTTGATTTCACAAATGACAAAGGGGTTGAAAAGTCTTGGGGTTGAAAAGTCTGACAGCCGCGCACCTCGCCGGTATATTTAATCACATGCGGAGTCTGAAACTGTCTCCATGCTATGCTTAACAGCATCTAGATAAGTTAATAAAATATTGTAACTTAACACAAATAGATCTATACTTAATTATTTTGCTTTTAAAATGTATGGGAAAATATCTGTTCTTTCACGGCACTAAAATGATGATAACAATCAGAATATCATCTAACTTGTATTCATGCACACCTGACGATTTGTAAACATGATAATTAAACGCACCTGTTAATGTGCTTTGCTGTGGCGTTTACATGAAATTTATCACTCAGGTATACAACTATCGTAATCGGATCAGTTATTTCTTACTCTTCTCACGGTGGAGAACCCACGTGACTTATTCGGTAAAGTGCACGGCAACAAATGTCAACAAGTCTCGATTCAGGTAAGGTTTTTAAAGATAACTTTCTTAATATTTGGAGAATTTTTGTGAAATAAAGACCATAAACCCCGCATTTAAGAGCTAGATCCACGGTAATAAAGAACTTTCTGTTCAGTCATTTTTAAAAGTCCCGCCTTGTAAACATCATTCGGATCATTTACCAGGAGATCAACAGGATCCACACCAATTTGGCAGGTTATGGGAAAATTACGCGTGTATAACTTAAGTTGAGATCTACATCGTGATCACCTTTTTAGCGGAATTTAGGTATTACACTATAAACACCAAAAACGAATAAATTCTGACGTAATTATTTCTTATACCCCCCCCCCCCCAGCCTTTACTTTTTATTGCATTTTTGGAACTTTTATTTTTTCGCTTTTTTCTGACGAAGTGTACGCATTGGCGTACTGGCGTATGCCTGGGTACGCGCCTGACAATTCATATATTTTAGTTAATTAAAACTCAAGTACATGTTTTGCTATTGAACTACGTTACTTGAGCATGATTGAGCAATGAATGATGTTTCTCAAGATAAAACACAAGAGAGTGAGCTTTTAAAAAATGTAAAATATTTGTAGTTCAAAATCATGCCCTACTGCCATGTGTCAAGATAGTACCGGGGTGTGAACTTTTTATTTTTCAAAAGACTCTGAAACTGGTGGAACGAAACGGGCACTAGTCAAGTATGACGTCATCGTTTCCAGGAATTGCTTTCCATTTATTATTGTTGTTAAGTAAACAAGAGAAAATATTAATATTAAAATATCCGGAATTTTACACCGGATTTAAGAAGGTATCTTACTTTTTTATTGTTTAGAATCTTACCACAAATTGTATCCCGACATTACTTGCAGAAAGCTTGAAATCGCGTGCCAGTTCTTGTTGTAAAAGTTCTGCAACCAAACGTGCGCCTCCAATATTTTCTGAAATAAGAAAAATAAACGGATGGAATATTTACTAAACTGATTCATGTGTAGATTTCTTTATAAAATTAATTTTGTGGCAATATAAATATCAGTAGTTCATAGAAATTCAGTAATCGCCTAGTCTAGTAGACAGTGGTGTGCTTTGTTTTTGTTTCAACTTACCGGGTGACGATCTTTCGCTTAAGAAATCTTTATAATTAGCAATCCTCAGAAAGTCAAAGTCTGTCAACAGGTCGCTGTTCCTGAAAAAGGCAGAGACCAGTCTTCAAATCGAATTTTAAAAGTTGAATAAAATTCAAAAGTTAACAGACAGAATTTCTAAACCTAAAAAGGCTGAATGAACAAAGCCGTTTAGGTGTTTAGAAGATAAATGAACACATCTGATTACCTGCATGCTTTACCTTTTTTGCCCATTTAAACAACTTTTCACTTTTCTTAAAAGCGTCAGCCGCGGAGGGTTTGGACGTAACGGTCAAAGTTGATGTAACGTAGAAGTTATGACGTCATACAAAAACAATGCGTAAAAAGTTGCACAAATTAGTAGTAGTAGTATAAATATGATATTTATATTTAAAATTAAATATATAACTAGGCAATTAATGATTGTAGTAAGTTCTTTGATGCGTGTAAATGCTACTTTATTGAAAATAATCGTTGTTAACTTGTTTCACATCGTTGTTTTTATCGAATTTTTGGCTTGTTGTCGCCGATGATCTCCTTGTACTTCGTCGAATTCATACGCCGTTATCATCTCATGGTTCTACTTCTCATTGTACTTTTACTCTTGCTATTGCTACTGATAAACTTTTGTTAACGCCATTTAATGTGGAAGCTATTTGAGTTTTTGTTTATTACACTCTTGTTTGTTTCCGTCAAATAGACTGCCAAGGACGCGACTATTTAAGCTTCTTTTGCTTCCACAGAAATGTCTTCGACTTCGATCTCACAGTCAATACCGAAACGATTCAGGTGCTCTTCCGTTCTTCTTTTTAGTGCACCCCCCCCCCCCCGGGCCGTGTTTTTACCTTCCAGGTGACCCCGCAGTGTCGAGTGAATGCGGTGGTTTTGTTTTCGCGCCGAAAATAGCGGCCTCGCCTAGGTATCCCGAAGTGGGGGGATTTTACCCGGGATTGGCTGGACCTAATGTCAAAGTACCCGCTATTCCCTGGACCTGGTGGGCGTGGTTACAAATGTCTGGTGCATTACTGTTTGTAATTGTTATACAAGCGTTCTTGAGATGGATGCTTGGAAGATTATTTTATTTGCCTTATAACATATCTGGAGTCCCTTTTCTCTTGAATTGCTGTCTCTTCTTTATTTTGGGCTTCTCTGGCAGCCTCTTTGGCCAAGCGGTTGGCTAGTTTGTAACCAACTATATTATTGTGACCTGGTACCCAGTGTATGGTAATTTTGTTTTCCCTTCCTTCTCTTCCTTCTAGAGTAGCAACTGCAGTTCTAATGTTGAGTATTGTTTCGATTTTGGTCTTTGGAATTTCTTTTGAAAACGCTGACCTTATCGCTGCCAGACAGTCGGTGAATATATGGACGTCTTTTCTTTCTATAGTGGTCAGACCACCTTCAAAAGTAAGTGCCGTCTCTATTTCTTGATCTGTATTGGTGTAGAATTATAGCCATCCAGATATAACTGCACCTGCTCCAGTAGGTCCTGGATTGCCTAGAGTAGACCATAAGTAAACATCAGCAGGTCTTCCGTACATTCTTCAAGTATTTTGTTGATGTTTACAACTTGGTTTTCGTTACTCTCTGTGAATTCTTCCAATGTAATTTTCTCCCTTGTTCTTGATAATCGGATGAAGGATTCGCTATTCTTAAACTCCTTTTCAATGTCACTGAACTCGATGTTGCCCCTAAGTTCACCGAACCTACTCATGAGCATGGAGAAGCGTGTTGGTTTTCAACCATCTGTGAAAGTCCTCCTTTAGTGGTTCATATGGCCCCTTTTATACCGTTTTATAACGTCATGCAATTTCGCAATTGTTACTGTACATTGCACAATTTCTCACTGTGTTTGGATTTGTTCAACGTGAATCGAAGTGAAGGTCGTCTTGGCGGCGAATTAAAGGGCTTGCTGATAGGTAACGTACCATTTCGATCACCGTTGGTCGTGACCACATCAGAAGTTTTCTGGCGCGAAAACATTTGAAAATGCCAAGCATCTATCAGTAATTGGTGTTTATCATGCGTTTTAAAGGTCATCTAAAGAAACTAATCACAACTTTATAGTTTATATGTGCAAAAACGTATTTTACGTACTGGTTATAGAGAATTAATCGAGGTTTACCGTTGTTCCTTTTTCGAAGATTTCTATATTGTGCATCGATCTATAATACTTGAATTACAGTGTTTCGCGCAATCGCTTCTCAGCAAGGCGACCCGGGTTCGATTCCCGGCCTGGGCGAATGTGAGTTTGGTTAGTGTTCACCAAACCGGACAAGATGTTTTCTTCTGTTCCCCCCACAATACACGACCACACTCGCGCGCAACATCGTGCCAACGACAGTGGCTTAGTATAATTTATCATATCTTTCTTCACAATTGTTGTAAGATATATAGTGTTTAAACTAAAAATTTGTACATGCAGTATAGGAAGCTTCACTCGAATGAGAAAAAGAAGGTGGACAGCATGAGAAGCTGCAGAAGAAGACCCCGGGACTGATAAGCCAAAGCCTGTAGAGCTAAGACTTCTTAATCCTGAGGAAATCAGTGGTAGATTGAATATATGTGATTCTACCTCTACGAAAAGTTGCTCTTTGAACTATTACAGTACAAAACCGTACATGTAGTTTGTAAGGACCTTTAAGTTTTCCATTCCGACATATGCTATACCACAGGTTCAATGCACACTAAATACGATTAAAGAGTTTTCACTTAAATTTTTAAATTAACCTTTTTCAAATTGTCATGAACACTAGTTACAGTAGCAATGGATTTTCAGAGAAGAGAAAGGTCAAGAAAACTGCCGGAGCAATACAATGGCTGGCAAGGCAGGAAGAATTCATTTCCAAACTGACATTTTTTTTCTGAAAAATTCAATTTAATCTCATTTATAAATATCATTTTAAGGTATATAATAAAACGGAAATTTGTTGGTTTCATTGTAAGATCGCAATATAATTAATCTTGAACATCAAGGTAAATACTTCACTCGTGGCCTCTCGTGAAATATAAGCTTTTGGTGCTCACTTGGTGAAATTTATAACGATCTCACACTGAAACAAACAATTATTCCTCCTATAATGTTCATATATATAAAACATGATTCCCATTTCAGATCAGCTGGGGCCAGCAGACATTGCCAACTTTACGACGGTCTCTATCGATTTCTCCTCTCAGTGCAATAGTAGCGTTAAGATACGCTAGTTTAGCACTTATTTATCTACTGGACGCAGTGGAAGATAAAGGCAGATAAAGAATACAGAATTTTTGAGGGTCATAAAGTTGACCCGTCATTTTATTATAAGTTGCGATAGAAAACTTCAGTTTTGGACGATTTTTAGATTTAGCCATAATTAGGGAGAGCTGTTCTATAGGGGGAACGTTAGTTGAAAAAGTACTGAAATATCAAATTATCTGTGATAAATCTACTTCTTTTACATATTATATTCCGTGTCTTTTTGTTGAATTCTATAATTGATCGTTTATCAATTAATTGAGGCCATTTCCACACCTTTATTTTAACAGTTTGGTATTTTTTGGACTAGGGCACTTGTGGCCTAGTTCATAGCCGTAACCGCGATGTCTGCATTTTCAAGCCGCATCTGGGGGTCCACTGATGTAATGTATTCATACGCTGTATTTTGATTGGATTGCCGTTAGCGAATTTGAATAATCGAAGTAATACCAGAACTGATTACAATGAAAACATCCAATAAAAATAGTTCTCCTAACAAGACAAGCTAATTGTATGTTCTTTTAATGAAGCACAGGAAATGGGTACGTAGCGAGTGAGTTAATCGGGTTAACTACATGAATGTTCTTGCATACGCTCAGATTAAATGCAATAAGAATATGAACATATTGGAAAAGTACGCATCGACATTTTTCGTTCAAAGCTCTTTATTGATAGACTGGTAGCCGCTTCCTCTTTTATCTGAATAGAGACCAGTATCAGCTAACCACGGTGCCCGTCGCGCATTCGAAATGTCTTGTGGGTACGTAAACCGAATCAAGCGTGCGGTCTAAATAGTAAACAACCAGGATATTTGTTTGTTTGTTTTTAAAAGTATTGTTATCCTTTGTATAGAATGTTGGTATTAATTTATTAACAGGGCTGTTCTTTTTTTCGACATAATTTGTATGTTTCCGTGACATTTTCTTTTTAAATACAAATTTTATTTTTAACTAATCATTGCATGGCACTCAGCACTTTTTAAATACAGCATGGTTTTTGGTTTTGATTGTTTAAATACTATTAATGTAAAATAAAAACCATATGCCGCGTACCTGTATAACGTTATAATTTGTGTTTTTGAGGAAAAGTAAATTCGGGTATCAGTCTATTGTATTGACTCATTCACTCTGATCAGAGCGGCCGAATGATTCACACATGTACATGTTATCACTACTTCCGGATGCTGATGGTGTGAATTTTATACGTGTTATATTGAAGAAATTTATCAATAAAGTCGCCATTGAATGATTACCACCATCAAACGGATTTATTGTCATCTTACCGTGGATAGCATGTTTAATTTGACACGTAGAATTTCAAGCAATACAAGTTCGTTTGATAAAATCATGTGATTTCAATTTTGCAAAATGGAGATAAATAAATATCAAATATGCGCATACTTATTTATGAAGTTTCATTCTAAATGAAGCCAAATGTATTAATATGTGCACAGCATCTGGCTTATGAATATGATGAGTGTTTACCTATGTGCATAGAAAAGTCTTGGAGCCATTCTCAGTGTAAGTACATTTTGTTCAATGACATTGTGTGATAAGCCATCGCCATTTGCCTGCTCACTTTTGATTTCTAATCTTATTATGCACCAGTCAATTGTTACCACCCCTCGGGGTATACTAGGGAAAGGGACAGTGTTTTCACCTTTCAGGTGTCCTCGCAGTGCCTGATGATTGCGGTGGTTGTATCTTCCCGCAAAATATAGCGGGGAATTACCCTTATCTAAGAACCTTGGGTTGCGAGGTAATTTGGCAGGGATTTTACCACCAGTTCGTGCCCGCAACGTAGGGCAGGGATTTTATAGGGGATTGGCGGACTGAAAGTCAAAGTATTCCCCAGACCTGGGGGGGGGGGGGCGTGGTTACATTTGACTGGTGCATCATGAAGTTCTTTTTCTGAAGACGCTTTGATCTCACTTTTTGTTTCCTAGCCAAGAATGAAAATCAGTAATCACCCAATGTTGTGGCATAGTGAAGTAATGAAGATTTAACCTCACAACAGCCTTTCTCAAATGCTGTCCAGGCTTTTTTTATGCTTAAGAATAACTTACCTGGCGATGTCAGACCAGAAATCGTCTTGGCATGAGATTGGATTACTATGGATCAGTATGCACCAGTCAATTGTAACCAGGGCCCCCACATCCGGGGGTATACCGGGGAAATGGGCCGTGTTTTTACCTTTCAGGTGGCCCCGCAGTACCGGGTCTTCGTGGAAAATACAGTGCGGATGTGGCTTAACCTAATGTCCCTTGGGGGATTTGGTGGGAACTTTGCCATCAGATCATCCCTACAGGGCGGGGATTTTAGCTTGGGTTGGCTGGACCGAAAGTAAAAGTCCCTGCTATTCCCTGGACCGGGGGGGGGGGGGGTGCATGGTTACAACTGACGGATGCATAAGCTTGCGTACATACATTCAGATACAGTGTTTTGGTGCGCAGTTGACAAATTAACTAATTACTTATTAGAAGTTAAGAATATATATTTATTTATATAAGTTATACTTTGCAATCTAAATCATAGATTTGAAAAAGGTAACCTGTATCAATAAATGCAATTATACATAAATAACTGTGCAAATCTTTATGAATCATCCCGTACCTTGCAGGGTCTATGTTATTTTAAAAAAAAATATACTAAGGGAGCTTTCAAGATTAGCTTTCCAATCGCATGAACTACACAATGCAGTTTGAAACCTTGATAATTCAAACAAATCTTGCTTGCAGACCATTACTATTAAATATTTTATAAGTCACAGACATTATAAGGTACATTTTAAATGGGCTGTACTCAGTTAATAATGAAAAAGAAAAGACTCTTTTTTATAGAAACCTGACATTAACTTGGTATCGATGTGTACAATTAATGCATTGAAACTTACTAACTGATGATGCACATAGTTTACAAATGATTTATTAATAGCAGTTATTTCGTGTTTTTTCCAATTAAAAAAGATTACTAGGTACATTGTATGTCTACCGAGTATAATTCATTCCTTATGTGTAATCTGTCGTTGATGTTATTACGTGATTTAAGCGAGTTAGGTATATATCTGGAAATTCCACCCAGTAAGAGTAAGTCTGAATAGCATAGTGGATTCGACACTGCACTGCATTTTTTTACATTTTGGTATTTTATTTACAATAACGATATCAAAGAGTAAAATAGTTTATTAAAAAATTGTCCTTAGATTCGTTAAAGAAGAAAAAAATGGTGCCAATCTGGTGTACAGCCCCTTTAATAAACAACAAGTGAAGCCAATGCTGTATTAAATTTGAGACAAACAAAAAGGAGACGGTACAACGTTCAAAAAGTGTGACCAATTTGAGAATACCCGGTACCTTACGTAATTTATAAATTCTCATGCGATTCAGACAATTTTAATGCTAGAAATCACAAAAAAACATTCCCTTGAATTATTCCCATCATAGTTTTAACTCAAATTTCAATGCACAGTATTTGAAATAATTTTAAACAGATGAACAACTGTTATTTTTAAAAAGCACAATACATTGTTTATCTTTTATGTGACATATAACATTAATATAAAAATTTATTCAGACCATAATTTAGAGACTTGTCTTGCACTTAAATGTGAACAAAGTATGCTTGGGATTGAACACTAAGAAAAACAAATTTTTCAAAGAATGAAATTAAATGAAGCACAAAATATACAAAAATTGAAACTTTTTAGACTATCAAAACTTTAACATTTATACTAAATACGGTTACATAAACTGATGAATACATTTGTAGGATTTGATATCCCACTAAATGTAACCGTCGGCTTCGTTCATTCTAAACTTTTTCTCAGTGATAAGGAATCAATTTTATTCACTGCAGTTGTTTTCTAACTTTATGAAAATAAGAACAATGGAAACAATGCATTTACTTCTGTTTATCAGTGCAGATTGTGGGAGGTCATGGTTGATTTCACTGAACCACCAATAAGCCCTGCCGAAATTTGATTCTAATTGGTCAGTCAGGTGTTTTTGGTAGGCATAATTAGTATGAATCTTAATTTTAACCATCATTTATGAATGTTTACAAAATCATTGAATATTGAAATAACTAGCGAAATGTTAGTTTGAATGATGAAAGCCATGAAATATGTGAAGTATTGAAAAAGAGACCATTTTCCAGCTTGTGTAAGTATCGAGAAAAATATTAAGTAAAATTATTTATTGTTTATCTGGAAAATGTTGAAATATCATGTTTAGGCTTATAGTGATCATACTTGATTGCTATGTTATTGCAATATGTTTTATTCATTGCAATATTAATGTAAAACATTTTTATGTTGACTTAAGTTTGTAGATAAAAACTATTGGTATATAGGTGATATGAGGATGATCTCTTAAGTGTTTAAAATCCCTTTTGGTATTGTGAGTTCTTTGCTCCAGTCTTGATCAGTTAAGCTTTTGAAGATTTTCAAAGTAACTGCAAAACAAGTCCAGCTGTCTAGAAAGACTATGTCAAACCCTTACCAGATAAAATTTCTAGTGTTTTCAAATTATCAACTTGGCAATGGTTTTATCATAACATAGGATATTAATGCTAGTTGTTTTAAAGAAAATTCTAGTGGTTTTGTATGTGGAGTGATATATCATAAGTGGCACTAAATTGAACATAATTTATAGTTCTCATTGATAAAACAGATAGCCCCAAGTACATGTTGATCTTAGATTTAAGGCTTGGATGGAGGCAGGTCAAGAAAATTGCATGTTACATTGTTAATACATTGTACTTTCCAACGCAAGAACTGTTTGTTTATTCAAGTTAATAAAGCAATCCCCACACCAAGGAAATGCAGTATTGCTTAACCAGCTCAATTGACATCATGAGTTGGACATTAAATTGCTGCAATTAAAGGCACATCTAGATATCAGAATTATTCAAACTCTGATTTAGCAACCTAATTATACTTTAATATATGAACTACTTTTGCGAAATGAAAGCTTTTTAGATTTACAAGGGCGGGTAAAAGTATTTGTAGTAAAGTATATGAACTGCAACACCTGATACATGTTGCCTAGGAACCATACAAATTCTAGGCACTCCAAATGGTACAGTTCTATTCAATTCGGAGTGCCTAAAATGAAAGCTTCTTGATTCTACATTCAACATCTTTCTGTATGACCAATGACCAGGAGAATCATGAACCTACAACCATTTGCAACTATTGAGATAGGGAGCTATCAGGACAGAGACAGAGGACAATACAAGAATGGCCAACTGTTGCATTTATTGATGTCTTTTACAAATATTATCCAAAGTATGGCCCTGTGGTTTAAAGCTCCCCTGAAAGAGGTGACAGGTTTTCTATATAGGATATAATTACATCATTGAAAATCTTCTCTGAAACTGCAAATAACAGACCTTTGATATAAAATGATTTAATCAAATTAAAGAAGTATGTGTACTTTGGTTAACATACGCCAACCACGTAAATTAATTTGTTTAGGTCTGATTTAACGACATTGAGATTTTCAAAAGAACTATGACTTTATCTGATTAAACACTTTAGCCCCCCCCCCTCCCTCTACCCACACTTTTAAAATTTCCTTTGCAGCTTGCAAGCAGTTTTAGTCTAAAGTTTAAGCTAGCCCATTAAACAGTGACCCCTTGTGATGTGAGCCGATTTGTTTAATGCTTAAAACATGGTTATCAACATTCCCCTAAATGAAGCCCTAGTCCATCAGTGCTTTCAGCACTTTGATTCTAATAGCAGTGTAACGCAAAATTGGGTGTAAAATTTCGGATAGGAACAGCTAAAATTATTAAATAAATATTAACTGCAAATGCTATCATTTAGTACCGGTCTTTAACGATACAAGTCAAGTAAAATGTCATTAATGTTGTATTGACAATAAGACAGGTATACGCTTTTATTCCATAACAACACGTTGATTTAATGGCATTTTGACACGTTATGAAAACCTAGTGCACTCGTTAGTAAAAATATGCTGACAAAATTCCATGCAAGACATTTCTTGCCTAATCGAAATAATAATATTTACGCTAAATTTATGAACATGTTTGGTTGAGTGCAAAATGGTAGACCAAAATGTTTACCATTAAAAATTCGAACTTAAGCAATACTAATGCAATGTTGACTCGATGTAGATATGTAAATTATTATCTTTGAATACCCTTATTTATTATGTTTCATAGCCCATATGTATTTCCAAAATTGCCAATTAAACTTGAAACATTAATATTTGATAAGAAAAGTGTTACGTTTTAACTGTCTGTAATAGTGATTGCTATTAAAAATGGGAATAATTTTTGCTAAATATATTACTTTCTTTTTTTTTACATTTATAATTTCAATTAAATAATAATAATAATAAAAGGGGGAAAATCCGAAATAGTTATGGAATAATTTTATTGCTATAAATGACAAAGTTCGTTGCACATGTCATACCCAGTGTCATAAACTTGCCGATGGATTATTTCTACCCTGCTGTGAATACGCCGCGGGGTGGGCCATAAAACCATTATCGTACAGTTGAATACACAATTTCTTGGCATCGATTTTCTACAAATTTTACATAAATGTTAAAAAAGGACCAAAAGATATTTAAAAATTCGTTATTTCGAAAAGTGCATTTGAAAGAGAGAAAAAATTTGCATCGTAATCCGCTGGAAGCTTAGCGATCGGATGCCTATAATAACTTTAAATAGCAAAACAATTTTTAGCTCCTTCTTATTTCAATGTAACTTTTAATGACCAACAAAACCCTAAAAAAGGACCAAAATGTAAATATCATACAATTAATACAAAACCATCATCTTCAAGGGCAAGAATTATCCTAACATATATGTAGGAAGTAAGTTGATCAGTTGAAAGACTAAGTCGTGAGAACTGTTTAACCATATTATCCCTATATAACTCTATAGGCACTTTCGATTCAGCGGATTTCTCCAAAGTTGGCAATGTGTAGCTAAGCTGAAGAATAAAATTAAAATCTGAAATTTTCAAAGTACACAATTATGGACATAAAATACTATTTTGTATTTTAATAGCTAATTATAAAAATTCTGTTTTCAAAAAAAAAAATAGCATTTGAAAATAAAGTTTTAAAATGCATTTGTTCCGTTTGTTTTCTTTTTTTGAAAAAGTCAATTGTATGAAAGACTGTTCATGAGCAAACCCATATCCGCTCAAAATAAAGCTTACAATTATGAATTTTTGGCTTAATAAAAAGTTGAGGTATTTTCAAAAATAGTCAAATATTTATTGACGCAATATGGACATACATCAGTAAAATAACACTTCCAAGTGCACACTGAAAAGGTGAAATAACCATGTTCGCCTGCTGTTCTCGATATGCAAAGATGCTAAATACTGTGGAAAGGAACTGTTCTATTTGTGTAAAAAGTTTCATCACTAACCATCATTCCTAACTTGTTATAGTTATCAAGCAGAAACCGTTATTTTACTTTTAGTAAAACTGACCTTGACCATGAATCCACCCCCTTAAAAGCAATCCCAAGCCTGCTATTCACATAAGTTTCCTACATATCAAGTTTCTTTTATACTATCCATCATTCTTAACTAAGTTTTAGGAAAGAATCTATTTTAGTAACCTTGACCACATCCTTCTCAAAAGCAACCACAAGCAAGCTCTTCACAAGCTACCTACACACCAAGTTTCATACCTATTCATCCTTCCTGACGAGTTATTGGGCGGACACCATTTTTGTCAAACGCAATCCCAAACTATCTCTTCACATAGGCTACCAACACATTAAGTTTATTCACTATCCATCTATCCAAACTAAAGTTATTGGTCAGACACCATTCTTCTATTTTTAGTTACCTTGACCTTGACCCCTATCCCCGCAAAGCTAATCCCAAGCTAGCCTATACACCAAGCTCTATCACTATCCATCAATCCTCCATAAAGTTATTGAAGTGAAACCATTTTTCTATTTTAAGTAACAGTGACCTTAACCTTAACCCCGCTACCAGCTTTCTCTTCACATAAGCTAAATACACAACAATTTTATTTAAATCCATCTAGCCTTATGTAACTGGTCGGAAACGATTTATCTATTTTGAGAAATCTTGAACTTGACCCACCCACTCGTCAAAAGCAACCCCAAGCTACCCACCCACCATGTTTCGTCACAATATCACTATCCATCACACCTAACTAAAGTTATTGGTCGGACGCCATTTTACTACTTTAAGTAATACAAAACCAATCCCAAGCTAGCCTATACACCAAGCTCTACCACTGTCTATCCATCAATCCTCACTTAAGTTATTGAAGTGAAACAATTTTTTTATTCACAAAAGCTACATACACACCAATTTTATTTACAATCCATCTAGCCTAACTTACGTAACTGGTCGGAAACCATTTATCTATTTTGAGTAATCTTGAACTTGTCCCCACACTCGTCAAAAGCAACCACCAGCTAGGTCTTCACATAAGCTACTTACTAACCAAGTTTCGTCACAATATCACTATCCATCACACTTAACTAAAGTTATTGGTCGGACGCCATTTTACTACTTTTAGTAATAGTACCTTAACCCCCCCCCCTCCCTCTGAAGAGCTATTCCAAGCGAGCTCTTAAGCAACCTACACACCACGTTTCATCACTATCTATGACTGTTAACTTATTGGCCGGTAACCAATGTGTGACACCCGCCCGCCCAACGACATCCCCATTCTAATAATCCAGATTTGGTTGAAAGCCTGGTTAAATAACTAAATTAATTTTTAAGTTGAATAAATTTCTTCTTTTTTGCACATATATTAAAACAACATCAAAATATAACAGATTCAAGCAAAATCAACGTGTCAAAATGATATTTTGCACATAAAAAATAGGTATCTATCATGTGTTTCCGGTACGAAGAGAAAAATCCGACCCGAGGGCACGCGCGTAAGCAGGTCACGACGCTTGCCGAGTTACGTCATAAAGCGCGGTAATATTAAATCACTATTGGCGTCAAATAGTTCCTCTAAAAATAGCGTTTTTACTATTTATTTTAATTTGAAGTCTTGCATACTTATAAAATTTGATTGCACTTTATTAAAATGGCATAATGAACTTTTCATAAGCCATACATTAAAAGTTATAAGAAGGGGCGCGTTGTTGCGTGTACTCATCTTACATAGGGGATGTAAGACGGGTTTTTCCAGCACTGGTAGATATAGATAGATTTATTTCAGTAAGGAATGCACATACATGGACATTTAAAATAAACACCATGTATAGTAAATAACATAATACACACGTGATATTATCAATAGTCATGACAGGCACACCGAACCAAGTAGGACAGATGATAGTCATGATGCATTCGGAACTCCTCGGCCATTTTATCGAAAACAACCTCGGATGTATGCCGGTACATCAGTTGAAGTAGTTCGTAAATTTTTGAATTATATCATTAATTAAATGTATTGTTTTAGAGTTGTATTTATTAATCTAAGTTTAAATTGATTGCCAGTGAAGTGAATTATTGTAAACAAAATTAAGATTCCCACGAGTAAAGTCATAAAGTTTAACTGCTTAATAAAATTACTACGCGATCTACTTGCAGCGGACTTAAACGTGCCACTTTTTGAGTATGTTAACCGTCCAAATACATCCGAGGTTGTTTTTGAAAAAAACTAGAAATGTGTCCATAGGACACGGATGCCCCCACTTCGATTTTTTGTCACAGAAAATAAGCCATAATGATTATTCAGGATAATCTGCACAAGGGCAAATCCTTTTCAAAAATTAGATCGGATAAGATATTTTTTAAGTATTGTTGGGAAATAAAGGGCCCTAACTCCTAAATGATTAAAGCGATTTCCATGGCTATCGAACTTGATCAAGGTATTATGGTCACAAACATGTGTTAAAAGTTTGGTGAGGATTGGACAAACAGTTTTCAAGAATTAGATCGGAAACAATCTTCGGGACGTATTTTTCAAGTCTTTTTTTGCAAATAAAGGGCCGTAACTCCTAAATGACAAAAGCGATTTCCATGGCTATCGAACTTGATCAAGATATTATGGTCACAATCATGTATGTAAAGTTTGGTGAGGATTGGACACATACTTTTCAAGAATTAGATTGGAAACATATATTTTTGAAGTATTTTTGGCAAAAAAGGGCTGTAACTCCTAAATGACTAAAGCGATTTCCATGACTATCGAACTTGATCAAGATATTATGGTCACAAACATGTGTGTAAAGTTTGGTGAGGATTGGACAAACGGTTTTCAAGAATTAGATCGGAAACAATCTTCGGGACGTACGTACGTACAGACAGACGTACGTACGGACAAGGGCAAAAATATGGCTTCTCAAGTTTTTATATGAAACATTGAACCAGTTGACTTCAAATCTTAGAACGGTTTCATTCAAACAATGTGACCAAGATTTATCAAGAATGATAACTAGGCAAGAGTGTCAATAGAGTAAACAAGGTTTTTTTTATCATCGGACTTAATTTTGAACTAATATTGAGCTTTTCAAACATTTCAAGTTTCATAAACAGTGGGACATTATTGAACATGCCGTCTCAAGGTAATTAATCGTTTACTGCAATCTTCATAATTCAGTTGGGGGCGCTTTGCACAATGCATACCAAGACCGATGACATGTAAAAAATGCACCTAATTTGGCTGTCAGATAGATAATCATGTTTTTCTGGAATTGAAATCTTAATTACAAAGCTATAGCTGAAACAAAGTCTTTTCTCTTTCTGAAATATACATGTACTTTGACCTTCAAGTGTGACCTTTACCTAGAAATAAGAGCTTTAATTTCAATATCGACAAGTCTTCCCATAGGGCTCTACTGTAATTCTATCAAGTTTGATTGAAATCCAATAAACCACAACAAAGGTATTTTTAAGACTTCAAAGTATTGCGGGGTATCAATCTTTGATTTGGCAATTTTGCCCTCAAAACTGACGTAATCAACTGTGCGGTTAATATATACATGGCACGGCAACATATGTTCCAGTCCACAACTCTCATTCACGTTCAGGCATTATTGAACTCGCTAAAATCAGGGCGATTGGTGGAATTCATTGAAAAGTATAAATTTCTTTTGCAATTTTGTCAACTTCAAGATACAAACGGTAGGTTTCCATTTTTTATTTACAAAAGGGAATTCAACAATTTCAAGTCCTTGCAGAACTTTAGTAAGAAATAATGACACAGTAAGTTTATTTTCAAGGGAATAAACTCGTCATGAACAAATACATTTAACAGTACAAAAATACAAAATATGTCGAGAAGGGAACCAAATTCATACACAAGTTTTACTCATTTTGCCAAAATTCACTAAAAACAAAGTCAAAGATATATATGAAACATAATTATGGCACAATTTTGACACTTAAAAATCGTTGTAAAAATATCGCTGGAACATGATTAATACATATTAAGTTTCAAATATATTTGACGGAACATTGGCAAGCTATTTCATAATGATATCTTGAACATTTATAAACTAGTCATATAACAAAGGTCTGTAGTTTTAGGAAATATATGTCAAACATGACTTTAGTTTTTTGCAACGAAAGTCAACAGTGATCAAATATGCACCAACTTTGCCAAAAAAAATGGAATACAAACAAAATCTATCACAACCTAAAATGAAACATTATTTGATAGGTGTTTAATACTGCTATGCAGAAAATAAACATTTTTTTTTAAAGAAAACGATGATAATTATGTATCAGAAATTGAATTAAATATATAGGGCTTTAGTTTTCTTATCACCAAAAATGCAAGTCAAAGTTATAACTCATTGAGATACAAAAAAAAATCTGCTGAATTAGGAATTTCATTTATCATTAAATATGTATGTAAATTTAATGAATATTAGATCATGTAAGAATACTGTTTACAGCATCATCTAAATCCAGACTGAATTCAGTTTCACCCATTTGAGCATTGCCATTCATTTGGCTATTCAAATTTTCAGAAAAATCGTTTGGATCAACAAACAATGTATCTGATTGGTCATTGTCATGCAGAAAAGCATTTGATTGATTGAATTGGTAAACAGCACTATCATCTGTAACAGTGTGACTTAGACTAAGTATTGAGTTTATTGCACTTTCCATTTGAGCCTTAACATCTTGGTCCGAATCTTGATCAGAATCTTGCTGATTGAGAGATTGAGAATAGCCTGTATAGCTTAGCTGGCTAGAGAACTTGCCTTCTTTATTAGCCAGGTTGCTAGCATGTTTGGAGGGACGTGATTCCCCTGGATAGTAAGAATTCTCCTCGCTATCTGTAAGGGACTCTGTTATAGGTTGATACATGTCCATAGTGTCTTCGCTATTTCCTAATGTATCATCATTATCATCATCATCATCATCACCAGTAGCATCATCGGACAATGGTGAATTAGCAGGTTGATATTCACTACCATAGTTTGGTCCATAACTTGAGAACTTGCTATTATTATGCACACTTTCTATTTTGGAGCTCTCATTAAAATCAAATGCATCTCCTGACAGCTCAAAATTCCTACCATTAAGATGGGAATTCCCTATACTAGACTGGCGTGAAACACTGAATGGATTCTCACTATATTCCTGCTGTGTGTCTTCCGATTCATCCGCAGAGGAAATCATTATGGCTGCTTGTCTGGTTTCATCCTCAAGCCCAGAATAGTCATTAGTATTCTCATCTTCCTCTTCTAAAGCACTTGCAGACTCATAAGCACTATTACTATCAATAGTAGTCCGTCTTCTCTTAGCTGGTGAGAAACAACTATCATCCATTTCACTATTATCTCCAATATGGTCAAAACTGATTTCAGATTGGTCCAAACTTTGTCTCTTAAAGGCACTGCTGAAGTTCATGCCATCAGACTTGATGACAAGTTTCCGCACTTTGATATCTCCTTCGCCCTGCTCTTCAAAAGAACTGTTGTCATGGCTACTATCCATATTCAGGCTCTCTTCGTTAACTGGTCCCTGTTTTACTGTGAAGGAAGGTGGGCTTCCACTGTGACTGGCCTCAGCATCTGTATGGCTCTCAGAGCGCTCTGTCTTGACCAAGTAGCGCATTGGCATCGGAGTAAAGGAATCTGTGAAAAATAAGATGCATAAAATTTATGAAATACTGGAAAAGCATGGTTTATTCTGTGATGGAAATTAAACTTTTGAATCCAAGTATTTTTTTTATTATAAGAGAAATATAACAATCAAATGCAGTCACTTGTCTGGCCTAAAATTTCTAATTATCACAGACCTGGTAGAAAATGATTGCACATAATCCTTGAAAGACAGGCAATCATGTTTTTTAGACAAATTTAGCCACATACCAGGATCAATAATTGACTGTTTCTTTTCTTCCTCGAGGAGTTTTCTCAGTTCTTGATTCTGCATTCGTTGAAGCATGACCAACTCAGATGAAGGTTTCGTTCGCTGCAAGACCATTCATATACAATTTGATTAGCTGCAAACATGTGCATATTTAAGAATTTTATTCTTTACTCCCTATTTTCTTTCAAATTATCTAATTACCATACACACAAACAGTATGATTTATGTTTGAGACAGCTTTACATGCAAGTCCATCAACATTAAAAAATAAGTTTTGACATCTGCTCTCAAAGTATGTTTATGAAAGTTTATACCGTAAATGACTGGTTGTAAGACGCACTTTTTTCCCTCAGATTTCGATGTAAAAAAATGCCTGCTTCTTAAAACCAGTAACAAGCTTTTGAACTTTTTTTCTGAGGTCGATTTCAGACCGAGCATTTGTTTAGATTTATGTAGAAAGGGATGTTACTTGCGTCATATCGATCAAGTTTATACGGGTTAAAACGGCAGATGAAGATCGGGATACGCAGGCTTTCAAGTGACCAATAACAAAAAAAGTAGGATTTTTTTGAAAAAGTAGCGTAAAATAGGGCTATTAAGAGCAAAAAGTAGGGATAGTAGGGCTATTTACTTGCCTTTTTGGATGCAAATAAATAACTACTAAACACCTATTCATCAATTGTGATGTACATGTAGTTATCTTTGCTTAGAAACCAGTGCTTCAAAAGGGATTCAGCCAAAGGATGAGATGAACCTGAAATGGGTGTCTCTAATGATCATGCACCACTCATTCTTATCATAGAACCCCTGTTGCTGCCCTGTAGACCTACTGCATCAAACTAATCCTACGAAAATACTAGAAATGGCCGCTTATTAAAATCAAAATTAAGATTATTTCAATAAATGCATATCGTTAAAACCTTCTATTATTTCTCTATTTGCACCAAAAAGTAGGGATAGTAGGGCTTTTTCAAGAAAAAGTAGGGAAAAGTAGGAGCCTAACAAAAAAAGTAGGGAAAAGTAGGAAAAGAAGGGCCCGCTTGAAAGCCTGGATACGGTATATCGTAAGACGTTTATTATTTAAAAAAAAAATTGTACGATTAAAAAATATTGTATGATTAAAAATTATTCAATATTATTTTGAATATAACAATAATTAAACATGCATATAAAGAAGCAAAGCTGTGCACTGTCAAAATAGTTTTTGTCAGTTGTATGACAAGGTGTGAAAAACTCACACTGCCTTTAAAGCAAATGTCATAAAGAAATCTTACAAATTGTCATAAAAGGTACTTTTCAGTGCCATCCAGCTACAAATTGTCACACACGGTATTTCATTTTAAATAATTTGTTATGTTTTATATAACATGAAACAAATAAACAATGAAACATATTTTTCTTTGTATTAGTAATGTATGGTTTTAAAAATAACCATCGCCATTTTCACAACCCCCCCCCCCCCCAACAACATCACTGTCAACAAACATGGTGGCCGATCACGGCAGATGATTTTGACATTTTTTCTATCCATCCTAAAACCCAAAACATAGATTAAACGTTTTTTCTCGTTTTTTTCATAGATTTTTTTTGCCTGCGTCTTATAACCCCTATCATCTTATACCCAGTCATTTACAGTAATCAGGAAAAATCTTGAAAAATCCATACATTCTACATCCATTGAAATCAAGCATGTGGTTTAAAGTCTTCTCAGATAATGCCAGCTTCACTGCATAACTCACTATAGTTTCTTGTAGAAGCAGCATTCGGAATTTCTCCATCATCGTGTCTTTTTTTGTCAGCAAGTCCACAGAGATGTCTTCCATGGCCTCATCAAATCTTTCAAACTCTTTCGGACTTGGTCCATAAGATTGGAACACATGATAACGCAGGAGACGTCTACATGCATCATCCCAAGAATGGAATGGTCGCTTCACATCTGGAGCAACTGCATGATTTTGGTCCTGTCTAATCTGCTGGTTGATCCTGAAAGACAGATTTCTAATGAGAAATTGATTTACCAGTAGTATACATAGTCATATTTTGTTTTGTCTTAACACAAGTTGCTTGAGATACATGTTTAAACTTTACATACTGAGGATGTCCACCTTATAAATCAGACTGTGAGAAGTCTCCTTAAATAACAACTGCCTTAGATATTTCAGACCACAAATTTAAGCTTTACATCATTTTTAATAACAGCACCCTTTTCCCCAAAACATTTAAATTTAAAACATTTAAATTTAAAACTTTTCCCAAAACATTGGAACTTTTATCAAAAAATTATATATTAAATAAATCAGTGCCTTAATTTTTCTGGAAAAGGATCTATATATTTCGGAAAAAGGTCTGAAAACTATGCATTACTGTAGTTGTGTTTATACTAACAGTGTGCCTTTAGGAATGTCCAAGTATGATCGTTTGGTTCCCCGATTTAGAATGGCCCCACTAGCAGAGGGAGAAGACTTGACCGACACAAGGGTACTGGGGATAGGAATGGTCTTTAAATCAGGTATCATCGAGGTTGCAACAGGGGTCGGGATTTGGGGTGCACTGGTCATTGTCTGAAATAAAGGTTTAAAGAATCTGATTATTAATAATTTTGATTACACACTTTCACTACACATTCTGGTCTTCAGCGCAAATTCTAGATTTGTTAGGACATTGTTTAATGTCCAAATTTAGTCACTGTTATGAAGACTCGTCTATTACATTTAGGTGACGCATTGACTCATTTACTGTCAAATTAGAGCAATAAGAATTCTATCATATATTTAACTGGATCATAGATTAATTAAAAATGTTCTACCTCGACCTGCGAGAAACTTGTTCCCAGCCTGCTCCCACTGCTGCCCACATTTACTGTGCTGGGTATCGGGCTCTGACTGTTGGCTGCTGCTAGCTTCTTCTGGGCCTCAACTTGGGCTCGGATCTGGGCATTCAGCTCCTGCTGGCGCTGTTGAGTAAAATGTTTTCATAGGTTACAATTTTTTAAATTTTATTATAAATAAGCAGGTCATGTTACAAGGTTGTCACTGTAAGTGATTTGTGTCCCCCAAGTGCCATACTCTCTTTTGTGCATAAATGATTAACCTCCAAGTCTGACCTTGACAATCAAGGCAGGGACATTGCCTTTTAGTGCCTATCATTTTTTTTTTTTCAAAATAGCATAGTGCATGACAAAGTTACTACCTTGACACTTAAAAATGGAAGGACGACTTTCAGAGTGATTTTAATGATACACAACATGTAACAATTTATGAATGTATCGAGGTCTTTAAAACTTTAAAAGACACAAAACATTCTCAGCTTTCCTCTGAAAGTCGCATACCGGTATATCCAAATTCCTGCTCTCTGATGATGAAAATCCAAAAACATTTGAGAAAAAGGCGAAAAGGGCCATTCCAGCCATCATACCTGTATCCTCTGTAGCACATGTTGTTGTGTCTGTAGATACTGCTGTTGTTGTTCTGGCGTCATCATGTCCAAATACGACTGAACCTTTTCCCTCTGAGCAGGGGTTAGGCTCAACGTCAACATCTTGTCTGCTATCTGTAGGTGAAAAGGGTAGTTGTTTTAGTACAGAATTTTTGCAAAAATGAATCGGAAGTATAGGTTGAGCAGAAATAACTACTGTGGAAAATTTTCTCTAACTTAATTAAAAAAATAATAAATGACCATTTTATCTAATTTCCTAGTATTATAAACTTGTGTATGTCCCCTAAATATTTATTCATTAATGGGGTAACAATGGAGTCCCTTTCCAAGTGACCAAAGATGACTAAACTTCCAAGTGTACGCCACATTACTATCAACAATGCAATGGAAAGAATAAGGACAAGCCAAGCAGCCAATAACTTCAATCAAGTTAAAACTCACCTTAATTTGTGTAGGAACTGCCACTTGAGTGCCCCCAGATGTTGCAGTGGTAGATGTCTGCAGAGCTGTCTGCCCTGTCCCCTCCGCTGCTGAGGTGACTGTAACCACTGCAGTAGACATGGCCTGGGGTGCGAGACTAACTGGGAGGGCTGACTGTTGTAAGGGCAAGATGGTGGCAACATGGCCTTTGGAAGATGATGGCTTCGTCAGATTTGCGACCATTTGACTAAGAGAAGCTTGCTGGCCTAATTGGATCCCTGAAATTTGAGGAATTATTCACTTGATGTGCATGATAAAGGTGTTTTTTCTTCCAAGGTCTATAAACTATACTAAACTGAACTACTTTAGTCTTCATCTAATGTCTTGTTCTTTTAACCATTTCTTCAAACTTATTTGAAATCTAAACAAGAGGGCTATAATCGCCCAAAATAGCTAACATGAGAGAAAGTGTTAAACCTTTATAAATATTTTCATTACTGAACACATCATGTAATGGTCCGAATTTCTTGCTGTAGCTTCAAAATAAGAAAAAAGGTCAAAAGGGGTGGGGCCAGCTTTGACCCCAGGGGCATAATTTGAACAAACTGGGTAGAGAGCCATCATATGATGTGACATACCCAATATGAAGGGGTCTGGGCCTAGCAGTTTCAGAGAAGACTTTTAAAGTATATGTAGAAGATATAAGAAAATTATGACCCCCGGGGGAAAATGTTTCCTTTCGGTTGCCAAAGCAACCAAATTTTTTGATGGAATTCATTCCTTTGAACAATCTTAAAGTGCACCACCCAAGGAACATCTCTAGTAGGTTTAATCGAAATTGGCCAAGCAATTAAGAATGTTATGTTGTTAAAAGCAATTGGCTCCAGACATAGACCGATCCCAATAACTCCCCTGAGACACTTTGTGCTTATGTGAGCTCAAAAATATATCAATCTTACTTTCTTAATCTAATAAAATTTTAACTTTATTCTGCAAAATAATGTCTTCTATCTTGTTATCTAACATACCTTGATTTGATATCTGGCTATTCTGCACTATGTCCTGATAATTCTGACTAGAGCTTTGCTGCCCTATTAACTGACTGGATTGCAAAGAACTACAAACAATTGGAGCTCCAGAGGTTGAGCTCGATAGTGTGGTCCCTGTCAAAGTTTGTTGAAGCTGGCTAGGTTCAGATTTAGTTGATAACACACGCCCTTTAAGCAATATCTTTTTCTGAAGCATCTGAAACTGTTGCAACCTCTGCTGCTTTTGCTCAGGTGTCATTGTTGCAGACGCCTGAACTTTCTGCATTTCAAATTGAACTCTCTGAAATTGTTCTTGCAGCTCTGAGGGAAGCTGAATTGTGGTCTGAGTAGTTGTTCCCCCTACTAATTGTCTTCCCTGAACTACTTGTGTTGTCTGGCCCAAGGAGCTCACATTTCCGCCAGCACTTGCACTGTAAGTCTGTGTCATGGATGAGTTTGCATTCAAGGCACTTGATATGGAAGTCATGGAGTTATTCATCACATTAGAGCTATTGGACATGATAAAAAGTGACATCTGGGTTGTGGAATTGGACACAGTTGTAGTCACTTGGGTATTTTGCACATTGTTAGTCAACAAATGATGAAAATTGGTCCCTTGTTGACCAGAAGCAGTGTTAAGGCACGTCGGTTTAACATCAGCCTCTTGCTTTATCAAACTTTCTATCATATTTGACTCAGTCTTTACAGAAGTGGCTGGCACAAATGTATGCGTAAGCACCCTATTCCCTTGAATCCCAGGCTCCTGTTTAATATTTGTCACACTCATATTGGGCGGAGCTTGGCTATGAGCCAATGAAAATGCTTGAAGGGAATTAGAAACTGCCTGATTGGTCTGAGCTTGGGATTTCTTCAAACTCTCATGGATCTGTTGCAGAATCAATTTAGTCTGATTCTCAACACTATTGGTACTCTGTGTGGCAATCCCAGGGTTGGGTAGCAATACTTGTTGACTGTGACCTTGCAAGCTGGTCTGAGTTGAGTTCAAGGTCAACTGCCCGTATATTGATGTAGATGGCTGAATAGTCAGTTGCTGCTGCTGTTGTTGCTGCTGCTGCTGATTGAAATAAAAATTCCATTACTTTATCGTGCTTACTGCATCTGATTTACCAATGAATAAAACTGGGGAAACCTAGAAATTGCTTTTTTGAAAAGATTGTTTGGTTGTAGCTAAGAAATAGACAATGATAGACATGAAACTTGCACTTTTGGACTGGAGAAAACCAAGTTTGGCCTATTCACCCATATTCAATAGTAAACATTTACTGCATAAGATAAGTTATCTCAAAACCAATAGGGGTCATCTACTAATCATGAACAATTTGCATACCAAGTATGAAGGTCCTGGACCCAAGCGTTCTTTAGTTTTTGAGTGGAAACAGTTTTGCCCCTCAAGGGCACGAAATGTAGACCTTTGACCTATGGATCTCAAATCAATATGGGTCATCTACTAGTCATGAGAAGCTGGCATAACAAGTAAATGACTGGCGTACAAAGTTCCTGGGTGCAAGATTTCTTCAGAAACCATTTTCGAGCTTAGGGTCACCACCAACATACGTTTTTTTAGCTTAAGGTCACCGCAACCTTGACCTTTGACCTACTGATCTTAAAATCGATTGGGGTCATCTACGAGTCATGACCAACTGGCATACCAAGTATGATGTTCCTGGGTGCAAGCATTTTTCAGTTATTGAGCAGAAATCATTTTTTAGCTAAGGTTACAGCCAATATAATTTTCCCCTGTAGATCACTGTGACCTCCACCTACTGATGTCAAAATCTAAAGTGGCATCTACTAGTGATGACCAACAGGCATACCAAGTATGGGTGTAATTGTTCTTTAGTTACTGAGCAAAACCATTTATGAGCTTAGGTCACTTGACTTTGATGGGAGGAATCACAAACAAAATTTTATAAATTCGCCAAATTTGAAATATCCTTTTTTCTTAAACTAGAAATGTGTCCATAGGACACGGATGCCCCCACTTCGATTTTTTGTCACAGAAAATAAGCCATAATGATTATTCAGGATAAATGATTAAAGCGAGTTCCATGGCTATCGAACTTGATCAAGATATTATGGTCACAAACATGTGTTAAAAGTTTGGTGAGGATTGGACAAACAGTTTTCAAGAATTAGATCGGAAACAATCTTCGGGACGTATTTTTCAAGTCTTTTTTTGCAAATAAAGGGCCGTAACTCCTAAATGACAAAAGCGATTTCCATGGCTATCGAACTTGATCAAGATATTATGGTCACAATCATGTATGTAAAGTTTGGTGAGGATTGGACACATACTTTTCAAGAATTAGATTGGAAACATATATTTTTGAAGTATTTTTGGCAAAAAAGGGCCGTAACTCCTAAATGACTAAAGCGATTTCCATGACTATCGAACTTGATCAAGATATTATGGTCACAAACATGTGTTTAAAGTTTGGTGAGGATTGGACAAACGGTTTTCAAGAATTAGATCGGAAACAATCTTCGGGACGTACGTACGTACAGACAGACAGACAGACAGACAGACAGACAGACAGACAGACAGACAGACAGACGTACGGACAAGGGCAACCCTATATGCCGCCACTTTGTGGGGGCATAAAAAAACAATTGCACAAAAATTTTCATCATAGTCATAGAATATTAACAGAAAACTTCATCCATTTGTTAGTACCTGTAGGTTTGACAGCTGACTTGTGATCTGTGAGAGGGGAATGTTCTGGCCTCCTATGTTTACCATGGGAACACCTGCAGTCTGGCCTCCTGTCGGATTAACCAAATGTAGGGACTGGCCTACATTTGACTGAAAAGAAGTAGTGAATCTTGTTAGTCTTGTTACACCACAGACAATCACCCTATTACAAATATGAGCACTTTGTGCTCAGGTGAGCTTAAATACAACAAAGTAATGGCATCTAGCATAAATTCTTAAACACCAAGTAAATTTTCTTACAAAAATGTTTAAAGGTAAAAAACTTTCCTTGACTTAATTCAAATTACCACTACCAGGAGTTAGTTAGAAATCCCTGAAAACTGTTATACCATTTAAAAATGGATTGTCATTTAAACAAAAACATGCTTATTTTGAAATTTTGAGATGGCATAAAATTGTTCTTAGTTGTAAACACTTGCTCCAAAAGACAATACCTACCTGTATCTGTTGAGTATTTGGCTGTATCTGGACAATACTGGACTGACCCGCGGCTGTTCGGACCACAATATTCTGGGGCTGGCTGACTGACACACCTGTGTTTGCTCGCTGCAGGACTAGCTGCTGACCTTGGTGGTTCACAACAAACTGCTGTAATCCACCTACAAGGGAAAATAACAATTTCTAGACCAAATGTTTTTGGCTTCACTGATGTTGCCTAGATTTTTTTAAAGACGGAAACAATTCCTAAATAGATCGAGATCTAATATGAACAAGAGCTGTTTGTCAAACATTATGCCCCTCTGAGCGTCATGTTGTCAGGATTATATGGACAACTGAATGAAATATGCATGGACCGAAATGGCAGCTGGTTTGTCACTGACATTGGATGCCGCTGAGATAATGACCATTCAAAGTGTGAGGAAAGAGTGTGTTATGACCATGACCGTTGACCTCAAAATCCATAGGAGTCATCAGCTGGTCACAAAAAATCTAAATGTCAAGTTTGAGGGCCATGGATGCAGGCATTGACAAGTTATCACACAGACAAGATTTTTTCATTCAAGGTCACATTGACCTTGACCTTTGACCACATGACCCCTAAAATCATAGGTGGTCATCTACAGATCAGATGAAACATCAAATCAAGTTTGAGAGCCATGGGTGCAGGCATTGTCAAGTTATCACTCGAAACATTTTCGCAATCAAGGTCACTGTAAACTTGACCTTCGACTCGATGACTCCTAAAATCAATAAGGGTCATCTTCTGGTCAGGCCAAACTTCCATGTCAAGTTTGATGATCATAGGTTCAGGCATTGTTGAGATATCACAGGGAGAAGATTTGTTAACTTTTTTGCGTTAAATGCTACTGTGACCTTCACCTTGGCCCAATAACCCTCAAAATCAAGAGGGGTCATCTACTGGTCAAGCCAACCCTTCACGTCAAGTTTGATGACCATAGGTCCAGGAGTTGTCGAGTTTGCTTTCAAAGTCACTGTGACCTTGACCTTTGACCCCTAAAATCAATAGGGGTCTTCTACTGGTCAGGCTCAACTTCCAAGTCAAGTTTGAGGGCCATGGGTGCAGGCATTGTTGAGTCATCATTCGGACAACATTTTATCATTCAAGGTCACTGTGACCTTGACCTTTGGCCCAATGACCCCTAAAGCCAATAGGGGTCTTCTACTGGTCAGACTCAACTTCCAAGTCAAGTTTGAGGGCCATGGGTGCAGGCATTGTTGAGTTATCATTCGGACAACCTTTTATCATTCAAGGTCACTGTGACCTTTGACCCAATGACCCCTAAAGCCAATAGGGGCCATCTACTGGTCAGGCCCAACGTCCATGTCAAGTATGAGGGCCATGGGTGCAGGCATTGTCGAGTTATCACTCGGACAACCTTTTACCATTCAAGGTCACTGTGACCTTGACCTTTGGCCCGAAGACTCCCAAAAACAACAGGGGTCCTCTACTGGTCAGGCCCAATGTCCATGTCAAGTATGAGGGCCATGGGTGCAGGCATTGTCTAGTTATCACTAAAACAACCTTTTACCATTCAAGGTCACTGTGAACTTAACCTTTGGCCCAATGACCCCCACAATATGGGTCGTCTACTGGTCAGGCCCAACCTCCATGTCAAGTATGAGGACCATGGGTGCAGGCATTGTCTATTTATCACACTGACAACCTTTTATCATTCAAGATCACTGTGACCTTGACCTTTGGCCCGATGACCCCCCAAAACAATAGCGGTCATCTACTGATCAGGCCCAACCTCCATGTCAAGTATGAGGGCCATCAGGCCCAACCTCCATGTCAAGTATGAGGGCCATAGGAGCAGGCATTGTTGAGTTATCACTCTGGACAACCTTTTACCATTCAAGGTCAATGTGACCTTGACCTTTGGCCTAATGACCCCCAAAAACAATAGAAGTCATCTACTGGTCAGGCCCAACTTCCATATCAAGTTTAATGACCATAGGTCTAAGCATTATTGAGTTATCACTCGGACAAGCTTTAAAATCATTTACCATTAAAGGTCACTGTGACCTTGACCTTTGACCCGATGAGCCCTTAAATCAATAGGGGTCATCTACTGGTCAGGCCCAACCCTCATGTCAAGTTTGATGACCATACGTCCAGGAATTGTTGAGTTATCACTCTGACAAGCTTTGGTCTACCGACGGACCGACCGACCGACATGCCTGTGCAAAGCAATATACCCATCTTCTTCGAAGGGGGGCATAATAATAATGGTAAAACTATATGGTTGTTGTTTTTTTTTAAATCAAAAACAGATGTCTCTGCCTATGCAAAACATTTCAATATTGTGAACATTTAAGGCATGTAATTTCCAAATCCTTCAAGAGGTTCAAGAGATATGGTGAGAAAGCAACTAGTTGATGTCTCCAGTACACATTCTACTACTTCTACTATTACATGTGGAGTTCCACAGGGTTCCATACTAGGCCCTCTTTTATATTTGATTTATGTTAACGATATGTCAGCCGTGGTTATAAACAAGCTCTTGTTATACGTTGATGATTCTGGCATACTTGTTTCAGGTAAATGTAAGTTTTCTGTGGAAACGTCATTGAAAGATGACCTGCATCTTGTCAGTCAATGGTTGGTTGATAATAAGTTGTCACTTCATTTAGGCAAAACTGAGTCAATTTTATTTGGGTCTAAACATAAAATAAGGTCAAACTCAACACTAGATATTACATGTAATGGTACCACTATTGAACCAACTTCTGCTGTTAAATATCTTGGCGCAACTATTGATCAGACTCTATCTTTTGATTCTATGGCTCGTTCTATATTTAAACAAGAGCTGTCACAGTATGTGACGAATGCCCCCGAATGTGACATTGACCTACGAACAAGGTCAGTACATGAAAAGTTGATCTTGCCTTTAAGTGTCAAATACATATGGCAAGTTATTTTAAATTGCCTCTGAACATAAAAAAATACCACCCATACTTGACAACCTACACTGTTATGTCCTTATATTCAGAATTCCCTTGTGAATAAACACTTAGTGTATCTTTCACCTTAGAGGTAGGGACATGGGTCTTGCACACGACACGTCGTCTTCGTATGTGGAACACATGTAGCAAGTGATTTTAAAATCTGTCCATACAAGGGAAAGTTACAGCCCGGACACGACAACCTATACTCTATGTCCTTATATGCAGCACTCCATTGTGAATAAACACTATGTGTGACCTTGACCTTTGAGGCAGGGACACGGGTCTTGCACGCAACACGTTGTCTTGGTATGTGGAACACATGTGGCAAGTTATTTTAAAATCTGTCCATACAAGAGAAAGTTACAGCCCGGACACGACAACCTATACTCTATATCCTTATATGCAGCACTCCATTGTAAATAAACACTAAGTGTGACCTTGACCTTTGAGGTAGGGACACGGGTCTTGCACGCGACACGTCGTCTTGTTATGTGGAACACATGTGGCAAGTTATTTTAAAATCTGTCCATACAAGGGAAAGTTACAGCCCGGAAACGACAACCTATACTCTATGTCCTTATATGCAGCACTCCATTGTGAATAAACACTAAGTGTGACCTTGACCTTTGAGGTAGGGACACGGGTCTTGCACGCGACACGTCGTCTTGGTATGTGGAACAAATGTGGCAAGTTATTTTAAAATCTGTCCATACAAGGGAAAGTTACAGCCCGGACACGACAACCTATACTCTAAGTCCTTATATGCAGCAATCCATTGTAAATAAACACCAAGTGTGACCTTGACCTTTGAGGTAGGGACACGGGTCTTGCACTCGACACGTCGTCTTGGTATGTGGAACACATGTGGCAAGTTATTTTAAAATCTGTCCATACAAGAGAAAGTTACAGCCCGGACACGACAACCTATACTCTATATCCTTATATGCAGCACTCCATTGTAAATAAACACTAAGTGTGACCTTGACCTTTGAGGTAGGGACACGGGTCTTGCACGCGACACGTCGTCTTGTTATGTGGAACACATGTGGCAAGTAATTTTAAAATCTGTCCATACAAGGGAAAGTTACAGCCCGGACACGACAACCTATACTCTAAGTCCTTATATGCAGCAATCCATTGTAAATAAACACCAAGTGTGACCTTGACCTTTGAGGTAGGGACACGGGTCTTGCACTCGACACGTCGTCTTGGTATGTGGAACACATGTGGCAAGTTATTTTAAAATCTGTCCATACAAGAGAAAGTTACAGCCCGGACACTGACAACCTATACTCTATGTCCTTATATGCAGCACTCCATTGTGAATAAACACTAAGTGTGACCTTGACCTTTGAGGTAGGGACACGGGTCTTGCACGCGACACGTCGTCTTGGTATGTGGAACACATCTGGCAAGTTATTTTAAAATCTGTCCATACAAGGGAAAGTTACAGCCCGGACACGACAACCTATACTCTATGTCCTTATATGCAGCACTCCATTGTGAATAAACACTAAGTGTGACCTTGACCTTTGAGGTAGGGACACGGGTCTTGCACTCGACACGTCGTCTTGGTATGTGGAACACATGTGGCAAGTTATTTTAAAATCTGTCCATACAAGAGAAAGTTACAGCCCGGACACGACAACCTATACTCTATGTCCTTATATGCAGCACTCCATTGTGAATAAACACTAAGTGTGACCTTGACCTTTGAGGTAGGGACACGGGTCTTGCACGCGACACGTCGTCTTGGTATGTGGAACACATCTGGCAAGTTATTTTAAAATCTGTCCATACAAGGGAAAGTTACAGCCCGGACACGACAACCTATACTCTATATCCTTATATGCAGCACTCCATTGTAAATAAACACTAATTGTGACCTTGACCTTTGAGGTAGGGACACGGGTCTTGCACGCGACACGTCGTCTTGTTATGTGGAACACATGTGGCAAGTTATTTTAAAATCTGTCCATACAAGGGAAAGTTACAGCCCGGACACGACAACCTATACTCTATGTCCTTATATGCAGCACTCCATTGTGAATAAACACTAAGTGTGACCTTGACCTTTGAGGTAGGGACACGGGTCTTGCACGCGACACGTCGTCTTGGTATGTGGAACAAATGTGGCAAGTTATTTTAAAATCTGTCCATACAAGGGAAAGTTACAGCCCGGACACGACAACCTATACTCTAAGTCCTTATATGCAGCAATCCATTGCAAATAAACACCAAGTGTGACCTTGACCTTTGAGGTAGGGACACGGGTCTTGCACGCGACACGTCGTCTTGGTATGTGGAACACATGTGGCAAGTGATTTTAAAATCTGTCCATACAAGGGAAAGTTACAGCCCGGACACGACAACCTATACTCTTATGTCCTTATATGCAGCACTCCATTGTGAATAAACACTAAGTGTGCCCTTGACCTTTGAGGTAGGGACACGGGTCTTGAACGCCACACGTCGTCTTGGTATGTGGAACACATGTGGCAAGTTATTTTAAAATCTGTCCATACAAGGGAAAGTTACAGCCCGGACACGACAACCTATACTCTTAAGTCCTTATATGCAGCAATCCATTGTAAATAAACACCAAATGTGACCTTGACCTTTGAGGTAGGGACACGGGTCTTGCACGCGACACGTTGTCTTGGAATGTGGAACACATGCGGCAAGTTATTTTTAAATCTGTACATACACGACAACCTATACTGTATGTCCTTATATGCAGGTCTTGAACGCCACACGTCGTCTTGGTATGTGGAACACCTGGGCAAGTTATTTTAAAATCTGTCCATACAAGGGAAAGTTATAGAGCCGGACGGACGGCCGGACGGACGGTGCGATTTTAATATGCCCACCTTCGGGGGCATAAAAAGGCTAATGCAAAATTTACTTTACAAAACACACCAAGAAACTCTATGTCATGGCCTTAATTCAATGCCATTTTGATTATGCCTGATCTATGTGGTATCATGGTCTGACCAAGTTACTTAAAACCAAGCTCCAAACCTCACAAAATAAAATTATGACGTTTGTTTTTGATCTAGATGCAAGGTCTCACATTGGCCCAGAACACTTTAAATTACTCAACTGGTTACCTGTCAACAAACGTGTAGACCAGATTATTTTGGGTCATGTCTTTAGAATAAAAAATGGCATAGCCCCGGACTACATGGGAGACAATTTTATCTCCCAAGATACTGTGCACACCCATAGGACAAGGTTATGTCAGAAAGGGGCTTATGCTGTTCCAGAGGTCAAAGGTTTTGGGTTAAAGTCCTTCTTTTCTAGTATTTCCTTATGGAACAAGTTGCCATCTTGTATCGCACAGACTAAGAAATTACCTGTTTTTAAATTGCTAGTAAAGAATCTTTTTTTAGATAATTTGGCATAATAAGTTATGCTATTAGAGGTTTTGTTTTTTCATTTATTTATCCAAAGATTTTCAGTAAAGGAACTATTTTAACCTAGCCTCGCATTTTATAAGTACTACATACTGTCATATTCATACTATATTGTGATAATTATATTTAACTTTCTCAACTTATAACTTTATGTTACTAAATTATGTAAAGTGACTGTGATACAACTACGGCAATATTTATTTTAATGCATAAAGACAACTTTTAATATATTTGTGCAATTTCGATTACAGCTATATTATTACTTAAATATGCAATGCCTCCCTATGCCAAGCCACCAAGGACCACAATGGAAATAAGAGTTTTCTCTTTTTTGTGTCATCCTAGGTTCGGTGTGCCTGTCATGGCTATTGAAAATATCATGTATGTATAATATTATTTACTATACATGTTGTTTTATTTCAAATGTCCATGTATGTACATTACTTACTGAAATAATATCTACAACACAAAATGTAGTCATATGAACTTTGACCTTTAAGTATGACTTTGACCTTGAACTGAGCTGAATGTTACAAAAGCTCAAACCATCATCCCAATATGGTGAGCGGTTGTGCAGAGTTAAAAATCCTTCAAGGGTTGAAGAGATATGGAGCAAATACAATTTGTGACGGACAACTCAAGCAAAACAATATCACAACTCAAAGGGCAATAACTGAAAGAGCTCCCACAAATTTGGACCAGATTTTTAGTGATTGAGAATTGAAAAATTACTTCACATCAATAGTAGTTTTCTTACATATAATAAACTAACCATTTGTCATTATTAACCAAAGAGAGGTAATATTTCACATACATTGTGTTTAAAATAGATAAAAGAGATTAAGCTGATGCACTGTGTCCACTCTTGAACTATCTTAAATGGTTTCTGAGTTAGGGCAACATAGTTTTTGTACACCGACAATGACAACAATGAAATCAAAAGGGTATTAACTTTTTTCTTCCTTCTTAGTTTAAACTTTATTTATTTGACAAATAGCATACTAACATACATATGTTATATGTATGGAAATGAAATAAATCACAATATGTTCGAGGATTAGAAAACAAGAAATAACTTCTATTAATTCTGCTCCTCTACTTACATATAGTGCATAAAAAACAGATGAGACATGGCATATGCTACACTGAAAATGAGTATTATTGATAGATTATGTCTTCTTAATTTTATCTAAAAATGATAAAAAATGAAAATTGTTGGTTGCACACCGATGAGGGGGTGGGCGTGATCAGCCCGATACGCCAGGGAGGGTTGGTCTTCCTTCGTTGTTTGTTGCTGCTCATTGCAAACCGAACCACCTAGAGGCAGTTATGTACGATTGCACAAGTGAAAATATTACTTTGTTTTGTTCAAATAAAAGAGTTTCATTTCCATAGAGAAGATTTTGATAAATAGGTGCACATGGCATGTTGCTCAAGAATAGACTCATTATAGGGTCGGCCAGATGCGTTTACATCTGCTAATGAGCTATGTCGGCCTATCTCGTATACATGCGCTTAAGGGTTAAATTGCATATGTCATTGTTAATCCGAAACTAGTCATATATAGGATATCAACAGCGACACGCTTGATTAACTACATAGTCTGGAAGCTGAGTGCGCTGCTTACGTCATTTTTATTCGCAGTAATGAAAAAATCGTTGTCGATATCACACTTATAGCTTGAAGCCCCGATTATAAATCTAGATAGAGATTATTATTCAAGAGTATCAGTTGAATGTTGACCCACTGTAGATGCATTAAGCAAATAAAACATAATACTGTTTCACTTTTTGTCGTCTGACCGCTTCCCGACAGCCACAGTTATTTACGATCACAATCGTTCTTATTAGAAACGCCGCAGAACTCGATGAGAATCTCATTTGAATTAAGCTTGTATCAATGACTATCTGAATCGGCTATGCGGCTCTACAACCCTCTTAGGAATTGCGATATCGCGAAAACATATTGACCGAAAAGACGTCGCGAAAATGTGTGACATTTCTAAATATTCGGACTTTTGAACAGGCCTTTCTGGGGGGGGGGGGGGGGGGGGGGGGTATGCTGATTTGTGTAGTTGTCCCCATACTCTAAAAGCGGTCGATAAGGCATGTACATTTTTTTCTAAGGAGGGATGATTAAGGTGATACTTTAAGGTCCTAAGCAGACCGATACGTTGCCAAGCTTTTCCCAACATAAGAGTGATGTGCTGCGTCCATTTGGCATCGCTTGAGAGGGTTATACCCAGATGATTTTGTGACTCGACTTGTTCCATTGGGATATGGTTCAGGTAAAGTTGTGGATGTACAGCTTATTGTGTTTACCAGAAAATATCATAGACTTAAGACTTGTCTGGAAACAAGCCATGTTCGGGACCACGAGTAGACGGTTTGAAGATCTCTGTTAAGTTCAGTGCTAGCTGTGTCGGGATGGTCGACCACGATGTATAAAATTGTATCGTCAGCAAATAAGCGAATATTGGCATTGATGTCCGTTGTGATGTCATTAATATAAACGAGAAAGAGAAGTGGGCCGAGAATTGACCCCTGGGGGACATAGGCGTTAACAGAAGACCAAGATGACAAGAAACCAGCACCTTGTTGGCGAAATGATAGATAGGAAGAGAACCAACGAAGCAAAGAGCGAGAAATACCAAGAGAAGATAGTTTGTGAAGGAGATCTTGATGCCAAACCCTATCGAACGCTTTAGAAATATCACAGAAGACTGCATCTTCTATGCCATTGTCAAACGCTTTGCAGACGTCATTGTATAAGAATGTAAGCTGGTTGATTGTAGAGTCACCTTTGATGAAGCCTGATTGGAGAGGGGATAATAGTTTTTTACTAACGAGATAGTTATAAAGAACCTTATGGATACAGCGCTCCATCAGTTTTCCAAGACAGCTCAGCAAAGAAAAAGGCCGGTAGTTAGCTGGATTAGACGGGTCTCCTTTTTTAAAGATCGGAGTGACGTTTGCAAGTTTCCATGACGACGGAAAAACAGATCGACATATTAGTTTACTAAAGTATATGGATAAAAGTGTAGCAAGGACAGGTGCACCTTCTCGTATAAGTCTGGGACTGACAAGATCGGGTCCACAAGCCTTTGAAGGGTCGATGGAGGTGATCGCGTCTTAGACATCTTAAAGAGAGATGACGATGTCTGATAAGACTGATGTAGCATTTCGTAAGAGAGGAAGCGGTTGAATGTTTTCATCTGGAAGTGTTGATTGTTTACCAAAAAAGTTGTTAAGCATTTCAGTTTTCTCTTGATCTGTTGACGCAGTGCGATCATTTTCTATTAATGTTAGTAGAATTGCATTTGTTTGTTTATTTGTGAGTTTTTTACTAGTTTAAACCATTTTTTAGATGAGACATTGCTACTATTAACTTGACTGATTAACTTGTTTTCATGTTCTTCTTTTGCTTTTCAAATTCTTCCTACTTAATTCTTCCTAGGCCTAAAAAAAATAATTGTTTGGTTAGGGTTACATCCTTTTCAAAAATAGGTAGGGTAGGTAGGCTTTTTTTTTTTTTTTTTTTTTTTGTTTATTAGGCTTTATATAAGAATGTCATTTTCATCATTGGAGAATGGTGTTAAAGTTATCTTCTATATAAGCATTTAAGGTTTTAAACTTCATATTGAAAGACAAAAAAATAAAAAGCAAAAAATAAAAAAATATTTTTATTTTTATTTTTATTTTTTATTTTTTTTTTTTACTTTTTTTTTTTTTAAACTGACTATAAAAACGGTAGGGTCGGCGCCTATTCCGTAGGTAGGGTCGGGTAACCCGAACCAAATGTATTTTTTTTTTAGGCCCTACTTAAGTTGAGGCAAAATATCCTTATTTCAAAGACTGCAAATAATGGTAACTCATCATAAAATTGATGGAAAGGTTTCTGTACAGTGAAATATTTAGAAGCTTTCTTTTCAGCTTGTTTCAATGCAATAGCCTTTTTGAAGAGTTTTTGTTGTACATGCTTATACTTTGACAAAGTTAAACTAACCCTGGTTGGTCCTATTGTCCACCTGTTGCTGTTGTTGTTGCTGTACGAGCATGTTGGCAGTCTGCTGGGGTTGTTGTATGGCAGTTTGACCTAGTGGTGTTCCCAGAGACAAACCCTGTATGTTGATCGGATGAGCAAGATTCTGGCTCGGGATTAGAATACTTTTGCCTTCAGCAGTCCGAATCAGTGTTCCTGGGGGAAAAACAGTCTAACAAGTACAAAAACTTTTTTTATATTTTCGTATCCAAAATGGTGCAATTTCATGCATTTTAAACAAGTTTACAGTTATGTTCCCATGATTTAGAATTACCAACTAAAGTCCGATTAACATTAAAATTATTTGTGAAAAGGGTTAATGGTTTCTCTTCCTTGATTATTGGTATTTCCAAAGTTTTCCGACAATACAATATCGACGATATTGATCGACTCATGTTTCGTTTAGTGCGGGTATTATTTATATTGACGTCGCAGCAAAACGTGTAAAGCACGCTGCATGCTGGAACACAAAACAGCCCGGAGCAAAGCGACTGCTCGTGTATTCGTATTTAAAGCTGCAACAGCTAATATTTTTAAAGCCGGGTTGGCTAAATAATAACTTAAAGGGAATGTAATGTGTATTTTCAGATTTATTTATCTTTTTCTAAATAAATTAAAAGAACGATAAAATAATCAAAGGTTAATAATAAGCAACACAAAATATAACTTTACACTTTTAAACTAAAGACGGGAACGCGACTCAATAAATTACAACGACATAGCATAACCCTTGTTAATAACACAGATATCTTAACACGGTTCTCAGTTATAATTTAATAATTGGTTAACAAAAGGACTCGGGATTAAGAAACAAAATAAAACGACACATGATTTATGTTACCGAAATCAATTAACACTTATTGTTTACTATGCGTTCATAGATGATTATAGGGATGAAGGTCGCAATTACGACAGTGGTGTTTTTCACACATTCCCATTCTGATAAAATATAGGAAGAGTTTGGTTAATTGGCACTGTTAAACCTCACCGACACGCCTTCATGCTGTCGTCGATCCTGAATGGCTGATACAAATGTCGTAATAATCCCGACACGCCTTCTGGCTGTCAGTCAACCGTTGCAATCGCAACAAAATCGTGTATTGTCAAAACTGATGATTGTTTTGATAAGGATTGTCGCTACGCAGATTAAAGCATGTCGGCATAATTAACGCGTGTCGGTAATTGGCCTTGCCAGCGGAAGGCACGTCGGGCCCGACAAAAAGGGCTGGCGGAAACCCTGCATACCCAAAGGTTTTTTTACATCATGAATTTCAGAAACCCAATATGTCTAGAAGGTAATTTTTCAAATTATATCATTTCTGAATACTTGACCAATTGAATCCTAATAATCTATTTGTATATATATTGTTAAACATTAAAGACTATTTTAAAAGGAAATTTAACCTTTTAAGTCTCAGCCACTAACAAGTTGGATGGAGTTGAACAATTAAAACACAGAAGTTTGTCATTCTGCAATTCACATTTAATTTTACATACCTTGTATATTGAAGGGACTGTGGGTAGGGGTCTGAATGTTGGTGATGTTCAGATTTGATCTCTGCTGCGTCTGGCTATTCAGCAGCATCTGTGGCTGATTAAAGTTTACATTCACAATGTTTGGGTTCTGAATTACTGAGTTCTGATTGTTCACTAAGTTAGTCTGCTGCTGTGGCGTCCCTATCAATGCTCCTCCTTGCACAAGACCACTGATTGATTGCGAGGCACCACCTAGTGTCTGAGAGGACGGAATTTGTAGAATGGTGCCTGGGGCAATTTGGAACTGCTGGTGTTGCTGAGGCTGCTGCTGTTGTTGATTATGGACTTGAGCAGGGAGTTGGAGGATGTTCATGTTTGGTGCGGGGCTTGCGCTCTTCAACTGACTTATTGTCTGAGACACATTGTTAGCTGCAAAAGTCAGTCCCATGCTACCACTGGCAGAGTTGGGAGTTACTGAGCGACCAAGCATAGTTGGCTGGTTAAAACCTGTGGACATTTGTTGCTGCTGTTGTTGTTGTTGCTGTAGTAACTGGGCTTGAAGTTGAAGCTGCGTCTGTCTGTTCACTTGGATCTGTTGACCTGAGGCGGTCTTCACGATCAGAGCTCCTGGCTGTAATATTTGGCTACTTAACCTAGAAAAAAAGTTTAAATATTCATACATATATATATATATATATATATATATATTAGGGATGGCAACAAGTAGTAAAATTAATACTCGAGTACTCGGACGATCGTTCGATCGAGTACTCGGAAAAATTGAATATGTGTTCGCAAAGACAAGATTGTGTATACATGTATTGTTAATGATGTATATTGTGCGTTGGTCGTATTATTGGTCATTTTCACCTTTAAAGTAAACTTTCATTACATATTTTTACTATTTTAACAAAAAATGATATAAAAAGAAAACAAATGTTGTTTCAGGCTTTAAATTTATCTCATTCGTTTCATTTTATACAAGTATGCACTGCAGAAATGAACAACAATCAGAATTACAATGAACGAAAATTAATAGCATACATAAAAAAGTCAACGAAATTCAATACGAAGTTCAGTTGTTGAGTTGTTTACTCTACAATTTTATTTTTTTTAAATGATAGTTTTTCGTACTGTGTAATTGTTGTTTACCTCATTAATATTCATAATTCTTGATTTAATATCAACCAATCAATTGTGATAATCATTGTAAAAATAGTTAAAATACGCCCATTAAGAAATCAATTTTTGTCACGGTCTCTAATTGAGATACAATAGAATAGTGTAGGTGAAAGTACCGCTATCAAAACTTCGCTAATTGACATCAGTGCTAATTTGAAATAGGGGTCCTTCGTTGACAGTTTGCAACTATCACAACAACTGTCAACTAATTGATTGAGGTCAATTGTGTATACAGCGGGGATTAGAGGGACCGTAAATTGTCCTCTTGGCAACTAACCAGATCTGATATTTTGTCTTTAAATCGTGTATTTGGTGATTTTTATAGATTTTTTGATTTTTTTCCGAGTACTTGAGTAGTGATTTGGTACTCGGGTACTCGGACGTTCGATCGAGTACTTGTTGCCATCCCTTATATATATGCAATTACCTGCATTACCTGCAGGTTTTTCATTTTCAAATTTCTTTACTACATGGTGTGAAGTATAAATTTTTTATTAAATGACATCATTGTAGAATGAAAATTACCATATAAATCAAGGTTGTTCAATTTTTTTTCATTTAATTTAGTAACAAGAGCTGTCACAGTATGTGACAAATGCCCCCAAATGTGACATTGACCTATGAACAAGGTCAGTACATGAAAAGATTATCTTGCCTTATCTTGCCTTTACGTGTCAAATACATATGGCGAGTTATTTTAAATTGCCTCTGAACATACCACCCATACTTGACAATATAAATAAACACCTAAGTGTGACCTTGACCTTAGAGGTAGGGACACGGGTCTTGCACGTGACACGTCATCTTGGTCTGTTGAACACATGTGGCAAGTTATTTTAAAATATGTCCATACAAGAGAAAGTTACAGCCCGGACACCACAACCTATACTCTATGTCCTTGTTTGCAGCATTCCATTGTGAATTAACTAATTAGTGTGACTTTGACCTTAGAGGTAGGGACACGGGTCTTGCACGCGACACGTCGTCTTGGTATGTGGAACACATGTGGCAAGTTATTTTAAAATTTGTCCATACAAGGGAAAGTTACAGCCGGACACAACTACCTATACTCTATGTCCTTGTATGCAGCACTCCATTGTGAATAAACACTAAGTGTGACCTTGACCTTAGAGGTAGGGACACGGGTCTTGCATGCGACACGTCGTCTGGATATGTGGAACACATGTGGCAAGTTATTTTAAAATCTGTCCATACAAGGGAAAGTTACAGCCCGGACACGACAACCTATACTCTATGTCCTTATATGCAGCACTCCATTGTGAATAAACACTAAGTGTGACCTTGACCTTAGAGGTACGGACACGGGTCTTGCACGCGACACGTCGTCTTGGTATGTGGAACACATGTGGCAAGTTATTTTAAAATCTGTCCATACAAGTGAAAGTTACAGCCCAGACACGAGTTAATGAGCCGGACACACGGACGGATGGACAGACGGTGCGATTTTAATATGCCCACCTTCGGTGGTATAAAAAGATTTTACAAACTCAGTCATTCTCAATTTTTTGTATCAGCTAGACTGAAAGACATGAATTCTTTTTTTCATAATATACAAATTTCACATAGAAGTCCGTAAAAGTACTGCATAACTATAATAAGCATAAGCAAAGAGTACTGACCATTAAAACAGATAGAAATATACTGTTTACTTTGCTATATGAATGTAGTTATACACGTACAAGCATACAATTTCATGCAGGTGAATATAATTGACATTAGAAAAACACATCTTCCATTTAAAATAACTTTTCCAAGAAATTGGCAGCATCAGAATAAATAGGCAGTGGAAGAGTACACAGCAACATTTCTCACTTTTTTTCAGAGAGTTCTGAGCTTATGTTTACCAGTTATTGCATTTCAACATAAGCAAATAGTCCAATTATAAAAAAAAAGAGTTTCTGGTAATACCATCAACAGCTTTTTAAAATGATTTTGTTGGTCTTTCAAGATGGCTTCATAGTGCATAACCGTTTGTTTTGAAGGAGCACAATATTACATTGTAATTCAGACTTAACTTTTGGCCATTCACCTTCGTATATGGCTGTCATGAAATCAGCAATGATTACTCTGTTTCTTTCCAAGTCTAGAATAGAATACTCTAGTCATAAACCATGTTTTAAAATATTCCTAGTCTTAAACAGCACCTATGTTTTTAAATCTTGACGTCATAATCTTAAACAAGATTTACCCCTGGGCCTGTTGCTGGGAGGTGACCACACCCGACTGCCCCAGGACTGCTGTAAGCCCCAAATTACCATGTCCCATAACAACAGAGGTGGATACATTCTGTGAGGGTAAGCTTGTGCCTGCCCCATACACCGGGGCGCTTGTGAGGAGGGTGGATGGGTTTACATTCCGAGAGAGGTTACCCAATTCCGTGGCAACAGAACTCGCACCCATCTCGTGGTCGTCATTGAGAAACTCATCTGCCCAGTTGAACACTGACTGCAAAGTGAAGAGAACATGTTTTTTAACCATCATCATGATCGTCATAATCATTGTCCTCGTCATTATAAATCTGCCCGAAATGACTGGGCTCTCTCTCTCTCAGCTTAAGGAGAATGGGGGTGGGGGGTCAAAAGGTCACAGTCAAGTTCTCCTGAGGACATCAATGATATCTGTTTTCAAAACAGCACACACAGTCCAAATTTCATTACCGTATTATATCATGCATAGGACGCACTTTTTTACCCCCAATTCTCGTCTTAAAAAATTGCCTGCGTCCTTTCTATGCTATTAGAATTTCATCTGTTTTTTTCCAAGTCCATTTCAGGTCGAAAATATCGGACCGGGGAAGAACGCGGTAATAGTAAGTATCTGTACTGCGTCACCGAAAAGAACAACTGACGTAGGTAAAATCACGCAAGTGAACACACGCAGAAATATATTGAATGTTTACTTTAAAATGATTTATTGAGAAATAAATTGAAAAAAACACGAGTGTTTACTTTTTTATAAAAGGGACGCTACTCACAAAATCTCGATGTGAGTCAGCACTTTAACTGGATTGAGTTATAACGGTAACGGAAATCGGGAAAGGAGGTAAATATCAATTAATCGTTGTTTATGATTTTAATGTTTCGATATTTTACAAAACATTTTGTATGTAACTGTTCTAAAAAATTGATAAAGGAATGTGCATAACGTTAAGTAACATTATTGTCACTATCAAATCTTTTCAAATGTGCGAAGGTGTGAAAAACACCCGCTGTCTGTCATTAGAAAAACATCAATAGAACAAACTATTGTGATGGTAATACCTTATGGTTGTTTGTTCGCACTTTACCCGATGTGCCTTCCGCTGGCAAGGCTAATTAACGACACTTAATTATGCCGACATGCTTTAATCCGCACAGCGACAAGCCTTATCAAAACAATCATCAGTTTTGTTGCGATTGCAACGGTTGCAACTGTTGACTGTCATTCAGAAGGCATGTCGAGACTATTGCAACGGTTGCAACGGTTGACTGTCAGTCGGGACTATTACGGCATTTGTATAAGTCTTATAATATGCGTAAATGTTCTCAAAATGTCAAGACATATATCATTGTTGTGAACGCTAAATTACCAAAATACGACGATAATTATCGAAATACACAAGACAGTTATCAAAATATGCCTCATATACAATTTTTTGTTTGTTTTTTTACTTCAATATATATGTTATAAATACTTGACCAACCTCAATTTTTCGGCTCCGATTTTGACATTTTTCCGCTGCGTCCTATCTTATATATTAAGGGTTTTTACCCGTTTTCTCAACTATTTTTTTGCCTGCGTCCTATCTATGCTAGCGTCCTATACATGATATAGTACGGTACTGTAGCTTAAAAATAAGAAAATAGGTCAAAAGGCAGGTGCATAATTTGAACAAACTTGGTAGAAGGCCATCATATGATGGTTTCAGACAAGAAGAGTTTTAAATAATTCCCAATATAAGTCTATATGAAGCTGTGAACCTCAGGGCGTGGCCAGTTATACCAATATTCGCAAATGATAATTGTGAATGATTTAATTATGAGCAATTTAGATAATGAGCAGTCAGGAAATAAATTTGAACATTTTATGAAATCAATTTATGTCAAGCTCTGTACTGTGGCATTTGCAGCAGTACAGGCACCTTCTACATCTTAAGTCTTGTAACAGGTATGTTGTTATTTCCTTGACTCACAATTGTGAAGTGCTTCTACTTTGCCGTTGATGCTTTTGGAGTTTGATTATGCATGCACAAACAAAATGAAACTTGCTCGAACTTCAAGAAGGAGGGCTTTTAGCAAAGCTTAAAAAGAGAAATTACTGCTGGAAAGCCCATTCGAAAGCTCACATATATTATATTGTTTCATTATTTAAAGTTTATCTTAACTTACCCCATTGCCATCATTCTGGGTTCCAAACAAATCAGTTGCACTGAAAGAACAAACAAGAATCTGAATGAAACCACAGTCTAGAGAACTCAACAAGCAAAAAAACACACAATCAAACTTTTATATTACTACTATATCAACCAATGAAATAGGCTTTATAATCTATGATCTGATGAATTGTGTATGAGTTTGACTAATTCTTGTATTTCAAATCATAAAGAAAAGAGTGCCATTTCAACAATCTACTGCATGCAAAGGATGATTAATTTTGCCTGAGATGAATGAAATGCTCACTCTATGTCATCCAGAAAGGCATCACCATTGTCCATGTTCAAGTGTAATAATCATTTAGATCTACATGATGATTCTCTTCTACATCTCTGATCATCTGGAAAGTAGGCCTGAAAGGTGACTGAACATTCAGTTTTAGAAACACAAATCATGAACAAGATCTTCTGAAGTCCTACGGTTATTGAATGAATTGGAATGTGGATCAAGTCTGAACTTTAACATCACTACAGTATAATAATTTCCCTCTATGAAGAATTATGTTATTGTCATTGCCATCTATGGTCTTGTGTAATAACAGTTAGTGAACCAAATTCAGTACAGGCAATTCTAAATAATGATTTTAAAAACAAGCCCTGTGCTGTTTTTTGACGTCATAAGTTACTGGAAGTTTAGGAAACTGGAAAAATATTAATCAGAACTAAGTAATATCATGAATACTAATGTAATTTTTTTATGTTTCAGTAAAATAAAAGCGATGTCAATAATTAGGCTTAATTTAGAGTCAATTAGGAAAACCCCCAGATGAAGCTTCTTGTTATGTCAAGTGGTGTACAAGGAAAAACTGTTAACAAAACAGTGACCCTGACAACAACAGTAACATCAGAACAATTCATAACATGTTATCCTAGAATTCACTTAGCACACACTTTTGAATGACAACAAGATTTAACTTGACCGTGGTTTAAAACCTTGGGACTTGGGAATACAATTAAGTACACAACAATTAGTATAACAACACAATACTGTTTGAATAAATATCTTATTTAAATCATGGCTTCTCTGGTCATTTCGTACATAAATCAGTTACTACTTGAGCATTGACAGACAAACAATAAATGTTTATATATTCCAGGCAAAGTAAAGGGTTCTGGATTCCTTTTTACTGAATGATAAACATAATAACATTTTCCAGCATAATTAAGCCAAAAAATAGCCAGTAAAAACAACAACAGCAACACCACATGTGCCTTCAAAATTGGATTTTTTCTGACTCAAAAAATACAAAATCATAACAATATTGTTTAAATAATAGCAAATATACTTTTTTATGTGTGCATCTGGTTTGTTTTGCAAAAAAATACATTGCTATCTTATGCATTCAAAGTAACTGTGTCTATTGAATTGGGAAACTATTATGAATTTTGGGTGAAAATGGACACTTGTTCAATGAGAAACTCTTTGAAAGGCAGTAAAATGCACCAACAGAATTCCTTACAGCATACTTCCTGGTATTTAATGCCTACAATTTTTTTTAATGTATACATTAGCAAGGGTATCATATGGAATGTAAACGGAGTTTTGAACAAAAAATTCTGCATATGTATTAGTTATCACAACCAAACATACATATAGTAATTGCATTTCAATGATTTTTACACCGATCAGTTAGAAATGAGTTGTCCTACTGTACCATACAAAGCCACACTTAACTAGGCCAAATGGACAAGGAAATTGATGCTATTTCAGTTATTCAAAGACTGCGTGGATTAACATTTTGTCCTTTTAGAGATCAACCTGATATTACAGTGGTCATAATAACATAATCTTATAGTTTATTTAAAGAATAGTTAATACTTCCCTGCAAATATATACAAATTAACATTTTCTTTCCTCTGGTTGAAATTAATACTGTTTAAATTCTGATGTGTTATTTCATCTTGCAATTCATTTATAGGAAAAAAATTTGAGCTTATTTTCATTTGATCTTTATTGTGCCAAACAGGTGACTTTTGAAAAACACATTACTTTGAATTGTTTTCGCTATTCCAATATTTCAAGATTTCACTTCAATAGTGATTCAACATGACCAGCAATAGTTCCTTGGTTTCACATTGGGTTTGAAGGTAGTCAGTGAACTCAGAACATGCCCCCTCCTATGAGCCAAATAAAAATAGATCTACATATATATATATACTTTGGCGGGTCGAGGGCACTCTTCAAATTTTGTTTTGAATATACATCTAGTGATAGAAGATGGTGCCATTTTAACATTGGTCTGTAAATGAGTCATTTTTATTACTGTAAATTATGTTTTCTTGTTTATATATGGAATCCGAAGCTATATTGCTGGAGTCTGTGTATCTAACCTCGGAAAAATGGACCAAAACCAGCGCTCCAAATTGGGGTAACACGCTTGACACTCAAGACAATTTGCACAACGGAAGAGCTTGAATGTTACAATGTCTACAGATTACTATTATGATACACATTGGAAGATTTATGAGTACATAAAATTGATGTATTTTTCCTGAGGAATAAAATTAATTAAAAAATCCTCAAACAGGTCACTCCAAAATTAATGCTCTAGTGTTCCGCACACAAGTCCTCCATATGATATGTAATAGTTCATGTGGTGTGGTGTTTGACTTCAGTCAGTACTGTTTTTTTTTTTAATTTTAATTATTTCACTTATTAGATTTATGATGAGAATGTGAGTTTGCTCATTTCCTGGTTGAGTCCAGTTTTCATTTAATGATTAATCTGCAATAATTTAAAGATTTGTGTAACGTATGTTTAAATCAACTTAGATTCTTACATTTATGTGACCTAATTGGTGCTTTAATTGCGTCTTTTGTCAATTTTATCATGTTATCGTGGGCAAATGTTGAAAAGTAGTTCATTTCATCAGCTCGACATTTTCTATGTACCAATAACATCACTCAAACAGTACACTGGCAGTAAAAAGCTGAGGTCAGAGGTTTTGTGTGATCTCGATATGGGCGTATTCTAATTAGAATCATTCAGATCCCGGCGAAATATTCTGCAAATTATTTGCTCCGATTTCTGGACAATGCAAACGCGCGCGAGTACATGCAATACGCAATGTTACACGCGAAAAGATCACGCTCAAAATGGCACCCATGTCATCTGCATTTTTTTGAAACAAAAGGTACGAAAATAGCTGTAAATTTAGCCGTTTAACTGAACACACAGCCGAGACCCCAGCTTTTCCTTGCAAATTTTATCAGCAAAATAATATTCACAAAACACTCACCGTCATGTAATGTGCCAACATTAACGGGGTTTACATTAACAAGCTCAGAGAGCTTTGTGAACTTCGATTGAATGACGTCATGGAATTTCCTGCATTGTTTTCTTTTAAATGCATGTAAGACAGTCGATATGCAATGATTTCTTTTGGTTAAATGTGATGAATTTGTATGAAATTCCATTAAAACCCCCACAGAATCTGGCAAAAATATTGCAAAACTGCTTTTTCTTTCATTTAGAGGTCAAGGTCAGATATGACGTTTGGAAGTCATATGACAACTGACTTAATTCAGGAGCTATTATTAGTAACACCAATTACGCCATCTCTACACAGTTGAGTACACATATTAACCATGACCTTAGAGCATGTATGCATTCACGGTTTGAATGTAGCATTGAGGTTAAAACGTGAACTGAGTATATATCGTTTACTTGTTTGCCGCAACTAAACATCAGACGTGTTAGTTGTTAACTTTTATAACATTTAATGCACGACAGTGTAACTTAATTCAGAGTGTTATTGTAGAAATTATTTTCATTTATTTGTCTCGAAAATACGTAAAAAAATAATCTTAATGTAAATAAATAATTTATAAAGGAAGTTGATCCTAGAGAGTGTACAACAGTGAACGTATATTGTGTTCAATTGTGTGTTTATGTCTCTGAATCTGTGTTACTTTTATACATGCATGTACATATATGCATTTTTTAGTAGAACATGTGATTGTTTTTAAAATGATGGAATTATTTTATGCATTGGACATATTATTTTGTATTACAGCATTACATTGTAATTGTATACTTATAAATAACTGTATAATGTAATGAATTATAATACATTATTTATCTTTCAGATACAAAACAAGATCATGGAACAAGCACAAGACCCGCCAGCTCCATATCTGCAAATGTGCACCATCCTTGCATGCCCAAGGAATGCTGAGGGAAAAACTGAGGGAACAACAAGTGGTATTCTAATTGATCCTTGCCAGGGGTTGGTTCTGACACATGCCTCCCTGCTCTACCCATTGCACGAGCATTTCAGTCCAGAACTTTTGCGTAATCTGGAAAATCATGGATCCTCTCTTGTTGGGACCAAGTTATTTAAATATCATGTTGACATTGAGGTTACTTTGCCGAATATGAGTTTAGTTGATGGGGGAGCCAATAAGCTTGTATCAAATTCTGACAAATCATTATACACAGTGCTAAGTTCAAGCACTGCAGAAAGCGTAAAGTCAGTCGGACAATATCATGGTAGAGTAAAACTTGTTTTTGAAGCCAAGCGACTCAAAGATGTTATCAGAAAACTGCTACCCAAAGACCAGTGGCAGTTTGAACAAGATGACAACGGTAGCCTTAGCATTGCTGAAAACAAGAAAGAAATAAAGAAGAATGAATACTTCTATTACACCCTTTTGCCATGTTTTGTGCTAATAAAACTAACTGACTATCATCCCACACATAATAGTTTAATATTCAGGGATGCAAAAGACAACAAAGTAGGGGATCCTGTGGAGATTTGTGCCACACCATTTGGTAGTATGAGTCCAGAGGTGTTTCTAAACAGCTGCAGTCGGGGTATTATAAGCAAGATAGCGGGGCCAGGCAGAGTCCTGATGATGACGGATGCCAGATGTGTGCCGGGATGTGAAGGAGGGGGACTGTTTTTTGTGCACAAAAATAAGAGGTTGTTGTATCAAGCTGATTTTAAAAGGAAAAGTTGTTTTGAAACTATCAGTAGTTTTATTTATCCATGCAGTTTATTGTAATGGCTGACATTGAGTAAATGATAGAGAATGAGCTAGTGTAGTGATATACAAGGTATTGCTCTCATCAGAGGGATTACAGATGTTAGACCCACCAGAGGCACTTTTTTGTGGCCTCTCAAAAATGACTCCAGCAGCCAGTTTTATCAAACTTGGATAAGTTATGTATAGGTGATCTTTAGTCTAGTTTGCACATTCAAATAATATGATTGATTAGTAGAATATTTGCCAATCAATAAACATTTCATGACATGTGACAATTCCAAAATGTTAACCAGTTTTATACAATTGGCTGCTGAACAGATTTCTATCCAGGAAACACACTCAGGCTTCACTTATTTATTATTTATTAGGCTGTAACTGTCTGCACCATCGAGCTAAAATGAATGTGTATACTTGAACATTTTCAGGTACCTCTCAGGAATGATGATAGCTACTCTATGCTGGAGAAACAGTGAATGGGTGGGGCTCTCCCTTGCCTGTGCAATATCAGAGCTGGTGGGGAGTCTCCGTAAACATGCACTTGTGGACAGTCACATCTCTCCAACCGCTGGGATGCTCGATAAAGGATATGGTACAACCACAATCTTTGAATGTATCAGGCCTTCATGAATATGAAGCTTTTTTTGGTTATCATATTATTTGGTATACCCGAATTTAGATAAAGATTCTTGTATCTTATATCTTGTCTTTTGATTCATCTCTAACATCCCATCAGCCAGGGATGTAATGAAGCAATAACACAATTTGGTGTAATTTGAAAATATTTAATGAACTTGATGTCAGCAATTTTCATATTTTAGGTGTTAAATATTCAATTTCTATCTAAATTGATCTTTTCAGCTACCAAGATAAAAACAATGTTGTCCATGGCAGTCAGTATATCTGTGGGAGCAAACTGGGGTTCAGGCATCATACTGGACCAACACAGGGGCATCTATCTGACATGTAGTCATGTCCTTAAGGGCGTGGAATACCAGAAAAATGGTACATTTTGCTATCAAGTTGGTAATTACAGATCATATTCTGATACTTCTTGGTGCTGTAGTGCTGTTTGTACTTAATTGAATGAAAAGGTTAAGTATAATTAAAGTAAGCTTGCAATTACGTTATTTTGTTTAAAAATTTACTCTGAATGTTCAACACGTAAAATCCTTCTCTAAAACAGTTTTTGGCATAAAAAAGATGAAGTGAATTAACATGCATAAAAAATAAATAGAATGATTTAAGAAATAAAACTGTTCCATTCCGTGACGTAAATAGTTATTATGAAGCAAATCCCCCTTCCGTGATGTTAAAAGTTATTATGAAGCAAATCCCCTTTCCATTATGTTAATAGTTATTATGAAGCAAATCCTCCTTCCGTGATGTAAAAAGTTATTATGAAGTAAATCCCCCTTCTGTGATGTAAATAGTTATTATGAAGCAAATCCAATCACTGCAGTCATAATGATTCTTGTGTTTTGTCCATTAACAATTTTGTTAACGTGATGCCAAAATTGCTCTGATTTGAATGTTCATAACCATTTAACCAATGAACAGATTTAAAAACCCTAAAATTGTTATGCCAAACAATCTTGCTAATAACCAAATTTCAATAATAGAATTATGTCATTTGGGAGATGAGATATGCCATGGAATCTGCATGCCATGTTTTAAGCTCTACAGGCCAAAGGCTAGAAGAGCTTATGTGATGGTAATGTTTACGTTTTATGTGTGTCAGTGCGCCTGTAAACAATTGCTTGTGAACACAATACAGACTTCTGTTTTGATTGTAACTTGTACAGTATTTAGATATCCATCAGAGCTCAGTTCCTTTCGAAAACTAGCCGGATCCACCCATGCATGACTAGATTATGACCCTTGAAAGTATTTAAAAAAATGCTATTTTTAGCCATTTCGATAGCCAAGTCTGGAAAGAGAGACAACTTGTTTTTTGGTTGTGCATTTGGTTTTATGTTGTACTTGCCCTTGTTGAGAGAGATCAAAATTACAGTTTAAAGGGGTTGGTTGATTTTTAGCTCTATTGGCCAAAGACCAGAAGTGTCTGTCGTTCTTGCATCCATCTGAACACAATTGCTTCTGAATGTTTGTTCAAATTATGCCCCTGGGGTCATAACTGGCCAAAGGTTTGGTATACTTAATTGGGAAATGTTTGAAAATCTTTTTGTCTGAAACCGCTAGGCAGACCCTTGCTATTTTGAATAAGGCATCATTTAGAGGTCCGCTACCAAAACAGTTGAAATTATGCCCCTGGTTTCAAAACTGGCCCTGCCCTGCGGGAAATTATGCCCCTGGTATCAAAACTGGCCTTGCCCTGGGGGTCACAAGTTTCCTAGAGACTTTCTATAAGAAATACTTTCAAAATCTTCTTGTTTCAAACCACAAGGCCCATACCTTTGATATTTGTTGTTGAGCATCATATGATGACCCTCTACCAAAAAAGTTGAAATTATGCCCTTGGGGCCAAAGCTGGCCCACCCCATTTGAGTAACTTTTTATGCCCCTGAAGGTGGGCATATTAAAATTGACCGTCCGTCTGTGTGTTCGGCTAAATAACTCGTGTCCGTGCTGTATCTTTCTCTTGTATGGACAGATTTTAAAATAACTTGCGACACATGTTTGACTTACCAAGACAACATGTCACGTGCAAGGCCCATGTCCCTACCTCTAAGGTGAAAGATACACTTAGTGTTTATTCACAATGGAATTCTGAATATAAGGACATAAGACAGACCCATGTATTAGGTTCTTGTCTTGACCATATCTATATCTCTGGCGTAGTTGGCATAAGACCATTAACAACACTGTCATATTACAGTGACCATGCATGGGTCTCATGTGGTGTTTCAAAACATCAATGGGATGTAATTAGTAGGGATGGCAACGAGTACCCGAGTACTCGATCGAACGTCCGAGTACTCGAGTACCAAATCACTACTCGAGTATTCGGAAAAAAAATCAAAAAAATCTATAAAAATCACCAAATACACGTTTTACAGACAAAATATCAGATCTGGTTAGTTGCCAAGAGGACAATTTACGGTCTCTCTAATCCCCGCTGTGTACACAATTGACCTCAATCAATTAGTTGACAGTTGTTGTGATGGTTGCAAATTGTCAACAAAGGACCCCTATTTCAAATTAGCACTGATGTCAATTAGCGAAGTTTTGATAGCGGTACTTTCACCTACACAATTCTATTGTATACCAATTAGAGACCTTTCACCAAACAATGGACGCTAACGAGCGAAAGAGTATCGACTGTTTCGAGAATGGATTTTTTAATGGGCGTATTTTAACTATTTTTGCAATGATTATCACAATTGATTGGTTGATATTTTAAATCAAGAATTATGAATATTAATGAGGTAAACAACAATTACACAGTACGAAAAACTATCATTTAAAAAAAAAATGTAGAGTAAACAACTGAACAACTGAACTTCGTATTGAATTTCGTTCACTTTATTTATGTATGCTATTAATTTTCCTTCATTGTAATTCTAATTGTTGTTCATTTCTGCAGTGCATACTTGTATAAAATGAAACGAATAAGACAAATTAAAAGCCTTAGACAAGATTTGTTTTCTTTTTATATCATTTGTTTGTTATAATACGTAATGAAAGTTTACTTTAAAGGTGAAAATGACCAAAAATACGACCAACGCACAATATACGTCATTAACGATACATGTATACACAATCTTGTCTTTGCGAACACATATTCAATTTTTCCGAGTAATCGAGTACCCGAGTACTCGATTGAACGATCGTCCGAGTACTCGAGTATTAATTTTACTACTCGTTGCCATCCCTAGTAATTAGTGTTTTTAGAATTATTCCACTTGTTCATAAGCATTCCTTGCTTTATATTATTATGAAATGCTGCATGCACATAGATGTCATAACCGGGCTGAAATTTTGTCATGTATGTGACAGATTTACAACAAAAACTTGGCACATGTGTTTGGCATATAAAGATTGTGTGTCGTATGCAAGATCCACATGCATACATCAAAGGTCAGTGTTTGATCTAACTTTTCATGTACTGACCTTGTTCATGGGTCAATGTCACATTTGGGGGCATTCGTGACATACTGTGACAGCTCTTGTTTATTTTTAAAGCTACAGCAATGAAATTCAGACCATGTGTACAGTTCTGCAAACGAGCATCTATGTTGTCCTCTGATGACCTTGACTGACCTTTTGACCTACTTTCTTATTTTTGAAGCTACAGCAATGAAATTTGGACCATGTATACAGATTTGCAAACAAGCATCAATGTTGTCCTTGGATGACCATCACTCTGACCTTTTGACATACTTTCTTAATTTTGAAGCTACAGCAATGAAATTTGGACCATGTGTACTGTTTTGTACTTTGATAACCTTGTTTGTGACCTCTTGACCTACTTTCTTATTTATGAAGCTACAGCAATAAAATTTGGACCACGTGTACAGTTTTGCAAACAAGTATCAATGTTGTCCTCGGATGACCTTGACTGTGACCTTTTGACCTACTTTCTTAATTTTGAAGCTACAGCAGTGAAATTTTGACCATGAGTATACAGTTTTGAAAACAAGTATTATTATTTTTATCAGATGACCTTGACTTGGCACATATTAAAATAGTTCATGCAACTAATTTGCTTACAACATTTTCTATCCTCAGATGTTGAACCCGCAACATTTTCAGCTAATCCAAACACTAAACGTGAACTATATGTTTGTTGCCTTTTACCCATACATGCTTTAAATTGAAAATGACCACAAGAGCCATGCCAGTAGAGCATAGGCCCTCATGGGCCTGTTGTTATTGAAATGCACCTGTTTTTAATAGTATATTTGTTTGTATGATGATGTGCTTGTAATGCTCAGTAAATAAATGTTCTGTTCTTTTCTGAAATGTACCTTTGAGATATTTTTTACTGGCAGGTGTTGTTTGTTACCCGACATCAGATTAGAAGACACAATGCAATATGGTGTTTCCCTGTCCACAAGCCCAGCAGCTGCACGTGTTGCAGTTGGCTCATATTGGAAATGTTTTAATAATATTTGTACTTCTTCCAGTTATAGTACAAAATGAGGCTTCTGATGAGAAGACACAAAGCAGCATAGTGTTCCGCAGTGTGCCAGGTCGGCAGTTTGACGTTGCAGTTGTTCAGTCGGAAGTAACTGTGCATGATACTCCTGGCTGGGAAAAGCACATAGTCTTTGAGTATGCTGAGCCTGTTGAAGGTAACATAATTATGATTTTTCTTGGTACAATTTACTGCTTTTAATGGCTGTTTCCCCTAGCAAAAACATTGTCCTGCTTTCGAAACAAATCATAATTCTTTCTCATTGTAAAGGATTACAAAAACAAAGCATTTCTTGATTAACAAACAAAATCACCACAAGGCAAACTCTGACATAATATACTGAGTACTGTTCTTTTGGTGACTCGCGACACTTTACAGTTCAATTCAATAATCATTTGGAAGATAATAAACTTGAACTATCTGTTAAGATCATTGGCTCTTCTAACAGTTCATAACAAATATGTATAAAGGAGTCAAAAACGTGTATATTTGCTAAACCTAATGATATTATATCATGAAATGGTCATGACTTGACATTGTCCCAAAGTCTGATTTTTTTAGCGCATCGTCCGTCAACAATTTACTTAAAAGACATCTCCTCCTTAACCGCTGGGCCAATATTAATAAAACTTCAAAGGGATGTTCCTTGGGTGGTCTTCTATCAAAGTTGTTCAAAGAATTCAATTCCATGCAGAACTCTGGTTGCCATGGCAACCAAAAGGAAAAACTTTAAAAATCTTCTTCTCCCAAACCACAAGGCTTAGGCCGTTGATATATGGTAGGTAGGATCACCAAATGCTCCTCTACCAAGATTGTTCAAATTATGGCCCTTGGGTCAAAATTGGCCCCGCCCCGGGGGGTCATGGGTTTTCTCTATATGTTTATAGTGAAAACTTCAAAAATCTTCTCCTCTGAACTTACTTGGCCTAGAGCTTAGATATTTGTCATGATTCATCGTCTAGTGGACCTCTACAAAGTTTGTTCAAATTATGGCCCTGGGGTCAAAATTGGCCCCGCCCCGGGGGGTCATGGGTATTCTCTATATGTTTATAGTTAAAACTTCAAAAATCTTCTCCTCTGAACTTACTTGGACTAGAGCTTAGATATTTGGCATGATTCATCGTCTAGTGGACTTTTACAAAGATTGTTCAAATTATGGCCTTGGGGTCAAAATTGGCCCAGCCCCTGGGTGGTCATGGGTATTCTCTATATGTTTATAGTGAAAACTTCAAAAATCTTCTCCTTTGAACTTACTTGGACTAGAGCTTAGATATTTGGCATGATTCATCGTCTAGTGGACCTCTACAAAGATTGTTCAAATTATGGCCTTGGGGTCAAAATTGGCCCCACCCCGGGGGGTCATGGGTATACTTGATATGTTTATAGTTAAAACTTCAAAAATCTTCTTCTCTTAACTTACTTTGACTAGAGCTTAGATATTTGGCATGGTTCATCGTCTAGTGGACCTCTACAAAGTTTGTTCAAATTATGGCCCTGGGGTCAAAATTGGCCCCGCCCCGGGGGGTCATGGGTATTCTCTATATGTTTATAGTTAAAACTTCAAAAATCTTCTCCTCTGAACTTACTTGGACTAGAGCTTAGATATTTGGCATGATTCATCGTCTAGTGGACCTTTACAAAGATTGTTCAAATTATGGCCTTGGGGTCAAAAATTGGCCCCGCCCCGGGGGGTCATGGGTTTTCTCTATATGTTTATAGTGAAAACTTCAAAAATCTTCTCCTTTGAACTTACTTGGACTAGAGCTTAGATATTTGGCATGATTCATTCTAGTGGACCTCTACAATGATTGTTCAAATTATGGCCTTGGGGTCAAAATTGGCCCCACCCCGGGGGGTCATGGGTGTTGTGTATTTAACTTCAGCCAATAGCGACACCTCTTGCTGATAAGCCACGCCTCTGTACTACTACATGCTGCATGCTATCACAGTAGTTTAGTTCTCAATGACTGTTCTCAAGTACTAGTAATAAACCGTAAAACTGTTGTTATTTCTTGTTGTAAACACAACATATTGGCGACGAGGATGTTTAACTAAAACGTACTATTATTTCGGGAATTTTATCCATTTGTGCGTGAAATTCTGGATAATAATTAAGATGGCGAACTCAGGTTTAATTGGAACTTTAAACGCATTCAACAGTGACAGTGAATCATGGATTTCATATGAGGAGCGTTTAGAGATGTACTTTGTAGTAAATAGTATAGGGGACGAGAAAAAGGTTGCCGCTTTATTAACTCTGTTGGGGGAGAAGACATATGCATTGTTGAGAAACTTAACATCACCCCAAAAGCCAGCAGAGAAGACGTACCAGGAACTTTGTCAATTATTGAAGACACAGTTATGTCCCAAACCTCTGGTGATTGCGGAACGGTTCCGTTTTCATAAACGTAATCAGGCTACAGGTGAATCTATTTGTGATTTCACAGCCGCTATAAGGAGATTAGCAGAACATTGTGAATTCAATGATAATCTCGAAAACACATTACGTGATAGGTTTGTTTGTGGGTTGAAGGATGAAGCGACACAACGTAAGCTATTGTCAACGGCTGACTTAAGCTTGAAAAAAGCAATTGAAATCGCCACTGCGATGGAAACAGCTTGCAAAGACGCAGCTGAATTACATTATACGGCATCAGGAAGTTCAAATGTAAACAAAATAGGAAAGAAGCCACCGAGTAAACGACAATACCGTAAAGACGTGACATTGAAGCCACAACAAAAAGGGAAATATTCCAATACACGGTGCATACATTGTGGTAAATCAAACCACCAGTCTGACAAGTGTAGACTAAAGAATGCAATTTGCCATAGTTGCAGTGAAAAGGGACACATTAAGACTGTCTGTCCAAACCCCAGAAATGTGAACGTAATTGACGAAACGAAAAATGACAGTGTGTATGTCATAAACAAAGTGACCAGCGAAAGAACATCGAGAATTCTTCTATATCCAGTCATCAATGAAAAACAGGTTGAAATGGAACTAGACACTGGGTCTGCAGTTACCATTATTTCAGAACAAAACATAAAACAATTGTTTGGAAATATCAAACTGGACAAACCCTACTGTAAGCTACACTCATATTCTGGGGAAACAATACAGCAAGTAGGATCTGCAGTAGTGCGTGTTGACTACAACAACCAAACGAAGGATTTAAGACTTTGTGTAGTGAAAGGCAACAAACCATCCTTATTTGGGAGAGACTGGTTGAGTGAGATTAATGTTGACTTGACTAGCGTTATGCGCATCAATAACATTGAATCACAAAAAAATCGTTTTGCGAATATGATGAATGGATATGAGTCTGTATTCAGCGACGGTATTGGCTTCAGTGCGAAATTAACGCTGAAAGACGATGGCAAGGTCGGTTCCGTTTTCAATGAAACCAAAAATCGAGAAAGAACTTGACAACCTTGAAAGACAAGGGTTATTAACGAAAGTAAATACCAGCGAAAGGGCTACACCAATTGTACCTGTTTTGAAATCAACGGGAGATGTCAGGATTTCAAGGTCACGGTCAACCAGGCGCTGAAGGTTGACAAGTATCCGCTTCCACGTGTTGATGACATTTCCGCTAATCTGTCACAGGGACAAAAATTCACGAAACTGGATTTACGCCTGGCGTACCTACACTTGGAGGTCGACGACGACAGCAAGGAGTTACTGACAATCAATACACATCGGCGACTATACCGCTATAACCGGTCTGTGTATGGAATTTCCTCACTTCCAGCGATATGGCAGCGCACAATGGACACAATACTTCAGGGAATTCCGGGAGTACAGTGTATACTGGATGACATGATTGTCACAGGGGACAGTGATCAATCGCACTACGAAAACCTTGAAAAAGTGTTATCACGCTTGAGTGATAATGGATTAAAAGTTAACAAAGATAAGTGTCAATTCTTTCAGGACAAGGTTACATATTGTGGTCATGACATTGATAAAATAGGATTGTGGAAATGTAATGACAAGATTCAGTCGGTGCTCGACACACCTGTACCACATGATGTAACTTCATTGAGGGCTTATCTTGGGGTTTTAAACTACTATCACAAATTTCTGCCAAATCTTGCAACCGTTGTAAGTCCGTTAAACGCACTTCTCCAGAAAAATCAAAAGTATAAATGGTCAGATGAATGTGACAGGGCGTTTAATGATTCAAAGCGCTTGATCACATCAGAGCCCGTGCTAACACATTACAATCCGGAACTTCCGGTACGGCTCGCAACGGACGCATCCCCTGTCGGTATTTCCGGTATATTGTCACATGTTATGCCGGACGGCTCCGAAAGACCAATAGCATTCGCGTCGCGTTCCTTGACAAAGACGGAACGTAAGTATGCTCAAATAGACAAAGAAGCGTTAGGGATTTACTGGGCAGTAAAACGTTTTTACACGTATTTGTATGGCAGACATTTCACTCTAGTGACAGATTGCCAGCCGCTCACTTCGATTTTTAACCCTGGTAAAAGCATACCGGTTACCACCGCGGCACGTGTTCAAAGATATGCGTTATTCTTGTCAGGATTTCATTACGATGTTGAGTACAAGGATACTAAGCGACATACGAACGTAGATGGCTTGTCTAGATTGCCGGCGCCGCACACCACCGAAAATTATGACAATGATATTGAAGAAGTGTTTTACACCTCTCAAATTGATCAGTTACCGGTCACAAGTTCTCAGATTCGCAGAGAAACTCAGCGCGAGCGTTTGTTGTCGCGTGTTTTCAGTTATGTAGAAAACGGCTGGGACGAAAAGCTTAATGACCCTCTGTTGAAAAGCTATTTCTCGCGTAGGAATGAACTCGCAATTCATCATGGTTGTTTGATGTGGGGAAACCGGGTAGTAATTCCAATCAAATTACGGTCTAAGGTATTAGACACAGTTCATTCAGGGCATCCTGGGATTGTCAAAATGAAAAGACTGGCTAGAAGTTACATATGGTGGCCCGGTATTGATAGTGACATTGAATCTCTGGTCAAAAGATGTAATGGGTGTCAGATGGAACAAAGACAGCCAGCACATGTTTACCTACATTCGTGGGAATGGCCGAGTTCCAGCTGGGAACGAATACACGTCGATTTTGCTGGCCCATTTTTAGGACGAATGTTTATGGTAATTGTCGATGCACATAGCAAATGGCCAGAAGTTATAGAAATGAAATCGACTACTGCCGAACGCACGATAAATGAATTGCGAATTATATTCTCAAGATACGGTCTTCCGAAACAATGCGTTACAGACAATGGACCTCAATTCATTTCTGATAGTTTTGCAAAATTCATGCAAAGTAATGGCATAATGCATATCAAAACAGCCCAGGCAAAACCATCAACAAATCGAGGGCTCAACGCAACACTATTGTAACTGCAATTTTTACAGAATTTAGCTTTTTGGCATTTTTGAGTGTATTTTGTTAAGATGCATTAACTCATAAAATATTTTAGATGTATTCCTAAAATAAGTGTATCTTTAAAAATATTTGCTACCTAATTGTATCTCTGATGTGTTAAATTCCAAATTGCAACACTATTGTAACTCCAGTTACAATAGTGTTGCATAAAAATTATAAACACTTTGAAAAAATGTCACAGTGCAACACTATTGTAACTCTGTTATACTATATCACTATGATGTCATAATGTTTGATTACATCATCAGTTTCTTGGAAAAGAAGCTAAATATAGTAAGTACAATGTAGATTACAACTTTACAACTCCAAGTATGGAAGAAATCAATAAACAGTATGAAGTTTATTTATAGAATTATACAGGGTTGACCATGGCTTTTGGTTGATAATTGCCCCAGTGGAAGAAATAATTATTTTCACTGGGGCAATTATCAACCAAAAGCCATGGTCAACCATTATTATCCTGTATAATACATATGTTTTGTCATTTGTCAATGATTTCAAATGGATTTAAAGAACATGATTTTGTGGAACAATAAAGGATATGCATTATGATTAGCATACGTACAATAGTGACTTAAGTCTTAACGTTTTAAAAATGTAAAATAACAAAATGGTTTTGAATGGCATTAGCTGTGAAAAATAACGAGTGACTGGAAATCACATTAGCAAACCTTTTCGTATGTGTTTTCAGAATAAGCCTGCAATATTCTCATTCTTCAAATATTTCATGTTTTACATTGGCTGTTTTGGTTGTTCACTTCAATTATAAGGTGGGCACAGCCAGGGTAGTCCAGCCTAGGAGCAATTTCATAAGCATCTCGACTTAAATGACTCTAGCCATTCTGCTGGAATAATTAAAAATTCTCAGCGAGTAAAGTAAAAAAAAAACGTTTCTACAAAACATTTCCTTGCCTCAGTGCTTTATGACCTTTAAAGGATGTAAACATCTGGTACAGTTTCGGGTAGTACTCATTACTGAATCAAAATGTTTGCCTACCAAGTATACAGCGGCCATTCTTATTAACGTGAAATTGATGTCAGTCTTTACGTTCTCGTTCTCATCGGGCAATTATGCAATAATCGTAATAATCTCACAGGTTGGGACGATAATCATTAATCATATCACATCATTAGTGTCCACTAAAGATTGTGTCAATATTGCAATATAAATGCATAGAAATGTTTGAGAGGCTTGCGCTTTATACAGAAGTGTTTTACTTTTCATATAAACAATTTCTTATTGTAATAATATCTTATGAAATTATAAATTAAATAACAAGAAAAATATTATTATGTTATGTTCATTACAAGGTAAAAATAAACTGATTTCTTTTATTTTTTTAATAGTTGGCTGTACTGTATATGAAGATTAATATGTGTAACCATTCTAAACATTTTCTTTAATTATTTTTTTGTTATATTAATAGTTCAATTTTATTACAGATTTAACTTTAATTATGTGGCCCTGACACCATAGAACCATAATCTATTTAAGTGAATACCATGACATTTTGGTACATGTAGTTCAGGTGTTATATAACATCCCAATGCAATACAACGGAAATTAAAAAAAAAACACTCACTTTTTTAATACTATGGTCTAAATAATTTTATAATTGACCTAATTAGGAAAAATATCATTTAGTAGTGTCCTAAAATGTTAATACAAACAATGTCAACAAATCTGTTATAAGACCCTGATACAAGTCATTTAGTCCAGTCAATTTAATGTTTTTTTCATAAAAGTTCTTAGAAATATGCCATATTTGCATTCCATCCGATTTGTTAAGGTTCTGTGGGATAATAGAAGTATTTGCTGAAAAAAATGCTACTTTTTCTGAAAAAAGGGTTTTATCCATAATAACAACATCTATAAAATATTTAATCCATTTTTTTGTATCTAGGAAACAGATAATATGTTGCAAGATTTTAAACACCAGGGACAAGCTTCCCATAAAGGATGTGACCGGCAGTGTGTTGCAAACTCAGTAGCTGCCATATGGCAAGGCTACCAGTAGCCTCATGCAAAGGGGGAGCAACAAACTATGGACAATCACACATAATTATTTGCAAAAAGATTATACACAAAATGAAGGAGATTCAATACATGCTGAAGTTGAGAGAGCATCAAAACATGACAGTGTGTATACAAGTGGGCAGTGGGCAGCAATTGTCCGAACTGCTTTACATAAAAGGCCATATTTTGTGAAAGAAATGAGTACGACTGACATTTTAGACATTAAACAGGTTGCAAGCAATGTGAATTTTTTTTCAATAAATGAAGTTAATGAAAAGGTCAAATACAATGAAATAAGGACGTTATCATATACCTCAGAGAGGCCAAATAGCTTCTTTTATCAAATAAGCTATATCATGGTCCTCAGAAGGAAGTGAACTTGATTCACAGAGATTATAAGTATCTTCCATGACTGAGATTGTAAGACGAGGTTTACTGAGTTCCCGCAAAACACCCTGCGCGAGGGTCGGGATGAACCTATAATCTTACACGAGCGGCTATGGTAGATACTTATAATCTCTGTGAATCAAATTAACTATTAAACCAAAACAGTACTATGCCACTAGTACAGTGTTCTTTAAAAATTAGAACATATGAAAATTATGAGATCAATTATAGAAGTATAAATCTATAGATTAATTTATTTATATCTAATTATTCATTGTCAGATCAACATCGCTATGCTTCATTGTGTATGAAATTTAACAGAAAAAGTACTGTAGTTGCCAACGATGCTAATATTATGATGTATTAGTTTAACATCAGATTATTAATTTGAATGCCTAATTGTGATTTCAGTGTATTCCCCGTTTGCCAAACATAGAGGATAGCATGAGTGTTCGTTCAATAAGGAATTTCATTTTCATTTATTTATTAAAGTTTTCTAAAATTGATTGAAATACCGTAAGCTGTGAAAACTTTCTATCAATTTTTGACACTTCAGTAAACATAACTTAATAAATTTTGTTTAAATGACCACGAATGGGATATTCTATTTATATAATAAATTACATTTCTATGATTTACAGGGCATTTTATGATGGCAACATCATGTTATAAAATATTTTTAAAAAGCTGCACTCTCACAGATTGAACGTTTTGACAACTTTCATTGAATGCAGGTTATCTAACTTGATTAATTTAGGAGGATGGATGGTATAAAGTCTCAATGCAATACCTCAAGTAGTTGCTGAGATATTAACCTATGTGTGCTTGCACGCAAAACCTTAACCAGAATTTCTAAGTTGAATAATAAAGGGCAATTATTTGCATTAAATGCAAACTAGAGTTATCATACCTGGTTAATAATGTATGTTGGATGGTTGAGTACCATTGTATCGAGTCTCAATGCAATACCTCAAGTAATTGCTGAGATTTTAACCAATGTGTGCTTGCACGCAAAACCTTAACCAGATTTTTGTAAGTCGAATAATAAAGGGCAATTATTTGCATTAAATGCAAACTAGAGGTATCTAACCTGGCCCCAATATCACGAAAATACTTAAGTCAAATCTCAAACTCAATCTCAACACATTTAACCATATTATACAAAATTTATTGGAAACAAGAATATGTTTTCACATTTTTTTTTAAAACGCATTCTTTCATTGAATATGTTGATCACACCTTTGGTCTCGATTCCAATTGAAAACTTTTTTATTGCCAAAAAATGTACTTGAGTTCAATTCATTGCCTTTTATCAAATACTCAAGTATATATTTTGTTCTAGAATAAGATTTCTTTGAAATATTGACAAAATCTTTCAATAACACATTCTATGAGAAAATAGGTTGACAAAAAGTATGAAAACATGCAAGATTTTGAATAATACTATGCTTCTATGTGGTAAAATGAATTGAGATAGAGATTGAGATTTGACTTTTAAAAGTATTTGCGTGATATCGGGGCTGGGTTATTTAAGTACATTGGATGGTTGAGTACCATTGTATAAAGTCTCAATGCAATACCTCAAGTAGTTGCTGAGATATTAACCTATGTGTGCTTGCACGCAAAACCTTAACCAAGGTGTGACGCCGATGCCGACGCTTGGGTGAGTAGTGTAGCTCTCCTTATTCTTCGAATAGTCGAGCTAAAAACTACAAAGAACTATGAGGAATTAAATGTGTTTTCAGCTATGTTTTAAATTAATATGTAAGCACAACTTAAAAAAAAATATCATTGTGTTGCTCTGCAAATTGTAAATATAACTGGAAAACTGGTAAAAAAAGATAAATGCAACACTATTGCAACTTCAGTTACAAAATTTTGTGTTGCGTTGAAAAATTAAATGATATTTTCTCATTTTCAGAGGCAACACTATTGTAACTAATATTTATTCAAATATAATAAAAACACAACATTATACTTCAACTTTCTATTTGGATTATTAAATTGATTCTACTTTCAAAGACAAATATACTAAGAATCTTACAAAATATGTATAATACAAAAAAATGTGAAGTTTTTTCAACCTCCTGTAAAATTTGAAAAAAATGAGTTACAATAGTGTTGCGTTGAGCCCTCGAAATGGTCTCGTTGAAAGGTTCAATGCTACATTTAAATCTGCTATGCGAGCTATGGATGGCGAAACTGAGGATTTCGGCTTGTAATTTTCTATTATCATACCGCACAGCTGTGCATTCCACAACCAACGAAACACCGTCAAAACTATTTTTCAGTCGAAAAATTAGGACAAGGCTCGATTTGCTCAAGCCGGACACAAAGCAATGTGTTCAAGACAAACAAATGAAATTGTCATTAGCAGGAAAACAAACATTTAGGGAGCTTGAGTTAGGTCAAAGCGTACTTGCGCGCGATTATAGGCCGAGCGTGAAAGAGAAATGGGTTACAGGGACGGTGGTATCAAGGGATGGCCCCTTGATGTATAAAGTACTTGTTGGAAATGCCACATGGAAACGACACATTGATCAGTTACGGCCCACCGAAATAGAACAAAGTCAGGCTCAAACTGAGATACCAGAGTTAACAGGACCAATGCCATTAACTCGCGGTCAGGGGTATTTCAATACACTACCCGATTCACAACATTCAGAGCAATTAGCCCCAGATGTTAGTAATAATAATGAACCGTCCCAGGTCGAAGAACGTTGTTATCCACAACGCGATAGGCACCCGCCGGAAAGATTAGCGTATAATTAGAGAGTACCCGTCAAGAGGCATTGTAAATTAATGTGCTTAATTAAATGACGCTGGAGAAGTGTTGCTAATTAATAGCTGCTATTTGTGATTAATTTTATCAAATAAAGATCAATTAATTTAATATCTTTACAAAATGTGTATTGTTTATCAATGATCGCACTGTTGAAACAATATTTTTATGATGAAAAACAAACAGTTTAAAATATTATGGGAATATTTTATTAATATTTATGATGTTATGACTTCATATTTGAAAGGGGAGAACTGTTGTGTATTTAACTTCAGCCAATAGCGACACCTCTTGCTGATAAGCCACGCCTCTGTACTACTACATGCTGCATGCTATCACAGTAGTTTAGTTCTCAATGACTGTTCTCAAGTACTAGTAATAAACCGTAAAACTGTTGTTATTTCTTGTTGTAAACACAACAATGGGTATACTTGATATGTTTATAGTTAAAACTTCAAAAATCTTCTCCTTTGAACTTACTTGGACTAGAGCTTAGATATTTGGCATGATTCATCGTCTAGTGGAACTCTACAAAGTTTGTTCAAATTATGGCCTTGGGGTCAAAAATATATCATCTAGTTGACTTGTACCAATATTGTTCAATCTTTGGCCCTGGGGTCAAAAAATGGCCCCACCCGGGCGGTCATGGGTTTCCTTATATATGTATATGATGAAAACTTAAAAAATCTTCTCCGAAACCAAAAGGCGAAGGCCTTAGATATTTAGTATGAAGATTGTTCAAACTTTAGCCCTGGGGTCAAAATTGGCCACGCCCCGTGTTCATAGGCTTAGGTTTTCAATATTTGTATATAATGGAAGAATGTGCAATATATGACAGGTGAGTGATTCTGGGCCATTTGGCCCTCTTTTTTTCTAATTTTGAAGGCATTTCCAAAACATATCACTGAAGAGCCTCTACTTGACAAGTAAATGGTGCAGAGATATTGCAATTGAACTATCAAAAATGTGAGGTTCTCTAGTAGTATCTAAGTGCAGTCATCAAACTTCGGGATTTTAAAGAACCACTGCTGGTGGTTAAGAAAAATAAACAAGCCATGCAATATTTACGCTTACTTTGACCACTGTAGGTGTCCAGCTCCAAGTGAATCTGGGTTCAAAGGAGTCTGTTTTTCAGGGATGCTTAATATGGAAAAGTGAATTGAAATAAAAATTTTTTTATTTCAACAGGTGAAGTGGTGTTCGTGGTGGGATATGGCATATTTAGACACAGTTTTGGCAGAGTTCCCATGGTAAACAGGGGTATTGTGTCGAAGGTCAACAGCGTCAATGGTGTTCCAATAATGGTCCAGGTATGTTCACTATGTAAAGGCAACGGGAGAGAACATTTTAGAACTGAGAAAACCATTTTTAGCTCGACTATTCAAAGAATAAGGAGAGCTATCCTAGTCACCCGGGCGTCGGCATCGGCGTCGGCATAGCCACTTATGTTAAAGAGTTTGTGTACCATCTCAAATATTGACATATGGCTTTGAAACTTTGCACACTTGTTCACCATCATGCCCCCACCCTGTACACAGGAGGAGGTAACTCTATCAAGCATTTTGACAAAATTATGCCCCTTTTTCTACTTAGAATCAAACCAAGGTCGTGGGTTCGATCCCTGGCCGCGTCATACCAAAAGAAGGTAAAAATTGGTACAAGTAGCTTCCTTGCCTGGCGCTCGGCATTTAAAGGGTAGTGCTTGGTAGTCCTTTTTCGACTTAGAATTTACATTAAAGTTTGCGTACCACCTCAAATATTTTCCATTCAATTTATGTAAATATCTCAGCACATCATGTATTGCATTGAAATCTAACATAACAGTGATCCATGCATGTTTCGCCAAAACTTTTCAATCCATACATCAAAAAGCGGTGGAATAGTTGAGCGCGCTGTCTCTGTGACAGCTCTTGTTATTTTTTTTATTACAAAAAATGTCATAGCCTTAGTGTCATTTTCCTGAACACTGAACAGTGTCAGCATTGTTGTGCAAAAACCATAACTCATAAACCATTCCAGATTTTTTCCTTCTCCGATAACTTATCGGTTATCTGCCCCTGAATACACTTCAACCTGGAGATTAAGTCACCGGAAGTAGAAAAGTTATACCGGTATTTCAAATGCTTCAATTTTGGTTTAACATCTTGCCAGTGACACACATTTATAACTATGTAACTATGCTCCTTTTTTGACTGTTAAAAGAAACAGTCATGCATTGGCACTTTTTCTGGAAGCATTACATAATTTTTTTTATATAATTTGATATGATTTAAATGTAAGAGAGACAATTTCTAGTACGTTTAAAGTTCAATGGTTGGGATTAGTCGTCCCAGAGAAACAACATTTTGATAAAATTAAGGGAGACAACCTTTTTCTGGTTACATAATCTTACGAATTGTTTAAACTTAAAGTCTATGAGAGTCTTTAATTGTCAAAGAGAAATATTAGAACATGTATTATTTTAAGCCTACAATTTGTTTACTAATTTTTTTTAGACAACCTGTGCAGTGCATGCAGGTGTGAGTGGTGGGGGCGTGTTCAACATCCATGGACAGCTGGTTGCCATGGTGATTTGTAATTCAAGGTACCTGCAACTACAATTTGTTTCAGACTTAAAGTTTTAAGCTCACATCATGATCAGTCTATGTCTGGCATCAACAATTGCTTTAAACAACATCTCTTCTAAACTGCTTGAACAGTTTTAGACGAAACTTCACAAGGCTGTTCATTGGGTAATGCCCATTCAAATTTGTTGAAAGAAATGAATTCCATGCTGAAAATTGGTTGCCATGGCAAAATCTTCCTGACAAAAGCTGCAAGGCCTAGAGCTTAGATGTGTGGAGTGTATCACTGCCTAGTGGCCCTCTACCAAGTTTGTTAAAGCCCCTGGGCTCAAAAATGATCATGCCCTGGGGATTACCTGTTTAACATAAAGATATATTGGGAAATCTTTGAAAATCTTCTTGTCCGAAACAGCTAGGCCCTGACCCTTGATATTTGGTATGTAGCTTCATATAGACTACTGGTCCTGTACCAAGATTCTACAAATAATGCCCCGTTGTGTAAAATTTCCTATCAACTAATATAGGGAAATCTTTTGAAAAAAGTTTTTTTTAGCTCACCTTAGCCATAGGCTGAGGGTGAGCTTTTAGGATCGATGATTGTCTGTCGTCGGTCTACACTTAGTTGTTAACACTCTAGGGGGTCACATTTTTGCCTCAATTGTCACGAAACTTGGTCAGGATGTTTGTCCCAGTAATTACTCGGATAAGTTCGAATATGGGTTATCTGGGGTCAAAAACTAGGTCATAGCGCCCAAATATGGAAAAACCTTGTTAACACCATAGAGGTAACATTTTCAGCCCAAATATCCTGGAAAATTGTCAGAAAGGTTGTTTCGATGATTTCTAGCTCAAGTTCGAATATGGGTCTTCTGGGGTCAAAAACTAGGTCACAATACCCAAATATGGCAAAACCTTGTTAACGCTCTAGAGGTAGCATTTTCAGCCCAAATATCCTGGAAATGTCATAATGGTTGTTTCGATGATTTCTAGCTCAAGTTCAAATATGGGTCATCTGGAGTTAAAAACTAGGTCACAGAGCCCAAATATGGAAATACCTTGTTAACACTCTCGAGGTAACATTTTCAGCCGAAATATCCTGGAAATATGTCAGAAAGGTTGTTTTGATGATTTCTAGCTCAAGTTCAAATATGGGTCATCTGGAGTCAAAAACTAGGTCACAGAGCCCAAATATGGAAATACCCTCACAAGTTACCAATAGACTTACAGTACAGAGGGTTATTTTGTTCATGTTAAAATTATGCCCCTGGGTTAAAACTGGCCCAGCACTGGGGGTCACAAGTTTCCTTTAGACTTATATAAGAAAAAAACATAAACTCATTCATTCTCATAAATAAAAAAAGGTTTAAAACTTTGACTCTGTTTTGATTATAGACATTACTTTTACATTAGCTGTCTTCTCAATAGTATTATTTTCAGTCAATATGTTAGTATGGAAAATTTCTAAATCACTAAAGGGAGAGTGAGGTGTTGAAGTGGTATAGGTGTTCTACAGTCCTAGCACCTTAAATATTCTGGTAGGTCTTTACCTCTCTTTTATTGGCACTCATAAAGAAAACAAACAACCTTTAATCATCTTTTTTAGAATTAGAGTGTGATTTGGTCTATGGTCTTCAAACTTGGTATGGAGGTTGACCAGCAGTCAGCAGATAACTTTTATTGCCTGTAATGTCAGTAGGTGAAAGCTTGACTTTTATTGCCTGTAATGTCAGCAGGTGAAAGCTTACCATTGAGGTGACCTTGAACACAAAATTTTTGTCCGATGAACCAGATTTGATTTCGGTTCTGTTCATAAAAAAACAAACAAACAAAAACAACAAAAAAATATCCTCAAGAAAAGAATTTTAACTTTGACAAAGTAAACTATTTGGATATGGGTATTTCAGCACTAAGTATATGAATAATAGTGGTATGCCAAAACAATATACAACATATTGTATTTCCAGGGACACTGCCTCAGGGGCCAGCTATCCCCATGTGAACATGTGCATTCCCATCGCAACTTTGGCACCCACACTGAACAAGTATCTGCAAACTGGAGGTATTGAAACATTTTAAACTCACCAGAAAACATAACTGGGGTTAGCTCTCAAGGGAAGCTTTGTGATTGCCCATTATCATTATGTGCATCTTCCATGTGTGTCTTTGTCTATAATGAATATGTCTTTCATTGCCTCTTGTTAACAATCTGGTTGTTAACTCTATAATACTTGTAGCTACATTTCTTACCCAAACATTGTGGAATTTTGTCAGAATGTTTTTATAAATCTGGGCAAAGGGTTCTAAAGAGTCATCTACAAAAGTCTTAATTTCTGAAACCTCTTAATGGGCACATTTTCTATTCTTCACCAAGCAAACAGGGTAGTCAGAATGTTTGTTGTATTTTTGGCATGTTTTGTAAAAAAGTCTCTTGTTCAAATGAATGAAAAAAATCTTGAAACCCTGGATGTCACATTTTTAGCTTCACTGGCCAATGGCAAGAAGAGCTTATGCCATGGCGTGGTGTCAGTCGTCCGTGATAAGCAACTGCTTGTGAATGTGATACAGTCCTCAGTTTTGAATGTATCTCAATTAGAATTATAAAATAGTTAGATATCCATGAGAGCCCAGTTCTCTTTTTAAACCAGCCATATCCACCCTTGCATGACTGGATTATTGCCCTTGAAATGCTGTATCCCTATCAAAAGTAGATGTCAGGGATACAACTTGTACAGAGAGTTGTGTATTATAGTAGTGGTTATCTCCCTTTGCCATTTGTTTTGTAAAGCATAAGGTTCACTGATTGCTTTCCTGGGTTTCAGTATATTGCCTATGGGTGTGTACATGCTTTGGATAAAACTAAACCAAACAACTCATGCCAGTAGAGCATAGGCCCTCGTGGGCCTCTTGTTTACTCAATATTATGAAACACAGAATGTTTGTCTTTTTTAAAACTAGGTAAGTTTGGGTTGTTATTGGTTGTATCTGCTCAAAAAAGTCAAATGTTCCATAAACATTGGTTGCACTCTAGAGCCCAACATTTCTACCCACTGTTAATTATATTTGGTTAGAATGTCAAGTTGGAATAGGGATCATGATTCACTTTTGAACTAATGTTAAATTTTGTATATTTCGTAAAACAGTAAGAGTGACTACCTGATAATTAAGAGATGGATTTTGAATTGCAGATGAAACAGTTTTGCAAGTCTTATCCACGAAAAACAAACAGATAAAACAGCTTTGGAGCATGGGGACTGAAGGTTTGTCATGTCAATTATTTTATTATTATGTTCCTGCAGGTGAGAATATTAAAATCCCACTGTCCATCCATCTGTTTTTTTCGTGTCTCGGCTGTAACTTTGTCATACAGGGAGATATTTTAAATTCATTTGCACATGTATTCGGTACTTTAAGACAACATGTCGCGTGCTAGACTAAATATCCCAACCTAGAAGGTATACAGTCAAATCTACAGGTTTATCATAGAATGATTCATATATGTACGTAACATAGAGTATAGTTAATAGAGGGATTCTAAAATTAGTTGCCACATGTGTTCAGTACATAAAGACAATGAGTCGCATGCAGTCCCACGACCTTACCTCTTATTTCATCACTACCCCACACTTGAGGTTAACCATCAGGAAGTCTGGCGTATGCTTATTTATATTAGCTCTTCATGAATGTACATGTAGACATATTAGTAATTGCATAATCAATTGAACTGGATGCCACTTAGGGGGCATTCATCACTTAAAGCCACAATTCAAGATACCCGGTATGTAATAGCAACATATTACATGAAACTTTGTACACGTGTATAAAATGACAATCGGCATATTAGTAGCAATTAGAATAGTTTATGAGTTATACCCCTTGATCTCCGTGAGAGAAAAACAGACAATCTCTCATTATGATAATATAAGCACCTATTTTCCTGCTGACAAAGACAAAATAAGCATTACAAAGTCTTTTGTTTCAGACTACTGTTCTATCATGAGCCGGATGTAGCCCAGTGCTAGCTGAAGTTTTCAACTGTCCTGTCATGAGCTGCATGTTGCCCAGTGCTAGCTGAAGTTTTCAACTGTCCTGTCATGAGCTGCATGTTGTCCAGTGCTAGCTGAAGTTTTCAACTGTGCTGTCACGAGCCGGATGTTGTCCAGTGCAAGCTGAAGTTTTCAACTGTGCTGTCATGAGCCGGATGTTGCCCAGTGCTAGCTGAAGTTTTCAACTGTCCTGTCATGAGCTGGATGTAGCCCAGTGCTAGCTGAAGTTTTCAACTGTCTTGTCATGAGCCGGATGTTGCCCAGTGCAAGCTGAAGTTTTCAACTGTCCTGTCATGAGCCAGATGTAGCCCAGTGTTAGCTGAAGTTTTCAACTGTTTCATCATGAGCGGGATGTAGCACAGTGCTAGCTGAAGTTTTCAACTGTCTTGTCATGAGCCGGATGTAGCCCAGTACTAGCTGAAGTTTTCAACTGTTCTGTCATGAGCCGGATGTAGCCCAGTGCTAGCTGAAGTTTTCAACTGCCTTGTCATGAGCCGGATGTTGTCCAGTGCTAGCTGAAGTTTTCAACTGTCTTGTCATGAGCCGGATGTAGCCCAGTGCTAGCTGAAGTTTTCAACTGCCTTGTCATGAGCCGGATGTTGTCCAGTGCTAGCTGAAGTTTTCAACTGCCTTGTCATGAGCCGGACGTAGCCCAGTGCTAGCTGAAGTTTTCAACTGCCTTGTCATGAGCCGGATATTGTCCAGTGCTAGCTGAAGTTTTCAACTGCCTTGTCATGAGCCGGATGTTGTCCAGTGCTAGCTGAAGTTTTCAACTGCCTTGTCATGAGCCGGATGTAGCCCAGTGCTAGCTGTAACATGATTTTAAGCAACACACACAGTCTTCTTGATTTATATTTTTATGTTTAATATAGGTAATGTTATCACTATTAAACTTTAAAATATGAACTCTAATGTTATCGAATAACATGTATATTGTTAGTGCCATGAGGAAAGTGCAATATAATTCAGCTACATTTTGTTGTTCATTTATAGGTATATGCTACTTTTGTTACATTTGTTTCATTCCAGATAAATTATTTATGACACTTGCTGTTCCCTCTACCCAAACTAAAACAGAGTACCGTACTCAATAGCCTGGAGCCTGTTTCAATTTAGATCTTAGTTGATCCTGGTATTACATAGAATTTATCTGTGTTATGCATAGAATTTATCTGTGTTATGTTATTTTGCTACAGATTTAAATGAATTGAACACCAGCCCATATTCAAAACTAAAGCAATCACTGGAGTTATGAGGCTATCCCCAACACAGGACAATGTTTCTTTAGGCAGATGTTAAAAATATGACTCTGGAAATCTTACTGAATGTGTTACAAACCACGCACATCTTGGACACAGGACAAGAAACTTGCATGTAATATGATAAGTGACTGGAAATTAAAGGTGTTTCATCCAGATTCATCTAGAGTTTGTGGAGATGAAGCAAGTAAAACGATATTGATGTACACTATACTGGAAAAAGGGGTCATAACCCTGTCAAAACTACTTTGACTTGACCCTGCTGACGGCATGAACAACTAGGCTTGAAAAAAATCCTGTGAAGTTTAATCCAGATCCGGCCAGGAGTTTTGGAGATGAATCAAGCACTAATGTCTAATATCTCTACAAGTATGCTCACAATAATGTAAAAAGTGAAAGATCCTTAACTCTGTGAAAAAAGTCTGGAGTAAACCCTGCCGACTGCATGCACTTTCAGGCTTGATAGAAATTACTATTGTGGGGTATCTGGCCATCTGCATGCACAAGAATAATTGTGTACACTATATTGTTAAAAAACCAAATGGGCAAAAACTCATTGGGTGAATAAATACTCCGATCCAACTCTGCTGACGTCAGTTCATCACTAGGCTTTATAAAAATCACTCTCCTGGACTTTCATCGAAATCCTCCGAGGGATTTTGGGGATAAAGCGAGCACAAGGATTTGATGTACACTATATTGTAAACAAGAGGGCCGAGATGGCCCAGTATCGCTCACCAATTAGTAAAATTTCTAATAAGTAAATGGTTATTAAGGATGTTGCTGCTTGCCTTGTAAGTGTTTGCCGAGTGATTTGATGGTTGATATGGAAGTTGGTCTTTTAAAGGGAAATAGTTTTTCTAGGGAATTCGAGACATTGTCAGCAAGTGAAGCCGTCAGTTGCTATGGAATTCAATGATTACAAAGGAAGTCATTTGCTGCTAAGGAATTTATTTGTTGGTAAAGAAGTTAAAGGTTGCAAAAGTGGGTCATTGATTGAAAGATAGATAATTGGTTGAAGGTAATTGCAGAGGTAATTGTTGGTTGGTAAGAAAGTTATATTTTGCTAAGGAAGTCATTACTTTCTAAGAAAGTAGTTGGCTGCTAAGGATAAAAGTAGTTGTTAAGGAAGTCTTTAGTTGCTATGGAAGTCATAAAGTGCTAAGGAAGTCATGTGTTGCTATGGATGTAGGTAGCTGCAGAGATTGTCATTTGTAACTAAGGAAGGCATTGGTTGCTTAGAAGGTTATATGTTGCTAAGAAAGTCATTGGTTGCTATATATTTAGGAAGAAACTAAGGAAGTAAGTGGTTGCTTAAGAAATTAGTGGTTGCTAAGTAAGTCAAAGGTTGCAAAGGACGTCATTGGTTGCTAAGGAAGTAAGTGGTTGTTAATCAAATCATTGGTCGCTAAGGAGGTCATTGGTTGCTTAAGGAGAAAGTGGTTGCTGAGGAAGTCATTTGTTGCTTAGAAAGGAAGTAGTTGATAAGGGCGTCATTGATTGCAAAGTAAATCATTGATTGCCGAGGATATCGCTGACATAAGGGAGAAAGTGGTTGCTTAGGGAGTCATTGGTTGCTAAGAAAATCATTGGATGCTTTGTAAGTAAGTGGTTGACAAAAAAGTCATTTATAGCTAAGGAAGTCATTGGTTGCTAAGGCTGGCATTGGTTGTTTTGGATGTAAGTACATTTAAACACCGTTATCCGAAATTATCGCTATTTCAATTTATTTTCGGTCCCGATTTTTTCTTCTTTGTTTAATTCAACGAAGTTAAAAATACGTCCCGAGTTGGTAATGAAGCACATTTAGCGCTTGTTAAAGAATGCCATCGAGCAGGCGCATGTAACACACATCAATGTGAGATAATCAGGTTTATTTTGGATGTTGTAGTTTGTATATAGGGCTGATTTGCACAATCTGAACATCATTTGAACCGTCTATCTAAACCGCTGCCGAACAACCCGGAGAAGGGCCCGTTGTGTACACACAGGTCTTACTGAGAGACCGGTGTGTACACATTGGAGAAGGGCCCGGTAACTAATACGGAAGGACAACTGGATCAGAAGTGAAAGCCCCGGTGAGCGTGTTGAGTGGCGCCACAATTAAAAAAAAACTTGCCAGAAGTATGTAAACAAAGTGCAAGGAGACATCACACCATTCTTTAAAAAAATACCCGAACGATATTGAGTTAACTTTGCACGTTTATTTTCAGTGCATGTATACAGAACGATGCAACATGTTGGAACGTGTAGCCAACATTGCAATCTTCACGACGTCACCATTTCGCGAACGCTGTAATTTTCTAATAATTTTCTTTCAATTGTTTATTCGAAATAAAAGTTTTTCCAAAGATTTACTTTATAATTATTTATGGAAAACCCTCAATCTTTAAAGTGTGAACACCCATCTTGATAGCGCGCTTTCACTGAACCATTCAATTTAAACAGTTTAAAAACGGAGAACACTCCAAAGTTTATTTTAGAAAGCAATCGAGCACCTAGAAGAACATATAAATATTCACATTCTTAAACGTACAAAAGTTGCATGTGACATTATAAATCATTATCCGTGATGTCCTCATGATGGTATGTTAATATAATAAATAAAAGTTAAAACAAACTATGAGTAGAATTATAATTCATGGTCCGTAATGTCCGAAATACGGTACATTATAAACTTAAACCAAACTGGAAGTTAAATTATAAATCATTGTCCTCAAATATGGTATGTTAATATAAAGTTAAAACAAACTGTGTGTAAAATTATATATCATGGTCCGTAATGTCCCGAAATATGGTCCGTAATGTCCCCAAATCTGGTCCGTTATGTCTGGTCCGTAATGTCCATGGTCCGTAATGTCCGTGACCCGTTCCAACTTGGTATCAAGAGTCTGTGCATGGGTTTATGAGAAGATTAAAAGTATGCAGAAAACCTGTGACTGCTGGAGCGGGGTCGGCTTTGACCCAAGGGCCATAATTTTCTTGATAAAGGACCACTACACTACAAAAGATATAATTTCAGGATTATGTCCTTTAAATTTTTAATATATTCTAAAAGCCATGGTTTTGATCAAAGGTGCTCGTCACATTGCCTGGATACAGTAATACATATATTTTTTTTTATTATTATTATTTTTTTTATTATTTATTTTGGTCAAAATAGTGAATATATGTCATCTAAAAAATTATTCCACAATTTTTCATGAAAGAAATTTAGTATAATATATAAATAAATTTATACTAATTTTCTTTCATGAAAAATTGTGGAATAATTTTTTAGATGACATATATTCACTATTTTGACCAAAATAAATAATAATAAAAAAAAAATATTTAAAAAAAATAAATAAAAAAATATGTATTACTGTATCCAGGCAATGTGACGAGCACCTTTGGTTTTGATATTAATTTATGACAATAAAGTTCTCATTTGTGACCTGACCAGTCCTGAGATTTAAATTCAGACTGAAGACTCAAAACTGAACATCTGATTTCTCTTGTCAAGTCACGGCAACAAATACTGTACAGTTTCATTGATTTGATAGTAATAGGCGTAAAAAAAATAATCTTTGTTTCCACTAACCCGACCCTGCGTTTTTATCAAGAAGTGGATTTTTTATTATGATTTTTTAAATAAATAATTGTAATAAAGTGAACATGTGAAACAAACTATTTTCCATTACTTTTAAAAAATCGCATTTGTGGTTCTAAGTTTATGAAAACATTGCGACGATTTGTGAAAGTCGTATTTTCTCGTGGATTTCGTTCTCTATCACGAGTAACTGAAAAAGCAAAAGCATTCCGACTACGTTTCTATGTTTAAGATGGAGTCGTACGTTATTTTGACAACTGTCCTACTTTGTTAAAATGTTAGTTTCCATTTAATTGGACTGAAAATTGTCCTTAAACCTACCCTTAGCGAAGGGTATGTTTATGTAGAATGAGATTACAGTATTTGATGGCTGCAGTTAGAAAAGGTAAGGAAATACTCCGCTTTATCCGATTTGTTTATGGAAGTGTACCTATTTCCGGATAGATATCATACGGAACAAAAATAATGGGATTTTGATAACAAATAGTCTTTTTATTTATAGTTTAATGATTGAAAATTGGTTGTATTATCATTTGAACAATATGTTATTTACTTTTTATGATGTCGAACCTGCTTGACATATTTTACTGCTTTAATTATATGATCTTGAATTCTAATTGTGCTATCAAAATAAATTCAAGTTTTCAATCTAATGATCACTGACAGTTTGACCCTAAGACAAATATCCATTGCTTAGGATAACAGTATTGCTTTGACCCTGAATTGATTATATTCTTGTTTCACAATATAAAAACCTCTTTGACAGTCATCGAAATTAGACTTTTGGATGAACAATCCCGAACTCTTGTTTTATTGCATGGAATCATATTTATGAACAAGCCCTGCTAAATAAAAATTCAGAATTTGAGCAAGCCCGGAAGACATTTTACCAGAGCAGGGCTTGCGGGCTTGTGCTAATTGCGACCACTGCTTTGAACTGAATAAAAAAATGTTTTTACTTTAAGGGCCATCAGGTGCCCTTGAAAGAGTGCCCTCTGCGGGTTCTCGCCAGAAGTTTACAGGCAAAACTGGTGTGAGAAGTGTGCATCCAAACAGCAGTCCTCTGTTCAAAACACAATCAGAGAGTGCTCTTTCTGACAGACTGCAGAAGCTTTCACTAAAAGATGGGCAAAACAATGGGACCCAACGGTAATTAAATGCCCATTTCTATTAAGATTGAATTTAAACAATATTATGGTGATCATTTTGACTATCAATTAGTTCATTTTTAGAAAAACTTGTCATATTTTTATACCAAATTTGATGTGCACATAAATGTACATTTTTCAATAGGTAAATGCAGATGGCAAGAATTTAATGTTTTGATGGTTACCAGATTGTAATTTGTAGTTGATTTTATCATATATCTTAACCATGAAGAACCATATAATAGGCAAAACTTGATGACTATCAAATAGTGAGGTTGTCAGTTGATTTTATCATTATTATTATCTGAAAAGACTGTATGATTTTAACTTTTTTACATAATGGGAGATTAACATTTTAAGGAGGCTGTTATCAGGATGGGCCGGAGCTAATGGTACTGTCCGGAGTTTGGCGGATGCTGCAAAGCTTCTTCAGTCAGAGTCGGTGAAGAATATTGTAGTTGTTGCAGGAGCTGGTATTAGCACTCCTAGCGGCATTCCAGACTTTAGGTAAGGGTATGATACAAATGCTCAGGTGACTAGATACATGTAATAAATGTATGAAAAGAAGCATGTTTTATACAGTTTTCAGTGTATCCTTTTCTGACTGTGGTAATATTGCTTGATATAATTTTCATTGGGACTATTTAAACAGTAATAGTTCATGATCATTGTTTACAGTCATGGATCCACCAATAGAATCAACATACTTGTCTGACTTACAAATGTTGTCATAGTTTTCCTCTCCTGTTAAACCATTTTGCTGATACTGGATATTTAATAAATTATCAATATACAAAATATCAAGAGTATAGATATATATAATAACATGGACTGGCTCTATGTGTGTATGCAGTGCATACACACATACAGCTAGTTCATGTTATTATATATATCTATACTCTTGATATTTTGTATATTGATAATTCATTAAATGCATTGAAAAGCAGCATGTTAATGAAGTAACCATGTTAAGGTAGTACATGTATTCATGTACTAACTTATACTTTTTTCAATATTTATTTATGCAAAACACTGTAACATTTGTTATAAGATATATTTTAGTCATTTAAGATTACTGAACTGTTGTTAATTTCAGGGGAGGAGAAAATAGTATATATAAAATGTATGCATATTGTTAAGTTATACAATTGCGGTTGCACTGTTGTACTTGTGTGTGCATACCCATATGCACACATACCATTTTATTGTCATGATTATGTGCCACCTTATTGTAAAAGTATACGTAATGTATATTATAGGTAACTGCTTATTAAGATGATGCGTTGGTGGACTAAGACATAACTAGTTTAACTATCATACACATTATCATTTGATGTGATTAAGAACTGAATGAACCTTTGTAGTTGGAGTACATGCAATGATTACTACAGTTTATAAATGGCTGTTTTGGGTTTTGAAGCATTTAAAAGTGAAGTGTTAGCTCTGCCCCAGTCATCGATTGCCTTCAGAACAATTCTTATTTCTGGCACATAAAATACCATTTCAGTATCATGTGACAAAACTGTCGAACAAAACTGAAACTAAAATCTTTGGCATTTGGGCATGCCACATCTATGCTCATTCACAAACTACCATGATACATGTACATTCACAAGCTTCCATGAAACATGTACATTCACAAGCTACCATGATACATGTACATTTACAAGCTACCATGATACATGTACATTCACAAGCTACCATGATACATGTACATTCACAAGCTACCATGATACATGTACATTCACAAGCTACCATGATACATGTACATTTACAAGCTACCATGATACATGTACATTCACAAGCTACCATGATACATGTACATTCACAAGCTACCATGATACATGTACATTCACAAGCTACCATGATACATGTACATTCACAAGCTACCATGATACATTCACAAGCTACCATGATACATGTACATTTACAAACTACCATGATGCATGTACATTCACAAGCTACCAGGATACATGTACACTCACAAGCTACCATGATACATTCACAAGCTACCATGATACATGTACATTTACAAGCTACCATGATACATGTACATTCACAAGCTTCCATGAAACATGTACATTCACAAGCTACCAGGATACATGTACATTCACAAGCTACCATGATACATGTACATTCACAAACTACCATGATACATGTACATTCACAAGCTTCCATGAAACATGTACATTCACAAGCTACCATGATACATTCACAAGCTACCATGATACATGTACATTTACAAGCTACCATGATACATGTACATTCACAAGCTTCCATGAAACATGTACATTCACAAGCTACCAGGATACATGTACATTCACAAGCTACCATGATACATGTACATTCACAAGCTTCCATGAAACATGTACATTCACAAGCTACCAGGATGCATGTACATTCACAAGCTACCATGAAACATGTACATTCACAAGCTACCATGAAACATGTACATTCACAAGCTACCATGAAACATGTACATTCACAAGCTACCATGATACATGTACATTTACAAGCTACCATGATACATGTACATTCACAAGCTACCATGATACATGTACATTCACAAGCTACCATGATACATGTACATTCACAAGCTACCATGATACATGTACATTCACAAGCTTCCATGAAACATGTACATTCACAAGCTACCATGATGCATGTACATTCACAAGCTACCATGATGCATGTACATTTACAAGCTACCATGATACATGTACATTTACAAGCTACCATGATACATGTACATTCACAAGCTACCATGATACATGTACATTCACAAGCTACCATGATACATGTACATTCACAAGCTACCATGATACATGTACATTCACAAGCTTCCATGAAACATGTACATTCACAAGCTACCATGATGCATGTACATTCACAAGCTACCATGATGCATGTACATTTACAAGCTACCATGATACATTCACAAGCTACCATGATACATGTACATTCACAAGCTACCATGATACATGTACATTTACAAGCTACCAGGATACATGTACATTCACAAGCTACCATGATACATGTACATTCACAAGCTACCATGATACATGTACATTCACAAGCTACCATGATACATGTACATTTACAAGCTACCATGATACATGTACATTCACAAGCTACCATGATACATGTACATTCACAAGCTACCATGATACATGTACATTCACAAGCTACCATGATACATGTACATTCACAAGCTACCATGATACATTCACAAGCTACCATGATACATGTACATTTACAAACTACCATGATGCATGTACATTCACAAGCTACCAGGATACATGTACACTCACAAGCTACCATGATACATTCACAAGCTACCATGATACATGTACATTTACAAGCTACCATGATACATGTACATTCACAAGCTACCATGATACATGTACATTTACAAGCTACCATGATACATGTACATTCACAAGCTACCATGATACATGTACATTCACAAGCTACCATGATACATGTACATTCACAAGCTACCATGATACATGTACATTTACAAGCTACCATGATACATGTACATTCACAAGCTACCATGATACATGTACATTCACAAGCTACCATGATACATGTACATTCACAAGCTACCATGATACATGTACATTCACAAGCTACCATGATACATTCACAAGCTACCATGATACATGTACATTTACAAACTACCATGATGCATGTACATTCACAAGCTACCAGGATACATGTACACTCACAAGCTACCATGATACATTCACAAGCTACCATGATACATGTACATTTACAAGCTACCATGATACATGTACATTCACAAGCTTCCATGAAACATGTACATTCACAAGCTACCAGGATACATGTACATTCACAAGCTACCATGATACATGTACATTCACAAACTACCATGATACATGTACATTCACAAGCTTCCATGAAACATGTACATTCACAAGCTACCATGATACATTCACAAGCTACCATGATACATGTACATTTACAAGCTACCATGATACATGTACATTCACAAGCTTCCATGAAACATGTACATTCACAAGCTACCAGGATACATGTACATTCACAAGCTACCATGATACATGTACATTCACAAGCTTCCATGAAACATGTACATTCACAAGCTACCAGGATGCATGTACATTCACAAGCTACCATGAAACATGTACATTCACAAGCTACCATGAAACATGTACATTCACAAGCTACCATGAAACATGTACATTCACAAGCTACCATGATACATGTACATTTACAAGCTACCATGATACATGTACATTCACAAGCTACCATGATACATGTACATTCACAAGCTACCATGATACATGTACATTCACAAGCTACCATGATACATGTACATTCACAAGCTTCCATGAAACATGTACATTCACAAGCTACCATGATGCATGTACATTCACAAGCTACCATGATGCATGTACATTTACAAGCTACCATGATACATTCACAAGCTACCATGATACATGTACATTCACAAGCTACCATGATACATGTACATTTACAAGCTACCAGGATACATGTACATTCACAAGCTACCATGATACATGTACATTCACAAGCTACCAGGATACATGAACATTCGCAAGCTACCAGGATCCATATACATTCACAAGCTACCATGAAACATGTACATTCACAAGCTACCATGATGCATGTACATTCACAAGCTACCATGATGCATGTACATTCACAAGCTACCATGATACATGTACATTCACAAGCTACCATGATACATTCACAAGCTACCAGGATACATGTACATTTACAAGCTACCATGATACATTCACAAGCTACCATGATGCATGTACATTCACAAGCTACCATGATACATGTACATTCACAAGCTACCATGATGCATGTACATTCACAAGCTACCATGATACATGTACATTCACAAGCTACCATGAAACATGTACATTCACAAGCTACCAGGATACATGTACATTTACAAGCTACCATGATACATTCACAAGCTACCATGATGCATGTACATTCACAAGCTACCATGGTGCATGCACATTCACAAGCTACCATGATACATTACATTCAAAAGCTACCATGATGCATGTACATTCACAAGCTATCATAATACATGTACAATCGCAAGCTACCATGATGCATGTACATTCACAAGCTACCATGATACATGTACATTCACAAGCTACCATGATACATGTACATTCAAAAGCTACCATGACACATTCACAAGCTACCAGGATACATGTACATTCAAAAGCTACCATGACACATTCACAAGCTACCAGGATACATGTACATTTACAAGCTACCATGATACATTCACAAGCTACCATGATACATGTACATTCACAAGCTACCATGATACATGTACATTCACAAGCTACCATGGTGCATGCACATTCACAAGCTACCATGATACATGTACATTCAAAAGCTACCATGACACATTCACAAGCTACCAGGATACATGTACATTTACAAGCTACCATGATACATTCACAAGCTACCATGATGCATGTACATTCACAAGCTACCAGGATACATGTACATTCACAAGCTACCATGATACATGTACATTCACAAGCTCTCATGATGCATGTACATTCACAAGCTACCATGATGCATGTACATTCACAAGCTACCATGATGAATGTACATTCACAAGCTACCATGATACATGTACATTCACAAGCTACCATAATGCATGTACATTCACAAGCTACCAGGATACATGTACATTCACAAGCTACCAGGATACATGTACATTCACAAGCTACCAGGATACATGTACATTCACAAGCTACCAGGATACATGTACATTCACAAGCTACCAGGATACATGAACATTCACAAGCTACCATGATGCATGTACATTCACAAGCTACCATGATGAATGTACATTCACAAGCTACCAGGATACATGTACATTCACAAGCTACCATAATGCATGCACATTCACAAGCTACCATGATACATGTACATTCACAAGCTACCATGATGCATGTACATTCACAAGCTACCATGATACATGTACATTCACAAGCTACCATGATGCATGTACATTCACAAGCTATCATGATGCATGTACATTCACAAGCTACCATAAACTGTTTTTCTTGTTTGTAGGACTGTAAACCTGAGATATTTCCAAAATTGTTTATCACAGTTAATGACCTAAATGGGTTTTGAAAATTGCCTAGACCAGAACGATGTATTGATTTATGAGAACAAAGATTGACAATGCAATCAGCGCAATTCATTTATCTCAATTTTTAATGTTTTTGTTTTACAAGTAGCAGTGTCTGTACAGATAAGATCTGAACAGTGCATGCAAAACATTCCTTCCTCTTTTATTTAAATAAGGGTATTTTTAGTTGATATAATCTTTGCATTTTATGTAAGATCATTATTGTAATTGTTTATTGATCTACATTTTGTCATCAATGGAATATCATCTGTCAATTTAATTCATCAAAGGGTCTTGATTATCAATTCAGAATTTGATCACCTGTTAAATACACACTTTAAGAGTTAAATGTCTCATGAAAAATATCCATTTTGTAAATTGAGATTTATTGACTTTTGAGATTTAAAGCTATTGTATATGATATTGAAAGAAGTTTTTGTGTTGTCAAATCATGTTAAGTAATTTTCTAACTTTTAATTGAATTAAATATTGACTTTTTTATGCCCCCGAAGGTGGGCATATTAAAATCGCACCGTCCGTCCGTCCGGCCGTCCGGCCGTCCGGCTCTGTAACTTTCTCTTGTATGGACAGATTTTAAAATAACTTGCCACATGTGTTCCACATACCAAGGCGACGTGTGGCGTGCAAGACTCGTGTCCCTACCTCAAAGGTCAAGGTCACACTTAGTGTTTATTCACAATGGAGTGCTGCATATAAGGACATAGAGTATAGGTTGTCGTGTCCGGGCTGTAACTTTCTCTTGTATGGACAGATTTTAAAATAACTTGCCACATGTGTTCCACATACCAAGACGACGTGTCGCGTGCAAGACCCATGTCCCTACCTCAAAGGTCAAGGTCACACTTAGTGTTTATTCACAATGGAGTGCTGCATATAAGGACATAGAGTATAGGTTGTCGTGTTCGGGCTGTAACTTTCTCTTGTATGGACAGATTTTAAAATAACTTGCCACATGTGTTCCACATACCAAGACGACGTGTCGCGTGCAAGACCCATGTCCCTACCTCAAAGGTCAAGGTCACTCTTAGTGTTTATTCACAATGGAGTGCTGCATATAAGGACATAGAGTATAGGTTGTCGTGTCCGGGCTGTAACTTTCCCTTGTATGAACAGATTTTAAAATAACTTGCCACATGTGTTCCACATACCAAGACGACGTGTCGCGTGCAAGACCCGTGTCCCTACCTCAAAGGTCAAGGTCACACTTAGTGTTTATTAACAATGGAGTGCTGCATATAAGGACATAGAGTATAGGTTGTCGTGTCCGGGCTGTAACTTTCCCTTGTATGGACAGATTTTAAAATAACTTGCCAAATGTGTTCCACATACCAAGACGACGTGTCGCGTGCAAGACCCGTGTCCCTACCTCAAAGGTCAAGGTCACACTTAGTGTTTATTCACAATGGAGTGCTGCATATAAGGACATAGAGTATAGGTTGTCGTGTCCGGGCTGTAACTTTCTCTTGTATGGACAGATTTTAAAATAACTTGCCACATGTGTTCCACATACCAAGACGACGTGTTGCGTGCAAGACCCGTGTCCCTACCTCAAAGGTCAAGGTCACACTTAGTGTTTATTTACAATGGAGTGCTGCATATAAGGACATAGAGTATAGGTTGTCGTGTCCGGGCTGTAACTTTCCCTTGTATGGACAGATTTTAAAATAACTTGCCTTATGTGTTCCACATACCAAGACGACGTGTCGCGTGCAAGACCCGTGTCCCTACCTCAAAGGTCAAGGTCACACTTAGTGTTTATTCACAATGGAGTGCTGCATATAAGGACATAGAGTATAGTTTGTCGTGTTCAGGCTGTAACTTTCTCTTGTATGGACAGATTTTAAAATAACTTGCCACATGTGTTCCACATACCAAGACGACGTGTCGCGTGCAAGACCCGTGTCCCTGCCTCAAAGGTAAAGGTCACACATAGTGTTTATTCACAATGGAGTGCTGCATATAAGGACATAGAGTATAGGTTGTCGTGTCCGGGCTGTAACTTTCCCTTGTATGGACAGATTTTAAAATAACTTGCCACATGTGTTCCACATACCAAGACGACGTGTCGCGTGCAAGACCCATGTCCCTACCTCAAAGGTCAAGGTCACACTTAGTGTTTATTCACAATGGAGTGCTGCATATAAGGACATAGAGTATAGTTTGTCGTGTCCAGGCTGTAACTTTCTCTTGTATGGACAGATTTTAAAATAACTTGCCACATGTGTTCCACATACCAAGACGACGTGTCGTGTGCAAGACCCGTGTCCCTGCCTCAAAGGTAAAGGTCACACATAGTGTTTATTCACAATGGAGTGCTGCATATAAGGACATAGAGTATAGGTTGTCGTGTCCGGGCTGTAACTTTCCCTTGTATGGACAGATTTTAAAATAACTTGCCACATGTGTTCCACATACCAAGACGACGTGTCGCGTGCAAGACCCATGTCCCTACCTCAAAGGTCAAGGTCACACTTAGTGTTTATTCACAATGGAATGCTGCATATAAGGACATAGAGTATAGGTTGTCGTGTCCGGGCTGTAACTTTCTCTTGTATGGACAGATTTTAAAATCACTTGCTACATGTAGCATACGAAGACGACGTGTCGTGTGCAAGACCCATGTCCCTACCTCTAAGGTGAAAGATACACTAAGTGTTTATTCACAAGGGAATTCTGAATATAAGGACATAACAGTGTAGGTTGTCAAGTATGGGTGGTATTTTTTTATGTTCAGAGGCAATTTAAAATAACTTGCCATATGTATTTGACACGTAAAGGCAAGATCAACTTTTCATGTACTGACCTTGTTCGTAGGTCAATGTCATAATCGGGGGCATTTGTCACATACTGTGACAGCTCTTGGTTAATACATATTTTAGTGCAGTGAACTAAACACTCATAATGCTTTTCAAAAGTAATTAGATTTAGATTCGACTGCAATGAGTTGAGTGTTTTGTAGTAATCTCATTATGGCTATTATAACTGCGCTCATTTTATATGCCTGTATTACATGGTGCTACATCCACTTAGTTGTCCACGCTCTAACTTGAGAAGTTTATTTCCCATTATCACCAGTCCTAGACAATAATTATGTTTTTGATATTTTGGCTTAGTTTGGTAACGAGCCATGTCACCCCATTATTTCACCCTTGAATTGCTTAAATCACACAAACCTTATCACTATGATAATTTGAGTATTGGCAGAATATCTCGGCTAATTTCCATGACCAGCCATTTTGCCTGAGTCACTTCAGAGTTATGGACCTTGAATTGCTTAAATTATATAAACTTTATGTTGTCCACTTTCGAGAAGCTTTAATTGATTATCAACAAACTTGGACTGACAGTGAATTGGCAGAATATCTTGCCCAATTTCATAATTCAACCAGGTCACCTCACTCACTTCAATGTAATGGCCAATTAATTTCTTAAATTCCACAATCTTTATGTTGTCGGTACTGTAACTTGAGGGACTTTTGTCCTATCACCACTAAACTTAGACTTTATGTATATATGGCCAAATATTTCGGCCAGGTTCGATAACCATCCATGTCTCCCTAGTCACCTCAGAGTTATAGCCTTTAAATTGCTTAAATAAATGGGCATATCTTGTGACAATGAGCCACTTTTATTCTAGTGTGGTATTGGTTTTAGGTGAGAATGTGAACTAGATACAAAACTAAGGCTTGATTAGGCATTTGTAACATACTTTTATATTTAAACATTCATCTGGTAATTGTAGTGCAAGTCTGTTTTAGGTATATAAGATGAGACGCATCGTTCATTTTTGGGTCTTCAGTCATAATTATTATAAATTAAATAATCATTAATAAAAAATGAACCCAAATAATGAATTTTTCTAGGTATTTTTTTTAACTAAAATTAACAGATAGTTGTAATATTGATACGTTAATGTTGCACAGCATTTCAATAATGTACATTATGTCGTAATGATGTCATGTGCGTGATATCCAATTAAATATTAAAAAATATGCAATACTTGGCCTCACTTGGAAACATATATCTATACATAAACACAATGTCAGTGATATAATCATGACATATTCAGTATCACTTCCTGAACTGTCATTTGATTTGAATACCCAAAAAAATAATAAAAGCAAATAAATGTCCAAAGTCCCAAAATTGCACGATGCTGCTCAAATGATATAATAATGTATTAAACCAAACTTTCATATAGGACTCCAGGCACAGGGCTCTATGACAATCTACAGCAGTACAAGATTCCTTACCCAGAGGCAATTTTCGACATCGATTATTTCCACGTTAACCCTCGGCCTTTTTTCACATTGGCGAAGGAACTGTACCCATCCGGGAAATATCGGCCCAACTACATTCACTACTTTTTACGACTACTGCATGACAAAGGAATGTTGCTGCGGATGTATACACAAAATATTGATGGCCTTGAAAGATGTAAGCTTTGGTGATATCTATTTAAATCAAGGAATAAATGCAACTCTGTATATTTTATCTTGTGAGTCATATGGCTTTTACATAACATTTGAATAGGACAGGTAGATTAATGTTATTTCACTGACTGAAAGAAACAATTAAAATAGTATTCTGCAAAAAAAATCAAAGCAATTTTTAATGCAGTGGCAGGAATACCTGAGGACAAGATGGTCGAGGCACACGGAACCTTCGCCACGGCAACATGTACCATGTGTAAGCAGAAATTACCAGGATCAGATATTAAGGTAAGTACTAGCCAAACATAACATAATTTTAAGCGCATCTATAATTCAAGGAAAAAAAAGTGGCGGTATTGTGATAGCCTTAGTGTTGCAGCATCCTCTATGTCAGCGTTGTTTGTAAAAACTTTAACTTTGGCCAAAACACACAAAAAAAGATATGCGAATGGAACTTGATTTACATGTTGCCAGAGACATTACGAATATGTATAGCAAGAACCATTGCTTTGGCTTTAATAATTGTCATATTATTCCCCTTGTTGGAATGAAAAACTAGCAGATGAGCATTGGTGTTTACTCCCACGTGCTCTTGTTTATGCACTCTGTTGATATGTATAATAGGACCGATTAAACATTTTCCACCAGCAGGATTACAATCTCAAACTGAAATAAATCATTTATTCATTTTAAAAATAATTAGTGTTGTTTTATATAATTGAGTTTATTTTTAACGATTATATTGTTCTTTCTTGTGGCAAGATGAAAGAAATGTTCTGAATGTTGTGTTTAAATTTGACTAATGAATGGCAAAGATCATAATTATAAACCAGCATATAACTGTTAAAAATTTTCCATTTCAGGAGAAAATATTTACAGACAAACTGCCAAGATGTCCCACAAGAGGATGCGTGGTATGTTTTTGTATTTCTTTAATTAGTTTACTGCAGTATCTGGGTAAGCTACATGAGCTCTAACTTGGAAATGAGCAACCTTCAGTTACATCAACTCTAACTTGGAAATGAGAAGCCTTCAGTTACATGAGCTCTAACTTGGAAATGAGCAGCCTTCAGTTACATCAACTCTAACTTGGAAATGAGAAGCCTTCAGTTGCGTAAGCTCTAACTTGGAAATAAGAAGCCTTCAGTAACATCAACTCTAACTTGGAAATGAGAAGCCTTTAGTTACATCAACTCTAACTTGGAAATGAGAAGCCTTCAGTTACATCAACTCTATCTTGGAAATGAGAGGCCTTCAGTTGCATGAGCTCTAACTTGGAAATGAGCAGCCTTCAGTTACATCAACTCTAACTTGGAAATGAGAAGCCTTCAGTTACATCAACTCTAACTTGGAAATGAGCAGCCTTCAGTTACATCAACTCTAACTTGGAAATGAGAAGCCTTCAGTTACATGAGCTCTAACATGGAAATGAGCAGCCTTCAGTTACATCAACTCTTACTTGGAAATGAGAAGCCTTCAGTTGCGTAAGCTCTAACTTGGAAATAAGAAGCCTTCAGTTACATCAACTCTAACTTGGAAATGAGAAGCCTTTAGTTACATCAACTCTAACTTGGAAATGAGCAGCCTTCAGTTACATCAACTCTATCTTGGAAATGAGAGGCCTTCAGTTGCATGAGCTCTAACTTGGAAATGAGAAGCCTTCAGTTACATCAACTCTAACTTGGAAATGAAAAGCCTTCAGTTTCATCAACTCTAACTTGGAAATGAGAAGCATTCAGTTACATCAACTCTAACTTGGAAATGAGAAGCTTTCAGTTACATCAACTCTAACTTGGAAATGAGAAGCCTTCAGTTTCATCAACTCTAACTTGGAAATGAGAAGCCTTCAGTTGCATGAGCTCTGACTTGGAAATGAGCAGCCTTCAGTTACATGAGCTCTAACTTGGAAATGAGAAGCCTTCAGTTACATGAGCTCTAACTTGAAAATGAGAAGCCTTCAGTTACATGAGCTCTAACTTGAAAATGAGAAGCCTTCAGTTACATGAGCTCTAACTTGGAAATGAGAAGCCTTCAGTTACATGAGCTCTAACTTGGAAATGAGCAGCCTTCAGTTACATGAGCCCTTACTAGGAAATGAGCAGCCTTCAGTTGCATGAGCCCTAACTTGGAAATGAGAACCCTTCAGTTACACCAACTCTCACATGGAAATGAGCAGCCTTCAGTTGCATGAGCTATAACTTGGAAATGAGCAGCCCTCAGTTACACCAACTCTAACTTGGAAATGAGAAGCCTTCAGTTGCATGAGCTCTAACTTGGAAATGAGCAGCCTTCAGTTACATGAGCTCTAACTTGGAAATGAGAAGCATTCAGTTACATCAACTCTAACTTGGAAATGAGAGGCCTTCAGTTGGATGAGCCCTAACTTGGAAATGAGCAGCCTTCAGTTACATGAGCCCTAACTTGGAAATGAGCAGCCTTCAGTTACATGAGCTCTAACTTGGAAATGAGCAGCCTTCAGTTACATGAGCTTCAACTTGGAAATGAGCAGCCTTTAGTTGCATGAGCCCTAACTTTGAAATGAGCAGCCTTCAGTTGCATGAGCTCTAACTTGGAAATGAGCAGCCTTCAGTTACATGAGCTCTGACTTGTAAATGAGCAGCCTTCAGTTACATGAGCTTCAACTTGGAAATGAGCAGCCTTCAGTTACATGAACTCTATCTTGGAAATGAGCAGCCTTCAGTTACATGAGCTTCAACTTGGAAATGAGCAGCCTTTAGTTGCATGAGCCCTAACTTTGAAATGAGCAGCCTTCAGTTGCATGAGCTCTAACTTGGAAATGAGCAGCCTTCAGTTACATGAACTCTGACTTGTAACTGAGCAGCCTTCAGTTACATGAGCTTCAACTTGGAAATGAGCAGCCTTCAGTTACATGAACTCTATCTTGGAAATGAGCAGCCTTCAGTTACATGAGCTTCAACTTGGAAATGAGCAGCCTTTAGTTGCATGAGCCCTAACTTTGAAATGAGCAGCCCTCAGTTACATGAACTCTAACTTGGAAATAAGGAGCCTTACGGTTTTCCCTATTTCCAATGATATTTTGACATTTCCATATGACAATGTTTCAAATTTTATTCAGTTATCTTACATCATAAATATATGGAAAAATTAGGATTGCAGAGATATTATACGTATAACAGGCATTGAAAAATGAAAAATAAGCATTAAGCATCATACCATAATGAGGAGTACTGGTACTTTATATTTTACTTTCTTCTTAATTTCATGAATTTAAACAACTTTAAAAGCGTGTTCTATTCTGGATTATTTCATAACTTGTTTAAATGACAGTTAATTAGGTGTTCTATAATTAAAGTTATCAATGAAACATTGTTTTTCATTACTGAAGTAACTAGGGAGAAGCCCTGTAGCCTCAAATTTATCAAAATTTCTGTATAAAGGCACAAGGAAGAAGTGAGGCAAAATCTTTTTATTTTTTTTCGTCATATTTGCTTATGTAAGGGATGTGTTTTTTCAGGGTATAGTGAAACCAGACATTGTATTTTTTGGAGAGGATTTACCTCGCCGGTTCTACAGCTACATGAAAGACATGCTGCAGACAGATCTTGTTCTAGTCATGGGAACTTCACTTGAGGTATATCACTGCTTCACTGATTGTACTTTTGGAACTGTTCTCTTTCAGTATCAAATGCAAGGGTAGATTGTTGGACGTCATAGTGATCTGAATGTCTTTACCCAAGAGATCCTGGCTGTTATTTTTTTCTAAGATGGCTTGTATTAGGTTTAATAGTGAATAAAATTGATATCAATCATGCATTTTTATATACTTTTAAATCAACTCCTTTTAATTGTTTACCTAAATATCTCAAATAAATGATTGACAACTGCTGCCATTACAGACTAGTAAGTACTTTTTAAAAGGCCTCTCAGATCAGATGAGGCCTGTTATCGTCCCTGTATTGTGCAATACTCATAATTGGTTAAATATTGACATAACAAAATTATATCTAATATACATGGCAGTCAATCTTATATTTTTGTTTGTTTGTTCAGGTACAACCATTTGCAGGGATCATAGACACAGTTCGACAAAACATCCCTCGGGTGCTCTTCAACAGGGAGGCTGTAGGACCGTTCCGCTTTAACAGACGAGCTCAGGACATAGTGGCTGCAGGTTAGATAGGGGGGGGGGGACATAGTTGCTGCAGGTCAGATGAGGGCACATAGTGGCTGCAGGACTGATTGGGGGGACAAAATGGCTGTAGGTCAGATAGGGTGGGAGAGGGGGCATAGTGGCTGCAGGTTAGATAGGGGGCACATAGTGGCTGCAGGTTAGATAGGGGGCACATAGTGGCTGCAGGTTAGATAGGGGGACATAGTGGCTGCAGGTTAAAAAGGGGGAACATAGTGGCTGCAGGACTGATTGGGAGGACAAAGTGGCTGTAGGTCAGATAGGGTGGGGGAGGGGGCATAGTGGCTGCAGGTCAGATAGGGGAGCATAGTGGCTGCAGGTTAGATAGGGGGACATAGTGGCTGCAGGTTAGATAGGGGGGGGGGGCGTAGTGGCTGTAGATCAGATAGCAGGGGACATAGTGGCTGCAGGTTTGATAGGGGGAACATAGTGACTGCAGGTTTGATAGGGGGGACATAGGGACTGCAGATTAGATAGGGGTGACATACTAGTAGTGGGTGCAGGGGGACATAGTGGCTGCAGGTCTGATAGGGGGGACATACATAGTGGCTACAGGTAAGATAGAGGGGACATAGTGGCTGCAGGTTAGATAGGGGTGGCATAGTGGCTGCAGGTTAGATTGGGGGGGACATAGTGGCTGCAGGTCTGATAGGGGGACATTGTGACTGCAGGTCTGATAGGGGGGACAAAGTGGCTGCAGGTCTGACAGGGGGCGACATAGTGGCAGCAGATTAGATAAGGGGGGAGTACTGTCAGCATGCTTTCTTTATAATTTCATTTAATTAGTGTTTTTTGTTGTTGTTTTTTATTAGTACATAATTATACATTTAGTATGACAACTCACACGGACTGTGTGGTTTAAACCTTGGTTAGGTCTTCTTTTCTTTTGAAGAAAAAAATAAAGGTATTGTCATAGCCTTGTTGTTGTCTTCATCAAAGCACTTTGTCCACAGATCAAAACCATTTATTGCTTACACATGAAACAATGTGCACATGCTGCCAATGTCAATACAATGATGTGTGCTGCAAGACCCAATGGTCTTGAAAAATATTATTTTTAGTGATTCTTATCAGCCAACTGAAGATAATGGACAAGGGTTGGGATTAGCTTGTTTGTTTGGTCAGCACTTCTGACATCCAAACACACCCTCTTCTCGCCAAGGAAATGTTGATCAAAATCCTTGTAATGAAATAAGCATAACATTTTAAAGTGACACTCTTATTCAAAATCAATACATACATATGTATCTATAACAAACATAATTTTAGAGTATGAGTGCATCTTTAACAAATTTGCATCAAAATGGGCTTTATGCAGTTTTTTTTATTAGTTTTGAATCATTGGACCAGTTTATTGTTGAATTGATGTCAATTGCATACAACTTGCCATCATTTGGCCATATCTTTCCATCGAGAACCTTGTGGTGAAGTTTGCAGCCCATTTCAGCTGGTCAGAAGACACAAAACAGCTTATTACATAGATGGAAAGCTCATATACCATTGTTTGTTTAAACACTCAGCCCTACATTGCGATCCATGTGACCTTGTGGTTTCAAGGGTAAAGTTTGATGAACAAATCAGCTGGTCAGAGGACATGAAACAGCTCATTAAACAGATGGATTTTATGATATGCTTAAACACTATACAGTACATTTCCTTCCAGGTGACCTTGTGGATGGCATGGTAAAGTTTGCGAGTCAGGTCGGCTGGTCAGAGGACATGAAACAACTCATAACGCAGATGGAAGGCTCATTTACCATTGTATGTATAAAAGCCTCTGAGATTTAGCAAATTTCCTAAAATTATATAAAAGAAAATAAAAAATGGTCCTGTCATAGCTTTGGAGTTTTTCTTTGACATTGAGTGTGTAAGGCCACTGTAAAAATATTAATTTGCTTGCATACCTAATCAGAATTGTCATTGTATTTACCATTGCAACACATTTAATGTCTCAAAAATGTAGATTTTTATAAAAATAGAATGTCCAGGCATCAAAACTTTGGTCGTAATTTATTTAATGATCATAAGTTATGTAATATTGGCCTTGACGTTCAGTGTTCTTTGCCAAAGGTTAGACCCTTGAATGAATATGAAACTTCATGTCTTGTTTTAAAGCTGCACTCTCACAGATATACCATTTTTTCAACTTTTTTATTTTTTTGTCTTGGAAAGAACAAATTTTTTCGTAAATATCTGCAAACCAATGATTTAAGATTGCTGACAAAAAATCAGATCATAGATTTTCATATTTCCTTCAAAAATTAATGTTTTATGGCTATGGCATTACTAATGGTTTATAGAAAATGCATAAAACATCAATTTTTGAACTTAAATATATAAATATGCGATATCATTTTTTGTCAGCTGTCTTAAATAAATGGTTTTTATGGATTTTCGCAAAAATTGGCTCGTTCCAAGACAAAAAATAACAAAGTTGTCAAAATGTTCAATCTGTAAGAGTGCAGCTTTGAAGATAAAAGGGTATCATGATAATTGAAGTACAAAAGAAACATGGTACACTTAATTACAGTTTCACTGTTCAAACATATGTTTTCAATTGTTCTATACAATGTGAAATAATGACAATATGTTATTATTTAGGGCAAGAAATTGCCTGTGATAATCAGGGCAAATAAGCCTGCTGTAAAACAGGTATATTCCTTTCCTTAGGCTAGTCTTAGTGCTCCAACTTCTATACATTTTACATATATTATCCAATCTTTAGCATGGGCATAGTTTTACAATTCCGTCCAGAGGTTTCTGATATGATATTGTAGGTTGCTTTTATTTTGCAAAGTGTTATCATTTCAGACATTATTTACTTTTTTTATTGTGCAAACTTAAAGTTTTCAAAATGGTATGAACTGTACAAGGAAGCAATTCATAACATACTGATAATGGTCAGAAATCGTAAAATGCAGTACCATGCAGATGTAAAGCAACCTACATTAAATCAATGTTTTGTCTGCCATCTTCTACAATAATGAACTGTGGAATAAAAATGTCTGGTTTAAAAGTTTATAATTGCTTTTGACATAGATCATAAAAGATTTTTGAGGAACTAATGAAAATGAGAAATAACACTGAGAATATGATTGTATATGAGACAGGACTGAAACTGAACAATTTTAAAATTCTTAGATAACAGATATTGGTAAAGACTTTAATTCTCGATACCTACATTAACAGTTGGCTTGAAAAATAGTCAGCAATATATAATGATGTGAATTCTTAGATAATAAAATGTTTAATAGCTTAATGTTAACTTTAGTTTTGCATGAATATTTATTTTGCCCAGAAACACTTGCTTTAACTATCATGACTGTTTTCAGTGTAAGAAAAAAAGTAAGTCATGATTCCTGTGCTGCATAGAAGGCAAAGCATGTTCGCTTATCCCACATTATTTAGGCATGGTTCATTATATAAACATGTATGTGAGTCCAGTATCGGTGTTACATATCTCATAATATCACATTTTTTACAAAACTGTTTCTAAGTTTTATCTGTAAGGCAGCTTTTAGCTAGACATAAACTTGCATGCAACTGTGCATGTTCAGGTCATGAAGACAAAAGCTTATCATTTTTAATAGTCTTTATTTGAGAGCAAAATTATTGTGATGCAAAGTATTTGTTAGTAAATTGCAAGATTAGAACATACTCAACACACTGCATGCATTTGTCTGCTTTTTCCAAAATCATGTTCTTACCTATAAGAATACTATTAGCTTGTGTATTTTCTGCATGAAAGTGTCTTCTGTATGTTCATGTAATTTTGATTCACACTTTTATACATCCCTGTTATTTACTTTTAGCTTGTCTAAAAATAAAGACATTGTCATAGCCCTTGTTTCTTCAGCATTGGTGTTTGAGGAGTCATTCAAACTGTATCTTTGGGCATAACTTAATGATTTTTAAGATATTTTCAACTCACATGAAACTAAGTTCACATGTTGTCAGTAACTTTGGGCCTATGTGTAACAAGGCCCATCACTTTGACTGAAATAATATCAAAATTATGCCTCTTGTCTGACTGTGGGAAGAGTGCTGTTCTTGAATTATTCTGCCATTTGTATATCACCAAATGAATTATTTAGGCTAGAGTAAAAACTTATTTGAAGGTCAGTACTGTTCACTGAATGCGTATGTTATCATTCATAATTGTAATGTATGTGATGGATTTCAATGACAAATATTTAATTTCTTACTAAAATTCGTAGTAAAAAGGTACGGTGTTTGACATCATGTAATCAAAATTTGTATATTGGTCATGAGGTATGTCAAGGTGTTGCTAGTCGTTTGTTTTGTGGAGTTTTAGGGTTGCTTGAAATGATCATGTTTTGTCCCGGGTGTGTTGGTTGTTTCAATTGTGAATGGGTAGTTTTGACGAAATAAAACAGGCCAGCTATTGATTTGATTTTCGGAAAACTGATGATGATCTGATGAATGATTTTTAATCTATTTTAACTTATAAATTGAATAAAAAAAATATTAAAAAAATATGCTTTTCCAGACAAGCACTGACTTGTAGGTATAGACTGCACTAGTAGTGGGGACATATTTATATGAAATTAGTTATTCATCACTGGTCTTAATTATTCTACCAGTACTTTGTAAAATTTGCCTAATTTATGTCATTATGCACCAGTCAATTGTAACCACGCCCCCCCCCCCCCCAGGTCTGGGGAATAGCGGGGGCTTTGACTTTCGGTTTGACTTTCGGTCCAGCCAACCCCGACTAAAATCCCTGCCTTTCGGGGACGAACAGATGGTAAAATCCCCGCCAAATGCCCCCGCACCCCAGGGAGCCTAGGTAAGGCCCATTCCTCATTATATTTAAAGCGAAGACAAAACCACCGCATTCACCCAGCACTGCGGGGCCACCGGAAAGATAAAAACACAGCCCATTTCCCCAGCTATCACCGGTATACCCCCGGACCTCGGGGGGTCATGGTTACAATTGACTGGTGCATTAATTAAGAATATTTGAAATTGAATGTGCAATAGTTGCACTTGTCTGCACATCCAGAACAAATACTTTTTTTATTAATGAAACTTTGGTAATTGCTTTTACTGTACATAAGAAATAATAAGAAATTAGACAACACATGAATTGGATTATTAAAACATTAACTTTTTCAGAGTGGTATTATATGTGTTTGTTTAACAATCTGTCCATTCCTTAAATTTTATTATTGGTATGATTCTATGATTGATTATACTTCTTTTTTATATTTATATTGTTTAACAAAACCTTTTGCTTGTTTTCAGCTAAACAAACAACCTCCACCTCCACCACAAACAAACCACAGAAGAAACTTTAGCACTCAGGCCTACAAGGGCAGACCAAAATTTTCCATCTATAATGAAGAATCTTCATCTGAGGAGAGTTCTGAAAGTGAGAGTGATGTCACTTCCTCTGACTCATCAGAAGAGGATGGGAAAAGAAGAAGAGTATTCAAGGGAGGTCATCATGGGAGAAATATTCCACAGACTGTAAATAATAGAAGAAATGGTGCTATTTCTACAAACAATGGTGTTAGGAGTACTAGTGCAAAGGTGACTGAATCTGGTAGGAGAAATGTATATACACAGCGAACAGTTAAGCCAACGCAATCCCCTGTTGGAAATTTAAGTGGTAGGAGTGTTAAGTCTGAAAGTGCCATAAATTCAAACTTGACTAAAGTTAAGGTTGAAGTTAGAAGGCCTCCACTTCCTAAAGACATGAGATCAGTTATTAAGCCTGAAGCCAGGGAAGCTTTTGTTGAAGACAAAGCTCAAGTAAACAAATTTGGGAAAGAAACTAATGGGTCTAAGTCAGAAGTTGATAAAGACAAAAGTACTACAAAAACTGATGATTCAAAAGTTGAAACAGTGTTAGATAAAAACAGCAAAACTGATGGCAGTCATAAAACAGGCAACAGAGAAATTTATGTAGAAAAGGAGATTGCTGACAGTTTAGTTCAAGATATTACCAAAACCAAATATGATAAAGATGGTTCAAGGTCTAGTCTTGATATAGATATTACTGATAAAAAAATTGAAAAGGTTATTCCAAAACCTAGTTCAGATCACAGTGTTAGGACAAGATATGCAACAAGTAAGGTGTTAAGAGGTCGGCAAGCTTTGCAAGAGAAAACAAAACAAGAAAATCAAAGTATTGATGAAGTACAATCAAATGGTAACAAAGTTGATAGTCAGACTTCAGCATCAAGTGAAAGGAAACACTCAGAAAAGGAGGTTTCTGAAACTGAATCTGTCAACAGGCAAGATGATGTAATTTCACTGAAAAAGCAGGTTAGCTTTAAACAAGAAACTTTTGCTACTCCAAAAGAAGCATTTGAAGCGATTGTCAGTGAAATATCTGAAAGAACAAATATTGATGTAGGGGAAATAGCTGATTTGACTAAATCTGATAGAAAAAAAATATTAAAGAAATATGGCATAAAATCACTTCCTCCTCCACAAACTCCAAATAAGCCTCCGCTTGGTGTGCAAAGGAATAGACATGTAGATAGCCCCATGAAATTAATTAAGTTGGTTCAGAGTGAAAGTGCTGTAGCCAGTGGGTATTTTGTAGATGATAACAATATGTCAGGCATAGCTAAAACTAATCAAGCTGACATTCCTGCAGTCTCTAGGATTGAAAGAGAGAGGCCATTGTCAGTTACCGAGCCTAAACTGAACAGGGATAAAATGGATGAAAAAAGAACACAAATTAAACCTTGGCATGAGGGTACTGTGTCAACCAATCAAATGTCTCCAATTTTTAATGATGTTAAACCGATTCCGTCAAGCACAACTTTACCTAGTGGAGCATCTTCTATATGCAGTATGAACAGTAATGATACAGGGTCGAAAATTCTTTCAGAGAAAACTGCTAAATCTTTTGCTAAATATGCCAGCTTAACCTCTGGCCCATCTCACAAAAAGAAGAAAAGACATGGAAGCAAAAAACATCGAATAACTTTGAAGGATCGACCCTCTCCCGGGCATAAGCATACCAGCAAAAGATCAGAGCTTAAGACAGTAAATGCTGTTCCCTATGGTTACGCTCACAAAAAAAACAGTAAAGTAAAAGGTGTAGGACCATTTCATCGCACAAATGTACGCACGCTGAATAGAGATATTGACTATGCAGACATACAGTTCCGGTCTGTTTCCGCCGATATCCCCAAAATCAGTTATCAACACAGAATGAAGCAAAGTCCTTCCGGTAATGGTGTGGCGCCAGAGGATATGTCAGGATTTTCTACTCCAGTCAATGAAAACAGAGATGGGTCTTAATGAAAGATATTTATAGAGCTAGATATTTGTATTTTTGAAATTTGATTATGTTCGTCTCGTGTATATAGAAATAGATTTTTATATACAATTTTAAGCTTTAGAGTGATAGGCTACTACAATTTAACTCATTTGCATGAAAATGTTTGATAATATAAATATTCTTCTATATCAGTCATTCAGTCAACAGTTTTTAACTTACATGTAACTTAATGTTAAACTTATGATGTTCAGTTATGAGTTGTGGATATATATTGTCTTAGTTATATTAACCATCAATTTCTTTCCGACAAACCAAAATTTGAACTGCTAATTTTTAAACTTTGACCGCTGACTTGTGAAGCTACTGTCAGTTTTTTGTAAATATATATTATTTTAACTTAAATATTGATTAATGAATTGAATATAGGCAAGTTTGCATTATATTGTGGTCCATTTCTCACTGTGTGAGCTTTGTAAATAATTTTGTCTTTCGACCTGTCTTTCATCGCGCTGCTTGTGATTCTATTCTTTTTTTAGGCCTAAAATTTTGAAAAATACAACTCTGTAAATTATTGTTCAGGAGCCATATTCAAGATTCTACTCATACATGTATATTCTTTTTGAAATAAGTCAAATCTTTCAATAGCAAAACTTCCATATTATGATACAGTTAAATAAAGCAAATGTAACAATATGGTTTGGATGAGATTGGCTGCAAACGAAAACAAGTAATATCAACTGGATACACTGTTAATACGATAAATGAAGTGTTTCCGTATTTTTAAAATTAAGAGAACAGATAAAAAACAAACTATTTGGTCAACCCGTGAGATGTATTTTGAACATGGGCCCAGATTTCCCATTTTAAAGGCAGCCAAGATGCTTGTGTCACAGAAATGTATCAAGTATCACAAAAATATCAAATTTGAAATTGGCCAAACTCAAACACAACAACAAGTTAAGGGTTCCCAATTTCGGGCTTAGATCAAAATGATCTATTTTTAAATGTATTAGAACTAGTGCTTATTGTTTATGTAGTGTTTCCATTCTAAAAATAGAACTAGGCATTCTGAATGCAGATAAACTTTTAAAAAGTGTTTTATACTTGTTGCTTTATTTTGCAATTTTCTTTCAACTTTAGCTCTGATTATATGTCATCAAATGAACAGTACAAGAAGTGTTTTACTTATTTGTTATTAGGTTTATAGAAGCATTTGTGCTTGGCTGCCTTTAAATGAATCTTACATGATGTTTCATATTTCAATTGATTTGAAGTTCTTTCCCAAACTTTTCATGGAAACTTAACATACTTAAAACATGTGTGTGTTTATAAAATGAGTAACTGTGCATACTTTGAACTTCCATCTCAGTACTTTGCTTCAAGTATAAAATTGTATAATGCTATTCAACTAGTAACATATTTTTACCATGCATATTTTGTAAATGTGTGTACTGCTTTAAAATTGCCTTTGATGAAAAAATAACAGCAACAACAGAGCTATATATAATATTATGTGATGATAAATGTTATTGTTCTTACTTATTAATAATATTAAGCATTTTCTTCATTTTATTTTAGGTATGAAAAAAAAAAAATGATGCATAGAAATGTTACGTATGATGTACAGAATTTAAATATGGTAAGACAGGCTTCTAAAAAATAGATCCCAGTGGTTTGAAAAGGGGACATAGATTATCTAAATCATAATATTGTGTCTAGCTCATTGGTGTTTCACATTGTTTGGTTGAAGTTCCAGCACAAGTTTGATTTAGATTAGAAGAAAAACTTATTACCTCAGAAATTATTTTGCAATATCACTCCTGGCAGTTGTTTTTGACTATTTAGAACTTTAAAAGATTTGAAATTAAATATATTATTGTCAATCTTTGTTTGTTCAGGAAAAAAAATGATATTGAAAAAAATCCAAAAGGTTTCATGTTTATATAAGTTTTATCATATTGATGTCATTGATATACTTTAATATTTATCATCATGAAAAATGTCTTTGCTCCTAAAACTCTGTAAGATGTCATAATCACTTATGCATTATAAATCTTATTACAAATTAACTCCCATATTGGAACACTAACAAGTAGGTGGAGCTTAACTGTTCAGTAACTAGAATGCAGATAATTTACAACGGTTTATTACGCTTGTACCACATGCTAGTTATTGAACACTGTCCTTGACAACATGGTACAAAACAGTTGTCACCCACTAACTTCATCACTGAAATTATACACTTGAGCTGAAGCGCTTGTGTATAAGTTTAACTCAGGCTGTGGGTGCAGTAACTGTTGCAAGTGTTGTTTCATGAATCCAGATTGTTTTGTTGATTAAATGTTCTGTGCTGCGTATAAGCTGTTTTACAACATTATTTCTTAATGTATTTATTGGAATATACAGTATTCTATTAGAGTATATCTTATCTGTTATCATTCTATAATAAAGAAATATTTATTCTTGTAACTGGTGTTCTTTTTTATTGTGATATGCATCATAAGAAATATTGTTTATAAGTGGATCTTGTACCAAATTACACTAAGGCCTAGCATCCACTACTATAACAATACTTGTTTTAAATTGATGATTACCAGAGTTCTTCGCTGTTTTGAGTGCTTTGTAGTTTCAGTTGCAGGTACATTGATGATGTTGATAATTATGATATCCGGGCCATGAGGCACCCTTGTTAATGTTCAAATCGATGTTCCCATTTCACTTTGAACTTTAAAACAATTAATGTTTATTATATGCTCTCTGGTTGTTAAGAGAAATATATTGGCGTTAAATTATTGATATCACACAGTCTTAAAACATTTTGAAATCATTCACTGCTTTGAAATTTCGGCCTGTTTTGTTGTCCAAAACAAAAGTCAACATGCACACAGCTGGAAAAAGAATTTCTCATGTCTTTTTTTAAATGACTTGACGTTCAGGGTATATGAAGCATGCTTTTCTAATTAAGAGCAGTTGAATGTCTTTTTAAATGAGTTTGAATTTTTTAAGCATAAAATAAACAAGAACAGTTTATTTCCGTGAGTTATTGATTCGATGTTATCTTGTGAAAACTGAATGTTTACACATAGGGCATGAAATATGACTTTCAGGGCTCACTCGATGAAATAAAAATGATATATCACTGGAACAAATATTCTTTGTTTCATAAGATGATAATTATGATGATGCTGCTGTTGCTGATGCTGCTACTAATATATTTTGAAGATATTGGTAATATTGTTGGTATTGCCATTGCTGCAACGATACTGATGACTATTATAATGTACCTAATTAAGTGAATTGAACAATAATCAGCTTCTTTTTATTATAATGGTATACGGGATTGGAACATGCTTCCAAATATCATCAAAGACACAGAATCAAAGTATGTTTTTAAAAAATTAGTCAAAACTCACCTCTTAAAGGAGATGGAGAAGTTTGAAAAGTCTGTCTTATTGTATTAATAATTTTTTTGTATTAGATAAATATAAGTGCGCTTTCTAAGAATACGCACAATTTTTATATAGTTGCTTTGCTAATTTTTAAATATTCCTTAACTATTTGTATACTTGTGTTGTATATTATATAATTATGTGATACTGATAGTAGTTTATTTGTGATGAATGTCATATATTAATTTAATTCATCTGAGTATAGGATAAAATATTATATAATACTGTTCACTAAATCATTTAATGCCAACTTTAATACCTTTGACATGGACCCCGTTGGAAATAAGCTTTTGTACTTGTGCAAATCTTTACGGGTTATCCTGTGCAATGTCATTTATTATGTTAAACTTTATTGCCCACGGGCGAAGATAAAATGCCCGTATGGAACTCCTTTTTTATGGTCACCACAGTGTAATTACCCCCCCTTGTTGAAGACTGTCGTCTGTAGCATCATGCTAGTTAATTATTTCTCACTTCGGTCACCATGAAACAGTTTTCACGCACCATTCAAGAAATAATGCTTCACTCTCCTTAGGACTATTTAAAGACCGATTTGACTATTAATATACTCGGAATCACTGCGCGCATATCCATGACAACCACGAATTATCGCATATCTATACGCAATTATTTTCACTAAGCACAAAAGAGTTCCAGCAAAAACACATTTTTACTTAATCATTTTTAACTGAGGTGGGAGAAAAAGCATCTACCATAGCCGCTCGTGTAAGATAGGTTCATTCCGACCCTCGCGCAGGGAGTTTTGCGGAAACTCGGTTTGTCAGTGAAGTGAATTATTGTAAACAAAATTAAGATTCCCACGAGTAAAGTCATAAAGTTTAACTGCTTAATAAAATTACTACGCGATCTACTTGCAGCGGACTTAAACGTGCCACTTTTTGAGTATGTAAACCGTCCAAATACATCCGAGGTTGTTTTCGATAAAAATGGCCGAGGAGTTCCGAATGCCTATCTTACACTCTCGGCCATGGTAGATACATAAAATCATTAACACCAGAAGTTATACTTGTTTTAGTAGATCTAGTATTATGTATTTCATGTGAAACTTTCTGTGATATAACTTATTAGGACTCTAAATATCATGCAAATACAATATGTGATATATATTATAATGATGTAAAATGTACTATTATTGACATAATGCACGAATAAAACTACTACTACTATCATTCATAGTTTAGTTGGGCGTAACCTATTGTATACATTAGGGTGCAATATATTTGTTTCCTGTTTACATGACTTGAATACTCTTCTTTTGGAGGAATAGACGACGCCATTTTGATATTTTCAGTAAATACACGATTTTAACCGACTGTTGTTAGACATTCCAGCTCAATGTAACAATTTCTTCAAGCTGGACAGGCTACCAGAGTATCTTAGAGATACCATGGATTGGTTTATGGGGTTGGTAATTTTATTGTTCAGTGAAGACCTGTACATTCATCAAAATTCGTCTGCAAATGTTTACATATTGAGATTATGCATAATGAGATACTGATACTTATTTTCCATTTCTTTATTTATGCTAGCCTTTTGTATAGTCAATTTTGATAATATTGATGATAAATTGTTTTTATATTATTCGTTAAATTTCTGTCGGTTTGCTGTAGAATTTAAAATAAAAAAATAGTAGTGTGAGTCAGATTAGTTGGCAGGTGCTTCTAGTTCTTCAAGTTTAGAGTTCAATTCCTGGTTTGACAGCATAAAACTGTTTTAAGTTTACCTGTCAAGTCTCACACATTCATTGCGAGAGACTCTTCATCTCGGAGTCATGCTTCATCTGTTGCAATGAAATATCATCCATATTTCATCAGCAAACAATCAGACCGGAGTGAATTTCAATATTTTCATTGATAAACAAAATCAGATCGGAGTGGAGATTTGCATAGAAGTAATCTAAAGGGATCAACTAGCCTAAAGGGCTAAACATTTCCCTAGAAGACACAAGGTAGGTAGGTAGATATTTCATCCAGTTTTGTGTTTGTCTATGATTGTGCTTTAAGGTATTTTTTTTAGATGATTAAACTTTATGATATAGGTTAATGTATAAGTTTTCCCATTATTATTTTTATGCCCCCACAAAGTGGCGGCATATAGGGTTGCCCTTGTCCGTACGTACGTCTGTCTGTCTGTACGTACGTACGTCCCGAAGATTGTTTCCGATCTAATTCTTGAAAACTGTTTGTCCAATCCTCACCAAACTTTAAACACATGTTTGTGACCATAATATCTTGATCAAGTTCGATAGTCATGGAAATCGCTTTAGTCATTTAGGAGTTACGGCCCTTTTTTGCCAAAAATACTTCAAAAATATATGTTTCCAATCTAATTCTTGAAAACTGTTTGTCCAATCCTCACCAAACTTTATACACATGTTTGTGACCATAATATCTTGATCAAGTTCGATAGTCATGGAAATCGCTTTAGTCATTTAGGAGTTACGGCCCTTTTTTGCCAAAAATACTTCAAAAATATGTGTTTCCAATCTAATTCTTGAAAAGTATGTGTCCAATGTGGATCCAACAAGTTTTTTCCTGCCTGAATGGCGCCATATAACCTATACAGTCTTGCGATGCCGTAAAACCCAACTCAACTCAACTTATCCTATATGACAAAAAATCGAAGTGGGGGCATCCGTGTCCTATGGACACATTTCTAGTTTATTTTAATTTAAGAAATGAAATTATGTTTCCTTGCTCATCATATTGAAGCAATTTGGAGAGTTTTTTGTCCCATGTATCAAGTTTGCGCCTTGTTGGGCTGGAACCCATTGACAAATCAGGGTGGCTGGTTCCTGCTACCTGAGTTTCTTCTCCCGTCATTCCCATTTTCGGTCAATCTAGGCAAATTTGCTTAGTCCTGACACCATCAAAGTAAAGTTTGGAGCAAAAATACACCTTGTACAGGCTTCAAACCCATTCCCGCAAGTGAATCTTCGGATTGAGCAACTTACAATGCTACAGGCGCGTAGGAAGGGAATTGTCATTGGGGCCGCGGAAGGGGTGGTCTTGGGAGGGGACACCCCCTCCCGTCGAGATTTTTTTCAATTTTAAGCATTGAAAGACTCGATTTCCAGTGAGTTCAGGTTTTATTTTCATGTTTTTATCTAAACCTTTTTCGGTTAAAATAGTTGATATATATAAAACTATTATAGTTTAGTAACATTTATTCACTATTACATTTATTTCATAATTTCTATTTCTGTACCATATACAATTAAAAATTGTCACAGTAATTCAAACCCAATTAATACATTAATTTGCACACTTTGTTGAACAATCAAAGCAACATCATTCAGAACTTGCCGAGAACGTCCATTTTAAAGTCAAACTTAAATGTGACGAATATGAAATATTGCTGGCTATTTAATGACAATTCTATTTTAACGAGTAATTGCAATTATCACAATAAACTACAGTTTTTGAAACATCAAAAACGATACAAATAATTATTTTCTTATCGCCTCTTCTTCCACTAACCTTAATAATCTTTAATAATCCGCCGACAGTTTTCACGCCAATTAGCTAGATGGTGTAATTATGACCTGTTTATTCAATATCGTGTCAGGCTGGTATTGATCTATATGCGCGTAGCTTTATTTAAAATACGATTATTAAGAAAATCGGTATCAAATATTTGCCTGCGGCCCCAGCTTTTTCACAACATGAAAGTAAATTTTGGAGGAGAAGTTGCGCTGTGGGGCTCAAACCCATTATCACCAAAACACCAGCATTGAGCTCTTATATACTCATGAGCTTACCACTAAGGTTGTTCTTACTGTACCAATACAAACTCCTCTACTCATTAACCTTTTGAATCAACGATCTAAGTGCAGCTGCCATTTAGTCATGACACTAAAAAGTATATTGTGAAGGAAAAATGTTCTGGTTTCTTCCTTCCCACAATGACCCTTTAACTGACATGATATTAACATATCTGAAAAATGAGTCTGGTGTCGCAGCCAGTCTTCCTTTTATCTCATTTAGTGAGTCTGTCTCATCTGTTCAGCTATATTTTCAGCAAAAAGTAGCAACAATTAGTCAGGTTTTTTGTTTGATAATATTTGAGTGGGGTTTGGGTGTCAATATGTGTATTTATGAAAATACATACAACTTTATTTGTTTGAAAGGCTGGCCTAGGACTTGTTATTCTCAGGTTTTGTAACTGTTCATTTGGCTGAAGTGTTAGTGATTAAAGTATTCTATTACAAAGTTACTTAATAAAAGTGCTTTAATTTTGATTGCCAATTTGTAGATTAGTTTTGTTCATAATGTATTCAATTATTATTATCCCCCGCCTATGAAATAGAGAGGGGGATATTGAAATGGCGTTGTCCGTCCTTCCGTCCGTCTTTCCGTCCGTCCTTCCTTCCGTCCGTCCGTCACCTGCGTTTTCTCAGTAACTAGCCGGTATAATTTCATGAAACTTAAAATAAATATGAACCACTATACTGGAATGATGCCCTTCCAAAAAAAAATTGATTGGTCAATTGTCCTTGGAGTTATTGCCCTTGATTTTTTGAAAAATGCACATTAACAGCCATTTCTCAGTCACTAGCTGGCAGAATTTCATGAAACTTTAATTAAATATGAATTACTATACTGGGATGATGCCTGTTCATTTTTTTTTTGGATTGGTCAATTGTACTTATTGCCCTTGATTTTTTGAAAAACTCATTTACAGCCATTTCTCAGTAACTAGTTGGTAGAAATTCTTGAAACTTGAAATAAATATGAACCAACATACTGCGATGATGCCTGTTTATTTACATTTTGGATTGTGTAATTTCTATATGAGTTATTTGCCCTTGATTTATTAAAAGATCCATGTTTGCAGCCTTTTCTATGCAACTAGCTGGTAGAATTTCATGACACTTGGAATAAATAACAACAAACATACTGTGATGATGCCTGTCTATTTTTCTTTTGGATTGGTCAATTTTCCTTAGAGTTATTGCCCTTGATTTATTAAAAAATCATTGTTTGCAGCCGTTTCTCAGTAAAACCAATGTGCTTATCTTATTCTTTCTGAGATTTTTTTTAACCTTCAAGCACAAACAAGCCATCAAGCACAAACAAGCCATCGTTGGCGGGGGATATCTTTTCACTGAAAATGCTTGTTTTGTTTAAAATCCTGTTTTGCAGACAAAAAGATTGATCTGTTATCAAACAGTGTAAGAATTGGCTTTAGATTGTTCTCTGTTTTCTTAATGCAGTGTTTGCGGATTGATTGTTGGGTGCCAATTTCTGATATGGATTTTCCCATAATAGCAGTAAAATCAATATGACAACTGCACGGAAGGAATGTTTCTCCCATGTTTATCTATTATTTTCTTCTTTCTCCTTTTTTAGTTGCCAAAAATGAAATTTGTTTTCTCACAGGTCTTTTTCAAAATGGCTCATGGTTTTACAGTGCTCCAGCTAGGCCAAAATAGCAAGCAGAGCACCCTGGTGCCCTTTTCATGCACTCTGCTGTCTTTTTACTATGCCCTGCTGTGCCCTTTTGTTTGTCAGAGCCCTTTTGATTATAATGAACTATATTTCATAATTCATTGGACAAATTGTTAAATTAAGTTTTAGAAATAGGTATAAAAATAACAAATATACATAATTTTGACACATAAGTTAAGATAACAGCTATGCTATTCATAACAAACTATTAGTATTGAAAGGAGTTACAACACATACACACAATGAATTGACCCTTGCAAGTGCCCCATCAATGCGCATCAAAATCAAAAGGGCCCTTTCTGACCTTGCACCCTGCCCATTTCAAACCCTGGCGGGAACAATTAGTTATATAACTTCTGTTGAAATTTAACTTGATTTCTTTTTGGTTATATGAACTATCTATCTAATTTGAACTTTACTAATTTCCATGCTTTGGAATTTTAATGGTCAGTCTGTATCATGATTTTTAGCTCGACTATTCGAAGAATAAGGAGAGCTATACTACTCACCCAAGAGTGGGCGTCGGCGTCACCCCTTGGTTAAGGTTTTGCATGCAAGCACACATAGGTTAATATCTCAGCAACTACTTGAGGTATTGCATTGAGACTATATACAATGGTACTCAACCATCCAACCTACGTAATTAACCAAGTTAGATAACTCTAGTTTGCATTTAATGCAAAAAATAGGCCTTTATTATTTGACTAAGAAATTCTGGTTAAGGTTTTGCATGCAAGCACACATAGGTTAATATCTCAGCAACTGCTTGAGGTATTGCATTGAGACTTGATACAATGGTACTCAACCATCCAACCTACTTTATTAACGAAGTTAGATAAATCTAGTTTGCATTTATTGCAAATAATTGCCCTTTATTATTTGACTTAGAAATTCTGGTTAAGGTTTTGCGTGCAAGCACACATTGGTTAATATCTCAGCAACTACTGGAGATATTGCATTGAGACTCGATACAATGGTACTCAACTGTCCAACCTACTTAATTAACCAAGTAAGATAACTCTAATTTGCATTTTATGCAAATAATTGCCCTTTATTATTCGACTTAGAAATTCTGGTTAAGGTGCATGTAAGCACACATAGGTTAATATCTCAGCAACTGCTTGAGGTATTGCATTGAGACCTGATACAATGGTACTCAACCATCCAACCTACTAAAATAATCAAGTTAGATAACTCTAGTTTGCATTTAATGCAAAATAATTGCCCTTTATTATTCGACTTAGAAATTCTGGCTAAGGTTTTGCATGTTGTTTAATTTAATATCTCAGCAACTACTGGATGTATTGCATTGAGACTTTATAAAATGGTACTCAACCATCCAATCTACTTAAATAACAAAGTAAGATAAGTATAGTTTGCATTAACTAATAATGGCCCCTTTTTTATTTGACATAGAAATTCTTGTTAGGGTTTTGCATGTAACCACTTTTAAGTCAATACCTCAGCGAATACATCATGTATTGCATTGAAACTTTACACACAGGCTCCCAACCATTTAAACTTCTTATTTAATCAAGTTAGATAACTCTATTTTTCATATTATATAATTTTTGCCCCTTTATTGCAACTTAGAAATTCTGGTTAAGGTCTTGCATGTTACCACACATAGGATATTATCTCAGCAATTACTTGATGTATTGCATTGAGACTTTATACAATGGTATTCAACCACCCAACCTAATTGAATATCCAAGTTAGATAACTGTATTTTGCAAGTAATGGGCCTTTATTATTACACTTAAAAATTCTGGTTAAAATTTTGCATGTAACCTAATTTATGTTAATACCTCGGCACATCATGTATTGCATTGGAATGTAATCCAACAGTGATCCATTCATGTTTCGCCAAAACTTTTCAATCCTTACACTGAAAAGCGGCGGAATAGTCAAGCGCGCTGTCTCTGTGACAGCTCTTGTTTTAAATTAAATCTAATTTCTAAGTATCATTAATTTTGATGGAATACTACATATGTACTTGCACTTGTCGTAGAAGTATTGAGTTACTTACCCTTGTTAACTAGTACTTGTCTGAGGTCTTGTTTTTCTTGGACCGCTATTGAACATAGCCATCATCATCATGTCAAATATGATTAGCATCCATATAAATAAACATATTGTTATTAATTCTGAATGTTTGATAATGTATGAAGTTTAAGTATTCAGTATTTCTTTTACATTTTTATCTTTGACAGATATATATAATATATATTATTATGCATTTGATTGTATATATTTATACATGTAGAAACCACATAAAATTGTATGGCTTTAAGCAATAGATGGTTCAAGTCAAATAGCCTGTGTTTGAATTATTAATCAAATGAAATAGAGCCCTCTCAGCTGTTGCAAAATTGGGTATAAGTATAGTTGTTACCTTGGGGTTTACAGGGTGAAAGCCATTAATTATTTACGATGATAACCTATCTTACCATCTCTTACATTCAATAAATGTGCACCCTTGTTGTAACATACACGCTTGTTGTAACATACACCCTTGTTGTAACATACACGCTTGTTGTAACATACACCCTTGTTATAACATAAATGGATATCTTTGGCAAGAAGATAGAGGTCTATGATTAACATCAGTATCATGCTAGGTTTTGAAATTTTGCAAAAAAACATCTTCAACAATGTGGAAAGAGATGAAACTGGAACTCTTTTTTTAAAGCATAAAAACACTGCTCAATCATCTTAATGATGCAAGTCAGTTTTGTTAAACCAAAAAGATTGAGAGAATAAGGGTCATGCTCATATAAATATTCCATGTTTTATTGTTTTACATTTGAATGTTCAAGCTGGGACCAATAATCTTACTCCCAGGTTCAAGTTAATAATTTTGTTGTAAGACTGGTAAAACGCATGAAAAAGTATTCTGAAGGTAATATATGTCGCATTATGTCATTGAAATTATTATTATGTTAGTTATTTATTGATTTTGTATTAATTGCATCCAGGAAACTTAAACTAAACTGGTCATGTTTAGTTTGATTTATTATTAAATTTAAATTATAAAAGTCTGTAAATTTATAAAACTTTTAAAGTTCATTTACTTAAAAGTGCATTTGTACACCAGATATAAATGATGACAGATGTCAGATGTCAAGTGTCTTAAAATTACCTATGCACACTATGCACATGAACTTGAGTGAATTTATTGTAGCATTTTAACAAAACTTGGCCAAGTTTGAAGCCACTTTCCAAAACTCATAAAACAATATTTTATTATTAGGGCCAGATAAGATCACTGCAGTGTTCAACCTTTTAGCCTCCATTTATAGTTTGCTTAAATTTATTAAAACTTATAGTGGGAGTAAAAGGAGAAATGCATCTTTTCATCTTTGATTCAACGTCAGTGTTATTAAACTTGGTATATATTATGTTTTTGATATAAGCAGATGTCGTACGTATGAGTTCTATTGAATATTGGAATATATGGACACAGCTTGATATATACATGTTCGCATGTAAATCAGATTGAAAATTGTCACAGATAACTGTTGCTTCATAAACTGTCATAACGTATGTACCTGAAGAATATGTACACTTGGACTTTTGGATTCTCTGAGAGTTAACAGGAACAATTGTCACTGGTCAATGCATGTATTGGCTAAGATTGCTACACTTAAAATAATTATTTTCTGTCAGTGCTCACATTTTTTTATGACCGTCACACTGAAGCAGGGAATTTACAGAACCAAGAAACTTAACAAGAAATCCACATTAAAACCACGAGGATCATATTGATAGATATTTGGATTCAAGGGAGGTAATTTCAACCATGATAGCCAAGGGAGAGCAGCAATGATGAAGACCCCTATGGATGCGCAATGTGGGATGTTTATGATTGGCATAAGGAGACTGCTGTAAGTTTATTTAGGTATTAATTGTTTCTGTGTTTCTGTATTACAGTACTGAGTCTGATGTATGAAAACATTTGGTCAGTGCATGGTAAATGATGTCTGCACTTCATGATTATCCATGCCCTGACGAAATGTTTTCATACACAATATGAACTGTAATTAAAAAAAAAAAAATGTTATATTTACATTTTTTTAGCAAACTTGATTTGGGATGATTTAACTACTTTGCTAAAAATAACGATTTTAAGTCTGTAAAATTTAGAATAAAATCGGCTGTTTGAACCATGGCACTGTGTCATTGACATCACTTGTTTCTTCTACATTATACATTTTACCATACATGTATTATTAGTACTATGTGTATTCACTTCATCTGACTAGCGAAAAATGAGAATTTTTCAGATATAACCACACTGGTTTATTCTTGTAGTACAATACACTGTATGAGCCCCGAATAGGTGGATGTTGGTGGAATCAATCGCACGGGCATAGTACAGATACAAGACTGAGGCATTATATAGAGTTCAGAATAGTTATGTCTCCCCCTCTCTGGGGGAGACATATTGTTTTTGCCCTGTCCGTCAGTCCGGTAGTCCGTCAGTCCGTCCGTCCGTCCGTACGTCACACTTCGTTTCCGATCGATAACTGGAAAACCGCATGACCTAGGATCACCAAACTTGGTAGGGAGGTTGGTCATGAGGTGTAGAAGATCCCTATTGTTTTTGGGGTCACTAGGTCAAAGGTCAAGGTCGCGGCGACCCCCAATGTAAAAAACATTTCCGCTCAATATCTTGACAATGGTTTGACCTAGGTTCACCAAACTTGGTAGGGAGGTTGGTCATGAGGTGTAGAAGATCCGTACTGTTTTTGGGGTCACTAGGTCAAAGGTCAAGGTCGCGGCGACCCCCAATGTAAAAAACATTTCCGCTCAATATCTTGAGAATGGTTTGACCTAGGTTCACCAAACTTGGTAGGGAGGTTGGTCGTGAGGTGTAGAGGATCCCTATTGTTTTTGGGGTCACTAGGTCAAAGGTCAAGGTCGCGGCGACCCCCAATGTAAAAAACATTTCCGCTCAATATCTTGAGAATGGTTTGACCAAGGTTCACCAAACTTGGTAGGGAGGTTGGTCGTGAGGTGTAGAGGATCCCTATTGTTTTTGGGGTCACTAGGTCAAAGGTCAAGGTCGCGGCGACCCCCAATGTAAAAAACATTTCCGCTCAATATCTTGAGAATGGTTTGACCTAGGTTCACCAAACTTGGTAGGGAGGTTGGTCGTGAGGTGTAGAGGATCCCTATTGTTTTTGGGGTCACTAGGTCAAAGGTCAAGGTCGCGGCGACCCCCAATATAAAAAACATTTCTGCTCAAAATCTTGAGAACGGTTTGACCTAGGTTCACCAAACTTGGTAGGGAGGTTGGTCATGAGGTGTAGAAGATCCCTATTGTTTTTGGGGTCACTAGGTCAAAGGTCAAGGTCGCGGCGACCCCCAATGTAAAAAACATTTCCGCTCAATATCTTGAGAATGGTTTGACCTAGGTTCACCAAACTTGGTAGGGAGGTTGATCATGAGGTTTAGAAAACTCCTATATTTTGGGGGGTCACAAGGTCAAAGGTCAACGTCGCTGTGACCTCTAATGTAAAAAAATATTTCCGTGCAATATCAGGAGAATGCTTTGATCTAGGTTCACCAAACTTTGAAGTGAGGTTGGTCATGATGTCTAGTTGATTTTGCAATCAGTTGGTCAAAGGTCAAGGTCACTGACCTTGAGGTGAAGAACCGGTTTCTGCTCAATAACTCAAGAACGTTTACACCCAGGAACTTCATACTTGGTATGCCAGTTAGTCATGACTAGTTGATGGCCCCTATTGATTTTGGGATCCATCATTGATTATTTCTCACCTACGACCACACAATGGGGGAGACATGCGCTTTTTCAAAAAAGCAATCTCTAGTTCATTAGATCATTAGTTTGACTTACTTATAGATCAATGCTACTGTAATCATGCCCCCCTTCGAAGAAGAGGGGTATATTGCTTTGCACAGGCATGTCGGTATGTCGGTCGGTCCGTCGGTAGACCAAAGCTTGTCCGAGTGATAACTCAACAATTCCTGGACGTATGGTCATCAAACTTGACATGAAGGTTGGGCCTGACCAGTAGATGACCCCTATTGATTTTAGGGCTCATCGGGTCAAAGGTCAAGGTCACAGTGACCTTTAATGGTAAAATAATTTTAAAGCTTGTCCGAGTGATAACTCAACAATGCCTAGACCTATGGTCATCAAACTTGATATGGAAGTTGGGCCTGACCATTAGATGACCCCTATTGTTTTTGGGGGTCATCGGGCCAAAGGTCAAGGTCACAGTGACCTTGAATGGTAAAAGGATGTCCGAGTGATAACTCGACAATGCCTGCACCCTTGGCCCTCATTCATGACTTGGAGGTTGGGCCTGACCAGTAGCTGACCCCTATTGTTTTTTGGGCTCATCGGGTCAAAGATCAAGGTCATAGTGACATTGAATGGTAAAAGGTTGTCCGAGTGATAACTCAACAATGCCTGCACCCATGGCCCTCATAATTGACTTGGGGGTTGGGTCTGACCAGTAGATGACCCGTATTGTTTTTGGGGGTCATCCGGCCAAAGGTCAAGGTCAGGGTTCCCGCTGGCGATCGCCACTGTCGCCATTTGCGACAAAATCGCAAAAGTGGCGACAACTTTTCAAATTTGGCGAATTTATGGCGACAACGATATTTTTCCAAATATTTTCTGAAAATGACGTAAGCGGTGCCCATGCGGTCTGAATAATAATCGATTCAGTCACTGCAATAAATCAAGCACATCTGCTGTTGCGAAAACAAATCCGATAATTGGGGCATGCAGTCACGGTCGAGTTAATTACTAAGGATATTTATGGCTTTGACGGATTAACAATGACATCCTTTAATAATTATGGCTATTAGTAGCAAAAGTGTGACAATTGTCGCCATCTATTAGCTAGATCAAATGCTTCTGATCCGCGATAATGACTATCTACAAGGTAGTTTTTACGGTTATGTTGCAAAGTGAAGAAATTAATCTCCAATTATTATCAGTTTGTTATGTAGGTATGTAGGTATGCAGCAAAGATGGTATATATTCCGCGTTTCCAGAATCATGCATTACTGGTCAAAATGGCTTGTTCAGAAGGCAGTACGCCCAGTAAAACAAAGAAACGTTTGTTAGAGCCCGATGTTGTCCAATCGTCGGCAAAAATCCAAAACTCTAAAAACAGAAATTTCAAAGACTCTTGGACATCAGAATTCCATTTCATAAAATATGATTCAAAAACAAAATCCATGTACTGTGATCTCTGTATGGCGTCTAAAATGAACAATACATTTACGACTGGTTGTGCAATTCTTAAGAAGGAAAACATAACAAAGCATATCAAGACCAAAGGTATGTTGTATGAAAATGTTTTTACTGCTGTCTGATTGAAATTTCTTTATCACAAATGCTACATGGGGGAGTGGATTTAGTAAAAAAACACACAATATTATGATAAAATGAAGTTATTTATATTTTTATTAAAATTCAGATCATCAGAAAGCTGCAGAGGCTGTGGAGCTTCGACAACAGATGACCACAGCCAAGGAGACGTCCTTCAGCAAGAGTGAAGGCGCAATACGTTGTGCCATGGCCAACGTATTGTTCCTAGCCAAAGAAGATCTGCCAAGCAGCATGGTCCCGGCCTTCAACAACTTCTTGATGTATCAGGTAAAACAAAGAAAGACAAAACATTAATAAATTTAAAACACATTGCTTTCCATAAATAATAAATATTTATAGATTCAAAAAGTAACACTACAAACATTTAATTTCATTTTAATATTCATATGTTTTTTTGTCCAAGGGTGTGTCTAAGCTAGCCAGCCTCCGTGTAGACAGCCACACGACGTATGAGCATTCATCATCCATAGATGCGTTCCAGGATGCCCTATCCAGCGTCATCGAGGAAGAACTACTCTGCAAGATTCGCGACAGTGTTAAGTTTAGTTTAATGTTAGATGAAAGCACAGACATATCCATCCACCAGAACTTGATAGTGTATATTAGGGTGTTAGAGTGTAATCATGTAGATATTGTAGAGCCACAGACTTACTTTCTAGGGATAGATTCATTGTATAGGGCTAATGCAGAGTCGATTTTCATTAAGTTGACGTGCATGCTTGAGCAAAAAGGCATTGATATTGTTAAGCTTTGTGGGGTTAGTACAGATGGGGCTTCTGTGATGGTAGGTAGCAAGTCAGGTGTAGTTACCAGAATAAAGAAAGAGGTTCCAGGTGTGTTGGCAACACATTGTATAGCACATAGGTTAGCTCTTAGCTGTTGTTCGGGTGCAGATTGCATCCCATACTTAGTTAAGGTCCAGGAAATACTCAACAGCATCTACAAGTACTTCCATAACTCACCAAAGAACACTGCCATGCTGGAAGCTATCCAGACTATAACCCCAGGGCAGTCAGGGAAGTTTAAGGAGGTGTTCCACACTAGGTGGCTTAGTTTTCATGGTTCTGTGGAGGCCTGTATCATGAACTTCAGTAGTGTAGTGGCTGTGTTTCTTGAAGAGAAGTCAGGTAAGTCCCTTAGTCTTTATAAACCAATTACTACCTACAAGTTCCTGTACGTGCTCCACTTCATGGCGGATGTTCTTCAGCCATTGGCTATCTTGTCCAAGTCTTTCCAGACAAAGGACATAGATTTTGCAGAGGTTAATCCCCTGCTGGCCACTGCTGTACAGACAATTGAGAAAGTGTCTGAAGGTAAGTGCGGTCCACGTTTAGTGCAATTTCTTAAGCAGGTCCCAGAAGAGCCCAAGACTGGTGATGATGGCCTTGAAACTTTTGAGTTTCATGGTCACACCATCAGAGATGCCAACAAGCAACGTCGAGAAGCGGTAAGTATTTGTGAGTCCTTTTCTGCAGGTGTAGTTAGAAGTATGCATGACCGGTTTGCCGACAACGACGATGCTGCAATTCTCACAGCGATGAGCAACATCTTCAACCCTGTTGTACAAAAGACAGACAAGGCAAGTGATGTAGTTGTAGCTTCTGAGTATCTTTGCAGTCTAGGTTATGAGAATTGTAGGGAGGATCTGGAATTGTTCCTGAGCTTCATGCATTCTCTTGTAGATAGTGGTAGTAAAGTTGTAAAGCACACTAAAGATGTAGCAAATCTGGCCATGAAGAAGAAGGACCTGTATCCAGCAGCAGCAGAGGCAGCAGAGCGGATGTTAGTTGCTCCAGTTAGCACTGTAGATTGTGAGAGGGGTTTCAGTAAACAGAATCTAGTTAAGACTTGTTTGAGGAATAAGTTGTCCGTTGGTAGGTTAGATAAGTTGATGAGGATTTCACTAGACACTAGAAGGGTAGCTGACTTCCCATTTGATAAGGCTTTCAAGAAGTGGGCAGGAGTAAAGAGTAGACGGATTTTGGATTAGGATAGTAGTTTGATAGTAGCCTAGGTTTGACCATGTATGTTTGTTTGAGCTCCCATTCTTTTTTTAGTCTCAGGTATTAGACAGAATTCAACATATTGACATGTGTGTCTATTTTTGGCAATATTTTGATTATTTTATTTGTATTTATTTACCTTATCATATTTTGTCAATAAAAAATGTTGTTATTGAATGACAATGTGCTAAAATACATGTGCTTCTTATACCATAAATGTATGTTATTGCATGACAATGTGCTAAATAATTGTGCTTATTAAATGTGTTATCATATGTAATAAAATGTAAGAGATACTCTTCTTGTCTGTCTTTTATCAACATGTACAGGTATGTTTAAAAGCAATCTAAGGCTCTTAAAATGCTTAAAACCCAGGAGCTTCAAAGGGGGCTTCGCCCCCTCTGAACCCCCACAAGGGCTCTGCCCTTGACCCGTATGGGGGCCTAACGCGGCCCCCTTAACCCCCGGCGGAAAAGTGGCGACAACTTTTGAGAACCCAGGGGGAACCCTGAAGGTCACAGTGACCTTGAATGGTAAAAGGTTGTCCGTGTCATTACTCGACAATGCCTGCACCTATGGCCCTCAAACTTGACTTGGAGGTTGGGCCTGACCAGTAGATGACCCCTATTGTTTTTGGGGGTCATCAGGCCAAAGGTCAAGGTCACAGTGACCTTGAATGGTAAAAGGTTGTCTGAGTGATAACTCGACAATGCCTGCACCCACGGCCATCAAACTTTAATTGGAGGTTGGGCCTGACCAGTAGATGGCCCCTATTGATTTTAGGGGTCATTGGGCCAAAGGTCAAGGTAACAGTGACTTTGAACAATAAAAGGTTGCCCGAGTGATAACTCAACAATGCCTGCACCCATGGCCCTCAAACTTGACTTGGAGGTTGGGCCTGACCAGTAGATGACCCCTATTGATTTAAGGGGTCAGAGGTCAAGGTCACAGTGACCTTGAAAGCAAACTCGACAATTCCTGGACCTATGGTCATCGAACTTGACATGAAGGTTGGGCCTGACCAGTAGATGACCCCTCTTGACTTTGGGGGTCATCAGGCCAAGGTCAAGGTCACAGTAACATTTAACGCAAAAAAGTTAACAAATCTTCTCCCAGTGATATCTCAACAATGCCTGAATCTATGATCATCAAACTTGACATGTAAGTTGGGCTTGACCAGGAGATGACCCTTATTGATTTTAGGAGTCATTGGGTCAAAGGTCAGGTTCACAGTGACTTTGAATGCGAAGATGTTTCAAGTGATAATTGGACAATGCCTGCACCCATGGCCCTCAAACTTGACTTGGAGTTGTGTCTGACCTGTAGATGACCCCTTATGATTTAAGGGGTCATTGGATCAAAGGTCAAGATTACAGTGACCTTGAACGAAAAATGCTTGTCTGTGTGATAACTTGTCAATGCCTGCACCCATGGCCCTCAAACTTAACATTTAGATTTTTGGTGACCAGCTGATGACTACTCTGGATTTTGAGGTCATAGAGTCAAAGGTCATGGTCATAACACACTCTATCCTCAAACTTTGAATGGTCATAATCTTAAAACTGCCTCAACGTCATACAATGTTAGCGACAAATCAGCTGTCATTTCGGTCCATGCATATTTCATTTAATTGTCCATATAATCCTGACAACATGGCGCTCAGGGGGGGGGGGGGCATAATGTTTGACAAACATCTCTTTTTTAATAATTAGGACTGTATGAATCAGATTAAAATTAAATATGGGTCTGGTAAATAAAATATGGCTGTGTTAAAATAAACTTGAACTGTTGTCTGAGTCTCACATATTTATTTCATGTATGTATATATATTTCTGTTGTCATAACAAATATTGATAAGAATTGGCTCTACATATTGCAGTAAAGTTGGTAGCATAAAAAAAGCCCATCATTCATTTTATTTTAACTTAAATTGCGGGCTTGTATATTCTTTTTAATCCAACATAGTTAACAGATCTTTTTTGCAATATTTTAAGACATGAAACACATCCTGTTTGCTCAACTCTAGAATGCCAGTTATCTTTGGGAGTTTGTTTGACAATCAAAAGTTTTGGTCATGTTTGTCATTACTTGAAAGACATGATCTTTTAGGAAGCTACGGCAACGGAAAAGTACTTCATAGAAGGAAATCAATGTTTGCTTTTAAGCAAGTGTCAGTCTTTAATCAATTAAAAGACAAACACAGGACCAAAATAGCAAATGCCTGAAGACATTACCGAAATTTCAATGTTATTGCTGTTATAAATCTTCAAAGGTAATAAAAAAAGTTTCGCAATATGTTGTTATATTGTAAGACTGAAGCAAAATATGCTTTCAAGAGAGACAACTCTTGGGAGCTCCATAGAATCTTGTTACTTAGGAGTTAACCACTCAGGTATTCCCATTGCTTATACCACATTATTATTCAATAATCAGGCGTTTGAACATGTGGCATAGGGCATTACTATATAACAGTTGAAATATTACTATATAACAGTTGAAATAAACTGAAACCAACTTTTGTTTACTTGTCAATTCAAATACAGCCTTGGAGTACATAGTAAATATAGCAGCCAATGGAAATTAAACATAAAACCTGCCCACTGCCTTGAACCAATCAGAGTGACGTTTTCCAGGTGTGTTGACTTGTTGCGGTTTATTTACAAACTGTGGCCACTATTGGGACCATGTGAGAATAATGGGTTGAGAATTAGATCACTGGTGGTGTGGTGTGTTATGGCTTAAAATAAAAGTTGACTAAGATTTAAGATTATTTCAATGAGATTGCATATTGATGTGATATTGTCATGTGAAAGTTCTACTGTGATTTGTGATATAAAATAATTTGTTTTTACATGTATAAGTTTATTTTATGAACATTAAATGATACTTGAAGACAGTCAAGATTATGTTCGGACTTCTAACAGTATTTAAATGGTAACATTTGCTTTTGGTTGTTTGTTATATTTTCTGACTTAAATTAAATCGTTAAATTCTACTTTTGTTGCCATGTAAGATCTATTTATTATCAAGGTGCCTTTGTTGACAAGTGTCAATTCAAACTGTGTCATCAGATGAGAAGATGTATATACTAGTTGGTTTTATTGTGAAGTTTATTGCTTTTATGTACTAACAATTTAAGTATCATTGCTCTTTCGAGAAGCAATCACATAGATTAACTTTTGGTGGTCCATGCTATCAATGATTGCTGCAATTTTTATGGCAATGTCTGCAGGCAAGGTAACAATTATGACAATTGGATGCTCCTTCCTGGGTAATGATAGGGTGTAGGAGAATGTTGATGGTCTGTTATTAATGTAGATCACAGTTACAGCATCCATGTTACCCCCCATTGCTGTCATAATTCGTAATAAATTGTTGGTCAGTATTCATGATTTATTTTATCTAGTGGCTTAATGCCTCACATATTGGCTGCCCTGCATTTATTTTGTCAAACGATAGGACAGCTGTGCAGATGTTAGAGTATGCCCTGAAGTCATGTCCATGGGCCCTCATTATGATGCCTAAAGTCATGTCCTTGGCTCTTTGGTATGTTTTATACTCCAGGACAGGTGACTTCAAGGGTGAACTTTCAACCATATTTTCATCAATATTAATTTTATGACGGCAGACATGACAAAGAAACAAAGAAAAACATTACTGTCATCGTTTTTCTTGTACCTGCAGTGTGTTTCCTGTTACATTTGTCAGCTTCCTTGTAAATAGGTTGTACTGTCGGATGTGATATGACAAGATATAAATTTAGCAAGATTAACATCCTAATATCAAGTGTTTTGTTCAGTGTTGTAATGACTAGGAGGCTATTTCGATAAAATGACATATTGAAAAATGAATGATGGACTCACACTTTTTCTTAAAGTTGCCATTTGGATGACTCACACTTTTCAGATTCCCCCTGCTTTGACTGTACCTTTTAAGACACTCACTCTTGTCATTTTTTTCATTACTGGCAGGGTTGGAGGGAGGGGTCTTTGATTTGGGGAATGTAAGACATTTGTATTCTGGGAATGATTCTTCACATTTGGTTTACTACTTTTCATTAATGAGAAACACATGTTTATATCATTTCACTGGTGTTCTGTTGTCTTTCTGCATAGCCTGTTTATAAACTTGCATAAAGATGGCTGCTGCTAATTAAGGTATAAAACATTAGAAAAGGAACTCATTATTAAATATTCTGTTTCAATGTTAGAAGGTCAATGTTTCAACTGAAATGCATTATGTTCATTAAACTTAGAACTATGGCACTTTACAATACCAACAAAATTATTCCAATAACTTCAAAAAAGTATTTTTAATATTCTACAATTGTTGTTTTTGCCCCGACTTTTAATATTTACAATCTTTGCTTTTAGTTTGTCTCTTCAGTGGATTGTTATTATCTTTATTATTTTTTGTATATCTTGCAAAGTTACATTTCCTATTTTTAAGTTACTCAGTTTAATGTTGCTTTCGTATAGTGATAATTTATGTCAAATTCAACCTCAAAACGTGTGCTAGTTTTACATTATATACTGTTTACATTATACATTTGTAATTAGTCCATTGTTACCACATTATGAATGACTGTCATTATGCACAGTGTATTATAGGTAGTTTACTTGTAACTAACGCTGAGGTATAAACATAACATACGTAATGTCTAATGTCAACCTTAATGATCATGCCTGTCTGAAACTAATTATTCTTAATAACTCTTTAAATCAATCTCTTTCACAACAGGTGGACTCTTTCCTTGTTAAACTTAATGGTAATACAGATGTGTGTTTTTGTCTGGCCGTATTTCTTGTGTGTTGTGTGAACAGCTAGGTTTATTAAATATTATAAAAATTATATTATTATATATTAAATTAAAGTTCTGTATGAATTTTGTTGAATATATATATTCATTTTGAAATTCATTCTGAAACCTATTTTTTATATATGATATATTTTTAATACACCTAATATGCAGTGAAACTCTATTTACTGAAAGTCTAACTTGCTTTATATTCTCACAAACTAGACCAATATTGATATCACAATGTAACAACATAATCATATGTTTTTAATTATTAGTGATTAAAGGTAAAAATGTTGGTTGGGATAATTACCTAGTTTTGCCTATGTCTTATAACCTCATGGACCCTAGCGCAAGCTCCCAGGGGTCAGAAAAGTTATCATTGTTATCTGGGTGACAAAGTGATTTCATATCTGGACATACGATAGGAGCTGACAACTGCAGTCACAAATGATCACATTAAAATCAGCAGTGAAAATTCTCATTAATATATGGCTCTATATATGGGCAGATCTGATTAGAACCTGATTTGGTATTTATTGTTGCCAAATAGTATATATGGCTTTCAGCTGGATTATTCCCATGTACATTGATCCGCAAAGGTATGGTTTACAGTTGGATTATTCCCATGTACAATGATGCTATAAAGAATGGTTTACAGATGGATTATTCCCATGTACATTGATGCTTAATGGTATGGTTTACAGCTGGATTATTCCCATGTACATTGATGCTTAAAGGTACGGTTTACAGCTGGATTTTGCCCATGTACATTGATGCTCAAAGGTATGGTTTACAGTTGGATTTTGCCCATGTACATTGATGCTTAAAGGTATGGTTTACAGCTGGATTATTCCCATGTACATTGATGCTACAAAGAATGGTTTACAGCTGGATTATTTCCATGTACATTGATGCTCAAAGGTATGGTTTACAGCTGGATTTTGCCCATGTACATTGATGCTTGAAAGTATGGTTTACAGCTGGATTATTTCCATGTACATTGATGCTCAAAGGTATGGTTTACAGCTGGATTTTGCCCATGTACATTGATGCTTGAAGGTATGGTTTACAGCTGGATTATTCCCATGTACATTGATGCTATAAAGTATGGTTTCCAGCTGGATTATTCCCATGTCATTTGATGCTAAAAGGTATGGTTTACAGCTGGATTATTCCCATGTACATTGATGCTGATGCTTAAAGTAGTTCCCATGTTCAATGATGCCTGATTGGATTCCCTTGTTCACTGATGCTCCAAAGTATGGCTTCCAGCTAGATTGTTCCCATGTTCAATGATGCCTGATTGGATAATTCCATTGTTCACTGATGCTCCAAAGTATGGCTTCCAGCTAGATTGTTCCCATGTTCAATGATGCCTGATTGGATAATTCCCTTGTTCACTGATGCTCCAAAGTATGGCTCTCAGCTGGATTGTTCCCATGTTCAATTATTCCTGATTGGATAATTCCCTTGTTCACTGATGCTCAAAAGTATGGCTTCAAGCTGGATTGTTCCCATGTTCAATGTTCATGTTCAATGATGCCTGTGTGGATAATTCCCTTGTTCACTGATGCTCAAATGTATGGCTTCCAGCTGGATTGTTCCCATGTTCAATGATGCCTGATTGGACAATACACTTGTTCACTGATGCTCAAATGTATGGCTTCCAGCTGGATTGTTACCATGTTCAATGATGCCTGATTGGATAATTCCCTTGTTCACTGATGCTCAAGTGTATGGCTTCCAGCTGGATTGTTCCAACATTTGTTGATGCTCAATAAGATATATTCCCATGTTCATTGATGCACAAAGGTATCTGGATTTTCCCAATGTTTATTGTTGTGGTTTTAAATAAAATTGTTCCCATGTTTTCCTGGATTGTTTTAATGATGTCTGCTGAACTCCCAGTCCAAATCCAGGAATGTGATTTGTCCGCGGATTCGCGGAATTCCGCGGATCTAATGGCCCCAGAGATTCCCCCTCCCCCCCCAAAAAAAATAATAAAAAAATATTTTTTATTTTTTTATTTTTTTTTGTTGCTTTCTGTTGTTTAAGTTAATATTCCAGTTTGCTTCAAATTTAAAGTCAGGAGAACCCTCAAAAGTGCTTCTAAAAGCCTTTTTTTTCTTCTACAGCAGTGCGCTTTTGACCCCAAGAGCGCCCCATAAACCCATGGCCGAAAATTTTTCAGCCCTTCAGCTGCCAGGTCAATCATATCCCTGAAATCAGATTGTTCTATATATTGAACAATACCTGCTGGAGGCCTGGCAGAAACTTGTTATATTTTTTGATGGGGCTGTTATTTGATACTGGTGATGAAAAATTGTATAATCATTACCTTAATTTCATGCTGTGTTAATCTTTTCTTAAGGTATTGCAACCTCATTATACCCCCCAAAACAAAGTTTGGGGGGGGTATACTGGAATCGGGTTGTCCGTCTGTCCGTCTGTCTGTCTGTCTGTCCGTCTGTCCGTCCGTTTTTTTTTTGTCCGGGATTCATCTTTGTCGTTATTGAACAAATCTTTTTCAAACTTTCAAATATTAATGACCATGATGTAAACCTGTGCCTCCGTGGATTTGGTCAGAGTCGCATGATCCTGAGTGGAGTTGTGGCCCCTTAATGAGTTAAATTGGGCAAAATTAGCTTTGTCCAGGATTCTTCTTTGAAGCTTTTGAGCAAATCTTTTTCAAACTTTCAAATATTAATGGCCATGATGTAAACCTTTGCCTCCATGAATTTGGTGGGAGTCACATGATCCTGAGTGGAGTTGTGGCCCCTTAATGAGTAAAATTGGGTAAAATTAGTTTTGTTCGTCCTACTCCTTCGTCATTTTTGAATGAATCTTTTTCAAACTTTTAGCCATGGTGAGAACATTTGCCCCTGTGATTGTGGTTGGAATCACATGATCATGTCTCCAATTATGGCCCCTGAATAAGTTAAAATAGGCAAAAATTATACAGCTTTGTCTAGCCTAATCCTTGGTCATTTTTTCTCATTTTTTCTATAAATCTTTTTCAAACTTTCAGATGTCAATGACCATGATATGAACTGTTGAATATGTGATTTGGTGCACCTGTATTAATCAGAATGTTTGCATGGCCTTAAAAAGACCTTTAATTGATTTTGTCCTTAAAAAGACCATCAAAAGTCCTGAAGTTAGGTGCATACAGGCCTTAAATTTGTTACAATATTCGCTTTGGTGGCCTACTCCTTTGTCATTTTTCAATATATTTTTCTCAAACTTTCAGCTATCCATGACCATGATGTGAACCTTTGTATATGTGATTTTGTGCACCTGTATTATTTCCTTGGTACTCATGTGTGGGGGGGAGGTGGTGGGGGTGGGTAAACAGAAATTGGGTTGGCAGACTGTCAAATTCACCCGTCCACCTTCATTTTGGAATATCCTGTCAGGAGTCATGACCCCTTTATGGTGAAAATGAGAGAAACAGGTTTGTTATCTCCCCTGAGGTGGGTGGGAGTGGGGTAATATTCGCTTTGGTGGCCTACTCCTTTGTCATTTTTCATCATGACCCCTTTATGATGGCAGTCCCTGATTCAGTAATAGGTATTCTAAATAAACTAAATAAATGTATTGCCTTGTGCTTTCTAATGATACCATAACTAAGGCCAGGGCAAACAACCTAGACAGGGAAGGGTTGTGGGGTATTCGTTAGCCTTTGGCTTACAGTTCTAGTTGTACTTGCTATAAATTGTAGTATGATAAAAATTACTACTAAAAAGATTACAACAAATAATCAGAGCTTGAAATTTAGCGGAACTTTCCGGGGGGGGGGGGGGGGGGGGGGGGTTACCCCCAAACCCAAATTCCCCTGCCAAACACTTTAAGCCCGATAATTCTCTGTTCTGAGGGAGGGGTGCAAGTTAAAAGCTTAAGCCCCTTATTTACTCCCCCTCTAACATCAAATCTTGGATCTGCCCATGAAGAGGAAATTAAGCTCTTTGAAACTCTACATGAAGACATTATAATGAATATTTGACATTTAAAGTTGACATTACAATGTTTTCAATCTTTTTTAAAGTTTTGTCCAAGTAAGAAAGTAAGCCGGAAGGGGTAAAGATAACATATCAGAAATCCGACTAAGTAGGATATTATGGTTATATCAGTCAATCAGCTGATCACCATTGTATGATTGCGCAATCACTCAGTTCACTAGGCTGTTGTTGACCATATGGACTTTGTGTAAAGTGACTGAATGTTCTATATTTTCTTCTTAATATTATTTTATTTGACTGGTTGTGTATTTGAGCAATATCACTGTTGAACTAATAATTAAGCATAATTTGATACTGGATACCTAATATTTGATTTCATAATGATTTGTCCTACTTAAAGTTAATATTTTCATGAAGTATAGTTGGTTCATAGCGTATACACTCTGACAATGGTTCCCTCAGATAATGCACTAAATATATCAACCTTGGATTGTTACTTGTACATGTCAGAATAGTCATGTGCCTTAGTATCATGAGTGCCTTGGCCTGTTGTTTGCATTATTAACCAGTCAGTGCTAATTATCAATGAAAATCAAACCATTGTAATCAGCTGGTATTGTTTTAGTAAAATTATGAGGAGGTAGGAAGTGCATGTTGATCAATGTTCACAGAAATAAAAGTGTGTTTAACACAATGGTGATAGGTCTGATGATACTTATTGTTTCTTTAATGTATAACTCTTCTATTGTAGCCAGTTAATGTTGTGAAGACTTTATTGACAATTTATTGCGGAAATACTTTGAAAGCATTGCATAATAGAGCCACTGACGGTGCAGTAGTTTGGTGTTAAAGGAAATGACATGGCACAGACCTGCTGCTGAATAGGCATGGTATAAGGAGAAACCAAATTCATAAAAGATAAATTTGAAACACATTTAATGTGATTTCTGTGCCATTTAATTGAATAGAACAATAGGTGAAACTGTGATATTGTTATGGTGCTTATCAGCCATTAGGCTGTCATTTAAGGTGTGTCTGTGATTGTTTCCAAAATAACACCAGCCAAGAACATAGGAAAGTGCCTAATTAATGTGGATAATTACATGGAAACTTTGTCCACTTTGAGGTGGATCCAAGAAATTATTTAAAGACAGTTATTTATAGAAGAGCTGAGCAAATTATCTCAAGGCTTTGTGGAGGAATCTGTAAGAAAGCATTACATGTGATATCCATCAAACAACAGAAATGACCACGGGAATGTTATTTGTGTTTAATTTCTGGTAAGTGCCTTCTTGCTTAATTATCCGAGAGTAATTACAAAGTTAGCCATTTCTTATGTGTTTAGCTAATATCAGTAGAAATGGCGGCTGTTTTTTAGCTGCTTGTTGTTCGTAAGGCTTTATATTTGATGTCATGTATATTGTAAATATTTTATGTTACAAGCTTATGATATGATAATATGATTATAATTATGCATAAATATTGTGAAATAGATGATATACTGGAGTATTCAAGAAATATTGTTAGAGTAAGGAAATCTATAGTTTATATAACATGGATACTGGTATGTAATATATACAATAGTCGTTGGGGCATATTTCATTGATACAACATTGGCATACCCTGGCTTGTGTGGGATGTGCTATTTAATGAATTTGAAGGTATTTGAATATTTCCAGAAGGAAAATGCTGCAAAACAAGTGGTTCAACAGTAATGTAACTGGCCTCATTATTGTCCTAGCTAACATAATAAATACTCTTCAAATGTTCCCATGATTTAGAATTCTTACATCATCCTCTAGTATTTTAACAGGTTTAAGATAATAAGAGTGAAAATAGTGCAGTGTGGCCATCTGCTAAAAACTGCTTATTGGACAAGTTTTTGTATGACCAAGCACATTTTTACCTACATGGATATATCATGACAGCGTTAATTAAATTATATGTGCTGACCTGTGAATTATTACTTGTCATGTTATAATGATTTACGGGGTTTTGTGTTTGTCAAAAGGCAGTCAAACTGCCCTATTATTCTTTTGTTTAACTATGATGATGAAAAGTCTTTCAATTTGAGCTCATATTTAAGAGAACTCTGAATTCAAGGGAGTGCCCTTGTCTTGTGAATGATAAATCATACACCTTTGTGTTTGGCCAAAAGGAATATACAATACATTTCTCAGATAACAGTACTAAGCTGTTATATATGAATGAATAGACCCAAAGACCAAGGCAAGGACATTGAGAATGTTTTCTGCATTCTGTTGCCAACTATGTAATGACTATTGGCGTTCTAATGTCTGCTAGTTATACCAAGAACTTTCTTAATAGTCACCTTGGGAAACATGCAGGGAAATTATTTCTTATGAAAACTTTTACTGCTATCTGCTGTTGTTTTGCTCTGCAAGGTTGATGTTTATTGTTTATTGACCATTCAATTAAAGGAAGCTAGTTATCTGGGAGGCTGTTGTCATAGTACCTTAGGGGATCATGAAAGGTTTATAGTAGGGTTATGTGTACTAATAGTTTGTTTCCTGTCCCTTAATCAGAACAGATACATTCCTTATCTAGGCACATAATGCCAGGACCATATTTATATAGCATCTTAAGTCATTTCCTAACTTAAGTCGATTTCTTAAAATTTTCATCGTCAAACTAAAAGAAATGTTTCAGTGTTTTTAACATTTAAGTATGTATTTTCAAGAAGGTCAATGAAATAATGAATTTTGGAAAAAGTTTTATTTCATATAACTAAAGAGATACTTAAATAAGGAAAGTGACTTAAAGCTCCACTCTCACAGATTGAACGTTTTGACAACTTTTTTTATTTTTTGTCCTGGAACTAGTCAATTTTTGCGAAAATCCATGGAAACCAGTTCAGTAAGACTGCTGACAAAAATTTAAATCACAGATTTTTATATTTAAGTTCAAAAAATGATGTTTTATGCATAATTCTTAAACTGTTAGTAACGGTTTAGGACATAAAACATTCATTTTCGAACGGAAATATGAAAATCTACGATCTGATTTTTTGTCAGCAATCTTATATCATTGGTTTACAGATATATACCGTATTATATCATGTATAGGACGCAAGCATAGATAGGACGCAGGCAAAAAAAATTAAATATATATATATAAGGCATATTTTGATAAGTGTCTTGTGTATTTCGATAATTATCGTCGTATTTCGGTAATTAAGCGTACACAACAATGATATATGTCTTGACATTTTGAGAACATTCACGCATAATATAAGACTTATACAAATGCTGTAATAAACGAGTTCTGACTGACAGTCAATCGTTGCAACCGTTGCATCTCTGACATGCCATCTGAATGACAGTCAACCGTTGCAACCGTTGCAAAACTGTGTATTGTCAAAACTAATGACTGTTTTGATAAGACTTGTCGCTGCCGGTTTAAAGCATGTCAGCATAATTATTGCGTGTCAGTAATTAGCCTTGCCAGCAGAAGGCACCTCGGGTAAAGTGCGAACAAACAACAATACGGTATTACCATCGCAATAGTTTGTTCTATTGATGTTTTTCTAATGACAGACAGCAGGTGTTTTTCACACCTTCCCACATTTGAAAAGATTTGATAGTGACAATAATGCTACTTTGCGTTATGCACATTCCTTTATTAATTTTTTAAAACAGTAACAATTACAACAAAATGTTTTGTAAAATATCGAAACATTAAAATCATGAACAACGATTAATTGATATTTACCTCCCTTCCCGATTTTCCGTTGCCGTTATTACTCAATCCAGTTCAGATGCTGACTCACATCGAGTTTTTGTGAGTAGCGTCCCATTTGTAAAAAAGTAAACACTCGTGTTTGTTTTCAATTTATTTCTCAATAAATCATTTTAAAGTAAACATTCAATATATTTCTGCGTGTGTTAACTTGCGTGATTTTACCTATGTCAGTTGTTCTCTTCGGTGACGCAGTACAGATACTTACTATTACTGCGTTCTTCCCCGGTCCGATATTTTCGACCTGAAATGGACTTGGAAAAAAACCGGATGAAATTCTAATAGCATAGAAAGGACGCAGGCAATTTTTAAGACGATAATTGAGGGGTAAAAAAGTGCGTCCTATGCATGATATAATATGGTACGCTAAAATTTGCTCTTTCCAAGACAAAAAATAAAAAAGTTGTAAAAATGGTAAATCTGTGAGAGTGCAGCTTTAAGTTAGGAAATGACTTAGAAGTTTTATGAATACCGCCCCAGGTTACTAATAAAACAATGGAAAGTACAGGGACAAGCCCACAAGCCTAAAATTATAGCAACATCCTCGTAAAATGCATATTGTTGAAGGCCAATCAAACATCAGACAAGAAACAGACAACACTGCAGACAACAACACAGACAACAAAGCATTACACAACAGTAACTTTTTCATACCCTAAGACCCTTGCCAAGTTGAACAGCTGCATTTCGTTCAGGTAACTTGTAATACCGATTTCATCAAATGATGTGGCATTTATCAACTGTTGTTTTTAATACAAGTTTTGCAGTTATATTGTAAATAAATCTACTTAAGCTGAAATTAAAGGAAGCATTAATGGAGACTAGACAATAAAAGCATATCTTTCTGAACACTCTTCAAGGTTCATATTTAGGAATTGATGGACATCTGTGGTTTTTCGCAATAAAATTAATGTAGATCTCCTTGCTAGTGACCTATAGGTGAATCACTGTTTCCTATCGTTACAATCATGTTTGCTTCAAATAGGCATAAAATCTAATTACATTTTTGGTCTGTTATTTACTCCCCGAAAATGGGTCATAATCTCCAAGGAGTTTGCTTTATGCTGCTGTTTAAATGTTATCCAGGGTAGCTTTTAACAGATCACTCAGTTTTCAAGAGATCAAGTAAAACTATATTTGGTACCACGCACACAATATTTTCGGTTCAACATCAAACACATAAAATAATGTGTAACCATGAAGAAAGTTAGCTTCTATAACACATTAGCTATAAATGATAACGAGAATCAGAAATATAGCTTCTGGTCTTAATTTAAATATTTTTATAGGCAAATCTTTTGTTGAATGACTGAATTTAACACACGGCTCAGATTGTTTTTAAAGATATAGCCATGGTTTAGAGCATAAACAGGTTTTATGAAAACATAGAAGACGAATAATCAGTTTTTGTAATTTAGCCAAGTATTGGTGACATAGGCCTTTGTGTTTGTTCAAAGTGTCTTGTTCCTCTTTGAATTCGTGGATTCATGCACATTTTTGTGAACCCAAATTTGACAAAATTGAAGTGGGGTTTTAAGTTAACATCTCCCTGTTCTGTTGCCATTTGCATCGTAGACCCTGGATGTAATTTGGAATATATATATACATACTGCTGGAATTGGAATATATATACAAAGCGGTTAAAATCAGCAGTGAGCTTGCCATGAAGAAATCAAAATGGTGCGATATTGATACATACCATCAGGCGATATTTATATTTAAATATGATATAAGCAAAATCTTTCAAGGATATAAAACACATTGCAAGCTTTATAACTTTGAATGAAGAAAAGCGATTTTCCTTTCATCTTTTAAATTAGTGTGAAAATGTTTTTGTGTAACATGAAATTGGAAGTTATGTGTTTGGTTTTTATATACACAAAAACTAAGCTTTGTAACCCTCGTTGTGTTCAAATATAGATATTGTGTTAATGGTTTAAGATATTAAAGAAGTGATCCAAAGCAGAAAGTCTTTTTGAATCTCAATGACTGGTCGGGTGATTAAATAAAAGTCTTGGTCATGTGCCCATAAGTGGAAGAAAAACGACTGTGAATTGTGTTAGTAATGCATATCAATAATTCTTATTTGGTATGATTCATAGCAGTGATTTAAAATAGGTTGCCACAAATCATTTGTATGAAGTGTACTTTATGTTTATTTAATCAGATGGTTCCATTGTTACTAAGGGTTTCCAGACAGTCAAAGTTTAAGGCCATGTAATATAGGGATATGTTATGGGAGGGATAAAATACATGTCCTCAAGTAGTTTTGTTGTCATGAACAACAGCAGAAATTACTCATTTTGTATGAAGTGTTCTTTTAATATATTAATTTAAACACAATGGTTCCAGAAGGTATCCAGACAGTTCAACTTAAAGGCCATGTAATATAGTTACAGGATGGATTGAATCCATTTCCTTGAGTAGTTTTGTTGTCATCAAAAACAGCAGAAATTAGTCAGCAATAAATCCAGTAATACTACTTTAATTAGATATGATGTTAGAAATTAACAAACATTTTGTAACTTCATAGAAATGTCTGAGAATTACAAGACTGAATGTTTCTCTCAAATTTTAAAGTTTGCTGTTGTTTTATGGTGTGTTTGTTTGTTCATCAATTAAAAAGATGTACTTGTTTGTAACAATAACAACAATTATTATTGTAAAAATCAAGTAAATATACAATACTTAAAATGTGTCAATTATTCATGTTGGCCCTAAGGATTTAATGACAATCAAATCAAATCTAAATAATGTAATAAAAAAAATGTTTTATTTGATATATTTAAGGAAGGGACGTCGGAAGGACAAAGACTCTCCAACTCCACCCCTACAGGACGAATATCGACAGTACCTCGAGGAAGAGTTTGTCCAACACCGCATTACGAACACCGATTTTTATCGTCTAGTCACCCTACCTGCTTGCCTTGACCTTAACGAGTGGCTGGCTACACATGGTGAGAAAATGGATAATAATAATAAACATTTTTTTACCATATTATTTTGTCCATGAGTCTGAAAGCTATATTATTTTATTTACGAACACACCTTATTTGCAATCGCTTCACAAAATAGTGTAATACAGCAGCCTAATTGAGAGCATTAATTGCAATGTGCTTTGAATAGGGATCAAATCCACAACCCTTTAAACTAGAGACTGGTAATATTTTGTTATGTAATATGTAAAATCTTAATGATTAAAAAGGTGGAACGAGAAAAGCCAATGAGCCCTTCAAAGTCATTAAGATTTTACACAGTTGCAATATCTTCTGACTTAAATTATGACATGTTTTCTGCAGGCCAGGAACCAAATCACGATGTCATGTTTGTTATGGAAGTGCAGTTCTTAATTAATGATTTAGCCTGAAGCTTAATAGAAGGCCCATAGGCATTTTCATTGGATTGAAATATAGGTTATATAATCTAAAAAGCTAAGCCTTTTAAAATAAGTAATTATCAGTAATGTAGTTTTAAATTATACAGTTTTGCTTGAGCCTACTATTTCAAAACAAAAACTGTCCACCTGCTCACATTGTGATATTATAATCAGACCAAAATGATAAACATTATTGCAAGTAAAAACCTGCTCTTTGTGTAAAGCAAATATAACACAGGGAGGCCTGCTGTTATGCAAAATGTCTTGGCATCTTAATACACATATCAAATGAAGAAGAATAGGATCACCTTGCAGGGCATTCAAGTGAAGGTTAATAAGACATTCAGAGACGCAGACTTCATTCAGTATAATGTTATTACATATATCAACTTTCATCTATTCTGCTGAAATTTGTAATTTTATGTCTTTTAAAAGAAAAATATCTATAAACTTAATTGACCTCCCTGAAATATTGTTACAGTCCGGAGGGATTGCTATAGCCATGAAGTATTGTTATAGACATGAAATATTGTTATAGCCATGAAATATTGTTATAGCCATGAAGTATTGTTATAGCGATGAAGTATTGTTATAGCCATGAAGTATTGTTATAGCCATGAAGTATTGTTATAGCCACGAAGTATTGGTATAGCCATGAAGTATTGGTATAGCCATGAAGTATTGTTATAGCCATGAAGTATTGTTATAGCCACGAAGTATTGTTATAGCCACGAAGTATTGTTATAGCCATGAAGTATTGGTATAGCCCTGAAGTATTGTTATAGCCATGAAGTATTCTTATAGCCCTGAAGTATTGTTATAGCCATGAAGTATTGTTATAGCCATGAAGTATTGGTATAGCCCTGAAGTATTGGTATAGCCATGAAGTATTGGTATAGCCATGAAGTATTGTTATAGCCATGAAATATTGGTATAGCCCTGAAGTATTGTTATATCCATGAAGTATTTTTTTAGCCCTGAAGTATTGGTATAGCCATGAAGTATTTTTTTAGCCCTGAAGTATTGGTATAGCCCTGAAGTATTGTTATAGCCATGAAGTATTGGTATAGCCATGAAGTATTGTTATAGCCATGAAGTATTGGTATAGCCTTGAAGTATTGTTATAGCCATGAAGTATTGGTATAGCCCTGAAGTATTGTTATAGCCATGAAGTATTTTTTTAGCCCTGAAGTATTGGTATTGTTAAAGCCCTGAATTATTTGTATTGTTATAGCCCTGAATTATTTGTATTGTTATAGCCATGAAATATTGTTATAGCCATGATGTATTGTTATAGCTCTAAGTATTGGTATTTTATAGCCCTGAAGTATTGTTATAACGTCCCACAGTTTTATCCTCATTTCAACAGAACAGTTAATAAATATGTGAAGAAATACTTATTTAGAAACAGAACTTTGCCTTCTTAATAGGTTTCTCCTTTCATAATTATGGAGGTCAACGGAGGAAAACAGGTGAGTGTTGGCATAGTGGTGCTCATGTTTGTTTTTTCAATTTCAGCGGTCTCGTTTTTCAACCACGTGAATCTGATGTATGGTGTGATATCGGAGTTCTGCACGAGTGAAACATGCACGACTATGACAGGCCCAGGCAATGTGTAAGTAAGGAGAACTCCTTTTAAGATGTGTACAGAGTGATGCTGAAAAAGCTAGTGTTTGATTTTGAGATTTCAACTTTAATATCAGTTACAGTATTCCTAAATATTGGAGTGAAAAATGCTGTCATGGATGGTGTATTCTTAATTACTTGAAGGCATCCCTGTTTAAAATCTAAAACCAGGTTTCAAGAAAAATAGCAGTTCTTTTCACCAGTTTTCGTGAATCCTGTGATGGTCAGCTAGTATCTAATGCTAGCTGCGGGATTACAAGTATGCGTGGCAGTTGTTTACTTTCTGTTGTGTTTGCTTTTGCTGTACAGTTAATGTACGCCCAACTGTGCATCAATATCTTCAATTCCCGAGGTAGAGATTTACTAGACAAAAATACATTAACTTCTTAAATGACGTCTGCAGCTTTTAATAATGCTAAATAGAAAAACTAAATGTTGTCCACATTCTAGGCTTGAAAGTTGATGCAAACTATAATGTGATTGTTATTGTTAGGCAACCTGAGTTTTATTAGTTTTGAGATTTTATGTCTTTATAGACATGTTAAAATTGGAAAATACAGATTTTATGTCTTTATAGACATGTTAAAATTGGAAAATACAGATTTTATGTCTTTGTAGACATGTTAAAATTGGAAAATACAGATTTTATGTTTGTGAGAACACACGCTTTAATGTATCAGATATATAAAGGGTGTGCATTTTAACAGCATTTGAACCAATTAAAGGATTTTGCTTATTTCATTTCAAGCAATATTACTTATATCCTGAGTGAAATGTGATTAAATGATAAAGTTCATGGCTAGGGGAACAATCTTTAAATTACTCTGTGATGTAAATATTATGGTAATTTTATATCGCGTGATTTCTCGAACCACTTTTAACCACTTATGGTAGTCATTACTATTTTGATAGTGCTTTTATCATATAATGGTTTCTATTTACTGCTTACTAAGACATATATGCAGAAAGGTTTTTAACTTTTAAACTTATGGTCAACAAATGGATGTTTTATATTGAAACAAAACATTGGACACGATTTCTTTCAATGTTCTTGTTAATGAAATGAGCTTTAAGCCATTGGTAAACAAAAAAACGTCTTAGGAAAAGAGTTGATATCAACAATTCTGAATTTGGCTCGGAAGATTGTAACAAGTGGTTTTTTTATCACATTCAAATTTTATAAAACGCCAATGTTGGGCTATATTTGATAACAGCCATGCTTGCAAACTTCCTCTTTTTTAATGATAAACTTTTTTATTTGGTAGACATTTTTTTCCTGTTTTGAATGTTTTGAAGTGTCTAGTATACAAAATCAGTAACTGCAACAGTTCACAATCGAAACCTGAAAAGTTAAACATCAGATAACACTTGCAATAGTATCCTGTTTCATCGCTTCATTGAACAACTCAACTTCCTGCTTGTCATTACACTAACGGAAAGTGTTGTAACATATGTGGACTTGTTACCATACACTTGCTCACCACTAACCTACACTTGCTTAACATTAACTTTATGCTCAACATTAACTTACACTCCTACATTTACGTACACACCTTCAACATTCTAGACTTGCTCAACATTAACTTACACTTGCTCAACTTTAACTTACACTTGATCAACACCGACTTACACTTGCTCAACATTAACTTTAGTACACTTGCTCAACACGATCTTGCATTTGCTCAACATTATCTTATTCTTTCTCAACAATAACATACACTCCTTCAACATTATCTTACACTTGCCCAACATTAACTTAAACTTGCTCAACATTAACTTAAACTTGCTCAGCATTAAATTTTACTTGCTTAACATTAACTTACACTTGCTCAACACTATATTACACTCCTACATTTACGTACACACCTTCAACATTCTACACTTGCGCAACACTAAAGCATCTTATGGAACAACTTGCAAACAATAAAGTGAACTTCTTTTTGCCTAATATGTGTTGTACAATTATATTTGAGAACCATAATTTTTGAATGTTTCTTCTATCAAAATACTATTTGTGACTACAATCTTGATAGAAAGTTTCAAGCTTCTTTATTTATCTGAAGATGTTTAACCTTTTGAGTTTTTGTAACAATGCTGTTTAAGCATCTTCCAAATGTAAATGTTGCATTGTCATTTCAACCTGTTGAACTAGCCCCACCATTCTGAAGGAGTCTAAAGGTTCATTTCCCACCATATAAAGATGGTGATACGGCAGTTATCTTGGGACATAACAAGGTCTAGATCCTGGTCACGGTTATTCTGGTACAAAGGCCCTTAGAGATATTTGTTTTATCACAAGTTTTATAACTGATGTACATTAAAATTATAACTGATGTACATTAAAATTTTAAGCTTACTCTCTCTTTACATAATAAAGTTGTTTGCAACTTAATTTGAAAGGAATTGATGTATTTCAGTTTTAAATGTATTGGAAAAAAACATACTTGAAAGCCATTATCTGGTACCTGGGTAAATCATGTCAAGGATGTTTTAAAATCATGTCAAGGATGTTTTATGTAGGCCTTGGCTCTGTGTATTTGCTTGTTATGCACCAGTCAATTGTAACCACGGCCCCCCCAGGTCCGGGGGTATACCGTGGATAACCGGGGAAAAGGGCCGTGTTTTTACTTTCCAGGTGGCCCCGCAGGGCCGGGTGACCGTGGTGGTTTTGTCATAGCGCCAAATTAAGCTGAGATTGGGCCTTATATAGAGTCTCTGGGGTGCGGAGGCATTTGGCTGGGGTTTAACCATCAGTTCGTCCCCGCAGGGCGGGGATTTTACCCGGGGTTGGCTGGACCGAAAGTCAAAGTCCTGGCTATTCCCCGGACCTGGGGGGCCGTGGTTACAAATGACTGGTGCATTAATGGACTTTAATTAAGTGATACAAAATTATGGGTCAATTTTCAATATTTATTAGCAGGTTTCCAAACAAGTTACAAGATTACTCTTACTACCAGGTGCAGGAGTGCTTTGGCACACAATTCTGCTTTTAAATTTACATTCATGCTTGGCTTAATTTGGTTTCATTAAATCACCTCTCATGTTTAGTCAAGTGAATTATCAGATATTGATAACTTATATTGAATCATAAATTATGATTTACTTGTGTATACCAGTCAGAATGGCTGGAATCATGTTGATCATATAAAGTTGAATGACATTTATTGTTATCAAAGTTGTCCTAAATAATCGGACAGTTATGTAAATAAAAGTAAAATTTATGGTAAACAAGTCTAAATGTGGCTTGAACTTACAAACTTTAAACAAAGGGCGTCTTTGTTGATATTTAAGGTAATAAATTTAGTCAAACTGTCAATGTTAGTCTGTTAGTTCCATTTCCTGTGGTAGTGGCAAAAACATTTTCACTTCTTTTTGTCTCATGTTTATCTTAACTCTGTTTCTATGTCACAAAAAAATCAACAAGATGCTAAGAAAAAAATCAAAAAAAATAATCATCATTTCCTCATCTTTATGTTCATTTTTAAAACCTAGCTCAAGTTGAATTGACACAAATGTGTAACATTAACCTGAACTGCATAATGCATAACATAGAATGGTATTTAATCAAAGTTTTGTTTTGGGCCTGTTGGCTGATGTGTAATCAAAGTTATGAAACTTAAACTTAATTGTGGTTTAATTTGATTAAATTATTCATTTACAGGAAACATAAAATTCATATTAAATATATTTATTTTCAGGCAATTTTGTTGGACAGACGAAAAAGGGAAGAGTCGGAAGGAGTCGGCCAAGCAATATATCGACTTCGTCACACTCTTCATAGAGAAGACAATCTCAGATGAAACCGTTTTTCCCACCAAATTTGGTATGATTTTTAGCACAAGTTTACTCTAATATATAGTTACACATGTTTCTAATAAGTGATCTAGTCTTTCTCTTTGATCAAATATTGTTGTTAGGATTTTATGCACCTTTAACACTGGTTAAAGGCTGCTACCTTATGTGTATATTTTGAATGTCTGTTCCCCAAACAATATTAGTGCATGTATATTTATCATCTTAAAACACCGAAATGCCATCAAGCATCTTAATTCCATCTTTAAACACTGAAATGCCACCAAGAGGTACCTAAATGATACCATTGAGCACTGAAATGCCACCATCAAGCGCCGAAATCCCACCAAGCAAGTATTAGACTCTCTCAAATTCTGACTCTCATAAAGTTCTACTACGTTCGACTTAAAGTCAGTTGCAAAACTTGGGCTATGTCACAATTAACATCTTCCTTGTATTATCACATTGGACCTAGTATTAATGCCAGGCAATATCATCATGGACATTTCTTTTAAACCATGGAAGAGGGTCCCTGAAAGTTTATCTAGCTAACATCTGTAACGAAATCAACATATTGAATTCGGCTATGGTTAGATATAACTTGCATTGTATTTCTGTCGTCAAGAGGTTTTTAATGAAGTAATAAATAAATTAATAAATACACTTTAATACATGAAAAATTTAATTAAATGCATTAGCAAATGATCAAGATTTGGCACAAATTCTCTGACCTGTCAAAATATGACATAAACTGATTTGGTCGTGAATTATTCACTCATGCATGTTTGTCTAGACAGTTTTTATACTAGCTTGGGCTTTAATATTGTAATACAATTTTTGTCTCTCAGAGATATATGCAGCCCTGTCCTGTATGGAATGTATAATGTTTACAGTAGCTCTTTTGAACAACAGCAAATGCTTAAAACTTTTGGCAATTTATCAACATAATGGTGGCATTTTTTTTGTTAACATATGAAATGAATCATTCAATATGACACATTAAAACATACAAGTTCATCGGATTTGTTGATCAATAGATTGGAAATTAAACTGAATTGCTATCCAGTTAGCAGACGTAAACAGGTTGTTTTTAATTTTACAAACCTATAAATAGTAGAATGTAGTCAAGTGCGCAGTTCTTGCTCATTGACATTATTATGGTATTGGTAATTTACACATTAAATTGACAGTAGTTTCAAATGAACTTGGTGTCTTACTTCTTTTGAGCAGTTTATGTTAAATTAAATAGCAAATGATTGTTTATCTGATGAGACATCCAGTTCTTTAAAACAAGGACATATGTATTTTAGTTGGTTACACCAGATATGCCATATATTGACATTGTATACTGTATGATCAGACTAAACATCAGCTCATGTTCGGGAATTGGAATTGTTTACTGCTGATATGATGATAAATTATTGTTTATAGTTTTTATTAGGTCAATGTGAAACTTAGTACAGAGTGATTGGATCATCAATAAACTATTTTTTAAACCAGCTATCTGTAATATTTTTTAGATTTTTTTGCACATTTTATCATAACTTTATATGGTGATTGTAACTGGATATAAGGTTTTCTCAGATAATCATCAGACCATTAGTACAAAAATCTGGAGGTAGATATTCTGTTTATAAAGTCCAATAAATAATTGATATTTTCTATTAATAGCATTGATTCACTTAGAAACTGGAATCATCTAGCAAAGTGTCAGTCAATACCAGTTACTAAACCTCGGTGGTTGGCGATAATGTCTTTGTACATCCAAATGCTAAGCCTAGTCTTTGTGGTATATTACTGGTATTTTAAGTCTTATTTTTATAATGCTTTTTGCGTGGTCATAATCACCTTCAAATTGGTCATGTCAATGTGGTGATTTCAAACAATGGTAATAAACATGTGTCATTTGTTTTTGAAATAACAAATGGCAAACTCCAGGACATGGTACCTTAATAACTTTAGTGCATATAAAATTGATCTATATATTTCTGATAAGATATTTGCTATGATATTTTTGTCAACTTGACAGAATTGGTTAAATGTTGATATTTGACATCTAAGAGATAAAGATAATTTCTGCCAAACGAATGTCACAATACAAACCATAAAGGCAATAACATGTCCATTGTTTTAAACGGCAATAAATAATTCTGTCAAAACCCAACAATTATATTTTTTTAATTCATTGTTTACTTGTATCCTACAAATAATTATCAATAGATTATGCAAATTAATCTTTGTCTCTCAAAAATCAGAATATTTTATCACTGTTATGCAGTTTTCAGTCATAAACAGCAATTTATACTTATAGTAGGTGTTCTATTATTCATAGTTTCCTTGATTTTGTTTGCCCCACTTATGATGTTGCTTTCTTGTGGATTTAATGCCTTTAAGTTAAAATATATTCAGCTGTATTAGTGACTTTTGGCTTCAATATTACAATCTCTGTCTGGATCTACATCTGCGTTATAGAAGTTATCATCTTACTGTCTATTTCAGGTCATCCGTTTCCATCTACCTTCGAGGCAACGGTGAAGAAAATACACAAGTACCTTCTACAGGTGATAGCCCACATATACCACTCACATTACAAAGAACTGCTCATGCTGGGGCTGAACGGACACATGAACAGCCTGTTTACACATTTCATGGTTTTTAATATAAGATTTGACTTGTTAGAAGAGAAAGACTACGAGATGTTAAACGAACTGTTGAAAGCGTTGATGAAGCTACTTCCTGATCCAAACCAAAATGAGGGCGCGGATGTTCCACAGCAAATGACACGCACCTAGCGGACCTCTGCTTGTATAACCCCGTATGCATACGTGCCATGCACAATTCTTCTGCACATTGAGAACCCCTTCTGTGTGTTGTACCTTGTTTGAAAGACATGACACTTAATTGGCACGGTTTAAAGTGATATAACTTACAGAATCTATGGACAAAAAAAATTCACTCAGGTGTTATGACTTCTGTTAATAGAACATGATGATTGGTTACTATTCTATTGTCACAGGAAACTCAGATGATTGGTGAATATTTACTGTCACGTGATAGAAAACTATAGGCCACATGACACATTTAAAATAGCAGGGGAAGTTCCTTTGCAAGAGAGTATGTTGGAAAGACAAATTGTCTTAGTGAAAAAAAAATCTCAGCAAACTTTACAGCAATTTTTGTTATGACCAAATAACATTTATGTTATGTTTGTGCTATGTTATCTATGGTAACCACAGATACTGAAAACAAATATTGATTGTACACGAAACTAATTCTTTAAGAAAAGTTAACTTAGGAAAACTTTTTATGAATTTAGCAAACATTGAAAAATTTAACACGCATAATTATTGAGATTGATTTAATGCTTGAAATTTTATCAGTTGCATAAAATATAGGCTTATTTGGCTGTATTTTTTGTTGGAAAAACTTCCATGAAATTTCATGAAATAATTAAGTTGGAAATGCAGTAGGAAGCATTACGTTGTGAGAATTGTTCCCGGAAAGACTGAATGTTACCTTTACTTCCTACAAGATTAGTTAATGATGATCTTTAAATGTTGTCTGCATTTTGTGATCAACTAATGTAGCAATGTTTTCCAGCCATATTGATCACTGTTCAACATGGGAATACTACCTCTCATTACTAAATGTCATGAAAGCTAGGGTAGGTAGCACACCTTGGCTTTTACAGGAATGAAGAGGTTTCTGAGGTAATCTGAAATTGGGTTAATCATGATGCCCCTCCCCCCCCCCATATCTGTGGTTACCATAGAGTTAGATTGTTTGCAAGGATGTTGTGCCATGTTTGAAGAAAAAGGTTTTTGTACAGGCTGATTTTTCTTTCGCCCTGTAATATGTGTCAAGTCATATCCAAATGTTATAGATGTTCTTAGACTGATGTCAAGTCCAAATGTTTAAGATGTATTTACTTTTTTTAGTGTACTTAAAAGCTGTTAATTTAAAACTTACAGCATGGAATTTTTCAATTTGCCCTTTTTGAAAACAGGGAGAATATAAAGATTAATTCCTAGAATAAGGAGAGCTATTCTTCTCATCCTGGTGTTGCTTTCATTAAGATTTTAGTCAATATCTTTGCAAAAACTTGATGTATTGCATTAGAACTAGTTTTAGACAAGTGTTCGGAGCCATCCAACCTGCATGATGAATCGAGTTAGATAAATCTGTTTTGCATATAATGAAAAGTATGGCCCTCTAATATTCAACTTAGAAATTTGTTAAGGTTTTACATAGTATTTTGCATGGTAGCACACAGAAGTCAATATCTCAGCAACTTCTTGATTGAAACTTTATACAAGTATTGGGAACCATCACATTTTACCTCAAGTTAGATCCTTATATTTTGCAAAGAATTAAATTATGGCCCTTTATTATTCAACATCGGAACTCAGGTTAGGATTTTGCAATGGAAGTGGGCATAAGTCAATTTCTGAGCACTGAAATGATTACAAAATGTTTAAGATTTAAAAATTACAAAAATCCTCGCATGCATCATTTTTATCTAATTTTACAGTGATCCCTGCAGGTTTCACCAAAATTTCAGAATCTATAAACACAAAAGTGGCAGAAAAGTCGAGCATGCTGTTTCTGTGATAGCGCTCTTGTTCTTAAACTTTATGTGTTCAATTTAAACAGCAAGTTTGTATAAAAGATAAATAAAATGCTCTGAAAAAACTGGACATACAATTTTCTTCAAATATGGTGTTAGATAACTTATGTTGAAAAAATTAACTGTGATGTCACTATGTATTGATTATTATGTGTTAATGTTCATATTTGCTTAACATGCATAAGTTTGTTTAATAAGAGCATGGGATCTCTAGTCATTGTTTCATGAGCCTGATTAACTTACTCAAAATGGATTCTATATCTTACTGTGAACTATTTGTTAATAATAAGTAAAAACAACTCCAAATGCACTGGCCCACCAATAGTGGAATTTCAACAAAAATGAAGAACTGTTTCAAAGTAACTGGTTTTCAAACTATGCTTTACAATGTCACTGATATTCTTGTGTGTTTTTTTATTATTACTTATTTTTTGATTCCCAATTTTGTTATGGAGAACTTATTTCCATACTTAAATCATTACGTATTAGTTGCTTGGTAATGAACAAGTGTAGTATGGTAAAATATTTAAACTTAGCTGATAACTTTGTGGGATTAGTGCAAGACAGTTGTAACTCAATATAGAAATAGATGTTACAACAGTCTTGCACTAAGCTCTTAACTTCAACATTTATGTACAAACAGCAATAACTTTGTCATTTTGTTGCATTTGGTGATTTTTTGCTGTTTTGGTTGCAAATTTTACGAGTGTTAAGATTTTAGCAACAATATATCATGAATTTGGTCTCATGTTGATAGTTCATATCATACTAAGATTATTGGTGATGTTGACAATGACTTCCCTAATTCTATAACAAATATCTAATGTGAAAATACTGCTCTCTTTTTTCAAAATTTGTCAAATGATGGAAATATTTTCATGAGTTTGTTCATAATGATGACACAGTTGCTCAGTGTTGCATAATGCTACAACCATAAACTGTAAATAATGATAACAGCTCCTGCAAAACTGTCATTACTGAAATCCTTGCAGTGCTGAATTTTGAGATCTAATGACAGAAACAGAAGAAGAAAAATTTCAAATACTTCAATTGTTTATAGTATAATTTGAATAAGCTTAGAAAATTCAGTATATTGCATAGGTCTGATTTTGTTTAAGAAAGATTCAATTCTCTTACATGTATGTTGTTATAAAGAATTGTAAAGTGTATGCAAGTTGTTTAAGAGAAGTGAATCTGGGATGAAAATTGTTAATACAATTTTATGGATTTTGATTCTCTATTTCATTTTCTTAAGAGTAAATGGCATCTGCATTATTGTCAGACCTTGCTTGAAATTCTTTGTTTGCTATGTGAAAGTAGAACATGACCAGTTGATGTGCAATAGTCATTATAATCCATAGAGAAAAAAATGGTGGAGGGCTTTGTGTAGAGAATACTTTTGCATGGTTAACAATGACAATGTTTGAGGAAAATCTGTTTGAAAATACTCAAGACATTACCAGTAGGCCAGTAGTTCTCGGAAACTTTAAGAGGTTTTCTGATAAAGTATCCTTATTTTAAAAGATATATGATATTCCAATGTTTTATAACAAACTTCAGCTCTTCTTCTGTTGAAATAATGCAAAATCAAGTGTAATTGAACAATTTAAGTCCATTCTCATAGGCTCCGAATGTGGTGCTCAAAAGGGGTCAAATTTTAGTTCGACAGAAGTATTTTAGTTCGACAGAAGTAGTTCTCGGACACTCCCTTAAATGATCAACAAAACAGGGAAACATGCCCTGAAGTGATTTTTTTTATATAATATATTTAAAAGTGGAATTTTCAAACCAGTAGGTAATATATATCTTATTATTTTTCATTAAAAACTAATCTAATTGTACATATATACATAGACCATGAAGCTCATAAAAATGAAATAAATGGTATCTGTTTTAGCACATGTGTCATGTAAACGCTTGACTATTTTCGTAAATGCAGAATGTCGTCTGCGTCAAAAAAGGAAGTATACCGAACTAATAGTTTAACCTAACTGTTGCCCGTTTTTTAAGTTGTGCTTTTTGCGCATGTGCACTAAAATTGTGATTCCCAGCAGAGGTAAAATGAGATTTTGTAAACAACTGGAAACTTTTGGAATTTAACGTCTAATGAAAAGAGTTGGTACCTGCTGAAACATTTTTTAAACACCTGATTGATTTAAATCAGGTGCTTGATATGTAACTTTCAAAATGAGGCGAAAATCGCGAGTGTCCAAGAACTACTAGTTTCCGAGAACTACTCGCCTACTGGTATGGATTACTGGCAGCCAGAGCATTAGATAGAAAAAACAAACAACAAATAGTTCCACAAGATGCATTTCCTGCAACGGCCAGAAAGTCTATTTTGAGACAAAAAAGGGTGTGAATGTAATTAGGCCGTTTAAAATAAATAAATATTATATTTGACTATTATCATAAAGATTTTTTTATCATATATTGTTTAATTTATGTCACTTTGTATTAGTGTTGCAATATGGTATTTACTGATTTTGCTTATCCATGGTGACATGCTGTTTTCCATTTTGTTTTTTAATAATGTCATTTTGTTGAGTGTATAATAATACATGACTATAGATTTAGTCTCATACATGAAGCTGTCACTTCATAAGAACATTGCTTGTTACATAGTTGCCCCTTAGTTGTGTAAGGAATTTTCATTCTTAATAGAATGTTGTTTAGAAATGACATGTATTTCCTACGTTTGAATGCAAATGTTCCACTTTTTCTGATTTTAGAAATTACTTCTGGTAAAGTTGTATTGTTGTTTTTCCTCATTTAATTTTCCACTCCACTGAATTATTTATTATCTTCATTTAGTGTTGACGCTCATGTCTCAGCCAATGGTATCACCAGAAGGATTCTGATTTAATCAGTAAGAAAGCTTCTGGCAAAAAAGACCGCCAAAGTTCCATTTAGTCATTGAGTAGTTATATCAAGTGGGTTATTAGGTGATTCACACATGAGCTGGCTTCCATGGAAACATTTTCCCAAACACTTAGGTGTTTAAAGTTTATTTTTGCCTTACTAAGCAATGACTTTGGCAGCCTGTTTTTTAAAAAGAACTTTTACTTGAATTACAATTCTGTTGGATGACAGAAAGCAATCTTTTCATAAACAATTAATCTATAGATGTTTTATTGTTATATCCTATACATGTCTCTTTCTGTTATAAAATGCCTTTTCCTGTAAACGAGAGAATGTATTATATAAAAGGTCATGAATATTAAAACGTGTTATGTTAACCATGTAAATTGAAGAACTACTGTACTCGGTATCTTTGGCAATATTGTTTCTAGTGGAGTTGCATGAAGGCGTTCATACATGAATGTTAATGATAAATCTTTAAATGTGAAATCATCCACAGAAAGAAGAAAAAAAGTGAAACTTGGTGCTTTATTTTATAGATTTATTTAATGACTGTGCTATATTAATTACTTGACCATGGCTTGTACAGTATGCAAACTGGCTTACAAATTGTGTGCAAGAGAAAAAATGGTTGTTTTTTGCTTTTGTTGAAGTTTTCTTTTCTGTTCTCTGTAATGCTTGCGGAGGTATTTAAAATACTGTTTTGATTGCAATAGAAAGATAATAATAAAACAAATATGGAGCAGAACAAAGTCCTAGTAGTGTGTTAATAACATCTAATTGTTCCGTTAACTGGCAATAGTAAGGAATAATAATATGAAGTTACGTACACAAAATACAGTTTTTAGCTCTACTGGCCAAAGGCCAGAAGAGCTTATGCGATGGTAATGTGTACGTAGTATGTGCATCCGTGCGTTCGTGCGTCTGTAAACAATTGCTTGTGAACACGATACAGTCTTCAGTTTTGATCGTATTTTAATGAAACTTGTACAGTATCTAGATATCCATTAGAGCTCGGTTCCTTTCGAAAACCAGCCAGTTCCGCCCATGAATGCCTAGATTATAGGCCATGAAAGTTTTAAAGAAATGCTTTCTATTTTTAGCCAGGTCTGCATGAGCGAATTCTATTTTTAGCCAAGTTTACATGTACATGTAAATTCAAGTCTAGAGTTAAGGGAGACAATTTGCAAGTCTAGGATTTTGAGAGACAATTTGCTTTTTGCTTCTGCAGTTGATTTTGTGAATTACTCTGCCTTGTTCTTGTTGAAAGTCCAAAGGCCATTTTTTAGCTTTAAGTTCTGTAGTTTGTGCATTCATCTTAACAAAATTGGTTGTGAATGTATGTTAAGTTATGCACCTGGTGTCATTACTGGCCACACCCAGGGTTCACAGGTTTGGTAAACATAAATCTGGAAAGGTTTGAAAATCTTTTTGTGTGTTGTGCATCCATCTCAGCACAATTGATTGTGAATGTTTGTTCAAATTGATCAATGTTGTCCTAGGATGCCCTTGACTTTGACCTTTTGACCAACTTTTTTTAACTTTTAAAAGTACAGAAATTTTTACTATGAGTACAGTTTTGAAAGCATTTTTTTTTTGTCAGATGACTTTTACTTGGCACATATTAAAATAGTTCATGCAACTAATCTGCTTACAATACTTTCTGGGCTCAGATGTTGAACGTGCTACGTTTTCAGGTAACCCAAATACAAAACATAAACTATATGTCTGTTGCCTTTTACCCATACATACATGCTGTGGATTGATATGACCACAAAAGCCATGCCAGTAGAGCATAGGGCCTTTTGGGCCTCTTGTTATGATTTTGTAGTTCTCTGACACAAAGAGTGCATTCTTTTAGCCAAAAACTATTTAAAATATATGTATATGTATTGTATTCCTTACTGGTATATAATCTTGCATTGTTTGTTTTGTTATTGTTATGATGTAAACAAGTTGATGTAATACACTGTTTAAAATGTTTATTGGCTGTCTAATTCATTTTCTATTCTCCATTTCTGATGAGCAGATAATTATGGGATTCAAGTCCAAATTCAGCTTGGAGTAAACATTCATATGAGAAAAAAAAAATCAGTACAAATGAATTATACATAGATTTGATGAAAACAAATTCAAACATAGATCTCCATCCGAGTACTTGTAATGTCTTCAAGAACCTTTTGGCTTTTTTTAATCATGTTACTCTTTCTTTGCAAATTAAACATCAGAGACTGGTTTGCAGCTTGATGCCAGAAGGCACTGACACCTTCAATAATGTAATGCTGCTTGGGAAATTTATGACACATTTATTGTGAGTAAAGAACATGTATTAGGTGGCCATTTTTGTCACATATCCATGGTAAATGTTACCTTTGTTCTATGTTAGAAGGAAACTCTGTATCATGAAGACTGAGGTCAAGATGTTTGCCAACAAAAACGAATAAAATGTAATAAACATGAAGTTTATTGAAGCTATATTTACCCGTTCAGTCATTGAACTCTGCACCTGTCCCATAACTGGTTTGCAATTTGATATTTGTGATCTGAATTTTAGGACAATTATTTAAACTGTGAACAAAGTGTTCTGTTATTGGTACAGTCATTATTGGGTACGGTGATCTTATATACAACGTTACCAAAACATGGCAAGGCCAGATAGGACAAATGTGAGTGTGATGTTAGGTGAACAACCTTTTTGATATAAAATTTATATTCAATGTTCTTCGTATGTCTTGTCATAGTTGTTTTTCCATTTTAATTGGATTTGAACCAAACTTCATAGAACAGCACTGGAAGGTGTATCATAGCATTCTGGCTTTAATTTCAAAGTTCAAGTTCATACTAATGGAAAATGGATATCAAAGTGCAACTTTTGTCTCTCAGAATTGGTTATATTTGTTACTATTACACTGTGAGGGAGCAAAAAAAACACATGACTGCAAATGTGAATGACCACAGTGAAATTGACATAACAGAGTGCACATTTTTGATATTTTCTATCTTAACAGAATCAAATCTAAAAAAAAAATACTGAATGTATACCACCATTTTGGCTTTCATATGGCAAATTGTCTGTCTTTCATGATATACATTCAAAAACAACTTGGTATCGGCAGCCACACATTTTGTAATATTTGCGAAAAACAATAATAAAAACAGATTATTACTAGTTCTTCACGAAAAACATTTCTAAAATGATAATGTATACCATGGCAAGTACTTTTGTAAGACAAATTATGTTTTTGAAGGAGATTGTAAATTATCAAATTCTGCAAATGACCACATCAATTTTGAAGAAGGTGCAAATCAAGCCTCCTTGGCGCTCATTGTTCAAGATTATATCATCAAGAAACGAGAAATATAAGATAATCAAAATAAATGAATCAAAATAACTCATTTTTAGCTCGACTAATCGAAGAATAGGTGGGCTATACTACTCGCCCTTTGCCGTTAAAGTTTTAGGGCAAGTTGGGATTTTCACTTATAAGTCCAATACCCTACATTCAAATACCCTGATTGACTATGGAACTAAGGTTAACGTTTTAGGGCAAGTTGGAATATTTATTAATAACTTCTATATCCTTTGTTCAATTGACTTAATACTTCACACAGTTGTTCAGGACCATCACCCAACGAGGTTACATAACTCCATATTATCCTAAAAACAAGTAATGGCCCCTGATTGACTTAGGTTAAAGTTTTAGGGCAGGTTAAAGTTTTAGGGCAAGTTGGGATTTTCACTTAAAACTCCAATACCATTCATTCAATTGACTTAATACTTCACATAGATGTTCAGAGCCATCACTTAATGAGGTTAGATAACTCCATATTATCTTTTATACAAATTATGGTCCCTGATTGATTATGGAACTTAGGTTAAAGTTTTAGGGCATGTTGGGATATTGTTTAATAACTTCTATCCCTTCATTCAATTGACTTAATACTTCACACAATTGTTCAGGACCATCACCCAATGAGGTTACATAACTCCATATCCTTAATACAAGTTATGGCCCCTGATTGACTTAGGTTAAAGTTTTAGGCAAGTAAAAGTTAAGGGCAAGTTGGGATTTTAATAAAAAAAACTTCTATACCGTTCATTAAATGCACTTAATAAGATTCAAAATTATTACGACCATCTTACAACATGAAACATAACTCCGTTTTAAGCCTAAATACAAACAATGGCCCTTGAATTATTATTATTATTATTATTTTTTAAATTTCCATTGAAAGGCATATTTGTATATTCTTAACCACATTTTTATAATGGGAAATCAAGTTATTTGAATGACTTGCGTCATTGTTTTGGCGGGCTGGTGGGAGGGCAGCATCAAAGTCACTTTATGTATCGAATAATTTTAGTTAGGTTTGACATAAAGAGACCAAACTTGGTATTATTATATCGTTATTGTATTCTAAGTCAAAGCTGCGTAGTCGAGCGCGCTGTCTTACGACGGCTCTTGTTAGCTTGACTATTCGAAGAATCAGGAGGTTTTACTACTCGCCCCAGCATCAGAGTCCAGTTAAAGTTTAAGGGAAAGTTGGCATTTTCACTTATAACTTCCATACATTTTATTCTATTCACTTCATGCTTCACACAGTTGTTCAGGACCATCACACAATGAGGTTACATAACTCCATATTATCCTAAGTACAAATAATGGCCCCTGATTGACTTTGGAACTTAGGTTAAAGTTTTTTGGCACATTGTGTCGGGTTCAAGTTTTAATGCAAGTTGGGAATTTTACTAGTAACTTCTATATCCTACATTCAATTGACTTAATTCTTCACCAAACTGTTTATGCCATCACACAATTAGGTTACATAACTACATAGTATCCCTAAATATAACTTATGGCCCTTGATTTCCTTTTTTAGTTTTTATATTTTTAACTGAAGTAAAACCTGGTTATTAGCATGATGTAAGCTGTTGTTGGGGCAGGCCTGCATGGGGGAAGCCTCAAACTCACCTATGGTATATATAATTTTAGTTAGGTATGACAAATGTTGACCAAACTTGGTTAATAGGAATGAGTTTATAGAGACTTTTCATGAGATTGTGTTTGGGGCTCAGAGAGTCATGGTCACTATCAAGGTAACTGTTACTAAAAATATAAAAATGGTTTAAAAGTACAGAGTAACTTAAGTTAGGGTTGACACATTGCGACCAAAATTTATATATAGGAAGTTATTATTAGTTCCTTGTGCACAGTCTCGGTAGCAAAAATGTTTTTATTGGTACTTCATTATTCCTCTAAATATATGAAGTACTACATGTATTATGTTATTTGAGTATGAGTTGCCCAGCAACATTTAAATTCTGATTAAACATTAAATATTGTGAATTTCAAGATTAGTGTCAAAATCTTTTTTCATATGTGCACCTTCCACTTACTCGATTTTAGCTTAAAGATATTTATTTTAATTCCATTAGTTTTTAAGTAGCTCTTAGTACATTTTGGTTATTCTAACTAACTCTCCGTGCTTCATAGAAGAACTTAGGTTTTATTGACACTTAGATTTTTCTTACAGTTTATGCAACAATTTTTAATTTTACAAGTTTATTTTAAAATACAGCTAAATTTGTTCTCATATAAATCTTGAAAACATAACCTGGATCATCAGAGCTATTTAAATTATTATTAAACACTACACAGTGGATTTCAAGATTCAAGTCAAAATTCACTTAATATAACAAGAAAAAATTTGATGCATAGCATCAAGTCGGCGCAATGAAATAAGAAGAAAAACGTGCATGCAGATAACAAAAAATGGTTATTATTTCAATGATAATATTTTTTTTATGTTGTGTACATATGCTCGAAGGACATGATAATGATATTGTTACAATAGTTAAAGCCCGGAATTATAGATATTCTTTTTTTTCCAAGCTAATCCTGCGGTTAAAACTAAATTATACCAAAAATATACATACGTTTCTTCAGAAGAAATAGAGTCAATGGTCTAATACTTAGATTTCAATAGCATGAAATTCACCTTTTTTTGTAACACATTTCACTCTTATGAGTATATAGAATGGGGATAAAAATGCTATACATCAAAAGGGAATTATCTGGAGTTCGTTCCTTCGAATGACATTTTCAAAACAAACAATTAAGCTCAATGTTAATTTTTCAAAACTCGGCATTTTTGCTGTCCCCAAGGGAGATTACTGCGTAGGAGGTTTACAAACATAAAGGATATTGTAATAGTACCGTGATACCTTCATTTTTTTGGGCGGAAGTTGGTATCAATCGGAACACCTCGGCCTGTATCTATCTCGGAGATGGCCGAGTTGTTATGATTGAGTTGGTATTTAAAATCAAAATTTTCAAAATGATAAGCAGGGCTGTTATTATTTAAGGTTTCATTATCAATTAAAGTGTACACTTTTATAAAACATACTAAACTTCATATTTTATCATGCAACGTGGAAACTATTGAAAGCATTGTTTTGCAATTTATGAACTAGTCCCTTAGTTGGAATATTTCTAAAGTAATATCAAATATAGTCGGCACCCTTCTGGGTGCCGACTAATAATAATAAGTCCTTTAACAAAACCTATTTAAACTTCCTCCATTGCCTGTTTTAGAATAAGAGCTTCCATAAACCGGAGTTACAGGCTTTCCTTTACATACGTTTAATTCTCTCTGGACACAGTTGTATGAAGTCTCATTCGAACATTTCCACCAGTTTTTGAGTTATGACCAACGTTAAAGGTTTTGCACAATAATGCTGTCAATTTTGATGACACCAAAGCTATGAAAATACATAAAAAAACAACTAGAAAAACAGACAAGCTTAAAATCTACAATATTTATCTCATGCTCTTTCTGTTGACATTTGTTTTCATTTATTTTATATATTTTCATTATTTTGTAAGATTCTGTAATTCTGATGGTCATAAATAACTCAAACCAAGGAGGGTGGCTTTAACATCCTCTAATTTATCATAGTGATACAAAGTTTAGTATCACTAGCATTCTCCTAAAATGATACCTTATATGAGTTTTAGCCAAGCCTAGAATTGGTCATCTTTTAACAAACTGAGTTCTCATGTAACAACCATTAATACCAATAGGCACTACCAGTATATTGAAATTGAAGAACTGGTTTCACACTCTAACAAAACACCGTGCCGTAAGACTTATATAACTTAACAATCCTTTTTAAATAGATAAGCTTTAAACTGCATATTCCATTAGCTGATCCAAGGGGAGTGGGTGCCCTAAAATTGGGGGAGGTCCACAAAACCCCGTACAAAATTAACAGCTAATATGTTTTGGTTTTGGTATGAGGTAGATACTTAAATTGAACTGATGATAAGTACATGTGGAATACAATTGTTTATGTTCAAGCATGAACAATATCATAATCAATGTCTTTAAAGGATAGTTTTCATGCATTTCTCATCAAAAAGCATTTGCATTTAGGGAATGTCTTTATACAAATTGAATATGTTTTAGTGTCAAAATAGTCAGTACTACCCAATCAACAATTTCTTGAGGCTTTGTGGTGATTGCAGCTACATTAAGAAGAGATATTTGCATTTTTGTAACCAGAAAATGAATTCAATCCACTATTTTTCATTATTCTATTGAATATCTTTCTCAACTCACAAGACATTGTTCATTATGAAGTCTGGGTCAATTTGACACATAAACTTTATTACTACAAAACATGTCCCATAGGATGTATGTTTTACCCCTGAAAAAGATTGTTCCTCAAAACTAAATAAAACATGATCTTTTGAAACGTTTTAAATTTTGACCTTCCCCACCCACTTCATGCACTGTGGAAGGACCTTAAATTTGTCTTTTTGTCAGTAGATCAATAATATGTCTTAAAACATGTTTTATTATTTAAAATGCCATTTTATGAATCAACAAGAGCTGTCACAGCATTAAAGTGACAAACGTCCCTGAAGTGACATCCAGTTCAATGGATTATGCAATTACTGATATGCCTCTATTCAGGAAGAGCTATCATAAACTATAAACATATGCCATACCCAATGATGGTTTACCTGAAGTGTCAAGTCAGGGACCTGGTTCTTGCATGTGACACATACAAGTTTTGTGAATGAGCTTCAATATGGGTCCTCCAAATGCCATATGTCCTCTTTATACATCGAAGACATGTGTAAAGTTATTGTTAAATCCCTCACAATGTTTGACAGCGTGTAAATAGAAAAAGGCAGAAGGACAGTCAGGGTTATGGACGGACAATATGCACAAATTCAGGGGCATAACCTATGCATGACAAAATTACAGCCCAGACATGAACACCTTTCTCTATGAGCATAATGCATCAAGTGATAATCATTAGCATATAAGTGTGACCTTGACCTTTGAGATAAGGGTGTGTGTCGATGCAACACACTGCCTTTAAGTATGGAACTCATGTGCCAAGTAATCTTAACTTTCCCACCAAACAAAAGCTAAGACCCAGACACATGTATACTTTATCTAATATGTGTAGCATTTCTGCAATCCATAGTAATAAACCTAAATGTGACTTTGACCTTTGAGGTTGGGACAAGTGTCTTGCACACAAAATGTCTCTATCAGAAGTGATATTTATATTGATCAAAGGGCAATAACTCATTTTACTGACACATCTTGACAACATTCTTGATAAAAGACAGATCTAAACGGCAGTTACCTATGTCATACACATACAAAAAGGTCTATGACACGCCTATGGACTTTTCTGGTGATGGACCTTGGCCATACAACCAGTTGCCCTGACCCTCGGGTTAAACACATGTTTCTGTAGTGGGATATGACATAAACTAATGTTTACAGCACAGTACATAAGCAGCAGCAACAATTTTCAGATTCTCAGTAGTAGTAGGGTTTCGGTAATTAAGTTTCTTTCTATCATTATGTTACATATGTATTTTGCAGTATTCAATTGTATAAGTCATTCTTTTTTCGCATGTGTTTAGACCTTGTTTGGCTGTTTAACACAAAGACACTAGTCCACAGACGCACCGGACCTCAATAATGCACAAATGTGTCTGCATTTATATAACACAATATCTACATTCAAGCAATCTCGTGGGTTTTAGCATTTCAATAAATATTTCTGTGAGGAAATGCATTTATAATATGTTTCGTTTACCATTTAGCTCTAACCAAGATACTTTTTTATGACAAAATATTATATTATGAAACATGTCCTTTTTTTACTCATTTAATTGTGTAATCATTTTAAAAAACAAAACAAAATAACTAGAAGTATAGTGAAGTGCTTTTTCAGAAAATTTATATATAGATCAAGTGCATGTATATTTAAATGGAATCTATTTTTATGTTGTTTTTTTTCTCTCAATAACATGCCAAATTTAACAGTGTAAAGAGACTAAAAATAGTAACAATTGTACAACTTGTACTAATATTTTTTTCTTGTTGTATTAATAGTACGTGTCTTTTTAAAGGTATATATTTTTATAATCATATTAAGCATATTTTATTTGAGTTTAAAGGTCATCAGGTACTATCTATATGATATTGCCTGTTTTCAATGTTCTTTTTTAAGCAATTAAGTCTATACTGGCTAGGGACCAGTCGATGTTGGATTTTATGAAATTGAATACATATAGTGAATATAATTGTTAAAGGGGCACAATAGTTTTACACTTGATTGATGCACAAAAGAAACGTTACTATGCATCACTATGTTTAACTCGTTTGACTTCAATGATCAAAACAAAAAACCTCGAATGATTTGTGTACAGATAAAAATCATTAACCTTTATAATTACAAATAGGGTTTTCAGTTAAAGCTACATTCCTAAAAATTCCCCAGATAAAAAGAGCGTCAAAATATCCCTAATGCATTTTTCATATGTCCCTAGGGGGAGATAAGTGCCAGATTGAACAATGGTGTTTTGGAAAAAAAAGAAAAAAAGTCTCCCCCTGGCTTCATTAAATATCTTTCAAGGGGTTTAGGGGATATCAAGCCTACCTAAAACCTACGGCTTGAATCTTTGACCTTAAGCTGTGACCTTGAGTCAGGACACCTGGAGTGTGTGGGTTCTGCACATCATGTAAATGAAGTTAGCTTTTTACTCTAGTTTCATAAAAATCCTTTAGATTTAGGAGACATGGAGCAGACACGAATCTTTGACCTTGGACTGTGACCTTGAAGCCAGGGTACCTATTATGTGGATTCTGCACGTCGTCTAATGTAGTTTACGTCCCCCTGGTGAACATGGACCGGTTTCATGAAAATTATTCAAGGGATGGGGGGGGGGGGCATAATAACCAACGCACACCTATGTATGCATAGTTGCAGAGAGGGTGTAATTGTAGGAAAATAGACAAGAGTATACAAAACACTTTATTAGGCAGTGACAAAATGACATGATCGCTAGTATTCATATTGATGAGCAAATGAAACAAATCATGAGGCAATGTCCACATGATAATGATATGATAATAAACTCAAAAGGAAACAATATACAAACTAGAATGATAAATCATTATAAACCTACTGTTATACAACTTGTTTCTAACATGAACTGAGACGATGTAGAGTTTCTAAATCATTTCACACAAGGAAATGCTATAACTTTATAAAGAATGTAGTCCAAAAACTATATCGAAGGGTTTATGGCAATATGCAAACAAAAGACCCCTCCTGGACTGTATGAGATTGTTTTGCAATTTTGATATGAAAATACTCTACAAGAATGATAGCATATTCATGTTTTTCCTCAACGCAGAAATCCTTCTTCCTGTAGCAAATTTCTGGAAAGGGACTCCCAATTTACAATGCATCCCTGGGACCCCCTTAATGAACATCTATTAAGTATAATCCTTGAAATTTGGATTAATAAAATTACTACCGACCCAAAACCTTGTCAACCATGAAAGTCGCAGTACCCCTAGCGAAATTTGGCATTTGTTTCCAGTTTTGGGAAATGTGTAGTTATTATTATTATTGATACCTACACATTGTCTTGTGTTCAAGCTTACAAGAGAACAGTGAATAATATGGAACTCCTTTGAACATGCATATTAGTGACAGAGTAAGGGAAATTTCCAATCCTCCGCTCAAGGAACAAGGGGTGTCCAACATTCCACCTCTCCCCACCCCAAGCATTTAAGCAGTACCTGTATGGGTTAATTATCATAATGGGAAGCAACAATATCCCAGTTTATCAATTACTGATGACCCCAGTAGGCAGTGATTTGCTAACTAATAACTACAAGTATTTAACACAAAATACAAAATAAGGAATTGTTTCATAACGAAATGCAAACAAACAAAAAAGTACAACAACTATATCTATTACAAGTTTACAAAATATGAAACAAAATACTATCATTGTTGTAAAAGCATAAACTTTTATAGCAAATACTTACAGAATGAACACATGTTAATCAAAGCAAACTTTTGGTTGAACAGATATTAATGAACAATTCTAAAAGTGAAATCATTTTTTGCTCGAATTGTCATGACAATAACATTAAAAAATTATCTCCTGGAAATAGCACTAGATTTGTAAGTTAAGTTTATGAATAACAAATAATAAAACTTATATTCCTTAACATATCACTATACCATGGTGTTGAAATTGAATTTCCAAGATTAATATCATAACATTCAATAGGTAAAATAATTCATTTGCCAGTAAAAACTATCATAGGCAAGTAATCATTGCATACAACCACAAAATGTGCTGCCAATTAGAATATCCTGAATAAATGAGCTTCAAACAAGTCCACCCTTACTAAATATATTCTTTTTTTTCTCAACCAGACAATGTGCTACTCTTTTTAAAAATAAATCAAACATGGAATTCTTCATTTTGCATAAAAGAGCTACTCTTTAGCTATGATTTAAGGTAGCCCTATCTCTGGATGGGAACTATCTTTGCGAGCCTTCTTGGAAACATGGCATGACCTTATTGGAATGTATTATGCACATGTATACTAAAGGGATCAAATTTTAGTTTATACTCATTTATTAAAGCTTGATTGTGAAGCTGAGTGTTACCATGGATCACAGTTGAGCCCATTTCCTGAGAGGACAACAGTACTGATGTCCTTTTTGAGAGGCAATGAGAAAGTACAACCCCGGTACTAGTAGGAATCTAAGTCAAGACTTTTAAGATGAGAGTCTGACTCTTACCACTAGACCACTCTCACCCTCTTTTAAATTTAAAAACAAAAAATAAATGATATGAGAAAGAAAATCAGACAAAGGGTTCTAAACACTTTCACAACTTTTCCTAACACAAACTGTGCTTCATCAAAATACTTAACTGCAAAGATACACTCTTATTCTCAAAGGACCACAGCATTTAAAGGCATATACATGTAAATTCAATTATTCAGAACTATTAAATCCAGGCTACACAAACCTCACACAATCTGGCAGCCAGTATATCTTCAATGACCATGTTTGCATTATTCGATATAATTCCACTGTGGAATAAATCAGTTTTTCCTGATCATAAACATTTAATACGAAAATTACTTGTAACCATGGAGATTTTAAAATTTCACACAAAAGGTGGAAAATTGATAGTCTTCTTAATTAGTTATATTTTTAGTAAATTAAATAACATTTCACCACTCTACATCCTGTTTGTATCAAATTATAACAATTACTTTTTTATTGTTCTACATAACGAAAATTGTTTCAATGACATGCATGTTCAACATGTTATTTACATTCAGTACAATCAAACAATGAACTTTTAACAGAAATAGACCACAATGCTGATTTCTCCTTAACCTGAGACTTTCAAGTGTTTCCATCAAATAGTACTTAATTTCCTCCTTTATTTGGTTCCCAGTTCATCTAGAAGGGCTGAAACCTCTCCACTATACTGGTTTTTGGTTCATCAAGAAGGGCTGTATCGCGGGACTGGGGACCGACGCCTGGCTGGAGAATTCCCATCTAGAGGCTGGTAGGTTGACCACAACATAGGAGTTTTAGGGGTTGGGGATGCATAATAAGAGCTGTACGCAGGTGGAGAACCTAGTAGTGGAAAAAAAAATGATGAATAAGTTAGATATATTTAATATTTTTTTGCATAACAATTGAATATGATGTGGTCAATAACTTAAATAGTAAAATTAAAATGCACTCAAATTGTTTCCATTCAACAACTGATTTAATCCCTAAATGGAAGCATGTCTTAAGAAATGTTACATAAAAGTGCAAGCATTAGAAACAAGGGTAATAACTCTGCTTGGCACAGCTACAAACAAAACCCTGATAATTTCACATGCTGTTTATCATTCTTGTTAAGTGTCATCACTCTATCAATATAGCTCTCATTCCTTCGGAGATATAATAAATATATTTTCGGAGATACAATAAATATATCATTTAAGTTTTGTGAGTCTAGCTCATATACTTTAAACAAAATTGCATAGTCTATTTAATAACTTAGTCAAAGGCTATTATTCTGCATTTACTGGGTGTAGCCACACACAAAACACCAGGGGCTCTTCTTTACATGCTGCTTAACGTTCGCACAACACAAGATTGCAAACTTTATAGGCTACTTTCACTTCAGTTAAGGGCCACAACTCTTAAAGGGGCTGTACTCCGTATGAAAAAAAAGAAAATTGTCAAAACTGACATAAACTTGGCATCGATGTGTACAATGCATTGAAACTTACTAACCCAAGTACCACATAGTTTACAATTTATTTAAGTTAAGCAGTTATTTCTTATTTTTCCATTAATATTGATTACTGGGTATGTCTACCAGGTAGAATTCATTCCTTATGCATGATTGGCTAGTCGGTGTTATCATGTGATATTACCGAGGTAGGTGTATAGCTTAATTATGTCACCCAATTAGAGTAAACCGTCGTAGCTCAGTGGATACGATGCTGGACTGCAAATTTGGCGACAGGTTTCGAACCCTGTCTCCGACACTATTTTTTTTTAAATTTTGGTACTTTTTTTTACATTTATGATATCAAAGCATAACACATTCTATTAGATAACTGTCCTGAGATTTGTTACAGAAAAAAACTTTTTTGGTGCCAATCTGGAGTACAGTCCCTTTAACCCACTGAGTGCAGCCCAAACCTAAAAATGCACAACTTCACATGTTGCTTTATATTCCAGTAAAGTTTTATCACACCAAAAGCAATATATCAAGGGCAATGTTTGGGCGAAGAGGAAACACATTTATGTGAGACTATGACAATACCATAACAATCTTCTATCAGAAATGGACAACCTAAATCATTATTGGATTTTACTCCTACAAGGGTATGAGACTTACTAGGACTGTAGTTTTGAGGGACTGGGGAGCCCTTAGGTGACTGAACAAAGCTTGTGTTGGCAGCTGCATTATAACGAGGGCCATACACAGCATGGTAACCTGAAACAATTGTTTAAATCATAAAAACAAATGATGGTTAAATTAAAAATCTCAAGCAATTAATTTTACAAATAGAAAGTTTCACAACAACCTAGCTAAATATATGATCAAAGAAAAAGAGTAAGTTCAAGAAAATCAAGAAATTTACATTTACAAAATATGAGTACAAGACCAATTTAACAAAGCAATATCTCTTATCAATATCACATAACAATATTAACTTGTCTTAAGTGCACAATATCAAACTATTGAATGGACAAAATTTACACACATGTACATGTAGGCCGTAAGTCATTTTATTGAGAACCATCACTGCACTGGGAACACTTACCAAATAATACTGTCAGTGCAGTAACAAAAATGATGATGAGCAGTATAAACCAATACTGGTAGTTGTGAAGAATGGATGAAAACAGCTTCCTCCACCCAACATCTCCCAAACCTGAATAGGGAAAAACACTTAGTTGATAAGGCTAGTTCCTTCACTTCTCAAAACAAATTTAACCCTTTCTCCTTTCCACAAGTGTTTTCTTCTCACAAAACTCATAACATAAAATGCCTATTAATAGTAACAAGTGTCATCTGCCTCTTTACCACCAAAACTATAGTTTGACAAAGTGCAGACTATATAAATTGCAAGCTATGTTCCCAATAACCGAGCTATTTTTTTAACCGACAAAGCAAGAAGCAAACATAACGATATATATATTTTAATAATTTAATTTGTTGAACTTATATAGAGATAAAATTAAAGTAGTATCCCTGTGCCCAAAAATGAATGAACATCGAAACGTAAACAAAGAATTACTATCCACTCAAGGTGCATCATTCAATCACGTGACACAATGATCTCATCCCCTGCGCTCAGTTTCCCCGCTTAAAACACCATGTGATAGCCCACGTGGGAATAACAAACGCACGCCATTTTGACAGGCACATACTAAAGTGCCGACGAGTTAGATGACGATAAAGAAATAGAAGAGAGTTGCCGACCATATAGACAAAGAAGGAAAAAAATAAGTTTTGAATTTAAAGATTTTTCAGACTTATTTTGTTTAATTCATTTTATATACTTTTTATAGTGTACGTATAGATGGGTGTTTGTGTATTTTTTTGTGGAAATGGCCTTTCATTGAAATGAATCGAGTTATATTTTTTGCTGGTTTGGTGTAAATATGAGAAAATATCATGGATTTAATAACTTTTTTAAATGTTTCATTTACAGCTGTTTGAAAGCAATTATTTTGATTTTGATCATTTTAATTAAGAAATTATTTCTCTTGAATCTGTTGTACTTTCGAAGTTCTTTTGTGAATAACAAGGCAAACATAGGCAAACTCTTGCTATATAGTAAAGTTTGATTAGTATATATTTCATTTTCTTGGTTGGGAATAGCACAAGCATTCACCCTTTTTTATATTTTCATTTTCTATTATTTAACTCCACACATTTACTGGGGGATAGGCTTCATGGAATTTGGTTCTATGCTGTTTCAATAATTCACCGTTGCATATTATCTATTTATTGTTCCTCCCGGGTGAGAATCCATTTTTTATGTAAATAATGTATATATCATTTTTAAATACTATTAGAAATTTTAACAGCGGCCCTGAAAAGGGTCGTTTTCAATTTAATAATTAGTATAGTCTTTGTTTATGCAAACATCTAATTACCAACCGGAAATGGTTTTAGTGTATCTTTTAAATTCACCCTGAATGATCAACCAATTTCTTCTTTATTTCTCTCGTCAATAAATCCTTGGCAAGCCTAACTCATATTGTAACACCATATGATGGAGTCTTATGCTGGGATTGGTTACATCCTGGTTTGCCTGGTTACACAGCGACATTAACTTTATTGTCAATAAAATATTAATTTGTCATTTAACAACATGCTTCAATAAACCTGGGGCAACCCCTGTGGTTGGTTAACACGGGGACTCTTAGATTCACTGTGCTACATATCAGCACCTTATTAATACACACATGATCGTGAATCATAATGGTGAAAAACGTATAAAACCCTGTTCATGCAGCGCTATCAGCGCTAATCAAACAAAGTTTCAAGACAATTATGAGTATATAAAAGCTCAAATTCAGACTTATATGAGCCATCATATGTAAGTAAACTAGTTTATATACAGCATTACAACAAAGTAAAGATGATTATTTCAAATGAAAGCACTTACTAGATATGTCTGGCTTCTGACCAATCAGACGGATGAAAACTGGAATCTTGACCTTCTGACCTGTCTTTCGACCAATCAGATTGACCCATACATCCAGCTGCTCTCTTTCCCACAATGCAACTGAGTTAAGCAATTTGATTGGATAGATGATGATGTCATTAGACTGGGCATCACTCTCTGGAGGCAAGGCTTCCAAAATGGAGGGATCACTGACCACAACCTAATTAAGAGTGAATTTAATACTTGTCAAATAGATCAATAGTATGAACATTTTTGTAACATGGGAATGATTTTTTTTGTGAACCAGAAAAACGAAATTGTAAAAAATCAGTGTCAAGGATGTTTATATTTCGGAAAAATTGATACATAATTTCAAATAGAAAGAGGTCTTGGTTATACTGAAATTGTTTTAAGCATGAAAGTAAATGTATATTACCTGTATTTGTGAAGCCATTTTCACATTGGTTGAAACTCGTACACTAGACAGTGGAGTAAGTGTGGACACGTGTATCTCAGTGTTGTGGATGTGAAAAGGGGGCAAGAAAGGCAAGGACAGGGGCTTGGCCTTCACCTCTCGTTGACCTTTGAACTCTGTGACAGTTGCCGTGACAACCACACTGATTTCGGCTGTGCTGATTTTTGATGTTGATGTAGATGAGACTGGTTTGATCTGACAAGCGTATCGACCTGGGAAAGGAATAGTGTGATAATTCCTTTAAACGTAATTTGTTAGCAAGTCATCCAAGAGCAAGGAAGGTACCAGTTAGGGACCACTTTTCCACCTCTACCAACTATTCTTCCACTCTGTAAAACCATTGTTTAGCAATGCTATGATGTGAATATTTTTATAAAAATAATATTTTCTGTTCAAATGAAGCTTAAAATAAGGAATAACTTATATTTTTGGCTGAAAATGACCAATTAATCAGCAATATTGAAAATGTATCAGGATATGTGCAGATATGCCTCCATACACATTCTTGTCTTCCTATTTCAGCACAGTTCCATATAAATTCTACACAAGAAAGACCATTAACACAGAATAAGGCCATGCCAAATAAATAACACGGTAAGAGTCATCAGGCAAGTAGGTTTTCAGCCTTTCAAAAGAAAACAACAACAAAGTAATTACCAAAATCAAATTTAAGGAAAGAAATATGATTTGAATTCAAAAAATCTCAACTTCATATACAGGGTAAGTTTCAATTGTTTAGATGTATACACTGGAAATGTATTACATGCTTTCTTTAGACTTTTTATGAGTGAAATCTGCTATCCAGGGCATTTGTTGTAAAGAGAATAAGTTTTGTTTTTCTTTGGCACTTTGTCAATTTTGCCAGGAAGGAAGGTTTTGAAGTTGAAACCTGATAATAAAGATACGATCAATTTTGTTTGGCCTGGCATCCAACATTTTTTTCAATACAACACTTCATATACTTCAACTACAATGTTATTTAATGTGTCAAACCTTGTTTAGAAATGAAGACAGGCTTTATGGTAAAGAGATCCCCAATGTCCAAGTTCTGTCCTCCGTAGTTGAGGCCAAGGTCACACGTGAAGGGCATGCTGGGCGGCTTGTAGTTCTGCTCTGATATCAGAGACAAACAGCCAGATCCTGTTCAGGAAAGAAAGTAACAACAATTACATGCTTGTACATTTATGGCATAGAGTCAAGCAACAATTATTCTTTTTCACTTCTTGTTGTTTATCAATGATCATTTTTGCAGCTCTTGGTTACCGGTAACACAAACTCGGACTGTATCTCCTTGGTAACAGACATTAAGATATATCTGAACACTGAACATAACAAAACTATTGTACCAAGTGTCACACACCTTGTACAGTGGGGGTGTCTCCAAGATTCACATAGACTGTAAAGACTGTGTCCCCATTCTTTGTTACCGTGGATACAAACTCTGACCCACTCTCCATTGTCACAATCCCTACTGGCTCCAGCTGAACCTGGTGATTGAAAAAAATCAAAGTTTGTTCAAAGCGTTTACAAAACAAAACAAAAAACAAATACTGCAAAATTATGGTACTAAAATGTTATTCTTCAAGTCTGTGCAAAAAAAGAGGACCATAATGGCCCAATTTTGTTCACCCGAGAAAACAAGTTCTTATTTTATTACACAAGAGGTAGTTGTAAACGAGTTCACAATTTTATTTTGTCAACAGACTATGCCTGACAACAGACAAAGGGCTTAAACAAAAGCTCAAAGGTGAGCTAAAAAATAAACCTGCACCTCCCATGTTCCTAACAAGAATGCATATACATGTAATGAGTTCACCTAAAATTACTTTTTTTTTATTCTTATAGCAACACAGTCACAAAGTCCTATATATACCTCTGTTGAAGTGAGGACATCGTCTGACACAGTGTATGTGAGGGAGGCAGGGCCAGGGTGCTGGGCGTTGGAGATCCCTGATTTTATGTCAACTACTAGCCCCTTGCTGCCCTTCCATGTGCCTGGCAAACCTATGCATTATATAAGTAAAAGTTTATGTGCAAAGTAATCAAAATTTACACAAGTCCTGCACTGATTAAATGCTTTCTTGCTCGCTCAATTTCTGGATTTTATACAGCAGGGAAGAATTTTGGTGCCAAGCACTTCAGTAAGAATTTAGGCTTATTCTATTTTCAATATCTGGCGATTCCCAAAACATATGCATATAGAAGAGAACATTAAAATTCTCTGTCCATTCTCTAATTTTTTTACTATTTTTTTTACCTAACAACAAACATGAACTAAAAATACAATGGCAACTACATACATGTACACTGACTTACTTATGGAAATTATCTATATGATGAAAGAATGGCAAGTCTTCTTTTCAAAACTACGTATTTGGCATTAACAAGAAATCACCATTGTCTGTAGTGAGTGGAGCGGTGAAGCAGACAACACTTCCAACACTAAGACTGGGCAGGGCAGGTTCTATGGCATTACCCACAGGAACATTGATGTAATCCATCAACCATGGCTTGTAATTGTCCCAGACCTGAGGATGATAGAGAACACTTCTATATAAAAACAGACAACACTACCCACTCTAAGGTTGGGTAGGCCTGACTACATGGCATTTCCAACACTAACATTGATGTAATCTACCAGTTTCTAGTGCCCCATACCAAGATTACAGGATAAAAAGTAAATTTATTAGCAGATAACCAAACAATAAACAGTCACATTTTAAGCACTTCAGTTTTCTTCAACCAGTAGATAATAAGCACAAACATTCAGCAAGTCTTACATATATTAACTTAAAAAAAAACAGCATTATTGAAAGCCATTCTTCCAATTATGGTTACATAGACAATCTTAAATAATAATAAGTCTAACAAAGCTATACAATTAAAACTAAGAATCTAATTACTTTAAGGATGGTTTGTCCAACTGAAGCAGTTTTCATGACAATGGTGTTATTATCCAGGCCATGGTTGACTTGTGCCAGGTCATATCTGCTACAGCGGAACCTCATGTCAATATTTGTTGAATAGAAAGACGCCCCTACATCATCATGGTAGGTAACTGTAAAGAGAAGGGTTGCTCCCCTTGGCACAGTACTCAGAGTTTGGCCAGATGTGCGGAGTTGTGTGTCCGAGTTGATCATGAGGTAGGAAACAGGTTTGACCTGAAATGTTACAACAACAAAATATAACAATTTGAAACTTGCTTTTGCATTTGTTCATTATCAAATAAGGAATATTAAAGGAATTACAGAGCGAGTTTCAATTGTTTATATGTATACACTGGAAATGGAATAAGTCAAATAATAAAGACTCATAATTTGCATTATATTCAAAACAGTTTTCTCTTACTTGATTTATTAAGTAGGTTGGATATTTGTGAACGCATATCTAAAGTTTCATTGCAATACATGATGTATTTACTGAGATAATGACTTCAGGTGCTCACATGCAAAACCTCAACCAAGGTGTGACGCCAGTATAGCTTTACTTATTCCTCGAATAGTCAAGTAAACAATGGAGGGCCACCTGCCCCTGGGTGGAGCCAGATATCAACACCTTGTTCTCCAATGGTGCCCCTTCCATCCCCCACTCCCAACTTGTACCCACCTTCACCATGACAACCAGTGTCTGGACCACACCTGACTCCTCCACAGCTGTAACATGGAGGGCCACCTGCCCCTGGGTGGAGCCAGATATCAACACCTTGTTCTCCAATGGTGCCCCTTCCGCCCCCCACCCCCAACTTGTACCCACCTTCACCATGACAACCAGTGTCTGGACCACACTTGACTCCTCCACAGCTGTAACATGGAGGGCTGCCTCTCCCTGGGTGGAGCCAGATATCAACACCTTGTTCTCCAATGGTGCCCCTTCCGTCCCCCACCCCCAACTTGTACCCACCTTCACCATGACAACCAGTGTCTGGACCACACTTGACTCCTCCACAGCTGTAACATGGAGGGCTGCCTGTCCCTGGGTGGGACCAGATACCAACACCTTGTTCTCCAATGGTGCCCCTTCCGTCCCCCACCCCCAACTTGTACCCACCTTCACCATGACAACCAGTGTCTGGACCACACCTGACTCCTCCATAGCTGTAACATGGAGGGCTGCCTGTCCCTGGGTGGGACCAGATATCAACACACCATCTACCACTGTCGCCACTTCACGGCCTTGTCCCACTACCTCATACGACATCTGGGCTCCTCCATCCCTGCAGGGCAAAATAAAACAACTCTAGTCAGTGAAATTATCAGCTTCTGAAACAGCTACCCAATTTTTCGTGGAAGACTCACAATATTATAGGAAAGCTTGCTGATATTGGGTAAAAGGTTATACAAAGTATTTACTGCCTTCAACACATCAATCCTCATAAAACTATTGAGCTAGGGTTTTTTGATATAAAGATTCTGAACTTTTTTACATGGTAGTAGGAAATGCTTTCCCTTGTTTATACAGGTTTTAAAAAGGACAGGGATTTCGGATTAACAGTGTTCAACTGTAGTTTCAGATTTCAACTGGCAGATATATTAAGTCAGATTTCAACTGGCAGATATATTAAGTCAGATTTCAACTGGCAGATATATTAAGTATGTACGTTTTTATAAATTCATATAATAAGCTTTTAAAGAAAAAACAAAGGATATATTTGATTATCAAAAGCAATCAATTCTTAGACGGCAGAATGGTTCACATGCTGGTCCCCATGAGGGCAGCGGGATGCTATGTAAAAAGGTCTGGGTGCAGCACCCTCCTTTTACTCTTTAGATTAAGCCCATAAAACGAACAATTTTATAATCCATTCTAACAACTCATTTCCAGGCTCACTTTAGGCTTGAACTTCCAACTAGATCAAAAACTTTTCTACTCTGTACAGTTTAACTGTAAATGTTTCACTACTCCAGATGTTACCGGTTGGTTTTGAGGACAGCCTCAGTGTTGGGCGTCATAAGCAGATCGCCGTCACAGACTCGCGGCTGTAACATCACCAGCTCCTCAAACACCTGTCGGGGTCAACTAGGTCATTAGTATATGGACAATAAATAAATGTACATCCTTATGATAAATCAAATAGCCTACAAAAGGCAACTGTAATTTACTGAATAGTTAGTTACTGGGGGTATAGTTTTCCTTTCAGAAATAATTAATATATAATTATAACTTGAAGATACTCTGTTAGTTTTTAAGTGAACTATAATTAGTTGAAGCAATTCTATCACTTTAACAGTACAAACATTGCATAAAATCATTTCACACTCAAAACATTCAACACATGTCTTACCTGTACTTGTAATTCATCAGTCAACACGTCATCCCCCACAACTTGACCTTGACCTTTGACTGGGGTCACCTGCAGTCTCACTGATACATGACCTGTCTCAATGGCAACCAACTGGCTTCCAAAGTTACCTTCCTGTCCAGGGCTTATATTGCTCTGTTTAAAAGAGGAAAAAAGGCATAAGAATGTTACAATTTCAAATATTGAATTTTAAGACAATTTTTAAATACCATCTTTTTATGGAATTTATCCTTTTTTTAACACACTTGATTAATTCTCCTGCAATCTGATTGGCTGACATCATTTAATTTGTGATCGTTCTACAAAATTCTGCCAAGTTGAAATTTTGGCCAAGGATTGCATTGTTAAAAATACAATCAAATCTAAAATATTTCACACTTGAAGAAGCAGAAAATAAGCTCAGTTTCATATCTTTTCTCTCAAAAAAAATAATATAGGAATAAACGTTACATTCTTGTTTGTTTACATTGGTTATGACCCGTGGTGACCCATATGAGAACCCCATTGAAGTCACGTGATTCCTCACCCTGAATTCTCTCCTTTTTGTTTTTTTAAATCTATTTAGGCAGATTGTTTCACTGAAATGTCAGTTCAATTTAAGAAGTTGGTGAATTACATTCTTGAAGGCATTGTTTTTTATCTAAAAAAATGCCTTCACCGTTAAATATTTGTGACCATAAAATAAGTTGCACATTTCAAAATTAAAACACATTTATTCCTCTTTTATATAAGTTACCTTATGGTAGACCGACTGTAGGTGTGCAACATCTTTCTTGTTCACAGTCCACTTGAATGAGAAAGGAGGGACGGATGCTCCAAACATGAATGGAGTCTCGTGCTCTGTCAGACCAACAGCAAACATCGGCATCTTAAACACACACACACACATTCATTTGGATAGAATTCACTTTAAAGGGAGAGACGATATGATGACATCATCATCTTAAACACACACACACGTTCATTTGGATAGAATTCACTTTAAAGGGAGAGACGATATGATGACATTGGCATCTTAAATACACACACACACATTCATTTGGATAGAATTCACTTTAAAGGGAGAGACGATATAATGACATCGGCATCTTAAACACACACACACACGTTCATTTGGATAGAATTCACTTTAAAGGGAGAGACGATATAATGACATCGGCATCTTAAACACACACACACACACATTCATTTGGATAGAATTCACTTTAAAGGGAGAGACGATATGATGACATTGGCATCTTAAATACACACACATTCATTCATTTGGATAGAATTCACTTTAAAGGGAGAGATGATATGATGACATTGGCATCTTAAATACACACACATTCATTTAGATAAAGTAAACTTTAAAGGGAGAAAAGAGCTGATTACATTGACATCTTAACCAAATACTGTTTAGTTCAATCTTCATAATATCATTGTAATATGATGCATCAGCCAGCCAAGTTCCATTTGAATATCTATAAGGTTTTGGAGTTACCGCTAATGTGTGTTAAAGTGATAGCACTCGGTTGTCGACAATGACACCATGGCTTTCACAATACCTCAACCTTTTATCTTAAAAAACAACAACAACAGATGACCTTAAAATGTCTTCATAACTGCCATCCATCAAAATGACATTTACTCTTACAGAAAAACTTAAAAGCACAAGTTAATGTTACATATGATATAACATATGATTTCTTACATTTGTAGAGATTCTGATTTTAATGTTATTGTGCTGGATTTAGGTCAACTCTTTTCAATGAGTTTTATAGAAAAAAATCTTTCAGCATTTGATTTGACATGAAGATCAAAACATATTTTGAATCCCAAAACCATAAAATTCAAATATCTCGCCAGAAAAATAAACAAACAACTTTTTTACCAAAACACTGGCATGCTTTACAGTACTGAAAAACAATACCGCTGTTAAATCTTCTGTGTTTTATACTACAAAATCTGGAGGGTAAAATTCTAAGCACTTTCTAGCTCAATAATTGGCTGTACTACCTTTTGATAAACTTTTACGGTCTGAAAAACATGCTTTATGAAATCAGCATTGGAGGTTTTGAGATAAAACCACAATTTTTGCACAAAACAATAGCAACCAAAAACTGCTGATATTTGAAAGCTTACTTAATTAATAAAATTATGTTGAACATAATGACTTTCATTAAAAAAAATGACTGTTTTGAAGACAGATAAAAAAACCTTAGTGGTCTATATCTTGTACTCTTGATTACTTTAAAATCATTTGAGCAAATGATTGTCACACAACCGTTTAGTTTAGGGGTCCTTATTTGCAATTGTTTGGTGTTGGGCAGTTTAGCCTGGTTTGAAATCTGTGATACCAGTATTTAGTATAAAAGAACAACTGTCATTTGAATATTTACTTCAAATGGAATAATTTTGTAAAAACAAATTCATAATATAATTTCACACGGCGAATCAACTGATTCCCCAAAACTAAAAGAACCTACAGTATCTAGAACAGTCTGAAAACTTTTAATTGCCGTAAAGTTTTGACGAAGATAACTTACTGTTGTACCAGACTGTAGACGTGTAAGAGGAGCATGGATTTTGACTCCCACGAGACGTACAACATTCACTATCGCCTCATCCTGTAACATATAAACAAACACTTAGATTTCCTTGTCTGAAATAGGTTTAATACTTTTATTTCAAATAGTTCAGTACAAACACTGATTTTAATACACTATTCTAGTATCTAATACATTCTGGGCAGTAAAGACAACAGTTCACACTTATTGAGTGAAACGTTTTATGTTAGAAAACAACCAAATATTTATGTCACAAAATGTAATATGACATGGGTCTCTGTTTGTTAGGCCTGACCCACAGCCTGACCTACAACCCTGGTTGTCCCAAGCCTCAAGGAGACCACTGCATTGAATAGTACAAACACTGAATTAAATAGTTCCCAAAACGTCACATTTACCTGACAGTATATCACACTATGCCCCCCCATGTGTCAGTAATGGATGAGCAAATGACCTACATCCCTTGTTTTTTTATTGCGACTTAGCGACAAAGAGACCACTGCTATTTTAGATATTGAAGGAACAAAACATAACATAAGTTCCCAAACGTTAACTTTACCTGAGAGTAAACCACAGTTCCCCCCGTCTCTGGATCCTGCCCCACGGCTTGACCTACGACCCTGGTTGCTCCTAGCTCCTGGGCTTTAAGAAGACCACTGCTCGATACTAAAGCGATATCGCTGTTCCGTATACTGTACTCCACTGTACACTGAGGGCGTGGACCTCCACGACTCAACACCTGCAAATTGATAAAAAATTGTCTTAAAATTCAATATTTAAATTTTCATTGATATGCTTTAATTTCTAATCTTACCCATCAAACTGAATTGACATCGATTGGAAAAGAATTTGTCTGTCAGCAAATTTGTCCTATCATATCAATGCTTGGCAAACAGACATATCCATCAAATGAGTTGTATTGAATAAAACATCACCTGGAAAAGTGCCCCAATGATCAGCGTAATGTTCCGGGGTATGAGCTCTAGAGGCGGGAAAACTTCAACAGGTCGGACTGCACTGGTTACATTACTTCTGTCCGGCAACTGGACAATGGCCTTTAGTGTGGTGTGTCCCACAACGCTACCATGGACGGTGTACAAGGCTGAGTATTTGTCTGGGGCACTGGCCTGGTCTCGTCTGAAATAAAATGTAAACATAATATTAATTTTTTTCACAATACAGATGTTCAGGCTTTTGGACAACAGCATTTTATGGAGGAGCGGTTGACAAAGGCACCATAGACGGTATACATGGCTGTGAACTTGTCTGGGGCATCAGACCTGCCTTGTATGAAGAAAATGCAAACAAAATATAAAATAATCTAACGAATAGCAAAAGTCATCTGGTGTTTACACACAATGGTAGTTAGGGAGGTGTGTCAATCCCTGGTACCATGGACAGTGTACAGATTCATGTACTTGTCGAAGGGATTGCCCTTGTCTCATCACAAAAGAAACAATAACTAGTATGTAAATATTTTCAATCTGATCCTTGATTAAACAATATTGTTTTTACACAACTTGTTACGCATAGAGAATTATAAAACAAGCGTGCAAGTGAAACTAAAGGGGTCATGTCAGATTTGATCAGTAAGGGCCAAGAGGGCATAACTTGTAAAATGTCAAATGCCATTCCCTGTAAACATTGTGAACATATGTACAATCTGTTATAAAATATCTATAATATGTTTGTAGTCGCATGCCAATACGAATAACAACACAGGCAATGATAACAAAGGAGCTCATTTTTCTACAAGAACTGTCACAGTAAGTGATGAATGCCCCCAAAGTGCCATTCAGTTCAATGGAACTAATTACTAATATGCCTACAATCAGGCAGAGCTATCATAAACTATAATCATATGCCAGCCCCAATGATGATTGAATTAAAATGTAGAGGAGTGATGCAGTAAGTAAGAGGTAGGGACTTGGGCCATGTTGTCTGTATGTACCAAACACATGCAAAGAATTTTAAATTACAAAGTTACAGCCTGGACACTATCTATGTGCATATATTCAATATACAATAATTAAACTATAAGTGTGACCTTAAACTTTATGGTACTAGGTAGGGTCGTGGGTCTTGCACTCGACACATCTTTATGTACCAAAAACATGTGCCAAATAATTTAAAATCCCTCCATGCATGGCATGAATGGATCAATTATAATATGCCCAAATTTGGGGGCATAACCTAAATGCTCTTTAAGTACATCATCGCTATCATTTAATATGCACAATGGACAACTAAGCTTAGCCCAGCTCCAACAGGTCATGTGTTTTCCCCTATATTACATATACAATTAGCCACTATATAAACTGAATTCCTTTATCCATGGAAACATGTTAAAGGCCACACTAAATAATAACTGATTTTCTTCAATATCATTTAAATATTATTAACAAGATTTGGTCAAGACTTCTGGCTGAAATTTGGTTTTCTATGTAGGTTTAGAATGTAGAAGGATGCACTTTTTTGATGAGGTAAATGGAGCCATTTAAATTTTCTTTAGTCCCCCACAATGTATAAGTAACCCATGCAAACAAAATCATCATTAAATAACATTGGCCTTCCTTGTGTCAAATCTACAGCTAATCCTCTCTGGAATGTGATCAGAAAATCATGATGAAGTGACCAGTGTGTGGTAATAGTTACAACAGTGGACATGTACATGTATCTCAAGCTATGGAAAGTTGCATATTTCTGGCTCTAGTGTTCTAGGTCTTTAACATTCACCAATACAAATAGATTAAATCAAGGGAATAATAAAACAGAAGTGATAATGAGTGACCCGATTCTTGCAAGCTTTTTGGGCAATTTTGTGAATGGGCAGAGTTATTCACCGAAAGGCAAAAGTGCAATAAAACTTCCATCTTCAAGACGACGGCACATTTCTCTGTCAGACATTATTGCTGCAACTATAGGCGAAGAGGCACGATTTTCAGATAATGTGGCACAGAGTGAACATACTGACAACTTCAATTTTGACTTTCTTCAAAGTGCTTATGAACTAAATGAAGAGCATTCTAAAATAAACGAACATTACTCTAGTGTTCAAAATGGTGTTTCTATCTCTAATGAAACAAAAATTAATTCTTTTGGGACTATCGAGACTGATAAAATCGGTGAATATTCTAGCAACGCATGTGACTCTTTTTCCAAGCAAAATGCAAATGACAATAATCCTGACAGTAAACTTGACTTCAGCTTCAATCTGGCTGCCAACATTGGCTTTGAGTCAGAGCTGGATATCAGCACACCTCCAAAATTGAGACAATACAAGAGTCAACAGCAATCTTACACAGGTAAAAGAATACATGAGTTTTCTACCATTGGATGCTTTATTACTAAATTTTCAGTCTCCTTTTATTCAACATGATAATGGTTTGAACTGCTCATTTAATTTTTCTCAAGGCAATGTATTTTAGATAATTCAAAAGAGAATTATAGTCATTACTAATGTTACTGATGTAATACTAAATATCTGCCGATTTACATTTCAGACAACACAAACAGTAGCAAACTGAATGACTCCTATGATTCCGACCTGGAAGACTCTATAAACTTTGTTGACCCCAATGACCTTTGCGTGACCAAGGTTGCAATAGAAACAGAAGAGCATTTCCCAGAACCACCTCCTAAGAAACTTAAAATTATTCCACCTGACAGCAACTCGTGCCCAGTAGAAAGTTATGACTGTAACCCTGAATTTTTATCGCTGATAAACTCTGACACTGGCAACAGTAACCACAGGGATTTTAAGATCCCAGAAAACAATGACCTTGGTTTCAGAAAAAGGTCAAGGTCAATTTCTGGAAGTGTCAGACCTGGCCTTACACGTCAGAAAGCAAAATATCATTTGAATCAAAACGGTAAGAACTGCAGGCCTGGGCTACAAAGAGCTCGCTCCTTTACTGATGCATGTCAAAAGGAAGAGTGGTTTCCCTTTGATGATCTTGGATTCAGTACACCTCTGGCATCCTTGCTGGAAACTCCTGAAGATCTACCAATTACCAAGAACCCTATCTTCAGTGAGCTGAAATCCACACTTCTGTCGGACTGTCAAACAAACAGATGTCCTCAAACACTTTTTGATACATTGGCTACTGGCCCTTCACAAGATGTCTATGGTCGAGAACGCAGTCTGCAGGCTAAGTTCAGCAATATGCAAGTCCGGTACCCAGACGAAGTGCGAGAAATGTCTGAATTCTACCACCAGCAATCAGCAGAAGTTGAGACCGAGAGACTTAAAGAGATCCATTGTGAAAACGCACCAAAATCGTATCGTAACTATCTAAACAGTTACTATGACAGCCAATTACACATGATCATGGATCGTGTTGAGAAAAGTCTCGGTTTGCTCTCAACAGCTAAGAAAGAAGTTGTAGCAGGAAGTAGAGTGCTCAAAACACGTCCACTCCTCTCCAGAAAAGCTGTTGCTATGATGGACGAGTGGTTCAGCCGTAACTATGAACACCCGTATCCTAGCAACACAGCTGTGGAAGCACTTGCCAAAGCTGGGGAGATCAATTCCGAACAAGTAAAAAAGTGGTTTGCAAACAAACGTAACCGTAGTAAGAATACAAAATCTGTGACTGAAGTACACAATATGAAGAGAAAAAGGCAGTTTTCTGCTCGTTGGTGAATCGTGTTGTGCTAAAACTTTCGTGATACTAGCTGTGAGATTCTTTACAACTTGAAAAAGAGAACTTGTACCTTTAAAATTGGAATAACATTTTATTGCATTGTAGACTTTGTAAATTTTATTGTTAGAATTTTAATTAGTTGAATAGTTTAAATCTTTTATCATGTTGTACACATATAGTGCTATTTTTTATTTGCTTTATGAAATTTTTACATGTTACTAAACAGTTATATTGTTATTTTGCTTGTTTTTTTTTATTTTTGCGATACTGTCCTTATTGTGTAAGGCAGACAACCTTTGACCTTACATAACATACAAGGACATGTATGAAACACCAGAACTTATTTTTCAACACGTCATTATAATTCCTGAATGATCATTGACTTTAGAGCAAGACCTTGATCTCGGACAAAATGGTACCATACATGATAATACCAAGTTATTTAAAGCCCTAAAATGTTACTTTCCCATAATAGCAAAAATATTTTACTATTTAACAGACAAAAGCATCAAGAAATTCCGAAAATATGACCAATGGTATTATATAGTATAAGTGCTAACAACTATTTCATCAAAGAAAAATGAACAAGGAAGGTCAAGTTTATGTGGATATGACAAGTGCTAATGACAATAAAGTAATTTGTATGGATTTTAAGCAAAGGATATTCAAGAATTCAAATAGCTGAAAAAGATGGCTTCTGGCAAGACAATCAGCTATTTAACCTAGCCTTTTGTATAAAGGTCATCTTGATCATGCAGTCTTTATGTGAACTCTGTGGTGAACATTTCTGCTTAGTCATATCAAAATATTTAATAGTTGAAGAATTATGGAGCCAAACAAATACAGAAACCCTTTACCCCTAAATGATCTTAATCTTAAAGGTTTGTGACTGGAATATGTGCTCTGCACGTTGGCTTTATGTGGGAAATATTTGTGTTCATTTAAGCTCATTATTTCATTGGTTAATGAGTTATGCAGCAATCATCAATGAAAAACAATGATAATTGTGTAATTTGCTTTTTTCAAATAACTAAAATAAGTGTCAGCTCTATAAATGTTTAATAGTTTTTGAAAATATATCCAACAAGAGTGCCAACTATCGCAAAATACCTCCATCTACTTTTTAGGACACCAAGTTTGGTGATAAGTGGTTGAACGTTAAGCCAATTTAGAGAGCAGACATTGTGTATTCAGTTTTTGCCAATGCAAGGGTCATAACTCTGGAATGTCAGAGGCGACATGGCTGGTTATCAAACCTGTCTGAGATATTCTGAACATACACATAGGTTGGACAAAACCTATATTAGGTAATTTCTATCAGTTTCGGGCGATAAATTTTAATATAATTTTAATTAAAGGGCGATGATTCTCAAGTTACTTAAGCGATATGGCTTGTTATAGAACTTGTCCGAGATATTATGCCCATTCACATCCTAACCAAATATTGTGATGACAAGTAATTTTTATGCCCTCGAAGGTGGGCATATTAAAATTGCACCGTCCGTCCGTCCATGTGTCCGGCTCAATAACTCGTGTCCGGGCTGTAACTTTCTCTTGTATGGACAGTTTTTAAAATAACTTGCCACATGTGTTCAACATACCAAGATGACATGTCGCCTGCAAGACCAATGTCCCTACCTCTAAGTTCAAGGTCACACTTAGTGTTTATTCACAATGGAATGCTGCATATGAGGACACAGAGTATAGGTTGACGTGTCTGGACTGTAATATTTTCTTGTATTGACTGATTTTAAAATGACTTGCCACATGTGTTCGACATAACAAGACGACATGTCACGTTCAAGACCCATGTCCCTACCTCAAAGGTCAAAGTCACACATAGGTGTCTTTTCACAATGGAATGCTGCATATAAGGACATAGAGTATAGGTTGTCGTGTCCGGGCTGTAACTTTCTCTTGAATGGACAGATTTGAAAATAACTTGCCACATGGTTCGACATACCAAGACAACGTGTCACTTGCAAGACCCATGTCCCTACATTTAAGGTGAAAGATAGTTAGTGTTTATTCACAATGGAATGCTGAATATAAGGACATAAAGAGTGTAGGTTGTCAAGTATGGGTGGTATTTTTTAAGTTCAGAGGCAATTTAAAATAACTTGCCATATGTATTTGACAGGTAAAGGCAAGATGAACTTTTTATGTACTGACCTTGTTCAAAGGTCAATGTCACATTCGGAGGCATTCGTCACAAACTGTGACAGCTCTTGTCTATAATTAAAGGTCAATAACTTTTGACTGAGTCTAGCGATATAGCTGGTTATCAAAATTCACCCATATACTTTCTCACCAAATTTGGTGATTGGACGAAGAAAGTTACTGATTGGATAATAAATTGGACAACTCCTGCCTCCCGCCCACACGCCGCAGATAAAACTATAATAAAAATTGCTTTGCTGATACAATCAAATGAAACTACTGTCACTTCCAGCAGAGTCGAGCACAATGTATAACATATTTTAAATTTCGGACAAAGCTTTTGATCAATGATTCTGACGTCAATGACACCAAGGCTGTCGCAATACCTCAAACCTTTCTTCTTTGAAAAGAGTTAAAAAGGGCAGATAAACAGAGAGCATAAAAAGCTAGCCTTACTTAAGAGTGACAATGTCGGAGGCTGCCAGGAGGTTAAGTCCCATCAAGGGGAAGAAACTAGCATACAGTCTTTCCCCAGACACATCGAGAACCTCCACCCGGGCCTTAACATCTTGTCCCACCTCAACCTGTAACAAAAATAAACCAATGAAGTGATATGTTTATGTTTGATACAAAATAAGAGCTAAATCTTGATTGAATTTCATTACTACTGATTTTAAAAGAATACCCATTATTTATTTCACACATCATTTTAATCCGAAATTCCTCCCCTTACCATTATCAACAAACCCATGCCCCATTTTACCTACTACTTCAAACCTATGCCCCATTTTACCTACTCCTTCAAACCCATGCCCCATTGTACCTACTCCTTCAAACCAATGCCCCATTGTACCTACTCCTTCAAACCCATGCCCATTGTACCTACTCTTTCAAACCCATGCCCCATTGTACCTACTCCTTCAAACCCATGCCCCATTGTACCTACTCCTTCAAACCCATTGTACCTACTCCTTCAAACCCATGCCCCACCGTACCTTGTCCATGACATATAACTGCACACTTCCCACTCCTGACACAGTAACTGTTATCTGAGCGGGCTGACTGGTTGCTATACAAAGGTCATAAATAGTCACTGTCAGCTGGCCATCCTTTATGGGAATTATCTGTAAAAACGAAGATATTAACAATTAAAAGAAAACACCATTGGGGGAAAATATAACAATAACTGTAATGTAATCATAAAATGCATCAATCAACTTAGACTTCTCTTCCATTAAGAAATATGTTTTAACTTCAGTAGACAATATCTGATACATTATGTTTAGATATCATTTTACCATATTTTTTACATAATTTACAAAGACATTCACATTTAGCTGATCACATAGAAACATTTTTCATAAACTTCACCTGAATCTTTTTGGCCTTCTCCTGATATTTAAGATCAATAACTTCTGTCCGCCCTTCCACTACATAGAAGTAGCCCGACCCCCTGTCTATATCCACAGCAACCTTGTTTGAAGGGTGGTTAAACACGGCCAGTGTTTCAGGGGAGACGACTGCTTCCTCAACTAGCCGCAAGTCCAGCGTCTTTGTGATAGTAGGAGTTATCTTTGCCTAAATGTTGAAACAGAATCAAGGTCAGAATTTAAGGATCTTAACATATTATTTATTTTTTAAACGATAATAATCAGTATTCACACAATTATTTCCTTAATGTTTACTTCATAAACACATTACAATACACGGGAGTATGCATGTATATCAAATTACTCTTCTACAATCAGAATACCTCCAACACAAACTGTTTATAGCCTAGTTTTTATGTTTGGCCACAGGTAACTATACTGTATTGACAGTTTAGAGTTCAAAATGACTTCAGTATTGTTCATCTTTTGTGGGAAAACAAATTCAGCACTTAATTTGGACTCTTTGAATTTCAAAAGTATTATTTCCAAACAAATATTTTTACAAGTGTATTTATGTCATGGATTATCTTTGTGTTTTTTAAACACTTACACTCTGGGTGGACTTGGCAGCATTGAGGTACTCCTGCTTGTAGCTGCTGACACTGACAGTGATTGTCTCCAGGCCCGGCACGCCATTGGGACGCAGTAACATTGTGTCTGAAACAAACACATGTATTGTATGTCAGGCTTTCTTTTTGTAGATGTAAGAGAATGAAGTACTTGACCAGTACATGTGGACAACATTTTGTCCACCACATCATCCATGTATGTCCACAACTTACACATTTGAAAGGGTTAAAAAACACATTTTTTATCTTGGTGAGCATCAGTGAGTCTTGAACATGTCTGAGATTTTGCAAGCAATCAACTTGACAACAAATTTTTAATGAACCTGTTGAGAAACTTATAAGCTACATGTACATATTATGGTGTATCGCAACTTCTCTATCAACATCATAATAGTTCCCCTCTCCTGATGTTTTTGAAGAGTAAGAAAATGGTCTACGGTTAGATCCATTTGCATTTAATGATTATTCTGACTGTTGAAAGAATTGATTGATTAAAACTAGTTTATTTGCTAAACATTTAAGGATTCTGACCCACAGATAAGCTAGTTCTCTGATAGCTCCATTACCCATGATGTTAAAGATACACTCTTACTCTCAAGTAAGATTTACCATAATTAATTCAATTTTTATAATATACTAAAACGGATGAATAAATGTCGAAAACAATGGTTCCAATGAAGGAAACAAGGTTTAATTTTAAAGAAAGGTGCAGAAAACACGGTATTTCTACCTTATGAGATGATAGTAGATCACAGTAAATCTTTTAGCATTCACCAATCATTTAAAAAATTTGCATTTTCAGCTATTAAATACACGGTTACAATCTTGTTATCAGTAATTAATATTTTCATTAAATGCATTAATTAATAAGAAGTTATCAACATTTATGTTTGTAATACATGTGTATGTTTTGATTTGGAATAAGAGTGTCACTTTAAATTTTGGTGTTCCCAATGGAACTTTGGAATCATCTGAAAGGGAATTGCTAGCTGATTTCATCAAGATGATAAATGACAAAAACTTTAACTAACATAAAGATATAATATTTTGTCTATTTGCTTTTATTTCAACTGAATCAGACTTGTAATGACCTTTTTGCAATAATTCAAAGTAAAAAAAGTTTGTTTTATTATTTGCTGTCAATTTTTGATTATTTTCTTTTTTCTGCGAATAAAACCTTTTCAAATGAGCCCAAAAGATATAGTGTCACCAAAATTCACATACTTGTTGGTCGAATACTGAATCAAAATTAGTTTCTATAGAATATATATACTTGAGTATCTGTAAAGTTTATCTATGCTTCAATTTCTAGCATTCAAAACAATTGCAAAAATAACTGCATCATGCAAAAATGCTTACTGGACACAATCTTTCGACCAGTCAGGGTGACGGTGACCTCACTTTCAAGGTCATATGGTAATGAGGCTAGTGAGGTGTCGGACAGTGACCAGTCAAATTCCAGGGAAGAAATGTTGTCAAACTTGCGGCCATTTTTGTCTGTCACAGATACTAGGATGTCCAGGGATTTCTTGCAATAAACTGGGATCTGTAATAAAACAAGGCAACTATGTTAAAGAAATAGTAATCAATGTTAAAGCAGGTGATAAATACTAAAACCGCACATGCCTGACAGTAAGATTGTGAGAAGGCAGAAAAAGATACCTTCCTGATTGTCATTTTATTTGTGAACATGGAGCTAGTCTTAAAATCCATGTTAACTGAATGTACATGTATATATTGTACTAACTTGTGCGTTGGGCTCCCTGGAAGCGGGGCAGGGTGGAAGGTCTCTTGGGAGCTCTATGTCTGGCTGCAAGTGGATCTCCACTGGTTCTGCACACACAAAACTGAAACCAAAACAAGAGATGTTAGTGAAACATTTATGCCCCCTTGGGAGCCAAATTGTTAGTAGGATTTGGACACTTAAATAAAATATGGACAATCAGAAAACCTTTTTTCAGCTTACAGTCACACTGACCTTGACCTTTGACCCACTGACCTCAAAATCAATAGGGTTCATCTGCTGGTCATGACCAATAAGCCTACCTAGTATGAGGTCCCTGGGTCAAAGCGTTCTCAAGTTATTGATCGGAAACCGTTTTTCATGTTAAGGTCACACTGACCTTGACCTTTGACCCACTGACCTCAAAATCAATAGGGTTCATCTGCTGGTCATGACCAATACACCTACCAAGTATGAGGTTCCTGGGTCAAAGCGTTCTCAAGTTATTGATCGGAAACCGTTTTTCATGTAAAGGTCACACTGACCTTGACCTTTGACCCACTGACCTCAAAATCAATAGGGTTCATCTGCTGGTGATGACCAATACACATACCAAGTATGAGGTCCCTCGGTCAAAGCGTTCTCAAGTTATTGATCGGAAACCATTTGGTATTCCGACCGACCGACAGACAGACAGACCGACCGACCGACCGACATGTGCAAAACAATATACCCCACTTTTTTCAAAAGGGAGCATAATAAACAAACACATACATAATAACAGTTCCTTCACAATCATGAGACAGTAGAAATGGCTCGTTATTGACCATGTCCAAAATACACATATGTAAACTAAGATACATTATAACAAAAGTTCTGTAACACCTCTACAGTAAAAAGCTTACTAACAGTCTCATTTCAGACTTCTATGTGAGTCATTCTATGCCACATAAGTTCAATTCCCTGTCAATGTACAGGTAAAATGTGGTCACCATGCAATCACCATGACACTAACTAAAGAAATGAAGGGTTTGGGTTCGATCAAAAAATGTCTTTTAAAAAAAACATTCCTTAAACTAATGTTTTTATTTATCAGAAAAAAAAAAAACTTATCAGAGAAACCTAGAGCTATCGCAGAAATGATGACCACCTTCTGACACACGATGTTTGTTATTGACATGGGCATATATTGCAAAACAAAGCATAATTGAGCTTTATTGTTATTTCAAAGTTATTTGCTACAAGGTCAATCTACAAAACCCCAATAATATTATAGCCAAAGTGTAAACATGATATATAAGGGCATATAACTAAAAAATAATGAAATACACTAAATACCAAAGGCATTACACATCATAGTTGTAATGTGTACCACAGTGATATCTCTAAAACTGTGGAAGAACTTTGCACCTTGAATTCCAACAAAGCCAACAGTGTAAAAATCATATTCAAGGACACATAACCTTAAGACAAAAGGGCTGTATGTCACGGAAAATATGCCAAGCACTACCACCCATCCTGGTGGTAATGTGTACCAAGTATCAGAGTGATTCCTCTAAAACTGTGGGAGGAGTTTACTCCACAAATTTTTGCCAACAAACCTCTTGCTTGACCAACGAACCGTATGGTGACTCCAATTTATCCCCCTTCACATTTAGTTTACAGGGATGAAACCCTAATAACCATATGAAATGCTTATCTTTTTAAGATTCTTAAGTCATTGTGTGTGCTGACGTTGGATTGAAGCAAGGACTCAGGCTAAAATACCATAACAGTGATTGATATCAAAAATGTTATTGGACTGTTTTGAAACACTACGGTAAGATTTATATGTCTATCCTATTCCTACCCTCACCTGACAGAAGTTTCCACTACAGCAGGGTTCTGGTTCTTGGCTGTCTTCTCATTCCCTACACGAAGGGTCAGTGTCTAAAATGAGATATATATGGACATGACAAAATTCTCTAATGATATTAATCAATGAATAGGTCTTAAATCTCTAATAACAGATCATCAAGATATCAAACAGTAAAAGTATAGATATGTGTAAAGCATTAAACACTATTCGATAATACTATTATTTACTGTACATTCTCATATATTACCATGAATTTAAACAAGACTGCTGCGGAGGGAACAACAACCCTCAAATAGTCTTGTTTCTTCAGCCAAACAAGGGGCATAAAGTCAATTAATCTAGCAAGAGTAATGCTACTTGCAATTCATGTGCATTTCACCCTGGCCACATGTGTACCAAGTTTCATTTGACTATTTCAAACTCTTCTGAGTTATGAGCAGTTTAAATTCATGAAAACAACACCAAGGATATCACAATTTAACAACTGGTTTCTTTAAAAAACAGAGGAGCTTAGAAAATGCTGCACTCACCTGTTCCCCATAGTTCTTACAAGTCACAAAGAAAGTGTGGACCCGCTCTGAAATACCAAATACAACTGTTGAGCCATGGTATTTTTTGGTTATAATTTGTAAACATATTATCTTTCCAACAATAGAATATAACATGAGATGTTTGTCAAACACATTATGCATGTATCCTCTTCACAGAAGGGAATAAGTAAATATGATGAAATATTAATGATAAATATGAGTTATGACCATGACCTTTAACCTCAAAATCCATAGGAAACATCAACTGGTCACCCAAAACCTAAATGTCAAGTTTGAGGGTATTGGGTGCAGGCATTGTCAAGTTATCACACAGACAAGCTTTTTGCGTTCAAGGTAACTGTGACCTTTGACACAATGACCCTTAAATCAAAAGGGGTCATCTACAGGTCAGGCCCAACCCCCAAATCAAGTATTTTTGCTTGGTCGAAGAACATTTTTGCATTCAAGGTCACTGTGTCCTTGACCTTTGACCCCATGACTCTTAAAGTCAATAGGGGTCATCTACTGGTCTGGCCAAGCCTCCATGTCGAGTTTGATGATCATAGGTCCAGGCATTCTTGAGATATCACTGGGAGAAGCTTTATTAACTTTTTCGCGTTTAAGGTCACGGTGACCTTGAATTTTGGCCCAATGATCCCCAAAATCAAAAGGGGTTATCTACTAGTCAGGGCAAAACCTTCTTGTCAAGTCTGATGTCCATAGGTCAATGAATTGCCTTCAAAGTCACTGTGGTCTTGACCTTTAACCCGATGACCCCCAAAATCAATAAGGGTCATCAAATGGTCAGGCCCAACCTCTTAGTCAAATTTGAGGGCCATGGGTGCAGGATTTGTAGAGTTATCACTAGGACGACCTTTTATCATTCAAGGTCACTGTGACCTTGACCTTTGGCCTAATAACCACAAAATCAATAGGGGTCATCTTCTGGTCAGGCCCAACATCCAAGTCTAGTTTGAGGGCCATGGGTGAAGGCACTGATGAGTTATCAATAAGACAACCTTTTATCATTCAAGGTCACTGTGACCTTGACCTTTGACCCCCTATAATCAAAAGGGGGTCATCTACTGGTCATGCCCGACCTTCATGTCAAGTTTGGTGAACAAAAGTCCAGGCATTGTGGAGTTATCACTCTGACAACCCTTTATCATTCAAGGTCACTGTGACCTTGACCTTTGACCCCTATAATCAAGGGGTCATCTATTGGACATGCCCGACCTTTATGTCAAGTATGGTGACCATACATCCAGAAATATTTAAGTTATCACTCGGACAAGCTTTGGTCTACCGACAGACTGACCGACATGTGCAAAGCAAAAATAATTTGCATGTAGGTCAATGAATGTGGCACTCACATAAGCTTCTTAGAATACATCATGTAAGTTACTATGTATTAAGCTACTTTGAATACTTTACTTAAAGAAAGATTTTAAAATCATCGCAAACAATGCATTATAACCTAGAGCCAGTTTGTATAAAGTCTCAGCCTTACTTAGACTTCCAATGGTCTTCACCGGGTGAATCAGTACATTTTTGGATTCTCCAGAACTCACTGTAACATACCAAACAAAACAGCTATAATACAAGTCATCATTAATATACATGGAATAAATGTACTTACATTAAATATACAGAGTATCAGGGCTGCTGAAATTTTAAAACCCAATCTGTCCAGGCCTGTCAATATTTTGCATCTACTTTATGTAAACAACTTTTCCAGAACTTTACTCAGTGTAACAAAAACAATTATAGTGAAAATATTAACTTTTTGTTATGAAATAATTTCTAACATATGATGTTACTTGTTTGGAGTGTTTTGCAAACATTATGATTATGTATTTTTATAAATGTTTGTTTGACTGGCAACATATGTTAGAACCTAAATGTAATATCTAACTCAGATACTTATTTTAAGTTTTGTAATGTATGCAATTATAAACAACACATATCTTCATATTGGTATGGGTTTAACATTTTCTAGAGAATAGCGATCTGATTTAAAGTTTAAAGAAAACAGAGAAAATCCAATAACAACTGGAAACTATATCTATAAGATAAACACATATAAAAGCAGCAGCATCATATGAGATACAAGATTGTGTAATGTAGTATGACAACCGAGCCATTAAGCATAATAACAAAATCTGATGTGATGCGCTTTTATGCTCTATATGTAGCTCATTATGTTACAATGTAGGATGATGATGACGATGATGATGATAATGATGACGATGACACTGCCACCATTGGTGATGATGATGACGAGGCTAATGGTGATGATGACAACGACAATAAAGATAATAAAGATGGATTTGTTGACAGCAATGAAAATAAAAACAAGTATCTATATAATGATGATGAAATTGCTCTTAAAAGATTCATGGAACCAATGTTGAAGCAGGTAATAATTTACCCCCAAAGATACAAGATGCTACATTTTTGCCAAATAAAATGCCACAAGTCAAAGCTCAAACAATTCCTGAAGTTCAAATAGCTAAGCAAAAGTGCAACCAATGGAATGAAGCATTCCAAACATGACTTCCGCATATAAGAAGCTTGCAATACTGTACCTTTTTTCCCTCCATTATGAGCTAAAAAAATGAACATTTGAACACACAAAATTAGAAACTGTCAAATACAATAGTTCAATGTACATTCCATGTCAAAACATTTTTGAAAACTGTTTGGGGGGTTTTCCGACTGTAAGTAATGCTGATGGCGGAAATCATTTCAAGATTATGTTCTCTGAAGAATTTTATCACAACATGCCATGATACATACGTATTTGGAAATACTTTGAAGAGTCTAAAACCCAAGGTTGTGGTCCACCAGAGAACACGACCTCCTTCGATGAGCCCAAGGTCACAACTGCCTCCTTTTCTGGGTCAATGGGCTGGAATTAAAGACAAAGAAATGAGCAAATATTCATAAAGAATCTTCCATTTTTTTTATAATTATTATTTGACAGGAAAGTTTACATGAGGGAAAATGTTTGGGACAAAAAAGAAGGAAAAATAAAGAAGAAATCAAGTGAGTCAAGTAGTTTAAAATATTATGAACATTACATGTGTAGCCAGTTTCATTTTAACCATTCAACAGCTGTTATTTAGAGTAATTGTTCGCTGCTGCCAAGGACTTCATAAAAAACTCTACTTTTCTACTTTGAAAAAAAAATGAAACAGAAATAAATGCAAACATTAAAGTGTGTCTGTGTTTTTATTACTTATTATCAAATAAAATATGTACATGTACAGTAAGGAACACAGAGCTGTCTTTCTAAATTTAGGGGATGAAGCCGGGGCCCTGTGAAAGGGGAATTTTGCAAGATGACAGAAACATAACAATAAAAAACATTTTAATGCAACCTTCTGTTATATTCATGTGTTTTAAAGGTTTAAAAGTTCTCGATTATGGAAGGAAAATTGAACCAAAATATAGGGAAAACGTATATTCCTTGACTTGGGACAGTCATGAAACAACACCTACATGTATAAAAATTTCATCACATTACCTCCAAAGGCTCATATGTTGCTATGGTGATGCTTGAGTCCAGGATGACCTTGCCATGACTGTATGTGACCTTAACCTTTGTGTGACCTTGCTGTAAGGCCTTCACCTTGACTGTTGTGCAACTGCCTTCCGCTAGACTGGAAAAACCTGTAAGGGTGAAATGTAAAGGTTAGTTTGTTATACAAATTAATATTTACTACAAACACACCTTTTGAGGTGGATACAAATCCATGTTTAATGACCACAATTTAAGAATTTTATCCCACTTCTTTGATAATGCTATTATCAAGGAATGAAAGCAATAGTTACAATCACAGTAAGTCAGTCAATGCCACTACTAGATGAAGAAAAGGAAGAGACAAGCAGCCACTGAGTGTCCTTTGAATGTTGAGGGGCAGGGATTGTAACTTAGTAAAAATCAGGATGGCCACAATTGTCTGGTTAGCAGTGTTTAGTGCACTCGCTTCTCACCAGGACTCACCCGGTTCAATACCCAGCATGGACTCATGTAAGTCTGGTTTGTGGTCACCAAGCTGGACAAGTGGGTTTCCGTCACAACACAAGACAACACTCTTAGGTATCATTCTACCAACGAGAGTGATTAATATGATGTTGTAATAACTTGCTTAGTTTAAACATATTTATTTTACAATGATTGTGATGCGAGTTATTACAACATTATATTAATCACTCTCGTTTGCCCAATGTTACGCGAGAGTGTGGTCTTGTGATGTGGGGGAAACCGGAGAACCCGGAAAAAACCCACTTGTCCGGCTTGGTGACCATGAACCGGACAATAACTTGTTTCACAATCGTTGTAAAATATTCATCCGTAATATAAAAGTTTTAACTAAGCGCGCCACAGAGCAATCCCCAACATGCACCTGTTGTTTAACTAAACACTTTTCAAACCAGAGTTATATGCCTTGTTTGGTTTTGTAGATTTCGTCTCTGGCAGCATGTATACCAAGCTACATTTAAATCTCTTTTAACAGCTTTTGAATTATAGATTAACAGACAAGCTCATAAATAAACTATAAACGTTATCCCAAACCTTTCACAAGTTCCACTACAGAAGGATCGGAGAATGTCACATTAAGGGGCATATTCCTGCAGTCATGGAACGAGTACACCCGACCCCCGAGTATCGTCTGCACGTCGAGTGGCAAGGGCAGGTAACTCCCTACCACAACTTCAACACGCTCAGGCCGGAACTCCATGCCGGAGGGAGGTAGGATGTGGATCTAAAATGTGGGGTGGTATAGGAATCTTATAGGTCAGATATTATTAAGCTTTGTCATTTCACACTAAATGAGACCATCAGCACTATACATGCAAATAAAACAACAAACACAACTTAAATCTCTACATAAAACTCCCCTACTCCTACCTTAGCGGTACCCTTGTGGAGTGTATTTCTCCTGTCAGCAGCTGTGACCTCAGTCTCTCCAAGGTTAGATGTCGTGACCTCTCCGTACTTGTTCACTGTGGCCACAGTTGGATCGTTGGAACTCCAGATGTAATCTCCACTACCACCAGATGCCTTCAAGAGTTTAGCATAACTTTAATAATTGATAATAAAGAACATTTTAAAGCAAATATCAATTCATACAAGTAATTATGTGTATTATTAAAACAGTGTGTAATGAACTTTTTAAATTCAATTTCAGATGAAAATAGATTATGCACTTATTTAGAATATATCATATGAGAACATAATTATATTACTTTTCTAACTTATCCAAATGAATATGGATTAGAAACATTAATAATTTGCAAAATCCTGCCCCCTACCGCCAGCTGATATTTGTGTGAGAGTTGTTTAACTGGATCCCATGGAAAGAACAGTAGTTCTGGCCGCACAACGATGGGGTCGAATATCTCTACAAACTGCGTCTGACTTAGGGCGGGAGTGATCTTAAACTCTGAGCCATCCTAAAGAATGATTTCAATAGTTTTTTCATTTTCATGTAAAAGTAACATGAAATACACGAGAAGAATGCATTGCCTGTTCCAAGTCCATCCTTTTAGATGTATGATAATGAGCAGCTACATGTTCATGTACAAGTAGGATATTCAAAACATAGGAATGATCTGTTCATTGACAAAATTAATAATTGTTGATCAGGTTGAAGTTTGAATTGTCTTAGAAATATTTAAAACCTCATAAATTCTTAAATCTAAAAAAAGATAATGTCAAAAGATCTCAAGAGAAACCTAGAAATCATGACAAAAAACTTCCCATTACCCTAAAATTTGCCTTTCAAAACGTCAGTAAATATATGCCACAGCAAATCATAAATTCAAGGATGGTGTTATTGCATTTTTCATACATGATTCTAAATTTTCTTCATAACAAGCATTAACTGTTCATAATCCTACCTGTTTGATGACAGTATCTAGTGATCCCTCCAAGTCTGTCTCCCCTTTCTTAAGAGTTCGAACCACATGGTAGGTGCCATTTTTGGTAGAAAATAGAACCTCAAAGTACTTCTCTGGGAACATAGATTCAATCATCACATTCTGAAATAATGTTTTAAACCAAATATATTGAATCTTCTGGGGAAAAGAACATGAATTACACCTTTAAAATTCTTCTTAACAAGTTTATACTGGTACTTGTCTTCAAAACTGTAGACTAACTGTACACTAACTATTGACTTGGCACTAAAGCACCTACATCAGAGGGGTGTAGTTTGTGACTGTGCAGGTCATAGGCATCAATCAAGATGGTGTATACACGCCCTGTCTCCAGCACCCACTTCCTGTCTGGCAACACCGTGAAGCCTGCCAAAAAGAATTCACTTACAAATACTACGTTCTGTTACATATGACGAATGCGAAACTTTGGAAAGTTACAATGACACTCCCTGATGTGTCAATGCCAGAACAAAACCTTAAATGACACATCTCAAACAATAATGTAAATGTTAACATCACTCATTTAATGTATCTATTAGTTTGATGGCAACATGAATAACCATACACGATAAAAACAAGCTTCCAATCATTACTTTTGTATATCATACAGTCATAACTATGATAGAACTGTAGGTTTAATTATCCCTTACCAAGATAGCTAGCACTGACAACATGGAGAATAGCCGAGGGTTGAACCAGCTGGTCAGATACCTTGATGTCTGATAAACTAGTTAACGACAATAGCACAACAATAGCACATATGTAAATGTTTGAAAATAGGAACTTTGCATCTGAATCATAAACAAGAGATGTTTGTCAAACATTATGCCCCCCATGAACGCCATGTTGTCAGGATTATGTGGACAATTGAATGAAATATGCATGGACCGAAATGACAGCTGATTTGTCACTGACATTGGATGCCGTTGAGGCAGTTTTAAGATTATGACCATTCAAAGTGTGAGGATAGAGTGTGTTATGACCATGACCTTTGACTCTATGACCTGAAATTCTATAGGAGTCATCAGCTGGTCACCAAAAACCTAAATGTCAAGTTTGAGGGCCATGGGTGCAGGCATTGACAATTTACCACAGACAAGCTTTTTTGGTTCAAGGTCACTGTGATCTTGACCTTTGACCCAGTGACCCCTAAAATCATTACGTGTCATCTACAGGTCAGACACAACTCCAAGTCATGTTTGAGGGCCATGGGTGCAGGCATTGTCGAGTTATCACTCGAATCATTTTCGTATTCAAGGTCACTGTGAACTTGACCTTTGACCCGATGACTCCTAAAATCAATATGGGTCATCTACTGGTCAGGCCCAACTTCCATGTCAAGTTTGATGATCATAGGTTCAGGCATTGTTGAGATATAACTGGGAGAAGGTTTGTTATCTTTTTTGCGTTAAAGGTTACTGTGACCTTAACCTTCGCCTGATGACCCCCAAAGTCAAGAGGGGTCATCTACTGGTCAGGCCCAACATTCATGTCAAGTTTGATGTCCAAAGGTCCAGGAATTGTCGAGTTTGCTTTCAAGGTCACTGTGACCTTGACCTTTGACCCCTAAAATCAATAGGGGGTCATCTACCAGTCAGGCCAAACCTACGAGTCAAGTTTGAGGGCCATGGGTGCAGGCATTGTCGAGTTATCACACGGACAACCTTTTACCATTCAAGGTCACTGTGACCTTGATTTTTGGCTGGATGACCCCCCAAAACAATAGGGGTCATCTACTGGTCAGGCCCAACCGCCAAGTCAAGTCTAAGGGCCATGGGTGCAGGCATTGTCGAGTTATCACTCGGACAACATTTTACCATTCAAGGTCACTGTGAAATAGAACTCACTTGCAGATGTTATGAAGACAAACTAGTTTGTCTCGAAGAGGGGCATAATAAGTTGTTTTGTATGCCCTAACCTTTTGATATCTTATTTTGGAAACATCATCATCAGGAAGTGGGACAAAACATGTACAAATTGAAATAGAACTCACTTGCAGATGTTATGAAGACAAACTAGTTTGTCATGATGCTGGCTGTCACTCAACCATTCAACTGACCTATCAATGGATCATATTTAGTCAATAAATAAAAGCACATGGATGTATAAACAAATTGATTACTTTGCCGACCCCTGACAAATGACCAGCTGTCGTATAGTGTAACATCTGTCTCACAGATCCGGTGAATTTAGTATAAAGGATACTCTTGTCAATGAGTTTGACCTCAGTTTCACCGAGCTCCAGCGCTGTAGCTACTGAAGTCGTAGGGTCGAGATTGCAGATTCCACTTTCTACCGCTTCCAGGTAAAATTGTGCAGACGGCATTGTAATTGCTACAAGAAAAGGACATTATATTGAATTAATATTCAATATAAAACATAGCAAGTAGTTTACTATTGCAGCACAAAGTTACTTCAGACAGCTTGGACCAAATTTGAAGTAAATACATTTCAGATTTTGAGCTCCAAATAAGGTTTTGGGTCAAAGGGTAATAACTTTTTCCAAAGAGTATGTTACATCCTTATTTTTTACACAAAGAGCATGCATTAATATTGAAAATGTATTCACCATTTTAAACATGGAGGGCATATCGCAAGACTCTATTAAAGCCTTTTATGAATTCTCTCAAGTAGAAGCAACTCATTGAAAAGTGATTTTGTTAAGAAATTTTCTGAGTTAATATCAACACCAACTTACCAACAACAGAGTTTTGTCGTATCTGTTCCACCTTGTACTTGACAGTGGCAAACTTGAGTATATAGGCTTCAGGTGGACTCACAATCAGATTGGCTATTACCATCAGGCGGACACTGCTGTGAGCTACACTCTTCATATTGACAGAAAAATAATGTTTAATTACAGAAATAAACTGAATTATAAATCTATAAAGTTTATAGACGATATCTTCAATGGTTCCAAAGATATTTACAAATGTGGATGGACAGACAGGGTTAATACTATGGAGAAATAGATAGATTTATTTCAGAAATAAAATGTACACAACATGGCATTTAAATACATGATAAAAATACAAATAAATAAATGCATCCATGTTAAAACCACATTATATTGCTAAGGATAACACAAAAAAGAGATTAAAAATCCCTTATTTCCATTGTGGTCTTTAAAACCTGCACATATTTAGCTTGGTCCTATTAATGAGGTTACTTGATAATAAGTGTTCATTTATTGCTACACAACATAATCAATTAATTATTAAGCAGGCATCAAAATTAGATTTTTGATTCAACATGCCCAAATTCTGTCAATAGGGCTAGACATAAGAATTATTCAACTAGACCTGCTAATATAAATACAAAATTTGAGCAAGTCCTGTTATATAAATACAGAATTTGAGCAAGTCCTGTTATATAAATACAAAATTTGAGCAAGTCCTGTTATATAAATACAAAATTTGAGCAAGCCCTACTATATAAATACAGAATTTGAGCAAGCCCTGCTATATAAATACAGAATTTGAGCAAGCCCTGCTATACATATACAGAATTTGAGCAAGCCCTGCTATATAAACAGTGAAGGGCTTGTGGGTTTTTGCTTTTTTCAATCAATATCAATAATTTTATACTAACAGAGTGAACTGGGTCCGTCAGTTTAGCCCACACAAAGGCACTACCAGTCTTCATGCCCTCGACCAGGATAACGTCCCCTTGTCTGTCACGATCTTCTAACTTCTCAATGTGAATTGGTGTCGTGTAGTGTGAATCACTGAACTTCAAGATCCTTAAAAATGCAATTGTTCATGCTGTGATAAAATTATGATGAAATTTTATGAGGAAGTCATGGAGCAATCTTCATACATGGGCATTATGTTACATGACTGCCCTCATGCAGGTTACTTTCAAAACAAGTATATTAGTCTAAATTCAAAATTACAGCACCAATCCAGCACCCTGCCATATCATTTCCCACTCAGCATCAGTTGCCGGTTTATGCTTGATAAATGTAAAACAAGTGGTTTGCCAGGATTTAGATCACAACTGACTTGTATGTTGTCATATGATAAGTTCAGTTAGCTTACAGCATAATTATCTTACCTTAATATTGAGTTAGCATCCACAATGTCGTCATGGCTACCAGAGGTATCAGAGTGTAGACTCCATTCAAATTCCAGTCCTTGTAGACTGGAAAATACATTTCCTGTAATGTAAATGTGTAATTCTGTGACTATGCTTTATAACAGTAACTTTATGGTACTTATTATGGAAATAATTCTTCTTGTAATAAATATGGCATTTCCAAACACAATTTGCAAGGAATTGTACATTTTAAGTGTACAGTACTTGTGTTAAAAAATTCTAACAGGAGCACCATGAGCATATATATAAGTTTACACAGTTAATCAAGGGGTATAAGTAAACAAATATTACAGCTAGAATTATTGGGTTGACTTTACATATGAAAATTGGCAATTGGAACATGTGAGCCATGTTTCATTATAATATCTTGAATGGTTTATGCTATGAACAATAATAATGGTTTTGAATGACAACACCAGGATTTAAGACACTTATGACAGCACCATGACATTTTTTTAACGAAAAAAAGATGAGCTAAAATAACAATTCCTGTGAACAGATAACATTTAAAGCCTTCGGTTTAAAATCTACAGAAAATAAATTAAATATTTGAACATGGGAATGCATGTATCAGTAATTTACCATCAGAATCATATCCTCTGACGATCATTTCTTCAGGCGAGTCTTCCAGGTACAGAAGTCGGGTGGTTGTCTCAATCTCAATGCGAGAAAGCTCATCCACAATCACGATACACTTCAACACTTCACCAGTCACTGAACAAGACAGAGAAAGCATTCATTATGCTAATGTAAAAGGAAAAGTCAAACAATGATTTAGCAAGAAGAGAAAATGTTTTTGCTGAAAAGTATGATTGCAATTAAGTTATATACATTGAACATTTCTCTCAAGGTCATACATGCCATATCCCCCGGCGGGGAAAAAAAATCCCCCGGAATTTCGATCCATCACCCGGTCTCCCGGCGGGAGATAAAATTCCCCGGAATAAAAAAAAAAAATAAAAATAAAAAAAAAAAAATATATTTTTTTTTTTTTAGATATTTTACATCAGGCAATAATGACAAAGTGAAACCACAGAATGTGAGTGAAATTGAATGTAAAGAAACAACTCCGCAAGGGTGAAATGACTGTTTAAAAAAGGTTTGATAAATACCAAAAGAAAACAAGTGATCAGTTAATTAGAAGAAATGATCAAAGGCAAAGAAATATTACTATTTTGGAAAAGGTAGAAATTAATAAAATTCATTCCATTCTCTTAGTGTCTGAACGACATCATAGCTGATAGTATTAAGCATAATTTTTTAAAAGACTTTGGAGGAAGTTAAATTTAATGTACAGTATTACAGCATGACATGACAGTGTATCATAAGAATAGGATATATCATGACATAAAATAGTTCTGTATAATGAAAAAGTTAAGAGGTTTTCATATCGAAATATAATTATGTGAATTCATTTTTTCGTACTTTCGCATCTAAATATACTTTGAAATTTCGCAAACTTAAACCTGCTAAAAAATCCCCCTGAATACCACCGAACTCCCCCTGAATTTTCAGCCTTCTGAACAAATCCCCCTGAATGGTCTACAGAAAATATGGCATGTATGCTCAAGGTTGTATTTTTATATTTGAGACATGATTCCACCACTCATATTATTGTATGAAACAACCAGAATCTTGAAATATCTTAAGTAATCAGTTAATCACCTTTATTTTCCACAAGGACAATAGATGTTTTACGCATGGATGACTTTGACACCGCTGATATTTCTGCTGACAGGGCACATTCATTGTCTGTACTGTTTATTAATTGTACTGTAGCAACATCGAGACGGCTGCTCCGCCTGCAAGATATGAAAATATTGACAGTGAGTTTATATTCATTCATTTTGGCTCAATTATGAAGACAGCTGTGAAGTATATTTATGGCACAAACAACCCTAGTTATTGAGATTAATATACAAGCTCTGTATAACTTCAATTACAAGGATTGCAGAAGAAGTAGCTCTATTGTTCCATGTTGTCCATGACAAAGCTCAGTAAAAATGTGTGGTTGACAAAGCGCAGTAAAAATGTGTGGTATAATATTGAATAATTTATCCACACTTTATTATAGAACAGTTACGCCCATTCTACTTGTTACAGTTCCAATATCGGAGTTATGTATTCAAACATGTTACTTTCTGATACAAATCACTATTGAGTCTGTTTCTATCAAGTCTGATTCCTTAATAACCAAAGTAGAAACTACTGAGGACTGACGCAAAAAAAAACCTGTATAAACCTGTATAAAGCATCGATATTAGAGGGTCAGGATTAAAAATCCCAAAGTCTTGAACATGTGCTTCACATCAAACTTTTTAACGAAGCCCTATAGAATCCTGAATTTGAGCAAGCCTGAAAAGCATTTTACTAGTGCAGGACTTGCAGGCTTGTGCTATTTAATAATTATGACCAGTCACCACTGAAACTAAACCCAAAACCTCTTGACTGTGTTGTTTGTTTTCGATACCAGTCATCCAAATCAGACTTTAGTTGAACCAGCGAATTTTTTACATAAGCACAACCTGACAACTTGACTGAGATTGTTACTATAAGCATGGACCTATAAACCATGTATTGGCAACTCTCATCTGTGTTAATGCGATAATCTCAAACTTACGCGTGCAGCGGGATTTCATTCCGAGATCTTACCGTGTGGTCATTTTCGAGACGTCCGACATCGGCCGAATATATACATTAATTAAAATTGACTCAAATGCGCGGACCTTTTATTTGAGTTGATAATAGTCCAATTGAATCGGATTAAAATCGCAGTTATTAATTATAATTAAATATATAACGAACAAGGCATTATTAGCAGAGTTGGCAGAAATAACCGAAGATCGCCGTTAATCACCGATCGGAAATCGGCGGAATTTTCCGATATTTGCCGAACGCGCGCTAAGGATTGTGGGTAAATTATCATTTCTTATCGTTTCACCGATATGGGGCAGTTACCAATCCATGGTTTATAGCTCCGTGCTATTAGTTACAGCACTAAAGACTGTCATCCTACTAATCAGCATTCTTTGTGAATTGGCATCCTACTAATAAGCATTCTTTGTTATTCTAAAAGACATTCAATAATGCTTTCAAAACATTATAAAAAAAACATTTTCAAAGTATTAATATTTTTTTTCTATCTGGGAGCAGGATTAAATTATTATTAGTCCTAGCTTTATTGTATAAAACTTTACAACATTTTGGCCCAAAAATTAACATGTATACACAATTCTGCATTTGTCTACACTTACTCTGCACTAGACCTGTCTGGGCAGACTGATTGATTTATCAGCTGCTTTACAAAAAAATAAGCTTTAGTTTTCACAAGCCAGACATAATATTCCTTCTATTTTCTCAATAAAAAACACCGATATTGATAAGACCCTGAACAATGACATATTTTGAGTATATTTTCTGAAAATCTAAAAATAGTAACAACCATCATTTTTTCGTCTTCATCATATCGATATTACCTGCGATGAAGTTGTTAAGCTGCTCGGTGTAGACATAGATTATCAGTTAAATTTTAATGTTCATATAAGTAATATTTGTAAAAAGGCAGCAAGACAACTTAATGTTTTGAAAAGAATTGGGTCTAATTTAAGTAAATTAAATAAGCTTACTATATTCCATACATTTATAATTTCAAATTTTAACTTCTGTCCAATGTCATGGCATTTCTGTTCTGAAGATAATACTAAAAAAATGGAAAAAAATCAGGAAAGAGCTCTAAGATTTGTCTACAATGACTATGAATCATCGTACAATAACCTACTAGCTAAAGTTAACTTACCAAGCTTACATATAAGAAGAATGAAAACCATGGCAATAGAAACTTTCAGAATACTAAATAACTTAGCACCTCCTGTCTTATCAGAATTAGTACATAAAAGAAAATCTAAATATAATTTCAGATACACAAATATTTTGGAAATCCCTAGAGTGAAAACAACTAAATTTGGTAAGAATTCCTTCAGATATGCTGCCCCTGTGCTGTGGAACTCACTACCAGAAAACTACAGAACATGTTCAAACTTTAATCAATTTAAATCTCTTATGGCTTCCTGGAATGGTCAAAACTGTAGATGCATTGCCTGTAATTCCTCATCAAATTAAATTATTGTTTTCTCTTTTTCTAACTTAATCACAGCACAGGTGCGTATACCCAAATAATATTTTGTTTGCTTTCTGCCTTATTCAGTTTATGCGTTATGCTTGCCTTTGTATGTTTGCATGTCAACTTGTGCTTATTATTTTTGAGTTGTGCTTGCTTGTGACAAAGTTGTTGCATCTTTGCAGTCAATATTTCTGCTTTTGTTCCATGCATGTAATACTGTTTAGGACATCATAACATCCATTCTGTTTTACATGTGTCGTATAATCTCATTTCTGATTTCATTAAATGTTTTAATATGTTACTGAGAATGTTTAGCTAATGTAGTTACCCTCTGTGAGAAAGTTGCTGATCAGTTCTTCTCAAATCTGATTTGGGGGGATAATTGATTTCTTAAAACCATTTTTCTTTGCAGTCGCACTTTTGTGCTGGTATTGATAATTCAGTGTTTTATCTACATAAGTTCTTATAGCAGTTTTTAGGCCACTGGTCAGGATCAGCAGCGTTTTCCACAGCTTTAGATATGCTTAATATGTGTGCTTTTAGATGATATATAATGTAGAAATATCTAATACTTTTTCCTTTTATAGCTATTTTTACTCGTGTTGATCTCATATACACTTGTTAACGGTCGGTTAAAAAGCTCATCAGAGCTTATGTTGCATATGTTTGTGTCTTGCCGACTTGAAATAAAACTTATTGTATTGTATATTGTATTGTATTGTATATCTATCATCGCTTTTGACTGAAAATGCAAAGGATTGTGAGATTTTACCACTTTTGGGCCCAATCTTATGGCTTTGAGACCCAAATCTACCTCCCTGAAATTGCCAGAGGTTCACATGTCTGATTTAGACCACTGCAATACCAAGTCAAAAACAAATGACAAGCTACACAATCGTTATAGCATGACAATTTTTTAGCAAACGCGTTAACTTCAAATCCAAGTGAATGGTTCAACGAAATTACCAGGTGTAACAACTTGGTGTCCGGGCCTCATCTCTCGTTAAATTAATTTTCAAGGTAAAATTCGTCACCACGGAACTATAAAAGGGCATCAAAACCTTTGGATCACTTAGTCTTGCACCTTCATTTACAGACATAGATAATAAAAATGCTGTACTAATAACAAAAAGCAATTTCCAGTTGAAAAATGCCGCCATAGCTAACACCATGGGCGCGGCCATTTTGGAAATGAATCAGCCAAAACGGCCTCAATTAATAAGGTCATGTTTAGATCGGGCTGTTGACGACTGAGGTAAACCAACTTTGACGCATACTCACAGACAGCGGCTTTAAAGCCAGACATAATTTTGTTTGTACCATTCAATGACACTTTAATCGTAAATATAATCCATTCCACGAGAAACATTTCTAAACGTGTATTTGAATATTTCAGAACAGTGACTTCACATCATGCAGACATAAGTACATGTATGTTTTCCCTTTTGAAAGGTTGTCACATAGGTTTGACAATTGATGAGTGATTAAGGGCTTAAATATACTATGCATTATCATAGAACAAACATGCGATTTCATTAAGCTCCAAATAACCCAATCATATATATATACAAACTGTATAAATGGTCTATTCAACGCGGCACCAGAAGTCAGGTACAAATGTGTGACAGTCGAAATATCCAGCTTCAATCACATGTCACGATCGCATTGGCCGATAATATGGCATTTGCTGCCCGCCGCAAGTACTGTCACAAACATCGCTGCCAATGGCCAGTGTTTGGAAACGGCAGCTATAAAACGTTCACTATACACGAGAAATACTTTATGCATAAAAACAAAATACTTTATGCATAAAAACAAAATGGTTTGGTTTGTGTAAACTTTTCTGTAGCGTGCTAGCTGAATGGGCATTACCCGCTCGTTGACAACGAAAGCATAAAACGTTTATATTATATGGGAATCAATTGAAGTATCTTTTCTCAGCCTCAACTCATTCTACCGCATAACATCTTGGAACGAGCCAAATTTTGCGAAAATCCATGAAAACCAGAGATACAAGACTGCTGACAAAAAATTAGATCGCAGATTTTTATATTTCAGTTCAAATTGATGTTTTATGCATTTTTCTTAAACTGTTAGTAACGGTTTAAGCCATAAAACGTTATTTTTTTTAACCGAAATATGAAAATTCACGATCTGATTTTCTGTCAACAATCTTATATCATTTGCTTGCAGATATTCACGCAAAAATTGCTCTTTCAAAGACAAAAATAAAAATGTTGTTAAAACGTTCAATCTGTGAGAGTGCAGCTTTAATGTTTGTATAAAAAGCATTTGCGATATTAATTCATTAAAGTGCTATTCATTATTTATTCCAGTCTGGTAAAACTCTGACATGTAATAGGAAACAATGAACATGTATTCGATTTCACTTATTTACACTTGCACTTGCCATATTCTGAGGATTTGTTATTTTTAAAAATATATTAGTTTTCAAATATGATTTTTCAATGCAAACTACGGAACGTTAACAACTCTTGATAATGAGGGATTCATCCATTTCCCTGATCATGCCAAGGCGGTTGGTTACCCCAACATTTACCAAATGGCGATGTTTTGATAGTTGTGTAATGTTTGTTATCTTGAAGCGTTGTCTTGGTAATGTGTCTCGTGTTCAGTGTTTGTTCGGCCATGATCCTAGTGTCTTGTTAAAGGCTAGGGAACGAAGCTAGTCCCTGTAGGTTCCAGTGTTTTATACGGTAATTTTGTAAATAGTCTGTTCCGTATCCGGTGCTTTTTGGCCATGGTACTTGTGACACTGATGACAATGGTGCACTTAATATAGCTCTTGAGATGCACTATGAGATGACCACGCTTCAATAATGTATTTATCTATTTAACATTTTTAAATGTAAAATGTAACAGTGGTATATTTGTTATTCGGTATCAGGGACAACTTGACAATCGAGGGGTTCCAAATTTTATATTCAATATTTTACGTAGATCGATTCTGATGATTGCACCAAAAAAACACCAAACAAATTAGAGTCCAATTTTGACAATCTGCAGAAAATAAAAAAAAAGAAGAAAATGTTTTCTGTGGATCGCCTGAATTGAACTCTTACATTCACATAATGAACGTAATTTTTAAATTGAGAACCAATTAGGAAATGTTCAAAATACATTAATTAGCTGAATTGGAATAACATAATCATCGAGAATATAACGAAAATACTAAATCTGGACGATTTAAGGTTGTTGTGTTTCGCTAGGAATGATTAATGCTCTCTGTATAGTTCAATGACACTTATCTGAAACACAACTTTTATAGTTAATTACTGAAATCATATTTTGGCGCACTATTGCTCAATTGTTCATTTATATTTTTGTGAGGCTTAACATTCTTGAGTATTTGCCTCATAATAAATTATATAAATAGCTTTGAATGATATACCCAGATTTTAGACAAAAACTTACAGGTAAAGTCAAACAATCATATTTCAGAGAAATACAACAGGTGATTAGTACTCCCACATCGCTCGAATACAAACAAATAATGTCCCTTACAGACAAATAATACCACAAGCATATGGTTAGTCTAGTCTTGACGCAAAAGAATATGCGCCAATGATAAACTGGATGTGAGAAAACTGTCACCGTCTACACGTGAACACTAACATATAAAACCATATGAAAAGTTATCGTTAGGTGAATAAGTTACTCAGTCATTGCAAAGGTATAAAAAATAATCTCAAAAATATTAACTAAGATGACATGCAGTTTCTATAGCCAATGATGTTTGTGGTATCTTCTATTGCCAATGATGTTTGGGGTATCTTCTATTGCCAATGATGTTTGGGGTATCTATTGCCAATGATGTTTGGGGTATCTTCTATAGCCAATGATGTTTGGGGTATCTTCTATAGCCAATGATGTTAGGGGTATCTATTGCCAATGATGTTTGGGGTATCTATTGTCAATTGTAATTGGGGTATCTATTGCCAATGATTTTTAGGGTATCTTCTATTGCCAATGGTGTTTGGGGTATCTTCTATAGCCAATGGTGTTTGGGGTATTTTCTATAGCCAATGATGTTTGGGGTATATATTGCCAATGATGTTTGGGGTATATATTGCCAATGATGTTTGGGGTATATATTGCCAATGATGTTTGGGGTATTTTGTATTGCCAATGATGTTTGGGGTATCTTCTATAGCCAATGATGTTTGTGGTATCTGCTAGAGCCAATGATGTTAGGGGTATCTATTGCCAATGATGTTTGGGGTATATATTGCCAATGGTAATTGGGGTATCTATTGCCAATGATGTTTGGGGTATCTATTGCCAATGATGTTTGGGGTATCTATTGCCAATGGTGTTTGGGGTATCTTCTATAGCCAATGGTGTTTGGGGTATCTTCTATAGCCAATGATGTTTGGGGTATATATTGCCAATGATGTTTGGGTTATATATTGCCAATGATGTTTGGGGTATATATTACCAATGATGTTTGGGGTATTTTGTATTGCCAATGATGTTTGGGGTAGCCAATGATGTTTGTGGTATCTGCTAGAGCCAATGATGTTAGGGGTATCTATTGCCAATGATGTTTGGGGTATATATTGCCAATGGTAATTGGGGTATCTATTGCCAATGATGTATGGGGTATCTATTGCCAATGATGTTTGGGGTATCTTCTATTGCCAATGATGTTTGGGGTATCTTCTTTAGCCAATGATGTCTGGGGTGTTTATTGCCAATGATGTTTGGGGTGTTTTCTATTGCCAATGATGTTTGGGGTATCTTCTATAGCCAATGATGTTTGGGGTATCTTCTATAGCCAATGATATTTAAGGTACCTTCTATTGCCAATGATGTTTGGGGTATATATTGCCAATGATGTTTGGGGTATCTTCTATTGCCAATGATCTTTGGGGTATCTTCTTTAGCCAATGGTGTTTGGGGTATCTATTGCCAATGATGTTTGGGGTGGTTTCTATTGCCAATGATGTTTGGGTTATCTTTTATAGCCAATGATGTTTGGGGTATCTTCTATAGCCAATGATGTTTAAGGTACCTTCTATTGCCAATGATGTTTGGGGTATATATTGCCAATGATGTTTAAGGTACATTCTAATGCCAATGATGTTTGGGGTATCTATTGCCAATGATGTTTGGGGTATCTTCTATAGCCAATGATGTTTGGGGTATCCTCTATAGCCAATGATGTTTGGGGTATCTTCTATAGCCAATGATGTTTGGGGTATCTTCCATAGCCAATGATGTTAGGGATATCTATTGCCAATGATGTTTGGGATATCTACTGCGAATGGTAATAGGGGTATCTATTGTCAATGATGTTTGGGGTATCTATAGCCAATGGTGTTTGGTGTATCTTCTATAGCCAATGATGGTTCTGGTACTTTCTATTGCCAATGATGTTTGGGGTATCTTCTATAGCCAATGATGTTTGTGGTATCTTCTATAGCCAATGATGTTAGGGGTATCTATTGTCAATGATGTTTGGGGTATCTATTGCCAATGGTAATTGGGGTATCTATTGCCAATGATGTTTGGGGTATCTATTGTCAATTATGTTTGGTGTATCTTTTATTGCCAATGATGTTTGGTGTATCTTCTATCGCCAATGATGTTTGGGGTATCTTCTATAGCCAATGATGTTAGGGGTATCTATTGCCAATGATGTTTGGGGTATCTATTGCCAATGGTAATTTGGGTATCTATTGCCAATGATGTTTGGGGTATCTTCTATAGCCAATGATGTTTGGTGTATCTTCTATTGTCAATGATGTATGGGGTATCTTCTATAGCCAATGATGTTTGGGGTATCTATTGCCAATGATGTTTGGGGTATTTATTGCCAATGATGTTTGGGGTATCTTCTATTGCCAATGATGATTGGGATATCTTCTATAGCCAATGGTGTTTGGGGTATCTTTTATGGCCAATGGTGTTTGGGTTATCTTCTATAGCCAAAGGTGTTTGGGGTATCTTCTATAGCCAATGGTGTTTGGGGTATCTTTTATGGCCAATGGTGTTTGGGTTATCTTCTATAGCCAAAGGTGTTTGGGGTATCTTCTATAGCCAATGGTGTTTGGGGTGTCTTTTATGGCCAATGGTATTTGGGGTATCTTCTATAGCCAATGGTGTTTGGGGTATCTTCTATAGCCAATGGTGTTTGGGGTATCTTCTATAGCCAATGGTGTTTGGGGTATCTTCTATAGCCAATGGTGTTTGAGTTATCTTCTATAGCCAATGGTGTTTGGGGTATCTTCTATTGCCAATGATGTTTAAGGTACCTTCTATATCCAATGATGTTTGGGGTATCTATTGCAAATGATGTTTGGGGTGTCTTTTATGGCCAATGGTATTTGGGGTATCTTCTATAGCCAATGATGTTTGGGTTATCTTCTATAACCAATGGTGTTTGGGGTATCTTCTATAGCCAATGGTGTTTGGGGTATTTTCTATTGCCAATGATGTTTGGGGTATCTATAGCAAATGATGTTTAGGGTATCTATTGCCAATGATGTTTGGTGTATCTTCTATAGCCACTGATGTTTGGGGTATCTATTGCCACTGATGTTTGGGGTATCTACACCAATTTTCGTTCCAAATATGTTTTTTTGTTTATTTCATGAAATATTACTGAATTGTTTCAACATAAATGACTAGAAATATCGTTCTATATAACATTTTGTCTTGCAAAAACACCTGAGCAGTTTGAACAAAAGCGGCGTAAAGGTTGTCAAATTACTTATTGTTAAATTACCTCCCTTTAAACTTTAAATAGAAGGAAAATAAAACCTTAAAATTTTGTAACATTGTTAGTCAGTTCACTTTAACTTTCCACAAAATATCTTTTAATAGAGGCACATTATTATTCAAGTTTAATTACTTCTATATATTTTCCGTTTAGGTAAGCTAATGCATTACCTCATTTCCTATCGAAATTGAATTGCTTGAAACGCGTTTCTGTTAAAATCTCAGAGTTGAGATATTTCAAGAAGCTATAATTTCACCAATTTAACACACCTGTACAGCCTGTTAATGTGCTTGAACAGAATGATATTCATCTTCCATCTGCACTATGCTTAGAATATTTTATTTGCCTAAATTCCGTTTTAATATTGACTTTTACAGTTTGGCTTTCAGGGTTGGCCAGTGAAATCGCTGTATTGCGTTTGAAATTTAAAAAGCAAATTCATATAGAATGCCCAGATGCCTTAATATGGTGAAAATAAGTCAGTTATTTTAACTGCATGCGGTCTTCATGATCAAACTCAACAACGCGCTCATTGCGTGCATGATAAAATAGGTCAAACATATCACAACGCTCGCTAAGTTTGCTTGTGATATATTCCTTAAAATTCAAAAAATGAACAGTAACTAAATTGGAGTTATCCATTGTAACTTAATCTTCTATAATTTAAACAATACCACTTCAGCAGTATGTTGCACAGGCATGATTCCACATATATGAATGGTTACCTGAATCATATTTGATTTCTTCGTTTGTATTTCTGTAAAAATTGACCAATTATAAGTATATTCAGTTTATCAATAATTACATTAATTATGAACAGCTTAACAAATAACATTATTAAAGATGCAACCTAACTTCCAAATAAGATTTACCACAATGAAAACAATTGTTTCAATTTACAAAAAATAATGAATAAATGTCGAAAACAATGGTTCTTAATAAGGATACCGAGTTTAATTTGAAAGAAAGGTGCATAAAACACGGTATTTCTACCTTATGAGACGATAGAGATCACAGTAAATCTTTGAGCACTTACCAATCATTTAATAATTTTGCGTTTTCAGCTATTGAATATACGGTTATAATCTTGTCAGTAATCTTTTTTTTTCCATAAATGCCAAGGTTAAAGGTTTATCAATCACAATTGATGTTTGTTATACATGTGTATGTATTGATGTTTGATATACATGTGTATGTATTGATGTTTGTTATACATGTGTATGTATTGATGTTTGTTATACATGTGTATGTATTGATGTTTGTTATACATGTGTATGTATTAATGTTTGTTATACATGTGTATGTATTGATTTTGAATAAGATAGTCACTTTAAACAAATTGCAAATTTGATCAAAGTTGCTACAGAGAAACATATTACAATGTACTTGATGTATTTCGCAGAATAAGCGGGTCAATAAATGAGCACAATCGCATTCATCCTCATTGTAAATCATCAATTGTCAACAATCAAATAATCTATAACCTTTTAAAACGATATTTTAAATGAATCCTCGTTTTTCTACTTAATTTCACAATAATAATCAGAATATATAATCTAAATATGTAAATAAGTAATCGGTAACAATCTTGTACAAATGTTTCATATTAGATTTATACATTTTGGAGGCGTTTTTTTTCTTACCAAATGTATTAGTACATGTAAAAGCTGGAAATTACCGTGATATTTGGTGATATTATGTATTTGAAATTAACTGCTTCTTTTGTACTTGCTAGAAAAATAAAGGTTCATTTCCTAGAGCAGAATATGTTATCAAGTAAACGTGTTTTCAAGCACTTCTCGTGGATGGCAAACCGAGAGACGTGGTAAAGCTATCGTAACTGATTATTTGAAATATATACACACATGTGATATCCTCTAAATATTTCTGGTTTTTTTTATGTATATGTTCTATTAATATTGTATGCTACATCTAAACGTCCACGCTATTTGGACGCAATGCAATTTTCTTTTGGAAATATTTTTTGTAATGCATTCAATTATCAAGTCGATGTCCATTCTAAATATAACTTTATTTCATGGAATGTGAGGTAGAGCACCCGTAAGCCGGCTTAAATTCCAGTATTTTACCAACCGTTTATATACTAGTAATATATTGTAATATGGTTACTATGCCATTTAGCTAGTTTCGTTTTAAAGTGGAACTCTCGGCTGTGTTTATTGGTTGAATAATTTTTTTTAAAACCTCCTCAACCAAACCCAAGCACCTTATAAATAAAACGTGTCGACAAAAAATCAAACTTTATTCTAAACAGTAACAGCTGTCAATATAATGACAGACATTTAATGTTGACTACTTTTGTTTCAATGCCGACACTTTTAAACTGGGTTTAAATCTTACATAAACACCCACGTTTATATGTAAATCATTGTCAATCATTGTAATTACATTGTACATTGGGCTACACCTCTGATATTGCAAGTTTAAGGTACACAAGAAGAGAGGTCATTTATCTGCACTTTTGTTTGTACTTTATGCGGCCTTTAAGGATACACATATCCTATGTTTTTGTCTGTGAGTTGCATTAACATTGGTATGACTGCAAAGTTTGAATACATTACGAAACAACTGCGGATTTTCTCAGAAAATATTATGCTATGACTTTTCTCGTTATTTCTTGTTTTAATAGACGTCTGGGTATATCATTAAAAGCTGATTGTGTTATTTATGATGGAACACATATTCTATATCGGGATTTTCAACCTCACTAAAAATATGTTAGTATTTCATGTTGTGCAGCAATGTACTAATTTACAAATTAATTACCTACTATGTCAGACATTTTAGGTCGATAGTACTTACAAAATTATACTCAGAAAAGTCATCACTCTTGTCAGAACAATGCCCTTCTTTCATCGACTGGTTTTAGTCATTCTTTTCGCAAAGATTTATATTTTTAAGTATTAAGTTTATTTGTAATTTATCTATTACCATTCAGAATGCATGCAGCTGAGCCACTAAATATCGCTTGAACATTTCTTAATTGTTTCATCAATTTCTAACTACTTTCATCATAAGTGGACCCAGATGCCGAAAGTGAAATAAATGTTCGTTACATTCTACACATAAGAATGTTAATGATATAGATAAATTATTGAAGCACAAAAAATGCATCTGTAGAATGAAAATAAGTGTAGACTATGGCACCGCCCTGTAAGCGGAATATTCTGAACACTCAAGTAAGCTATATTCAATGATTCTGAGAAGAAACAGGAAATACATTTGATAACAGTTTGACGATCATAACCTTCATCCATCTAAGCCTCCATTAAGTACCATTCTTATTCGTTAAGAATTGCAGTTTTACAACTTAACAGACATGAAGGCATTACAAGTATCTTCCATGGCCATAGCCAATCGTGTAAGATAGGTTCATCCCGACACTCGCGAAGGGTGTTTTGCGGAAACGAGGTTTACCGAGTTTCCGCAAAACACCCTGCGCGAGGGTTGGGATAAACTTATCTTACACGAGTGGCTATGGTAGATGCTTTTTCTCCCACCTCAGTTAAACAAAATTAAGTAAAAATGTATTTTTTGCTGGAACTCTTTTGTGCGGAGTGGAAATAATTGCGTATGGATATGTGATAATTCGTGGTTGTCATGGATATGCGCGCAGTGATTCAGATCATGTTAATAGTGAAATCGGTCTTTAAATAGTTCTAAGGAGAGTGAAGCATTATTTCTTGAAAGGTGCATGCAAACTGTTAAATGGTGACAATTGATGCGATAAATAATTAATAAGCATTCTAAATATTGCCACAAGACAAGATTTCAATGATGCTACAGACGACAGTTTTTAACAAGGGAGGTAATTACAATGTGGCGACCATAAATTAAGGCGGTAAACCTCGTTTCCGCAAAACACACTACGCTCGGGTCGGAATGAACCTATCTTACTCTCTCGGCCATGGAAGATACTTATATACTAGCATGGTTATTTTTTTTATCTACTTATCTCAGAGTGGAGAAAATTTGGTTCTCTGCCTACTAAAACACGTTCGAAACTAAGTCAGAACATATTGTGTAAACTCCTTATGACTTATCATTAAGATTTTACACTATGAGTTTTTACTATTAATACAATATTAACAGTTCCAGGCCTGTACTCGGTTCAAACCGTTCAAATGACCTACACAACCCTGTTCGACGAGTTTCACAGCTGTTATATGTTGTTTTCAAATTTTTAGAACTGATTAATGGAAAGAAGGTTTTGAAATGGCATACATCAATAGTAAAAACAACATTCACGGGGATTACAGGTTCATGAAATACGGAAAATTGCACCTTTTAATTGTTGTGCACGCAGTAAACTTTCACGTTCAATTTCACCGTACACTGGTATTATTTCTTTATGAAATCTATAGTTTGAAGATCTAAAGTAAAAAAGTGCTGAAGAAGGAGTATTATTATGTAATTGAAACTACAAATCATTATTTTTTCCAGTTGTTGTTATACTATATTTTTAATGTAAATTAATCCTAATCGCGGATCCTCGTGGTCTCGACTGCCTATAGTCTGGACCTTTTTATAAACTAAGAAGTGTTGCGCATCAAAGATAATAAGATAAAAATTACATAGTTATATAATTTCAGACCAGTCCGAAAGTGCTAACACTGCTGTAAACGAACGTATATGTAGATTAAACTTTTGAGGACAACTTAATTATTATTTTAAGGAGATGCAGTAGAAACACATACTGACTATATATCCAGAACATGTGTATACCATTTATTTGGTAAAACAATTGAAACTTCAGGGACAAAATAGTAGCAAAACAATAAATAATTAAGACCCTGATAAGGAAATTGATAGTGAATGTGTAGTTGATAAAAACATGAACATAAATTAATAATTAACTTTACATTTGATAAACATACATATATATCAGACAAAGTGGAAATTGGTTATACATTAAACGTATTGTATTTTTAAATCTATGAGGAAGAACACTTTGATTGGTTGGTAACAGTGTTTGCTAGGAACACATTTCATGAACATTCTCTAACGAACTCGTTAACGAGGCATACGCCCATAGATTTAATTTACGACTGATTGACGGTTTGTTGAACGATGCAAATTTCGTTATTGCTCGTTTTAGAGGAACAAATCTAGATAGATTCAAAAAGTAACGTATTAGCCTTTATGCATTATCATGTTAAACTCGTTCGCTTTAATGGTCATAACAAAAAGGCACATGAATTATGTACAGATAACAAATATAAGCGATATTTTGGCGCTTTTTACTTGGGGGATTTGTGGCCACATAACTTTTAATTTAAAATCCATTTATATAGGCTAATATTTATCTTCTTTTATCTGTTAACATACATACTATGTTTTTTTGTGCATTCTTAAACGAAAATCTATGCATTGAAGTTAGATAAGATTCGTTTAACAAACACTTTATATTATATCAAACATGCTTCTGGTAGTAGTAAAATAGATAAACATACGCGTATTTTTGTCTGTATTGTAATTTCAAATATAATAGGCTATCCGATTATTTCTTACATCTACCTAACAATTGATAGTTGTTTGTCTATAAAATGCGATAATAAAACAACATGCTCAGAGTATTACAAACTCTGCCTGTTTATCGACAACTTTTTTTTTGCACAAGAACCAAGAACCTTTTACAGAATAATCAACATTTTAATCTGCGTGTTTTCACGTGCAGTCGATTATAATAATGTTCGCACATCCAGTTCACCATCGATGAACTATCTATCTATGCATTTGTTTCATCAAGAGTGAAGACTCGCATTTAGTTCTGTATTTTCTCATTTATGAAGCAAAACTTTATATTTTTTAGATATATATATATAAACACACACGCATATATATATATATATATATATATATATATATATATATATATATATATATATATATATATATATATATATTAGGGATGCAAACGAATATTCGATCGAACGTTTAGTATTCGAATGTTAAAATCGGTATTCGAATATTCGATTATTTTTTTTCAAAAAATAATGATATAAACCTTGAGTCTTTAGGGCAGTTGTTGTGTTTAAAATTATATTGTCTTGTTTTTACAACAATACGCATCTTGTGCCTGAGGCGTTAACGAGATGACAATCGAGTGTGCGTCATGTGTCAATTAGGGATCGATCGTAGGGTACTATAAACAGTGTCCATAATTGTAAAATAACTGGCTATTAAAAGTAACATCAAACAAGTTTAATTGATTTTCAGTTCTTTTAAATGACCATGCCAATTAAGAATTTAAGGAAGCGGCCTTCACACCCTCTTGTCAGTTTGCCTGCCAATTAAGCTGAGCAATATTGCTCAAATCGGTGATTGATATTATACGCTGAAAGTAGATACCACTTCATTCCTTCAGAATATATGTTCGCAAAACATTATAAGTTTAACTTATTATTATTATTATATATTAGATTTGTATTTCTTAACAACGTAAAAGATGCCAGCCACATCTGAAGTATGGACTTATTTCACGCGCTCTGTTGACAAGAAATCTGTCACGTGCAAACTATGCAGTGTGAGGTTGTCGTACATGGGCACGACGACTAATCGACGGCGAGTGGACCGTCGTCTCCGAGCTGAGTGACGTACTCAGTCATTTGACTGAGACGACTTCGTATATGTCAACGGAGAAGAACGTGTCATGCAGTGAAGTTTATCTCATCGTGACAAGTCTTTTGGACAACACACTCCGTGCATGCGAGGCTGATTCCCATGTCGTCAAGGAAGTGAAGGTTGTTATTGCTGCTGAGCTTCGTCGCCGCTTCCGACCTTCGAACGATGACACCTCCACATCCACCCTAGTCCTTGCCGCTCTATTGGACCTCCGCTACAAAGACCTGGACTTCCTGTCAACGGAACAGCGGCGCTACACGGAAGACGCGCTCGAGAGTAGATTGGACGATGTTCCATTTCGGTTGCCAACCCCGACGAGAGTGCGTCAACACCCTCCAAACGACCCCGTCTTAGCTTCATGGTTCCAAAGACGACCAAGACGGCTAACGACGAGCTGCGTCGGTACCGGCACGAACCTTCCGACGAGGAGGCCACTCCACTTGCATGATGGAAAAAGAACGAGGGACGCTTTCCTCGCGTTGCACATGTTGCTCGCCAACTGCTTGGGATACCTGCGACGTCTGTGCCATCAGAAAGAATTTTCTCCTGCGCCGGACTCATTGTTAACAAACTTAGAAACAGACTGTCATGTGATCTTGTTGATAAGATAATATTTCTGAATAAGAACAAGGCCATCATATGTGCTGATTTTATTGATGAGTGATTTCATTGAATTGTATGTGCTTGTTATGTGCTTGTTATGTGCAAGATATGTATTTCATATGTCGATGTAATAATATTCGACACGCTGCTATGTATTGTATTGTATTACGATAACACTAGAAACATTCGACAGATAAAGAAAAGGGTATCGTGGTTTATAACTAAAATTAATAGATAACTATAACTTTTTAAAGATTCAATTTTTATCGAATATTCGAATATTCGATCGAAAGAATTACCGAATATTCGAATATCGATTTTGCCATTCGTTTGCATCCCTAATTTATATATATATATATATATATATATATATATATATATATATATATATATATATATGCGTGTGTGTGTGTGTTTATACTAATAACACGCTGTCACTTGTTCAAGGTCATCGAAACTTGTTACATACAAGTTATATATCATTTTATCATACCAAGCAGGATCATGAACAACTCCACCCAGTGGTGAATTCCCATTGCTGTGTACATCACTGACGTCACGTGTATCACGTGATGGTGATCAAATTGCACTCGAAATCAAACCGTTTTTTATTGTTTCATATCATTTTAACTCTTTTTTGTAAAAATATTGTTTTATTTTACAATTTTCTGGTTTCAATGTCTGGTTGTGTATCATTAAAAGCTATTTATGTAATTTATTATGTAACACACACTCAACAAAATAATTTTTAGCCAAACAAATAGATTGTTATGCAGCAATGCCAAAATACAAATTAATTGCCCATTATGTAAAACATTCAATCTGAGTTATGATATGTTGGGCTGTTCCCATCTAATCAATCAATATTGTCAAAACAGTAAGAAATATTTCTAAAAAGATATACGGCATTGAAGAAATAATGTTGGCAGAATCTTAAAATAGAAATAAACTCAAATCAAAGCAGCAAAAGCTTACTGATTGACAGAAAAGATGGGTTTGGCAGTTTTACCAAATGTTTAAGTATAGTCTTCAGACACCTAAGTCGCTATCCATTGAAAAATAACTTCTTGGGCAGGATCTTAGGCAGGATTCGGCTAGCTTCGGTCCATCAAAAGATTTCCCCTATCATCATCGGTTAATTAACATGGACCAAGCAGTGTCTACACCGCCAGGACCCATGCTTAAACGACTAATTTTCAAAAATCATTAAGGTATTTTCAATAAACACAAAGCATCTGACAAAAATAACTGCAATGTGGATTTGAACTATCATAAAACATAAATTTCAATAAAATACAAAATTTAAGAATTAAGGTTTTTTAGAATGTGAATAAGAGTAAATATTCACAATCTGCAGTAAAACAACATTCACTGGGTTACTTGGCAGACTGTTAACCTTCACCTAAGATTTATTTATATTTTGTGGTACTACCACCAGATTAGAAGACAAGCAACAGGTTGCATCAACATATATAATTTACACCAATCGAAACTTTGTGAAATTTAAATTTCTGAAAAGTGAAAATTGGATGCCTGCTTTCTGGTGACCATTCAGCTTGACGCCGTGGAGGTCAGAGTAACACTGCTGCTATCACTGATACTATCACTGCTATGATCACTGCTACAATGTTTGTTATACATGTATTTACTATGTCTGCAAGTTTATGCCAAGACTTGAACTTTGCTAAGCTATCATATGCAAAGAGGGAATCAGAGGTAAAACTGAAATAGCAACATATATTCACGTTGATAAAAGAGGGATAGAAGCAAGGCAGGGACAGTTAATCAACTACGGTACCAAAAATAAGCATGAGTTTATTCGAGAACCGCCACCTTTTATTCGAAATGTTAAATACACCATCAGACAACAATAGGTATTGTAGCCTTACGTCGGTTTAAAAAGTTAAACAACTATTCTTTAAAAAAGACTTAAATATTGACAGGAACTGTTTTTGTTAATTTATCTTATCTTGTTATTAGTTAACATTGGCATCAGTGAAGTGCACAGTTCATTAACATTCTCTCATACTATTGTTAATGAGACAAATACTCCCGCACGCTTGTGTTTTATGACTGATAAAAAGGAATATATTACGAAGTGGATTGTTTGCATTGTCATGTTCGTGATAGGTAAATGCAGCACCCAAATGAACTGTACGTTATAAAATGTTTCACTTGGTAATTTATTATGCATGCAGTGCATTTCATGAGGCAATTTCGATAACGTCATAGTTTTTATTGTATTTTATTCTTTCAATTCATTAAGCTGAAATCTTTTTCTAAAACACCGTTAACACATTTGGAGATATTTGGACCGATTGTTGAGAACTGCGTCCAAGTTAACAGCGTGATAAACGTCATCGTTGTTACTTTTTTAAATGAAATCAAATGTAACACGTACAGCTGAAACTATTGCCTCAAATCCAGTTAGAGAATCAGCAGACAGAAGCGTATCCATTAAACTCCCAGTGCAGTAACAATTTGAAAGTTGACAACGATGAAATTAACAACGTTGTTAATATAACTTTTAAAAAGTTCTGAAGTATTGTTATTTTAGAAGTATAATCTGGTCATGTAACATTGTCTCTTAATAACACATTTTTTTGTCTGATAAATGTTTTTGTCTTTTCTATGCATGCCGATTGAAAATAATCTTGAATTTTTATTCATCTTTGGTCTAAGCAACATCCTAACATTGGATGGAAACTGACGCAAGATGAATCTTGGCTCCTCAAGCTGGTAGTAATGACCTCGAGTTGTTTCTCTAACAACCTAAAAACATGTTCGTTACTGCACTTATCAAATTTTCAATGTATTTTGAATGTTTGTATATCATCAGCTCGCTATCTTCGATAACTAAAGGCTTTTCTGTTCAGCCAATCTTTTGATGTAGGGAAGTGTTTTGATCTTCTTAGACACATGCAGCATTTGGTTGCTCGCCTCTATAGCTTTCAATATAGTCAATATCTTTTATTTCAGGTAGGAAAACCAAACGACACAAGTAATTTCCATATGACTCTATGTCGTACAAGTGCAGTATATACTATCTGAACAACATGTTGGTATATCAAACTGAATGAATTCCTGATTGATGACAGAATACTGTTTGTTTTGTTATTTTTTATAGATAAATGTTTATTAAACATCATGCCTCTCACAAATACAACCTCTAGGTCATACCTTTTACATATTTTGAAGTTCTTCCCTGCTTGGAGAATGAATTTTCAGAATTAGTGTGTCCAAAGTGTATTATTTTGCACTTGTTGAGATTAAACGGCAAGTTCCAATCTTAAGCTCACTTGGATAAACTATCTAGAAGTTCTTGAAGAACAATGGATATTGATGTGGCTGCATGCCACTTCTTTTCATCAGCAAAATTCTTCTCCGTACTGCTGACTCGAATATCATTCACGTATATGATAAAATTAAAGGTCCGAGGATACTACCCTGAGGAACGCCATTCTCCACAGTTGCCATTAACGAGGTAAGGCCGTTTACAGACACACACACAGTTTTCTACCGATTGAAAAGTATTTCAACCAATATAGCAAATAGCTATCAATCCCGTATGAGTACAACTGCTTCGTCGTCAATGTGCAATCGAATGCTTTGGCTAGGTCTAAATAGAGTGTATCCCAAGTCCCTCCATCATTAACGAACTCACATCAGGCATTCAGTATACGTATATATTAGCTGTGTTTGACATGATCTACTTTTAAAACAATACTGAATATTTGTTCAATATGCATTATTAAATGTTTCCTTGCATTTTTTTCCATCACTTTAAATACAAAATATATCAGACTCACAGTCCATAGTTGCTTGGTCCTTTTCTAATACCCCTCTTGAAGATGTAAAAGAAGTAATTCTCCTTTTTTTCAAGCTCTTGAATTTCTGTTCTGTTATAAACATACGTCCTGAATATGATTTTCAATGGTTTCATAAATCTGTTTGCCAGCTTTTACAACAGTGTAAATAGAGTGTATAGTCCATACCCGTATATTTACTAGGATCTAATGCTAATGCTTTTAAAACGTCATAAGTCTTTACTATCTGGTTTTCTTTCTAAATCCGGGATATCTTTTTTTTTAAATATGTTTTTATGAGCACAGTGGTTAAATAGTCATTGTATTCTTTTGCTTTATCTTGATTTGAAGACAAATATTTATTTTTAGAATAATCAGGCTGAATGATCTAGGAATACAATAGAGTGTTTCATACATATCGCCAAAATTGATTTGGTTCAGATTTAACTTTCTGAGACATACGGTTTTCATAATTTCTTTTGCCTGAGTTTACAACTTCGTTAACCTGATTTCGTACAAGTTTGTAATCTTGAAAATCCACATCTTTTGCGATGCGAAATACGCGATTCACTTCTGGCGTTTTCTCTCATAACATCATTTTACGTCCATCTAGGTTTGGTTTTCGATCCTTTACTTGGTTAAAATTTTGGTACATGATCATTTTCACATTTTTCATATTCGTTTTTAAAACCTCCTCACATTTCAATATCAAAGTTATGTAATCCATTTATGTTTTTTTTTTCTTCTCTTTCTTACATTGTTTGGTCTGGGGTTACACAGATGCCATTCCACCTACTCCTATTGTCATCCTCACTCTTTGGCCTTATTATACCAGGTAAGCATTTTCAATTTCAGTTCAATTCTAGAAAAAAAACACATAATTGCTTACATGTATTTGTAAAGTGTCATTAAATCATCATAAGCATTACTGAAACATTTTTGTTTGTTTTAGATGATCGCCTTACTCGATACTAAAATTTATTTAATGAGTTCGGGTTGATGTCCACCTGTTATTAATTTGTGTCTTTCAATATTTACCGTTGGATTAAAGATGAAGTAGGGGTTGTAAGTGAAGTTAAATGCTGTCAGAAGCAAAACTAAGAGCTTATACGAAAACACCAAAACGAACTGAATAATACAATGGAAACTACAGGGACAAATTCAGTGGCCTTAAACAACGTGGAACTAGTACAGAGGGGCTGAGGATCGATGAGAGACACAAAGGTAACAGACATATTACATAAAATAAAGTTAGGACAACCGCCATGCAAGTCAGCGGAAACGTGAATTTACTGGGGCGAGGGGGTGTACAACGTCTTACAAGTTACCAACATAAGCTTCATCGAAGTCAGTGTCTCGAATGAAAAATACGGAAGTTATGATAAGTTATGCAACGGAAACAATAAACAAACACATACGTGTACTACGAAACTATTGGCTGATGTCGATTTCGTTTCACTCTTGTGAAATAGTTTTCATACCAAATAGCGATATCGAATCGGAACTGTCTAAAACTAACTGTTATTTGAATGATTTCAATTACGTCCCTTTGTCGGCGATTTCTGTTTACTTCTATTAAATGGCGCCAATACTTTAAATCACCTTAAATGCACACATGATCTATATTAAGCGTACTCCTGAAAATAAGTTTGCTTTATTTTTATTGTGATAAAAGGTTTCATTAGGAACCAAGTAGGAACAGATAAGTACGTACATGTATAACTTTCAATTTAAACGCGTGTGGATGCGTCAGTTCTGACATCAATTTTTATTAGTTAACATTGACAGCAATAAAAGTTTTACTCGAAACTGCCTTGTCCAGACACTTCAATGATGTCTAGCTCGGTGAATGAAAATCAGGCGACAGGCGGGTCCATACATTGATAATTGACTTAAAAGGGTTAATAACTTGACTTTGTTTGATTTTGTATGTAAAATATGACACAAAAAGATGAAATGATGTTTCGAGACTCCTTCATAAATACTGTTTAACATTGTAAAAAATGGTTTAAATATTTAGACATTAAAAATATTTCAAAGTAAGCGGTTTAGATTAGAATTTGTGATATGCATCGTCATATAGAAAACAAACGAGATTAATAATTACGGTGATGTAAAGAACGCAGCTGCCTTCAACCTATCATGACTTTGTCCTTGTCGAAACTTTCCATTACCCCAGTTGATCATCCCAATCCTTCAGATATTCAAATTCATATTGATTTCCACTTTTCTGCCCTGTTTCCCTCCAACTTTTTCGGAAAGACTACAGCGATCGTTGAAGACATAGTTGAATGGGGTTAAATTAAGTGGAAATTCCACAAAGTATTGAGAAAAGAAGGGAAGTGGTAATTGTTGTTTTTTTTCGTTTAACCAAACAGTTAAACATAACGTACCATTTAATAACGTACTAATTATTTTTGCTTTCTACACCTGCTGTGTAAATCTTAAAGACAAAGAGCTGAAATATATAAGTATCCGGAATAACCTCGTAGTTGCAATATATCACTTAATGCGCAATATAAAAACGACAACATGAATTCCAACTGAACACACTGAATCTCGATCTATGGACCATTTATCAAAAATGGCAACACAATCAGTACATACATTTATTCGTATATGTTTTCAGATTATTTACAAAGCCTTAATATGTGTAACACATGAAACATATTTTAAATGTTCAAATTGGATAAATAATTGTTAAAATTAGCGCGCGTTTCCATCGTTTAGATTTGATCCTCTTCATAAATAAAATCACATTCAATATACTTTTTTATTTTTTATTGAACATGAAGTGTTTTTTCTTTAACCTTTATAAAAGTCCGACAAACCGTTTTGAATATCTAAAACATTGCAGTGATTATATGTAATATGATGTACTTGAATTTGATGGATTGTTTTGTACTCGCGGGAACATCATTCTAATGAGAAATACACAGACTCATGATGTGAAGTATGACATGTTATCAATTGGACATGTTTCCAAGCCGTTCTTGCAGATAACCACACACCTGAGAGTAATGGTGTAGCAATTTAAAACTTATTATTTGAAATCCATATACGCACCCCTGGTTTGTTCACTGTGGGTGTTAGAGATTTTAGATTGCTTAGTACTTTGTATTCAAAAGTAATTATTCTATATGAAATGTCATGATAGTTGTCTGCATGTGAATGCTATTGTTTTCTCGATGTGAAAAGGTTTTGTTTTTGTTTTAAAACACAATGGGATGTTTAAGAGCTTTCTTCCAGCGTCTGCTTTGCTTATTGAACGAAGTCCGTATACTATCTGCGTTTGAATGCGGTATATTACCGACCATTGAAGGAACTACTTACAGTAAATAAAGGATAAAATGATGAATGAACAATGAAATTTAAATCATAAACCTTAATCTTTCAATCTCCAAGAGACATGATTTTGTTTGCAATTGCAGACCATCATTATTTAATGCATTCCAATCAAACAAAACTGCAATGGACAAAACCCGAAGAGAGTAAAGCGCACCTGCCCATTTTTCTGGGCAACATCGAGCCTATTGCCTCTATCTCAGCATCTGATACTGGGTAAAAATTTCTAGTTTTGTTCTCCATTTCTACTTGTATTTTCTACTAAGTAAGAACGTATGTTCGTGTCTGTATAATGCCTTGTTCGAACATATGAAGCGTTAAGCATGATTTAGTTTATATTCGTCTCATCCGATAAGCGTTGTAAATATGAATAAGTGATACGCATCATTAATGATATAAAAAAAAGATGGATGATAAAATAAAAGTGTAAAGGCCTTGGCGATGTAATATATGCAGCTGCAGTCAACTAGATTCGAGCTCGTGGGAACTTTCTCAGAACTAAAGATGATCACCTTAATCTTTATCTTATACTTCTTAGGTTTGGTTTTAACGCGACACTCTGCCTCAAACTTTACTGTTAAAACAGATAATTAAAGACGGAGTAGGGATGGCGAAGGGCAATTCCGTCTAGGCATAAACCGATTTTAACTGAAATGCGAGGTATAAATCCGGTTTTCCAAGGCACAAACTAACACATAGGCAGCAACAACAACAAAAACGACTACGACAGCAGCAGCAAACAACGACAACATGAACGTTGCCTCATCGGCTTTAAGGAATGGGCAATGCAAGCGGCAATTACACAGGGATCTCTATGCAGGAATATACAGATTAATGAGACTATTAATATCTCATAAGACTAAAACACATGAAAATGCGTCTTCAAATGATTAAATTATAACACAGGTTCCCGCCATTCAGATAAGACAAACACTGGCTTTGTTAAAGACATGTTACGGAGTAGCATATATCAACAGTAAACAACATTATCAGGATACACAGACTAGTTTTGTTCCGCTGATGACTCTCAACTAAAATTGTTTGATCAACGCCCATTTTACTAAATGTTTAGATAGAGAGTATGGATAAAGAACCTTTTAAAAAGTAATGGGCAATGCCAACTATTTCTATGATTATTTTGTAGGAAAACGTGTATTAATGCGATAAAACAATACACAAGTTCTAGATCAGGGCAAGTTCATACAATGAGGTATATGCCAATGGTATTGATTAGAAAATGGCTTGAACGAAGACCGACGATATTATATGAAAATATTGTTCGTAGTTTACGTAGTATCTTTTACGAGTGTTTGCTATCTTGAAGATAATACTGTTTAAAATGTGAGTCAGAGATGGATATGAATCAGTGTTCATTGAATATCAATATGCTAAATAATAAACTCCGTGGTCTTAACCAAATCCATGCATACTGTTCCATGAGCAGGGGAGGGCGTAATTATTTAACACCTATAAAACAGACAAACGTTGTTTACCTTTTGAAATGATGGATTGATCTATATTTACCTAGAACAATGAACCATACTTCTGTTCAATACTCTTACACACGAATGTCAGATATAACGTACATCGATATTCATCATCCATTGTTGTGACGTTAATTTTTGCTCGGTTTTGAGGGTGTGAATCTTTTAGGTTTTGTTTAAACTTTGTTTATTGTACAAAGATTGTGAAGGTAATACTTTCACTCTCGTTGGAACCCGGAGAAAACCCACTTATCTTGGTAACTTGGCTATTTATTGTTCTATCAATTATTTTATGCCCCTATTTGTGTATGCGTATATTAATGAACTACGAATATACATAAGAAGATGTATATACTTAATTCTAAATAAAATTTATGCTATGTAATACAACACCATTTCCTTCATTCTTTTCTCAATATAGATCAATAGTTGAAAATACGGCACTAAGTTTGTTAATTTAATTATGAACCTCAAGTACCAATTTATTTTGAATTATAAAGTAAACAACAACAACAACAACAACAACAACAACTGTATTTATTTTTCATTGATATGCATGAGAACTATACCCCGTGAATCACAACAACCGTAGTGTTACCACCTTGCGCAATATCATATTCCATACATTTGTTTCCTGAGTTGAGAGTCGTTTTGATAAACACCTGTTACAATGACTTATAATGCACCTTTATAGTTTATTTGTCTGGGCCGTCTTTCGATTCAATCGATTCATCTATATAATTTTAATGAATATTGCTACTTGCTGTTATGAGCAATGGCGTGTTACATTTCTGAAAATTACTTATGCAACTTTTTTTAAAGGGATCGACGGTCATTTGTTCTTGGCATCTTGACGTCCACTCAATTTTGTTTACAATTAAATGCAGATGCAAATTCCTCGATATGATATAAGGTGATACTTATTATGCACTTTTATTTGTTTGATTGTTTTGTACATGGTATCGTGCCATTATTGCAGATAACCACCAACCTTATGAGAGTTGTGGTATAGCTATTGTAACTAATTGTTTGAAAACTGTATTACACGCATATCTTTCTTGCTTATCACCTCACATTACTGATTTGTTCAAACGGTGGTTTTGTGTTTTTTTTTTTATTTTGTTTACTTCTTTGTCTTTGATGAAGACGTTATTTAAAACAAATATTCTTTGCTCGGATAGCTCTTAACCTAATTAGAAAACAAGATATAACTTATATTAATTCTGCTCCTCAGTGTGTTTCTTTAAACGAAATATCTCTTGTCAAAACAGATGCATTAGATCAAGCACGTCACGGGTTTTTCGCTCATAAGTTTTGTCATTGATTGTCTTAGTATCGTTTGGCAGATCTACCCCTGTGGTTATGTTCATTTCACAGGGACGATTTCAGGATATGAAGTTGGAACAGCTGTTTCCGGTGTCACATTGGAATCAGTGTCGAAACACCTTGATGATATTAATATGTCTCTTAAATGGTGCCTTGTGGTGTATTTTATGCCATTTTTGCAAAGTTAGCCTGCAAAGTGTACTTGGATTATCTTAGGGGGTGCACATCGGGTGCGTGCCCTTTATCCACAAGCGTTTCTTGTCTGAAACGTTACTAAAATAGAGATGTGAAATCACACACTAAGGGTATGTTTCACTGCGATGTAAATATACGATGTATTTTTTTCATAAACTTTACTTCTTGAACTTGTAGTTTCATTTGACGTTCAATCAATCTTGACTGACTGGTTCGTGTTACAACAAACTTGACCTGTTAATTGTTCATTGAACACAGCATAAATGATTAAGGTCTGCTTTACCTAAAACATTCTTAATCAAACGAGCATTCACACATAATAAGGTAGAAATGAAAATTTATAAAATAAGTCCTTTCATCAATAGACATTTCTTCAGAATATTTTTTTAACCAAAGACCTAAATATGTCACTATGAGACATAACCATGTTCAGAATCACAAAAAAGAAACACTAATTAAGGCGTTACCAAACTTAACACAAAAGAATTATAAAAAAATCCAAAGGGAATAAGGCGCACCTGCCCTGTCTTTCAATGATGCAAACATGCAGTTCAATGTGCAACACCAGGCTAAGTACTTCTGTCTTAACATTGGATATTGGCGAACTTTTTTCCATGTCGACTTGAATTGTTCAGCATGTGGTGATATTGCTGCTTGCGCTCTGATCTGCTCCATCAGTTTTAGTTAATCCACGACCTAGGAATAATAAAACTGAAAGTAAAATATGCTCGTAAATGCTTTCCTCATAGGGGAATAGTTTAAAACAGTCAGTATGAATTTCCCTTATGCACAAAGACTGACAGACACTCAACTAGAGACACACAGCGACACATTGCAACACATGCCGATACAGAGAGAGTTGTTTTTTGAAATTCGGACTCAAAATTAAAGATTGCTCACAGTTTTCAATTTGTGCCACATTGTCTTTCGATTCGTTTAAGTTTTCACTGCAATAATGCAGAGTTGTTTTGTTATGCCCGAACTACTTAGTAGTAGAAAATCGTGTTGCTGGTTCCGAGTAACGCAAAATAAAATGAAAACTAAACACTTGCCTTATTTAAAGTGTATATGGAATATAAAACTACGGAACAAAAAGAATAAAAAGGAAGTTGAAACCGGTAGAGGAAAGAATATAACTATTGCATTTTTACGTTTGGTGTTTAAATTTGTTGAATATGACAGTTTATTGTGTCAACCGCATTTATTATTCCCATTGGTATATCAAAATATTTAAACAAAGTGTCATGCAAAAGCTATATCTAAGAGCGTTTCATTTTCACGGATGTGTTTCTCTCAAACTATATCATGTATATAGATTGCGAAAAATTAAACAGATTAATTGGTCTGGCCGACATTTGCTTGAAACTAATATCTAAATTGAACGAATTCTTTGGCGAATGTGCAAGACTTTGACAACGCCTAAATTGCATTCCGGCTTTTGAAGATACATTTTATTGGTTTAGGAAGTAGAACTGGGTAGACCTGGCAAGTCATTCACTTCAACTGCGCACCTGAACAATGTCTTGTGCACGGTTGTAAAAAAACGTTTGCTTGTAATGAGCACATTCCTATTGTTTAAAAAACGCACACAAGCATGATCAAACGATCTGTGTTTAATGTTCAGTCTTGTTGTTTTCGATTAAAATCCTAAATATCTAGATTAAAGATTGAAAATGTTTTGTAAATATATATTATATTTAAGGCACTGGTGGCCAATATACCGTTGTCCTTGAAATGCGTATTGATAACGCTCGGTAGTAAATGTCACCACCAACGGAGGACATTTTTGTATCAGCATGGAGATTTCAGACTAAGCAAATTTGTGTAAGTCATAGAGATATCAGTGATAAATCGTCCAAAGTCAATACCTGCTTTCCTTGTAAGTGGTTTGCGTTCATTCTTTGTTTAAAATTTGATTTGATAAAGTTTTAAAAAGGGAAGACTATTTGAAGCTGATGTGCTAATATTATATTCTGTGGTGGTTTTACTTTATGCATCAAGGTAAACAAAACGATTACCTTGCTCAATATTAGTTGCGTGACAGAAATGGTATAGAACTTAAATCATTTGCCAATTTGTAATGGTTTTATCCGTACTCTATTTCGATTTAAAAATGTAGGCCAATACATATTCAGAAACTGCTAGCACTTAATTTTATAGGGATGTTATCGGTGCAGGCGGTTCATAATCAACATGTAAAGAGCGATTTTTATCAACAAGGTATGCTTAAATGATTTCAATTAGCCGCTTCCATTGATGCTATGCTACCATAAAAGTGCCCCAACTTCAATATTCAAATGTATGTAGATTGGATGGCATATTGAAAGCGAGGTGAACTAATTGACCTCTTTGTACATGGTAAAGTGGTTTGCAAAATTTGCAAATTCCTAACGCAAACGATAAGCTCTCAAACTTCATTAGAGAACTTTTGAGGAGACTTATTTTACGTTGAACATTTGAAACATAATAATTGTTTGAGTCGAGAAATGTTTTTATGTTTATACTTTCAAAACCTAAGATGTTTATACTTTCAAAAGTCTTAAATTAAACCCTCGTTCTGCACATAAATTAATGCAGTGTGAAAACACTCCAAACCAATTCTCATTTTCTTGATCCAAATAGCAAATAAAGTGAAGTTAATATCAATCAAGAAAAGCAGGTACTTCCATGTGTCCAAACTTTCCTCCCGGTAAATCTTAGCGGAGTTCAGTTGCAGATTGTTAATTGTGTTTACTTTGGTAATTTTCTCTTGCAGGTACGTCCGAATAAATGGTTCGAACAAGTAAATGTAAGCACCAGGAGAAAACCACACACTGATAAACTACGTATACAAGGAGAGCACTGGACACATAGCGATGCTTCAAAAATGATGAATAGGATGAGTTGTTACTACAATGATTATGAAGAAAGCAGTGGTGGCAAAGCGCATAATATACGTGGATTTAATATAACTGATAGCGGTTTTTGAACAGATATAGAGAAGAGAACACCTGGAGTGAAAGCAAACGGGTTCAAAAGAGGATCTTTATTCATCAATGCACTGGATCGCTGACGGAAGTTATGTATGAGTTGATCGCAGTTGAATCATCGCGTATATGTTGTGAAAAACGCATCTATTGATTTAAAACATAAAGAAGTAGTTATACCATTTGAGGTGATTGTCTCCTGTTAAGCTGTTTGTTTCTTCAATTTGTTTGGGATAACATATGTCTAAGCCGATACTTATATAAATTGACTCAGACGGAGCCGCATTTCTTCATGGATTTTATCGTCTCTGTATTGAATTTTAAATTGATATAACATTATGTGCACATGAAATAAACCATACGGAATTTATATTCGTTTTGAAGTGCTTTTTAATAAGTGTTCAATTAACTTATTAACAGTTGCATTTAATAATGAAAGCAGAGATAAACTAATGGAAAAATACAGACCTGACTCATATTGTGAATGTGTATTTTTTATTCAATTCAATTAGATGAAATCATATTTGAAGAATAGTTTGACGAAAGTTCGTTTGTCGGATATTTTTCCGTTAAACAGTTATTTTGTCATTATCATCTGCGATATTGTCCAAAGCATAATTTGCAAATGCTTCTCAGAGCGATTTGATTCTGTGTGTTGTCAATACAGTTTCCTGTATTGATACAGAACAGTTAAAACATAAAAATTACCGAATTAAACAGAGGACACATTTTGTGGAGTTCTAAATGTAAGAACAAACTGTTGCTATGACATCAAATGGCAAGAACAAGTCGGTGGAATCCAAAATTTGCATACTCGGGGGACCAGGCGTCGGGAAATCAGGTATAGAATTATTGTTTTGTTTTTCATAACTAAGAAACATATATCACATCGCAGCCACGCTAATGAACGTGCAGGGAAACAGTGTTTTGTTGTAATAAGGGTATGCCAAAAACAAAAATGACTTCTTGTGACTCATTTCATTTATGGACTAGATGATTCGAGTTTCTTGTATTTACTGCTGTTATTCTTTTTTGCGCTTGACTTATGCATGGTGGTAAATAGTTTTGGGTCAAATTTAACAAAAGAATGGAAACTATAGGGACAAAGATAACTGCCTTGAGTTAAACCACTGTCTGTTTGAAGGCACACATATCAATGCTCAACTAACAACAAACAGATACACAATGTAATTTATAGGGCAACACACATAACGAAACTATCAAAAAATCATCATTTGTAAATGTAAGGGTAACGGCATTGGAGAGATCAGTGATAATTAAGTAAGAATTCACTGTATTAATTAACCGTTTTACAAGCGCCAAACCTGTAACAAGTTTTTGTCAACTTTTCCCTGTTGGTGCATTCAGATTATAATCATGTTTTTTTTTGTATTTAAGAAAACGAATTAAAATCATGTTTAATAAAAAGGACAGTACTTTTATACATGTAAATAACCGAAACCTTGCATGACAAAAAATAACCGTATTTTTTTAGCTAACAATGTTTTAAAAACAAGTATTGAAATACGTATTTCTTTAAATACTTAAAAATAAATTGGTTAGGCTTTCACCCAGTATTTACTTAATATCTCATAAACTCTTTACGTAATATTCACGTAAATGCGTTAAGTAGATTTCAAACAGAACCTTAGTACAAAATAAACAAGGTAGAGCTGTAATTACATATCTCTTGGATTTTCAAAAGCAATGTAAATATCATGTTTCTAATTAAATCAAAAAAGTGTTTAATAGTGCAATGCTTTCATTATAAAAACAAAATTGTGCATATCTATGTTTTCTGTATGGACTGTCTTACTCAGATTAAAAATGATAATGAATGCAATTTCCGTGTCTTGTATCCTGTGTGCTAGGTTGTTCGTGTTAGATGCTATTTTGCTGTCCTGCTTTCTGTGAGCAGTTTTTTTTTTGTTTAATGCAAATTTGGTGTCCTTCATTCTGTGAACAGTCTTTTTTTGGTTTAATGCAAATTTACTGTCCTGTATTATGCGAGCATTCGTGTCTGCGTTAAATGCAAATTTGCTGTCCTGTATCCTGTTATCAGTCTTGTTTAAGTTTAATGTGAATAAAAAAAATATACAAACATATTTTTAGAAAACACAAATAACAGAGTTTTATTTTAATTTTTATTTTAAAACTTACTTAATGCCATAGGTTCTGGAGACATCAGCACTTATGTAAAGATTAATACTGTTGACCTGAGTTTGAAATGTCAGACCAGTTATTATTTCAATCAACTTTATTAAAATAATATGGACACTAATATCCTTCACTAGGAAAGCGAGCTGCGAAGTAACACTGGATATTGGAAAATCACTATTTTGTTGAAACAAAAACATCGCATGTTTTTAATTTCATGTAAAAGAGTTGAAATTACATTGTTCCTAAAGCTCCAGCTTATACAAGACGTTTCTTATGGTTAGTATACATACAAACATTATTTTCATGTGAACGCACTCTAATAACATAAGTACGTATTTTCTCTTCAGCTCTGGTTGTTCGGTTCCTGACCAAACGTTTTATATGGGAGTATGATCCAACACTAGGTAAGAGCTTCGGTAATCACCCTTCATGCGTCGGTGTTTGGACCGAGTGCACTTGTTTTTGGACTGGGTGCTCGGGTAATTAGCCTTGGTGGCTCTTGGATTCGTGACCCGAACATCTCCCCACGTCTCCTCATGATTGCTTTTGATCATCCTGATTCCATTATGTTACCTGTAAGGAAATCATGAGACCGCAATTATGTAGTAAAGAATGAAAACTAGCCACAGTCATTAGTGTTTAGTTAGTAGAGGCCAAAATGATAAATTGTTGCATGACGCTTGTATTCACATTTTGCGTAGATGATAAGTGTTGGGGGTTTCAGCGTAAAATATAAATATCTTACGAGATGAAATACACTGGGATCTTACACTGAAAGAAACAATTTCATTTATTCCATACTGGTATTTCCTTTATTCCATACTGGTATTTCATTAAACATGCTATTAAAATGAAATTTAATGGAAAACGCGCCATATTTGAGACATCATGATATCATTCCGTTAATGGCAGCATCGAATAGAGTAAAACTGACAAAAATTTCAAAAACTAAAAATATATTTTAATCAACTCACTGTTTGAAACAGGAAATTTATCAAGCATTGTTTTTCAATACACCACCGATAAGCATTACATACTTTGCATTCATTAAGTGTTCTGAAATGAACCGCCCAAAGCATTATCTTCGGCTGTTGCCCAGAATATGATATTTCGATTAAATGGATTGTTTTGTACATTTGCTGAAATAAATATAAAGTTTACAGGTTAAGTATAAGTAAAGCCAGACATGCTCATAAGCATTCAAAAATATGAATACATAATTTTAACAACATTACAGTAACTGAGTGGAAAACACACTGACAGAACGTTGTATTTGTCGGCAAGGAATGCGTCGCCAACGAAACCGAAATCTTGATTGGAAATGAACTCATTCTTAAACAGCCATCCAATCTTCTTGATTTGTGTTTTCCCCTCCCCTAGCAGTGGTAGCAATTAAAGTGTTTTTTTACTGACTTAAGCAATTTTCGCTATCTGGAAATACACTTAAAGATGATGTTATTATTAATTATCTCGAAGAGATGTTAGTAGTTGTACGATTTATGAGCCAGTGGTGGTATTATGTCTTCTAAGAGTTGTACATTTATACAGGAATGAGATTTATGATTTTGATTAATAGGCTTGAAAGATTTTAGATAAAGAAAATATTATCAATATTTTCTATAATAGAATCAATATTGAGACCATTTGAAAAATATATATCAGACCAATTATATTTTCTTTCTAATGCATTGAATATGTCTTTGTGGACTAAGAACCTTCTACAATAAGTATTCAAATTGAATGTTGAAATGTATTTTGGTATACTTGGCATATAATAAAACGTAAAATTGATATTATGTTATGCGCATAAGCAATTGGAGCACTTCTGCCGTTTTTCTTCTTACCTCGGATGTATGTGGATGGTTTAGCATATCAGTATTCTTGACATTTAATTACGCTGCAAGTAGATCACGAAGTCATTTCAATTTAGAAGTTAAGCCTAAGGACTTTCCCATATCAATTTTACTGATTTATGCAAAAAAATCTCTTAACTTGAAATCAAATTGAACTACTTAAACCAATGTACCCTTAAAATCCTGAGGCTCGTCGTATGGCAGAGATGGCCGAGGTGTTCCGAATGGCGCTTTAGACCTAGCTTACTAGGCTTATACATGGTTACGTTTACCTGTTTTACGTATGTTTTTTTTTCTTTTTCGTTGACAGTTGTTCCCCGAAGATATAAAGTGCATGTATGGTAATACTCTTGGTGTCGTGTTGTCTTTATGTTAAGTCTATTTCTTATGTGTATGCCAAAACTTAAAACCGTGTACATTGTAATCCATGCCGATTAACACATATGTATCCTCAATGTAATTCCCATTGCAAGCAAGAAACAGTGGACGAGCGTTGTAATCTACTTTCCTTATATAAATATTCAATGATAAATTAAAACAATTAATTTAGACAAGAATATGCAAGTGGACGTCAAAACTGCTTCTTTCAGATATTATATACTGGGTTTTAATTATGGCCAAGGTTTAAGTTTTTTGCATGTTGAGAACGCCACGAGGGCTTTGACAATTCACCGACTTTGCTATTTGAGAACAGACGAGACTAAAACGGATATCATTTAACCATCTGTCTTTCTTTTTTTTTAAGAATCTACATACAAGCATAACACGACGATAGACGACGAATCTGTTGTCATGGAGATCCTTGATACTGCAGGACAGGTAAACACATCTTTATTTTTTTTGTGGTGATATATAATGGCATCAGTGTAGGCTTTAATGTTCAGGTTTTGAATATGATTATCTACTAAGCATGTCCCTGGAGTCAGAAATCACTCATTCTCGCCCAAAAATAAAATGGAAAAACTTGCTTTGAAGTTTAGTATTTCAATTAAAAAAATGAGGTGGTATTAAGCCAATTTAGTACTGATTGCGCAATGATCTTACCGAATCATTGACAAAGAAATTATTTGTAGATGATGTAAAAAGAGTTATTTTTAACACAAAAACATGTCATAATAATACAATATTTAGCTTAACAATTTACCTAAGATAAACTATTGTATTCATATTAATTAATCTCAGAACTTTCAACTTTATGATACACATCGATGATGGATATGGCAAATGGTACTTGGCATTCATTTTCGGGAACATGCACGAGCCATTGATAGATCAGGGATTTTAATTACAGAACGGGGTCTGCAAATCCAATCATAAAATACTCAGGAGTTAACAGGCTATGAATGAACACATTCGTGTTTCTTGTTAATCTGTATCCAGTGTTCTCGCCTTTGCCATCCGTTAACGATACACTCATGTGACATTGAAATTGAACATACGTATGAAAACCATCTGATTTTTTTTTAAATACTTTTGGGTCTCATCTTACAATATAACACCACAACATTCCACATGATCGGCACATTTAGAAATGTTAAATCTAGCGATTTAACCTTATTTTGCTAGTATGTGCAAGAAGTTTATTTTGCCGCGAATTGTCTGATTCTCATTGTTTTGTGAACTTCAGACTTGAGTCAAGCCTATAAAAGAGGTAGAAGGGTACTACGATTTGTAGAACTCGGCAAAAAGGAGAATTTGAAGCAAACTAATGTTTACTTCCTGTTGTGTTGCACTAAAATGCACAGAAAATAGAGCTTTGTACAGGCACTCTACAATAAATTTATGCTTGGTTCATTGCGAAATGGTATACTAGACAAATAGCTAAATATTTAGATGTTTTAGATATCAAATATTTGTTTGCATAGCATATGCTATTTTTTTGAGATTTCACCACTTGTTTTGTATTTCATTAACATAAAATATTGAATGATACATATTTACTCAGTTCGAGCTACACCAGAACTGATTTCTATCCAGAGAGTGATTATAAATGTTAGCATCTTATGGAGTAAAAACAAAACTCAAACCCATGCGTTCGTGAATAAGGGCATAAAACAGAAATTCTGAGATAACAGAACATAAAGCTGTTTGCTACATATGTTTTCACATTACAGAGGTGTTCATTTTCTATTTCAGGAATGGAGTATACACAGAGAGGGTCACGTCCGATGGGCGGATGGATTCGTTCTTGTATATGCAATCAACGACAGACACAGCTTTGAAGAAGTATCAAGTATCAAACAGTGTCTTGATGAAGTTAAAAAGACAAACGTACAGTGTGTACTTGTTGGGAATAAAATTGACTTACTTCACGAAGTAAACGTTCCAACAAGTGAGGGTGAAAGGTTAGCGTCGGACTGGGCATGCGCATTTTTCGAAACTTCCGCTTCCGATGGTGGGGAAGATATTTCCGAATTATTCCATGAACTTCATAGGGAAATTCGTCGCAGGAAAATGATAGAATGTAAACCCAGACGACGAAGTTCTGCGCATCAGATGCGACAGGTTTTCACGAAAATGTTTAAAACTCAAACAAGTAAGGTGACAAGTCCTAGCTGAAGAATTTAACTTAACTTCTCACTAAGCTTTATTGTGATAACGTCAGCTAGTGACAAAAATATGCTGGATTCCTATATACATAATTCAGATTACATCATCATATGCTTTGGATTGTGTATAGAATTAATTTGAGAATCAGTTTAAACAGTTGTCATTTGTTACTAGAAAATGTTTCAAGGCGTTTGTTCTCCTCTATGATCTTCATTACCAACGCAGACTCTTGACATCTGCAGGTGTTGTGCGTTTCCTTTAAATTAAACCAGAAATAAACGGATTTACTTTGAATAGCAATTTGAATATGCGCTTTATTACATGTTTACTTTTGTACTTTGTTACTGTTTAAGATACTTATGTTATCGTTGAACACAATAAAATATTTCTTAAACAATTTCTTTTATAGCCTGAAATAATTTATACCGAGAAAATATAAACGGTATTACAATCACTTTAATCACGCGTTTGGTGTTAGGGCTGTATAAGGTGCATCGCCCTTTTGTATTGTTACTATTTAAGTTAATCCTAGTATAAGCTTTGAACAATTCGTACTTTCATTTATTTTCACTCATCATAAATTCACGCGAAACCCTTTGAACTGAACGAGACCCTTTATGGTATGTTGGTATAAAACCGACAAATTACAAAAAATCGATTGGCGTATTCGCTTCATCGTGTCCAGCTTTATGTTAAAATCACTTACTTTAATACACCTAATAGAACGGAAGAAAATAAAATATCTAGCTGACACATATGGTAAACTCCCAGTTCACGGAAGAAAAGGGCAGCTTGATCTGAATGACCAAAGTGCTAGTCAATGTTAGCCCCTCGCTAACAAAGACGCCATCGCTCAAATATCTAACTTCATTTAGCCTTCAAAATACTGCAACAAGAATGGTGCAACAATATTGACAAGATTGTTTCAATTAAATATTCACGGGCAACGTGTCAAACGATTCCGAAACTGTCAGTTTTGTATGGCAGCTTCTCAGATCAAGAAATAGCATAACTGGTTTTGCCGATCATGATTTATTCCCTATGCTATTTCCATGGCTGTCAGATACATTAAACGTTCGCAATGCTTTTCCCTATTGCTTTTAGTTTTTTTTTATTATAGAGAAGAGTGTTTCTTCGCCGGGAGAACTGTTTAGGAACTCCACTTATCTATGTAATAAACTTTAACGCATTGATTAATATGAAGGGCTGCACTTATATCAGGCGGAAATTGAGTGAGAGGAGAAGCAAGTGAAGGAGATGAATATTCTTGCAACGACCTTAATCAAAACACTATACAAGGCATCGTTTTCTGTTTGTATTAATAGATATGGAAAAGAAACCTTTTCTGTTTGGATCGCAATTAAATGAAGGATTCATGAATCATGACAACTTGAAAACCGAATTTGCTGTTACCATTTACTGGCATGATAATCTGCATATTGAAAACGGAAATGTATCTGTGATTTGGCGTTTCCCCTCACATTATAATGGTACATATCATAACCAGGAACAGCGTCAAACAGATATGCGTTTTATATAGAAAATATGCCGTAAGCAAACATAGGTGACGCCATAATTTATTGCTCTTGGAAAAGAACGTTGGTTCCCAGTTTGTGATGGGTTGAATGAATGATCATCGGTTTTTATATGTGAATAAAATGACTTTTTCAGTAAAAAAATATTGACACGATGCCACCAACTAATCAATCATTCAAAAAATATCTGCTTGTTGCGGTTCAGTCTAATAGACCAGGTTACATATCACTTTTTCAATTTCCTTATACATTTAGATGAAAATAGGCAAACTTCATAACGGAAAATGCCATTTCTAGCGTTTTACGTATATGACAATGATACATTTCCTCAATATTCAGTTAAAATCCAATTGATTTAAGCAATTAAAAGGGCACGTCATGTTTGCTCACTCACTTAGAGGTTAAGCACCGTTGATTGTTCCTGTTATTCATTAATCTTTGAGATATTGATGTACTTTTCTATCTGATTGCTATCTGATTGATTATAATAACACATGACTGAGTTCAGAATATAACAACTATTTATGATATGCATTACTCAAACTTAAACAAAATATTAACCTTAAAACTTAATATTCTCAACATTATGTATATAGAGAGTACATCCGGGACAACACCCGGGCACTTGGCATTTAGTTATAACGTACCTGAAGACTTGTCCTGATTGTTGCGGTTCAGTCAGATTAATGCTTGATGCTGTTAGTATTGCTTATGTTGACGAAAGTTTAATAGCTATGCGTTTTTAAGTACCAGTCTCGGTAAAATACCTTCTCAGAACGTAACATAAATACATGAAATTAGTTAGATTTGTAAGATTAATTGTGAGATTTAAACCATTAATGTAACAAACATATCCATATGGTTATTATTAATACTTGATTATACTTCATAAACTCATGTGTATAATGTTGTGTAAATGTATGATAGGTCGTGGAACTTACAAATATATTATTCCGCATATTTGATCAATATTTGAATACTCGACATCCTATTAAATGCTAAAATGGTGTAAGCTATGACCCGGTGCGGTAAGCCTTCGACCGGCTTAAACCCTACTGTCCACCTTTGGCGTCTGTTCTAGCTGATGTATTGTTATAGAATAGGTGTCAACCGCCGCAACACCTCAATGGTAGAGGTGGCTTTGGGTGCGGAAACGCCACTTAACCAGAAACACAAATAAACAAACACCACAAACAGACAACACGCGCCCCCACATAGCTTTACCAAGCAATTATGAAGTCAAAAGTCGCAATTATACCTTTATAACAAATAAGAGAAACAAAACAAAACCAAATAAACAACAACTACAGCAACAGCATTGTAGCCATTCGTCATCGTCAACGGAGGGATGAAAAAATAGCGTTCGACAAGAACAAGGAACATTTCATGTTTACATATCAAACTTTGTGTACATTTTACTACGACAAAACACATACAAATGTTAATAAGGTCTCGCTACTCTATTGAGTAATATGACCTTGGACAAGAAAGAGAAATAGAGCGAGAAAATTTACGTACGAAGTTCTATATAAATAGGTTTATATAATTTAATATGTAACACAAGTTCGCTTCTGTAAAATGTAAAAATGGTGTAAACCGTTCAGAATGGTGCGATTAGTCATTCGTCGGTTTAGACAGTACCAGTATCCAACGTTATGCTTCTGTTGCCAAAGCACGTCTATTTTTCTACATCTACAATATTGCCAGCTATTGCAATAAATGGATTTGATTTACGTCGATACAAACCAGATTATTTTGTTCAATAATGATGAATTATACAAATTTTCCGTTTTTTAGACTTATCAAATTGTTTTGCCAACATGTCATAATACGTGCAACGTTCAAAGCACATTAGAACTGATTTGACACAAGCATAAAAACAAAACAGTATACGAAACAATGAATTTTTATCGTAAAAAGAAATACTGTTAACTTATTTTGATTACACAAATTAAAACAGAATTAAGCAATGAAATGGTATTAACAAGAGTGCATTGTTCTTGTCGGGTTATTGGCAAAGAAAATATTAATTACAGGTGTTTTGGAACTTGGAACGATCTGGGGGGGGGGGGGGGTTGGAAGCGGAAATGGTATAAAAACTTACTGTTTAGCACAACAATTTACCTAAGATGCTGCACATGTAATAATTAATATAAAAACATTGAACTTCCTGATACAGAACAACAATGGATATGGCGAAGGTATGCTTCATGGCATTCATTTTTTTAACATGCACAGCTATTGATGGATCAGATCTATATTTTAATAATAGAACGGGGTCTGCAAATCTAATCATAAAACACTCAGGAGTTAACAGGCTATGAATGAACACATTTATGTTTCTTGTCAATCCGTATCCAATATCCCTGCTTTAGTCATCCGCTAAGCCAAGATTTCAGTAAACCCAAAAAACATTTTTTTTCATCACATTTTAATAAAATTGTTGTAATCCATTAGATTTTGCTATACTAAACATAAACCCTGAAGGCAATTTCAGTGACAAGAGGACAAGCGCATCTACAGGTCTGGTGTATGTCTACTTTGGCTTGTTATAACTTTTTGTAGCTGATGCTCTGCTGGGACAGTTGCAATTGGTTTTGATAATGACAATAGCAGTATTGCAGTCAGTAATTCAGACGTTCGTAAACATAGACAAAGATATATATATATATATATATATATATATATATTATAATATTATATATATATATATACCAACGATCCCCAAAATAACCTTCATTCAGCTTTTTTCAAACTAACGTTGATACATAGGCGCCTTTTACATATATCACTGGAAGTTACTGTCGCATAGGCAAAAATCATAATGCTTCAGGCTAAATATTTACACCAGCGATGAAAGGGAACACATTGTGTACATATATAGGGTGATACAATTATGGTTTGAGACTGGAATTCACGTAAAAAGTATGGTTCAAATTAATTAGTTTTTTACTAGATATACAATATAAGCGTTTTCTTTTCTAATGGAAAACATAAAGTGTTGTTCGTAACGACTCGCGTGGTTCTTAACGTCCATAATAATGCCAACATACACAACGTTATGTCGTACTTTCGGCTCTCCCATTCTACACAACGCTAATAACACCCTCTGTCAGATTTATTCTTCGTTATTTGAATATTCTGCCATAAGTTCTGCCAAGCTAATCTTGGATATTTTGTTCGGGTTTTGCACAGTTCTACTGAATGAAGAAAATAGAACAAGAAAAAATTGACGCCATTCTAGTTTAAACAGTTGACTAAAACGTAAACTATTTGTCTCTCACAAGAGGTTCTCGGGAGTCGGTTTTTATTGCTTCTTAAAAATAAAACCATTACTGGTTTTACCTAAACCGACTCGAGAGTGATTTGTTAAAGCTATCGTAATTCTCGAGTATCAGTATAAACTTAACAAAAAATGTTAGAAAAGATCATTAGATTATTTCCTTCTTTTGTTAACACAACACAGACTTTTTGTGAAATCGAATCCATAAATGCATAATATTGAGTGGCGTATACACAAAGAGGGTCAGGTCAGATGGTGTACTGTTTCGTTTCTCACGTACATGCATCATAGTGGAACTCGTCGAATGTATGCCAAGACGTCGGAGTGACAGATGCGACAGGTTTTCACAAATAAGGTGGCCTCTCCTTGTTAAATGATTTTTACTTTGCTCTATCCTGGATGCCTATTAAAGATAATTATCCAGTGAGCTGCACAGCGGCAATCTTTTTGCACTTTTAATATCTTTAATGGCTGGAGAAACATAAAATACAGATGTCAGTTATTTAAAAAAAAAACACAACTGTATTAAAGCGTTAACTCTCCTCTATGATCTCCATTATCAACGCAGAATCTTGACATCTGCAGATGTTGTGAGTTTCCTTTGAGTGGAAGAAGAAATGTACGATTATACATTTGAAGTGCAATTGGTTTTGCTTTTGTATCAACTGTTTATTTCCTTCGTTAATTTCGGGATGTGTATGCTATCGTTGTACACAATATAATCTTTCTACACAATTGCTTTGTTACTTTGAAGTTAACAGCTTGCAAAACTGAATGTTAATTGTTTTACATCGACGCAAGGAACAATAAAATAAGGTTTCGGTGCTGTGTTAAATAATCTTTACAGCTTCAAATAACCCCAAAATGACATAGGCTAAATTGTGGTGATGTTAGGTTAACACAGATAAAAAAGCATCGAATTATTTTAACCTGTATCTAATTGTTATAGATGGCCTAGCGTAACACAACGTTTATTTAAAGCATCATTGATCAAGGGAGAATTACAACATAATTTCGAGAGTTTGAGAAGCCAATTATATTGTAACATTAAAGTGATATAAAAATACATTAACCATAAAGTATTAAATAGACTTTGGCCCAAAACAGAAAAACAACCACAACAAGAAAAACAAGAACAACAACAATAACAACAGTTAATTGACAAAAACCTGAACCTTATCAGATATGTAGCAAACTGTTAGCGTGCCAGTTTAGGTTTTAAGTACCAGTAACAACAATAATTGAATAATAAATTTCACTAATTATGCGTGTTCGTATTGATATGGAAATGTAGGCATTTGTTTAAACTCCTGTGTATGTATTGGCATGTAAATGTAAGCATTTGTTTAATTATGCGTTTCTTATCATATTAAGGATAAAAGCAGGGTAGGTGTTGCAAGGGCTGATTAAACAGAAGTTTTACAAGTTAGTTTTCGGTTAAACACATAAAAGAAAGATAATTTGAAAACATTTTAGTTATAAAAATGATAAGCTTGATTAAAGCCGTTAATAATAAATGCATCACTATTAACAATCCTCGAGACATCGTAAGCGGAATTCTATATAAGCCCGGAAGCAAGCCCGGTACATGCCATCTATGATATTGATATATTTATGCAGTTAGAGCAAAAAATGACATATTTCAGTCAATTTGGTAAACTTTTTATTACAAGTGATACAAATAGTAGAGTAGGTCATAAAAGGGATTACATTGAGTATGATCGTAGCCTTGACAGCGATGACGTAGACGAGATAGATTTTCCCACGCCTCGGCAATCGCGTGATTTTACCTCCAATCGTTTTGGAGATTGTATGCTTGATTTGTGTAAGGCTACAAATATACGTATTGTGAATGGTCGTCTGTTCAATGACCCCGGCAAGTTCACGTGCATGACACATAACGGTCAGAGCTTAGTGGATTATTTACTTACATAATTGGATAATTTTGATTCATTGTCGAGTTTTGAGGTTGGCGATTTTAATGTATTCTCAAATCATGCACTCGTGAAGTTCGCAGTGAATATTAATACTTTAATACACACAAAGTCGGAGTATAGAAATACCTATTATAAATGGGATCCAAATTTCCAGACTGTTTTTGTGATGATTTGTCAACTGATATACATTGCCTCGTGCGGGATATAAACGTAGAAATCAATGGGACCTGCAATATTGATACATTGACGTCTACTTTTACAAATTATATTTGCAGTAAGGGTGATAAATATTTTTCTAAGAGGTCAAAGAGGCCCGCCCGTACTTATTTCATTGATGGTGATAAGAATAAAAAAGATTGGTATGATGAGAATTGCAAACAAAAGTTATTAGTATATAAAGAATACTTGACAAATTTCAATAAGGCATCAGGTAATGAAGGGAGAGAGAGAGTTTTACAGGCCAAAAAAGATTATAAATACCAGTGTAGAAAGTCCAAATAATCATTTCACGCAGAGCGTAGTAAAAAAATGAATGACATGCGTAGAAAATCACCTAGGGAGTTTTGGAAGATTTTTAGAGTAAAGGCTACATGTCAAAAAAATTACGATATTCCAAATGAAGATTTTAAGGTATACTTCGAAGGGTTGATGTCTGGTGTTCAGGACCTTGATGATGATTTAAGCTCTGAGTTTTAGTAGATTTTGATAGGAACAATAATGGTAGTTCACCTACGTTTGATTGTCTTGATAGATTAATCAGTGAAGAAGAAATTTTAAAGGCGATTAGTAAACTTGGTAATAATAAGGCATGTTCCATAGATGATATAGAGTTACATATGCAACAAGGAACTTATGCCGGGATCTCTCTGGATGAAATAAATATCTTGCTGTTGCTGTTTGCAGACGATGCTGTGTTAATGTCAGAGTCGAAAGAAGGCCTTTAGACGTCATTAGATAACTTACAAACATACTGTGATCGCTGGAATCTCACAGTAAATGTTGAAAAAACTAAAATTGTTGTATTTAGAAAAGGCGGTAGATTGTCACAAAATGTTGAATGGAAATATAAAGGTGTTGTTGTAGAAATCGTTCATTCCTTCAATTATCTTGGTGTTGTTTTCTCATCTGGTGGCTCATTTGCTCAAGCAGCTAAAACTTTAGCTGGCAAAGCTATAAGGTCTATGAATAGTTTATTTGCGGTTATAAAAGATACACTCGCCCCTGTCCGTATTCTTTTTAATCTGTTTGATGCATATGTTATGTCTATACTTAATTATTGATCTGAGGTATGGGGATTCGGTAAGTATGAATGTTTGGAAAGAGTGCCAAAAAATGAGTGAAGTAGAACTAAATCCTGTTGTCATAAATTGGGCCTCGAATGTTCGAGATGTATTACAACGCTCAGGTTTTAATGATGTTTGGTTATTCCCCGAATCAGTGAATATGTCTGCATTTGTTCCTCTGCTTAGAAATAGATTACGAGATATTTATTTCAGAATGGAGAGTGGGTATGGATAGCTGTAGTTCATTAAATATATATAAAGAATTTAAATGCAATTACCAAGTTTCTAGTTATATTTCTTTATTAGACAATATCAAATACAGACAAGTGCTTGCACAATTACGGCTATCCCATAGGTTAAATATTGAAGTTGGCCGACATAATGGTATTGCAAGACATGATAGAAAATGTACCTATTGCAACCTTAACGATATAGAAGACGAGTACCATTTCGTTTTAAAATGTCCACTATATGCTGATATTCGTAGAAGGTATTTGCCAAATTATTGTGGAAAAAATTATTACTCTACTGCAAACAGATGATAAATCTCTTCTGGTTAAACTAGCTATGTATTGTTTAAAAGCTTTCAAAGAAAGAAATGATTATGTTTGAATACATATATGCTTTTTCGAGAAATATTTATATCCTTGTACTGGATGTTATTCCACGTGTTTTGTATATGTCTTAAGATTAGTTGTATTTGTACTGTTATCTTTGCACTTACAACTATTTAGCACCGTGATCAAACCACTGTATTCATTTAAAGTACCCTTGCCTAACATTTGCCTAAACGTTCCACTATGGAGAGTAGAGAGTGAACACTCTCACAGGTATCTATAGGCGAGATGAAAACTGTTGTTGTTGTTTTTTTGTGTTTTTTTCTCTATCACTATATATATAGAACTTGAATAATGATTCATGCATTTATTCATCTATTTATTGTTTATTTGTATGTGTATGCGTATTGTGTATGTTGTGTAATGTGACGGTGAGCTGTTTATATGCTTAAGTCAAAATAAATTTTCTGTTCTGTTCTATATTCACGAATCATTAAGTCCAATAAACCCAAGCGACTACATACGCGGTATTTTATTTAAAAAAATCACTAAGTCCAATGAACCCCAGCGACGACATAAGCGGAAATCTATTTACAAGAATCATAAACGTATTCGCGGTATTCTATTTTCAAACATCTTTTAGTCCAATGAAACTCAGCGACGACAACTGTGGTATTCTATTTTCTAACATCTTTTAGTCCAATGAAACTCAGCCACAACATTCGCGGTATTCTATTTTCAAACATCTTTAAGTCCAATGAAACTCAGCGACAACATTCGCGGTATTCTATTTTCAAACATCGTTTAGTCCAATGAAACTCAGTGACAACATTCGCGGTATTCTATTTTCAAACATCTTTTAGTCCAATGAAACTCAGCGACGACAAATGTGGTATTCTATTTTCTAACATCTTTTAGTCCAACGAAACTCAGCCACAACATTCGCGGTATTCTATTTTCAAACATCTTTAAGTCCAATGAAACTCAGCCACAACATTCGCGGTATTCTATTTTCAAACATCGTTTAGTCCAATGAAACTCAGTGACAACATTCGCGGTATTCTATTTTCAAACATCTTTTAGTCCAATGAAACTCAGCGACGACAAATGTGGTATTCTATTTTCTAACATCTTTTAGTCCAACGAAACTCAGCGACAACATTCGCGGTATTCTATTTTCAAACATCTTTTAGTCCAATGAAACTCAGCGACAACATTCGCGGTATTATATTTTCAAACATCTTTTAGTCCAATGAAACTCAGCGACAACATTCGCGGTATTCTATTTTCAAACATCGTTTAGTCCAATGAAACTCAGCGACAACATTCGCGGTAATCTATTTTCAAACATCCATCAGTCCTATGAAACTCAGCGACGACATTCGCGGTATTCTATTTTCAAACATCTTTTAGTCCAATGAAACTCAGCGACGACAAATGTGGTATTCTATTTTCTAACATCTTTTAGTCCAATGAAACTCAGCGACAACATTCGCGGTAATCTATTTTCAAACATCCATTAGTCCTATGAAACTCAGCGACGACATATGTAGTATTCGTTTTTTTTTAGAAACATTAAATCCAATGAAACTCAGCGACGGCATCTTTAAGTGATGTTCCATATTTTTTAGAATTATTAAGTCATATGACTCGAAAGGACCAGGACATAAAAATAACTTATGACGAACCTCAAATGCAAATTTATGATCGTGCTATTTGATCCCAAATGGCATCGACTAAATCAAATACCTCCATCCATCAACTGTTATGAATTTCAAGATGCATTTAGATTTTAACTGCTTGTTTTGTTTAAAAAATGAAAATGATGGTTTAAATACCTTACTTTGTGCATTTCTATTTCATAGAACAAAAGTGTAATGCAAACTAATGCCTTGTTTGAGGGATCCTTCATAAGGAATTGAGAAGTAACCATCAACCAAAAAGGGATCGGAACAGTCCTTGTTCACATGTGATAAAAACATAACATAAAAAGAAATAAAAATAACAAAACTTTTAAAACAGCCAATGGGTTTCTGGGTGTTGTCAATCTTACGTAACATAAAGAAAAGATGAACAATTATCTGTTTTATTTAAACTGAACTTGTTTTATCCCATGTTATAAGAGTGAAATGCAATCTGTTTTATGCATTTTTGCTATGTGAAAAAACACATATAGAATGATTTTAGTTTATGATTTGGAAGATACGTAAGAAGTTAAGCGGCCCTTAATAACAATTTTCTACAACAGTTATGAGACTTCGATCAGACCCTTAATCTAATCAAATGCCATCGTCGAACGTTTTGTATATGCCTGAACGGACATTACTGACCGTTCCAAGGCGGTACCTAACAATTCTTGATATATATATATATAGTATGTATGCACTGTGCTGTTTGTGGAGTTTTGTGCTGTTCTTCTATGTTTCTTGTTTGTGATTTAATGTTATATGTCTTTGGCGTTTACCCAGTGCCACTAAACCGGGTTTATGTTTAAACTTTTTGCTACTGAGCTTGTTTCTGTAGCTTTTTGCGTAAATATGGGATCTTTCATAACTAATCACACAAATCCAAATGAAATGTTAATCAAGTGGTGTTAAGTAATTAGCCAGCATCACGTGATGTTAAGCTATAAACCGTTGAAGTAAGCCAGCAACAATTGATGTAAAGAAATGAGCAGGTGAACTAAGCAAGCAACAATTGATGTAAAGAAATGAGCAGGTGAAGTAAGCCAGCAACAATTGATGTAAAGAAATGAGCAGGTGAAGTAAGCCAACATCAAGTGATGTTAAGCAGTAAGCCGGTAAAGTAAGTCAGCAACAAGTGATGTTAAGCAACAAACGGGTGAAGTAAGCCATCATCAAGTGATGTAGAGTTATACGTCGTGGACAACAAGCCAGCATTAGTTGATGTAGAGCAAAAAGCGGGTGAAGTAAGCCAGCAACAAATGATGTAAAGTAATGAACAGGTGAAGTAAGCCAGCCACACAAGTGATGTTAAGCAATAAGCCGATGAACTACGCATCAAGTTATGTAAGCCATTGAGCTGCGGAAGTAAGCCAGTAACAAATAATGTAAAGCAATTAGGCTGTGAAGTAAGCAAGCATCAATTGATTTAAAGCAATGAGCCGCTGAAGTAAACCAGCATCATGTGATGCAAAGAAGAAGGCTGTGAACTTAATCAGTATCAAGCGATACAAAACAATGATCAGGTGAAGTAAGCGGGCAAGAAGCGATGTTAAGCCATGAGCCGGTGAAGTAAGCCAGCAATAGATGATGTAAACCAATTATCCTGTGCAGTAAACCCGCAAGAAACGATGTAAGGGCAATGGCCCGGTGATGTAAACCCGCAAGAAATGATGTAAGGGCAATGGCCCGGTACAGTAAACCAGTAAGAAATGATGTAAGGGCAATGGCCCGGTACAGTAAACCCGCAAGAAATGATGTAAGGGCAATGGCCCGGTGCAGTAAACCAGCAAGAAATAATGTAAGGGCAATGGCCCGGTGCAGTAAACCCGCAAGAAATGATGTAAGGGCAATTATCCGGTGCAGTAAACCAGCAAGAAATGATGTAAGGGCAATGGCCCGGTGCAGTAAACCAGTAAGAAATGATGTAAGGGCAATGGCCCGGTGAAGTAAACCCGCAAGAAATGATGTAAGGGCAATTATCCTGTGCAGTAAACCCGCAAGAAATGATGTAAGGGCAATGGCCCGGTGCAGTAAACCAGCAAGAAATGATGTAAGGGCAATTATCCTGTGCAGTAAACCCGCAAGAAATGAGGTAAGGGCAATGGCCCGGTGCAGTAAACCCGCAAGAAATGATGTAAGGGCAATGGCCCGGTGCAGTAAACCAGCAAGAAATGAGGTAAGGGCAATGGCCCGGTGCAGTAAACCCGCAAGAAATGATGTAAGGGCAATGGCCCGGTGCAGTAAACCCGCAGGAAATGATGTAAGGGCAATGGCCCGGTGCAGTAAAACAGCAAGAAATGATGTAAGGGCAATTATCCTGTGCAGTAAACCCGCAAGAAATGATGTAAGGGCAATGGCCCGGTGCAGTAAACCCGCAAGAAATGATGTAAGCGCAATGGCCCGGTGCAGTAAACCAGCAAGAAATGATATAAGGGCAATGGCCCGGTGCAGTAAACCAGCAAGAAATGATGTAAGGGCAATGGCCCGGTGCAGTAAACCAGCAATAAATGATGTAAGGGCAATGGCCCGGTGCAGTAAACCAGCAAGAAATGATGTAAGGGCAATGGCCCGGTGCAATAAACCCGCAAGAAATGATGTAAGGGCAATGGCCCGGTGCAGTAAACCAGCAAGAAATGATGTAAGGGCAATGGCCCGGTGCAGTAAACCCGCAAGAAATGATGCAAGGGCAATGGCCCGGTGCAGTAAACCAGCAAGAAATGATACAAGGGCAATTATCCTGTGCAGTAAACCAGCAAGAAATGATGTAAGGGCAATGGCCCGGTGCAGTAAACCCGCAAGAAATGATGTAAGGGCAATGACCCGGTGCAGTAAACCCGCAAGAAATGATGTAAGGGCAATGGCCCGGTGCAGTAAAACAGCAAGAAATGATGTAAGGGCAATGGCCCGATGCAGTAAACCCGCAAGAAATGATGTAAGGGCAATGGCCCGGTGCAGTAAACCAGCAAGAAATGATGTAAGGGCAATGGCCTGGTGCAGTAAACCAGCAAGAAATGATGTAAGGGCAATGGCCCGGTGCAGTAAACCCGCAAGAAATGATGTAAGGGCAATGGCCCGGTGCAGTAAACCCGCAAGAAATGGTGTAAGGGCAATAGCCCGGTGCAGTAAACCCGCAAGAAATGATGTAAGGGCAATGGCCCGGTGCAGTAAACCAGCAAGAAATGGTGTAAGGGCAATGGCCCGGTGCAGTAGGCAAGCAACAGGTGAGGTAAGGCCATGCGTCAATGTAGTAAGCCCGTAAAAAATTATGTATGACAATGAGTCGGTTGAGTAAGCCACCATCATGTGATGTAAAGCAATGAGTTGGTTAGGTAAGCGAGCATCAAGTGAAGTTAAGCAATGAGCCGGTTGGGTAAGCCATCATCAAGTGATGTAAAGCAATGAGCCGGTTGAGTAGGCCAGCATCAAGTGAAGTAAAGCAATGAGTCGGTTGAGTAAGCCATCATCAAGTGAAGTAAAGCAATGAGCCGGTTGAGTTAGCCAGCATCAAGTGAAGTAGAGCAATGAGCCGGTTGAGTAAGCCAGCATCAAGTGAAGTAGAGCAATGAGCCGGTTGAGTAAGCCAGCATCAAGAGAAGAAAAGCAATGAGCCAGCATCAAGTGAAGTAAAGCAATGAGCAGGTTGAGTAAGCCAGCTTCAAGTGAAGTAAAGCAATGAGTCGGTTGAGTAAGCCAGCATCAAGTGAAGTAGAGCAATGAGCCGGTTGAGTAAGCCAGCATCAAGTGAAGTAGAGCAATGAGTCGGTTGAGTAAGCCAGCATCAAGTGAAGTAAAGCAATGAGTCGGTTGAGTAAGCCAGCATCAAGTGAAGTAGAGCAATGAGCCGGTTGAGTAAGCCAGCATCAAGTGAAGTAGAGCAATGAGTCGGTTGAGTAAGCCAGCATCAAGTGAAGTAGAGCAATGAGCCGGTTGAGTAAGCCAGCATCAAGTGAAGTAGAGCAATGAGCCGGCGGAGTAAGCCAGCATCAAGTTATGTACGGCAATGACCAGGTGAAGTAAGCCAGCATCAAGTTATTTACGGCAATGACCAGGTGAAGTAAGCCAGCATCAAGTTATTTACGGCTATGACCATGTGAAGTAAGCCAACATCAAGTTATTTACGGCTATGACCAGGTGAAGAAAGCCAGCATCAAGTTATTTACGGCAATGACCAGGTGAAGTAAGTCAGAATCAAGTCATTCACGGCAATGACCGGGTGAAGTAAGCCAGCATCAAGTTATTTACGGCAATGACCAGGTGAAGTAAGCCAGCATCAAGTCATTCACGGCAATGACCAGGTGAAGTAAGCCAGCATCAAGTCATTCACGGCAATGACCAGGTGAAGTAAGCCAGCATCAAGTCATTCACGGCAATGACCAGGTGAAGTAAGCCAGCATCAAGTTATTTACGGCAATGACCAGGTGAATTAACCCAGCATCAAGTTATTTACGGCAATGACCAGGTGAAGTAAGTCAGTAACAAGTGATGTAAGGCAATGACCAGGTGAAGTAAGCCAGCATCAAGTCATTCACGGCAATGACCAGGTGAAGTAAGCCAGCATCAAGTTATTTACGGCAATGACCAGGTGAAGTAAGCCAGCATCAAGTTATTTACGGCAATGACCAGGTGAAGTAACCCAGCATCAAGTTATTTACGGCAATGACCAGGTGAAGTAAGGCAGTAACAAGTGATGTAAGGCAAAGACCAGGTGAAGTAAGCCAGCATCAAGTTATTTACGGCAATGACCGGGTGAAGTAAGCCAGCATCAAGTTATTTACGGCAATGACCAGGTGAAGTAAGCCAGCATCAAGTTATTAACGGCAACGACCAGGTGAAGTAAGTCAGCATCAAGTTATTTACGGCAATGAGCCGGTTAAGTAAGTCAGTAACAAGTGATGTAAGGCAATGAGCAGGTGAAGTAAGCCAGCATCAAGTTATTTACGGCAATGACTAGGTGAAGTAAACTGACAGCAAATGGTCTAAAGCAATGAAGCTATGAAGTAGGCCCGCCATTTACCTTGGTGTCGTTATTTTTTGTACGACAACTCATATGTTTCAACGGACGTGCACGATGAATTATTCCATAATATTACATAAAAATATTATGCAAAATTATTAACATTTTAGTCGATCCTCTTTGTCAAAAACAAAATAAAATAATCAGGTGATATTTCGTGAAATTACTCATAATTGCAATTTTTAACCAGATAATTTTAGCACGTGAAAATGGTATAAAATTTTATAATTACCTCAATAAACTATTGCACATAAATAACTGAGCTATCAGAAAAAGGTTATGCAAATCCCATCAGTTAACATGCTCTGAATGAACACATGCTTGGTATCCAGTCCACTTGCTTCAGTCATACGTATAAACCGTCTTGAATGATTGCCTCTATATCAATACCTATACATTGTTACAAAAGACTGCACGAATGTTTTACGGATTATTTTTATCTTTAAATATATATATTCAATTAACTTGCTCTTGAGTTTTATAAGGGACACTAATTATAGTTCACACATGCTCCAATATTTTTGTAAATAGATAAACAAAAACCACAGGTCAGGTACATATGTTATAGTTAGACGATAATCTCAAACAGTTAACTAGCATTAGGCGAACTAGTATATTTATAGGTCTAGTGGGTGCTTAAATCTAAAACTAGACCAATGCAACAATAACTAAAACGCCAAAAATTATGTTACCTACTTTTTGTAAAAAATAAGACACAGTTGAGACTTAAGACCTTTGAGAACATAGGTTCAGACGCCTGACAATGATACTCGTTTTTACCATCATTAGCCAAAGAATTACCAAAGTTTTGTATCATATATTTTCAATAAAGATTCTGTATGACATACACAAATTCACTTTGAAATTCACTTTGAATTAAAAATGCATGTAATATTAGCATTGACGCTTTATAGGCAGTAAAGTTTGGGACATGGTCAAAGGCGACGGACCATACGAAGGCGGTTATCTGGTATATGTTGACTTGTAGCACTGCTTGATTTGGGCTTATGTTGGCATTGATTCGTGTGCCATTTAGCATGATAATGGTGAAATTAAAAACTTCTGGGCTGTCCCACCATAGTTTCTATTGCTCTTATGGCAGAAAGCTACCCTCACGCTCCATCAAATGAGTCTCATTCTAAATGTGCAATCTACATATATTTACAACAAAAGAGACTAAAAATAAAGATACGATATGCTTCAGACTAAATATTTACACCAGCGATGAAAGGAAACACATTGTTTGCATAACGTGAGTGATAAGAAATGGTTTGAGGATGAAATTCACATAAGATAATCATGCAAATGTAACAATATATATTAAACGAATAAACACGTCTTTCTCACAGAAAACATACGAGTAAGTTACTGGTTTTAAAACAAGTTTTAAAAAGGTAAAACTAGAAGGATTAAATTGTAAACATATTACATCATATCCGGCTCTCATGAAAAAAGCTTATAACAATAGTCGACAAAGGTCAAACTTACACCAAGTTTTTCATATAAATACCAATACGACTCAACGTTTGTATTTGTTAAAATATATGCATTTTTGCTTATTCCTTGTTTCAGGTATATCATTAAAAGCTATTTATGAAATTTATGATGGAACAGACACTTAACATTGGGAATTATATATATATATATATATATATATATATATATATATATATATATATATATATATAGAGAGAGAGAGAGAGAGAGAGAGAGAGAGAGAGAGAGAGAGAGAGAGAGAGAGAGATTTTTTGTTGAGCAGCAATGCCAAAATACAAATTCATTGCCCATTGTGTAAAGCATTTAATAAAGTATGATATTTTGTCAAAACAGTTAGAAATATGTTTAAAAAGATAGAAGGCGTTGATGGAATAAAGTTGCCGTAATCGTAAGAGCAGAATATTTATGCGAAAATCAGAAGTTCACTGATTGACAAAAATACATTTATGTGTAAAGTACATGTGTGACACAGAGTTTTACTGTTTGATGTAGTATTGCCTAAAGACATCCATTTTTTTATATATTGAAAACTAATGTCTTGCGCAAAGATCTTGGTTCCGATGTATCGATACTTCAAGGCAGTCTCCGGCAAGCTTCGGTCCATGACAAGAATCCCCCTATTTCGAAACTATGGATTCGTTTAAGTTATTTTTCTGTCGAAATTTCCCAGATATTGAACTTTGCTGTATAAATGGCAAATAACATAATATGATAATGATATTTTTTATATTATTGAAGTAAAAGTAAATGCATGTAAAACTCGAAATGTTCATGAATATCGACCCAGCAGTGTCGACACCTCCTGGTCACACGCTTAAAAATAAATAATTAAGGTCATTAATCTCAAAGGACAAGACAAAAATAACAACAATCTGGATTTTGTATCCATTAAAACTGTCATAAAACTTAATAGTTAATAAAAATACACAATCAAAGATTGTTAAGATAAGGAGTGAGAGTATATGTTCATGTAAAATGTTTCTATAAACAAATCGATTAATTAATATATCAATTATGATATCTGTAGGTTATTGACCTACATACGACAGATCTAACCGTCAAAAAGAGATATAAAACAACCAATGATGAACGTCAGTTTTGGTGTTCAAACCTTGTAGTCAGAATTCTGATTCCACGAAAGCAGGTTGCGAAAAGGCATAAATCTGCAGTAAAACCAGCATTCACGGGAATTACAGTTCATAGACTACGGAATATTTTGTATTTTCATTACTTTGCACGCTGTTAACTTTCACCCAAGATTTCACCGTATATTTTTCTTCTTAATATTCAGTATAGAGTACTTTGAGGAGAATACAATTTCAACACCGGATTGATAAAAAACCAACAGGTTGCATCAATTAATACAAATTACACGAATCAAAACTTTGTTGAATTGCTGCTTATGCGAAAATTGAAGCCATATTTCTTTTCTTTTGATTTGCAAAAATCTTAGTACTGATTTGTTCTTGTTTAAAAAGGTAGAAAACTATAAAATTCAGCTCGACACCGTGGGGGTCAGAGTTAATGTTACAATGAGGTTCGTATATAATATGTATGCTTATTTATGCCAAGGGTATTGGTTTGAACTTTGCTAAGGTATCAAATTATACATATATACACATAGATAAAAGAAGGAAGTAAGCAGAGCAAGGACATTCAATTAACTACGTTGCAAAAGAAAAGCAAAAGTTATTATCTCACCGTTACCTTTCTTTCATTTCTTCTTTGTTGTTTATTTATCTGGAACAATTTAAAAAATAGTTAAATTCTTCATGACAACTATATACGTATCTTAGCCTTATGCCGGTTTAAAAAGGGTTAAACAACTGTTACTTTAATTTTGTATCCTATAGTTATTTTTATTTCATTGTTAAATCAATATTGGCGTCCTCCATTGTTTGTATCTTATCTTATTCCTAGTTTACATTGCCAGCAATGAAGTGCACAGCTCATTAACATTCTCTCACACTGTTGCTAATGAGACAAATACTTTCGTTCGCATGTGTTTTATGACCGATAAATGAGGAATAAATTGCAAGGTGGATAGTTTTCATTGTCTTGTTCGTTATTGATAAATCTATGCAACGTTCAAATGAACTGTTTCACTTGGTAAATAAATTTCTACGTTTAAGTAAAACGAATAAGAAGAAAATTATTTACCCTTCTTTACCATGTAATAATCTCCAGGTGGCGTTTATAAGTACACATGAATCGCGTGCATATGCATGGGATTCAGCTTTGGGGAACTGGTACGTTCACATTAATTCAATTGATTGTTAAATTTTACAAGAAATATTTTAGGTTAAACTTTGCTGTATTATGTACGTTTATTATATGCATTATCAAATGTATTTTCACTTGTCTACGAAGAGCATACACTAATATACACTTGTACAACTCGGTATCGCACGTATACATTAATCATTTACATTTATATGTTTTCTATACATCATTGTAACGGATCTTACAGGAGATGAGGCCCGTCATCTAGAGGTGAGACATTTCATCGTGATGAAAAACTGGCGGAGGTTTCGGAGTTTTATCCAAACAGAGGGTTGTATCTCAGTTTTTTCTAGCCCAGTTGATCACGTCTGTAAGCTCAAAAAAATTCGTTCAAGCATGTTGTTACCTATATAAAATTTACTCATGTTTCAAATTCATGTTGTTTATGTTTATCGGTTTACCAAGTGCTTTAATAACATTGAAATGGTATTGATTGTGTTGTTTTCTATAGGTGGTTATAAAATGGTATTCAGTGAACTTCTTATTCATACGGTACATTTCAGGAGACAAATATATAACAACGTAGTGTTTAATTGATTTTATTCTTTTATTCAATTCAAAAACAGTTTTAAAACATTGGGAGGTATAATGTACTCGCAATTGATGGATTATTGTGTTCGTGCGTGAACATTCATTCCAACAGTCTCCTACTCACGACATGATATCGCTAGAACAAGTTTCAATATCTTCTGGTAGTTATCCAAAACCCTTTAAGAGGTGTGCTATATTTATTTTAACCAAATATTTGAAATGCATCTATACCTATATGGAGGCTATTAGTTGCCAAAAGTCAAGACGTGTAATTCCCACAATGTGCTTCTTAATCGTACTAAATATCTCTTACATTTGTCAATGTAGACGTGCTATTTGTTGTTTCTATTCGTCAGTTTTTCCGTATTGATTTCTCATTTGTCATTATAGTAGTCAAAATGTATATTTGTCAGATCAACCCTGTATTATATTAACTCACTAAAACATAGATCGTATAACTTGCCTTTAACAATATGATGATGTAATTTAGAAAGCCGAATCATGCATATGTAAAACTGCAATCCTACAGTCGACACTCGCATTCGTAAAATGAACATTTGCAGTCCAACAAGTCCAGGTTTACAAAAGTCAATTGACAAGTTCAGAATTACAAGGATAGACGATTTTGCCTATACCTTATATGGTAAATGTCACCGAAAGAAACGAAGGTGAATGGGCGGAGCTAACGAATCAGATTTTCTTTCGTTTATTTCCGTCGAATCAAGCAAGGGTGATAACATCTTCGCCTACCTCCTGTAAATTCCCGGTTGTAAGGCCGAGTACTCTCCCTTTATTTCACAATAAAAACTAAAATTAACTTCATCTTTTATTTTATTTTGACGATCAATGTTCCTAAATGGGTTATAAATCACCATATTATTTAGTCAATTGCAGTTGGGTGTATCTGAGCTGGGCTCACAGACCCAGATTTATACTGCCATTGTCAGTTGTTTTTTACTTATATACCCAAGCAAGCAAAAATTGTTCATTTATTTTATTTACAAGTGGACCATGGGCGACTCGTTCAGTGGGGGAGGGGGGGCTGTAGGGCCTGTGTCCCCCCCCCCCAGTTGGCCCGCAAGTAAAGTTAAAGGTTAATTTTTTTGTCAATATTTCTCAGAAAAAAAATACTTAATTACGCCATAATGCACCAATTCAGACTAAAACTATTTAAAATATTCTAGGGGGAGTACCCCTAAACCCCATTTCCCACATTTTAAACATATTTATGTCATGCCCACTCGAGGGATCATGTCCAAAAGGTTGTGCCCCTAAGTCACGCCCCTCTAACGCAAGTCCCTGTTCAAAACCTGCTCCAGCAAACCCACGAAACTTTTGATGGATATCATAATGATATCCACCTAGTTTTGTCTAATGTTATACATTTACTATCTTAATAAGCATGTATGGTGTAAACGTGTAATTTCAATACATCATTGAAACAAAATATCCATGTGGATGGAAGAACTTGTGTCCCCCAGTAATGAATTACGGGATCTGCAACTGTGAACCATAACAATCAAGTGGGGGATTTCAAGAACATGAAAAAATAGATATCGTGAGTCTTAGATTAGAAAAACAAACGCGCGATTCCCCCCCCCCCCAAAAAAAAGGGCTAGGTCCGCTTCACCTAAATGTGAAAAAAGCCCTGACTGTTGAGTGTGGGTGGGGTATAAAAGGTAGCAGCAAGTAATAATTGTTTATTAGCAATAAATTGACTGCATCATTAAAATACTTTATTAATTACCTATAAAATAATATTCGTTACAGTATAATGCACGAGTTATATGAAGTTGTAATCTAAGTGTATTTTATCCATACAGTTCCAGCTACCAGGTAAGAAACCTCTTGGGCATCTTAGTGAATAATTTCAACTTAATGAAAATTTAGATTTTTTTCTTCGTAAATTTTAAATTATCTAATATTACTTGCAATCTTAAACATTGCAAAAAGACAAGAAAGTGTCCTCTAATGGTAGAATTTAAAATAGTGTTTATAGTAATTTAAAGCTGCACTCTCACAGATTGACAGTTTTGAAAACCTTTTTTTGTCCCAGACTCGGCTGATTTTGGCAGCAATGCTTTCTATACAAATAATAAGATTACTCACACTAAAACAGATCTAAATTGTTTGGAAAACTGCCGACAATTTTCATTTTTCTTAAAACGTTACTGTAGTATCACTTTTAGCCATAAAACATCAATTTGCGAACGTAAAACTGAAAAACTGTATCTGATCTTTTGTCAGCAGTCTTATACCACTGGTATCCAGACATTTACGCAGAAATTGGCTAATTCCAAAACAAAAAATAGAAATAGTTGTCAACTGTGAGAGTGCAGCATTAAAAGAAAAATAAGACAAAGGGACTTTTCATTCTTGAAGTATAATTTAATGCTAATGACTTACATTTTGTTGTGTTCGAGTCAAGTATCATTTTGCATACATCTCATTTCATGTCATATGTGCGTATTAATTACTATTATATAGACAAAAAATATGTTGTAATATCATATATTATTTTATTCGACATGAAATAATTTATAATCCATCCTGTTTCCAAATCATAGTCCATAATGTCATAATATAGATGATTCGTAATGTCCATAATAACGTTCGCAATGTCCATGGTCCAAAGTATCCATAATTGGTTTAAATAGAGCCGAGTGATAGCGGAAATTTCCAAAAGACGTAAGGAGGAGTTAAGACATGGTTAAGGCGGAGTTAAGACATGGTTAAGGCGGAGCTATCTATAAATAAAATTAAATTCATCTCGTAAACATGTTCAACTGCGAATGAAAAGTCACCACCATACAATGAACTTTGTAGAACTACGAACTGAAATCTGTCTTCTACACACCGCAATGTAAAACCCGGCATGTGACTTTCACAGAATGATGTGTGTTTAACATACACAACTTTATAAACACGACTGAATCGTCTGTTGAATAGATGCAACGAGAATAAAACTCAAATTGGTACAATGTAAAATGAAAATGTGCAGTGTAAAATGTAAACATACAACCGATGAGTTGGCGGTAAAGAAATAGAAGCAGATAATTTTATTAAGTTATTACACTTAGGTGACGATATATAAATACGCAGACAATTGAAATGTGTTGACTAAAAAACATTGCCTTAATTTACGTACTTAAATAGTCAAAACGTTCAAACGCCCTCAATACCGGTTTTAACCCACAGTTTTTTCTTACTTCTAGATAGATGGATTTATTCCGGCAATGAGTGCATAACATGGACAATCAAAACAACATATACAGTAAATACCATAAATATTACATAGATGCAAATATGACTGGTCCATGCCCTGTACACCAGCACCAAGGATAACTCAAGAAAAGGTCACAGAGAAGCCTTATTTCCATTAAGGTCCTTATTAATGTCGGTGGGATGACATAGACTTAGTTTTCGCATGCCAAGGCATTTATCTCAACCAATAAAATTATTTTCATATACGTTTAATGTATTTTGTTTGCAGCTTTTTGACATTTAACTTGGTTAAATTTAAAACAACTGAGCTTGTAATCTTTATTATAAATGGCCTTAACGACACATACCATGAGATGAGCCCTTTTAATAAATAAACTATCCTTACAAACTAGTTTTCTAACTGTCAATCACTACGAAGCATGATCATCTTTTCAATTACAAGTACATACAAATTAAGGCGTTACAATCAAATAAAACCCACCACTGTATGATAAATTCCAAAGGGAATAAAAGGTATTCTTTGAGAAACATTAAGGTAATTAGTTCCTTCTCATCTTTTGATATTGTTGATTATTGTTGTTTTTTTAACATTTTTACAATACAAATTCAGTAAAGAAATTTGTCTGTAAAAATGATACCTTATTAATTATTTTGTCTTTTCTGTGCATGTCGATCGAACACGATCTTGAAGTTTTCTACATCTTGGGCCTGAGCAACATCCTGTGTCAGCTGATTCCAAACGGATGCCACGGATGAAGGGTGAATGTGTCTTTACAACTTGGCTACTCAAGCTTGTAGGAAGGACGTCTAAGTGATGACTCTGACAATTGTTTATGACTGCACACGTCAAATTTTCTACAAATGTTGAATATTTGTTTAAACATATAGCTTGTAATCTTCTATAACCAAGACTGTGTAATTTCAGTTTAACCTATCTTACATTGTAGGGAAGCTATTTAATCGTTGATACATGGAACTAGTTTGGTTGCTCGCTTTTGTAGTATTTCAATAGTTTTTCCATTTTCAGGAAGGAAAACCAAACGACATTATCAATTTCCATATGTGGTGACGTTCAAACTCAGTATATTATATCACAAAAAATGCTTGTCTATTAAACTGAAATAATTCCTGATTAATGACAGAATACTGTTTACTTAGTTATCTTTTTAAAGATATTTGGTGTTTCTTAAATTTCATGTCTCTCTCAAATACAAGTTAAGGGCGGATCCAAGAATTGATGTTAGAGGGGGCGTAACTTAGGGGCGCTACATTTTGACTTGCCACTCTCCATCAGAACCGAATTTATATGATTAAACTGTTGATAGGGGTTTTGGGGAGTACTCCCTTAAAATATGGTTTAATAATTCAAGTCCGAAATGGTGCATTTTGATCGTATATTGTTATTTTCGTTCTCCAATTTACTTTACATTAAAAGTAAACTTTTAAATGTTGTTTAAGATGCGACCTTAGGGTTGAACTTGCGAATCCAGGCCACTTTTTTTACAACATTTATAAGTTCTCTTCCTTGCATGGAGAATGGATTTTCTGAATAACTGTGTCCGTTACTTTGCACTTGTTGAGTTTGAACGATGAAGTTCCTTTCATCAGCCCACTTGGATACACTATCTAGATGTTCTTTAAGAACAGCGGAAATTGATGGCTGCATGCAACTTTATATCATCAGCGAAAATCTTCACCGTTCTGCTGACAATGTCTGGAATATCATTCACTAAGACGATAAATAGTATAGGTCCGAGTACACTACCGGTTAGAAAGTCTTTTAACCAAGCTATCACATAACCATCAATGACGATCACCAGTCGACAATTTACAGATTGTTGAATGCTTTGGCTAGATCTAAATAGATTGTATCCCAGCTCTCTCCATCACTCACACAAGTCATTCAGTACTCACAACAGATGTAGTTGACATGATCTACCACTCTGAAAACCATACTGCTAATCTGATAATATTTGTTTTTGTTCAATATGCATTTGTAAAATTTTCTTACAATTTTCTCCATCATTTCACACACAACAGATGTCCGACTGATAGGCCGATAGTTACTTGGCCCTTTTCTAATACCTGTTTTAAAGATGAGAAGTAATTCTCGTTCTTTCCTTGGCTAGCTCTTGGTAAAGTTTTGCCAGCCTTTTCAACAGATCAGTGTGTATATATTCCAGAGCTTTAAGAACGTCATCTTCACTAACTTGTTCTCTTTCTACATCCGGAGTATTTTTGTAAATACTATTTTGCGAACACAGTGGTGAAAAACCCATTTAATACTCCCGCTTTATATTTATTGGGAGACACATATTTACTTTCAGAATTTTCAGACTGACTACTCTAGACATTCTAGAGTGTTCCCTAAAATGCCACCTACTATTATCGTCATGTTATTTAACCTCAAACCTACCCAAGCAACATCCTCATACACGTTATACAAAACGTCAATTCTTTAATATCCAATGAGGCACTGGCATAAATAGTTACAACCCTACCACCACTACTTGCGAGTGTTTCATAGCCTTGTAAATCATTAAATATAGGGGAGCATGGACATTAGATTAATATTACTTTGGGTAAAACAGTGATATCCAGAAATTCTTCATGTTCAAGCTATACTTGCAATGGCAATTTGTCTAGTTTATTCCTTAACTAATTGGCATTTTATAAAAAAAAATACTGCTACAAAGAATTTGTCCAGTATATGTTTAGTTTAAGTGCCAGAAACACTTGTAAGTAATTGTGGAACTGTTACGAGTTCTTTTAACAATTTCCTTTTTCAAATGATTATCTGTAGACAGTGAACCATTCCTAAATACATATTTTACATCAAACTAGAAACATTTGATTTTTAACAAACTATCATAAGAACAACAGGATGAATCATCATCCTCAGCGAGATCAATAATTTCAACGAGATTGGCAGTTTGATTAACATTAACCGTGTTAACAGGAACAGTATTTGCATGGTAATAAAAGTCTTCAGAACTTCTTTCGAAAATTCTGGCTGGTTGATGATGCCCTGGCTTACCCCACGGAAAATGATCAACTTGCGATTACTCTCAGTGTTATCTTGTTCACTCTAGATTTCATTTTTTACCCTTTCTCCATAAGTTTTGTCTGAGTTACAAAGATGCCATTCCACCTACTCCTATACGCATTTCCAACATTTGTCATGATATGTTTTATGATCGAGAAACATATTGTAAATGTTTACATATATGTGTAAGATGTCATTTATTCGTCATAAGCTTTGACCTTGCCGAAACTTATTTTATTTTTGGATGATCGCCTTACTCGATATTGTATTTTTTTATGAGTTTGGGTCGATTTTCATACGTTATTGATTTATTTCTCTCAATATTTGGGTTAAAGATGAAGTAGGTATAGTTAGTGAGATTTAATGCTACCAGAAGCAAAAATAAGAGCAAAAACGAACTAAATATCAATAATGCCATTGAAACTACAGGGCAAACCCTGAAGTTCCAAATTCAGGGATGAGGTGACGATCAATGAGAGACGCAAAGGAAACAGACATATTACACCACTTAAGTTAAGGCAAGCGCCTTAGAGCGGTCAGTGGAAACAGGAATTTGCTGTGGCGATAGGGTGTTACGCTGGTTTACAAGATCTTTACCTCCAAACTGTTTTTCAATATATACTTCATTTTAACCTCCATCGAAGTCAATGTCAGCTTATGGTCTTTTCATCTGTTGTTGGTAAAGAGGTTACTGGGCGTTTAAATATAGCGAAATGACCACAAGACTAATGGTTAATATATGAACCTCTTAATATTTGCAGCACATTCAAATACGTTTTAATTGTTTGAAATAAAAAGACTTGCTAAGCAAAAGAACTCTTGCCTATCTTTTAACTTTGATGAGCATCATATGCTTTAATCTTTGAGTCAGATATAAAACGCAGGTAAACGATATGGCTGAAAGGCATTAATCATCAGTAAAACAACATGTTCAAACTATACGAACTAGTTTTGCTACACTCGCACGCTGATAACATTCATTTGAATTTTCACCTTATTAATTAGAATCAGTGGGTACTCAATTATTAAATCGTATAGCGGCAGGATCTATTCAGGAATGTGCACCAAAAGAAGCGACATAAACAGAGATAAGGTTAATGGGGTTTGGGTGAGATATGCTGGCTTCTTTGTACTTGTGACGTGCCTACTAGTACGGACAATCGTCTGTTCTGGGATGGGTTAGCAAGTACTAAAATTCTCCATGTTCACAAAAACTGCCATCACCAAAACTGGGATGCGGTCTAACTTGGAAACGGGCGCTGTACCGTTGGGCTATAACATTAAAAATGCAATGCTATAGTAGTGTTGAAATTGTTCGTGTGAGTTATGGCAATCCTGATCAAACGAAACGGTTAACCCTTTTTGGATGTATAGACAGGTCAAAAACATTTGTAAAGTATTTAAATGTAAAAATGTGTGTCTTTAACGAACACTAAGGAAGTTATGATAAGTCATGCAACAGAAACAATATAGAATTACATACGTGTACTACGAAACTACATATTGGTCGATTTTCGTTTTGTTTCACTCTTGTCAAAATTGATTTATACCAAATAGCGATTGCGAAACGAAGCTGACTAAATATCAGTGTAATATGAATGTTTTCAGTCATAACCCTCTGTCGAAGATTTCTGTTTACTTCCTGTTAAAAGACGCCTTTTCTTAAGAGCTGGATCAATTCAAATGCACTTTAGTTTATTTCCATTTACCTTTACGAAATAGGCCCATTTTGTTTTCTTTTTTTTCTTAAAGAGATAATCTATATTAAGCGTGCTCGGATACTTGTGTTCACAGATGCTCAGTGTTCTCATGTTGTTATGTAAACTTGTGCTTTGATCAATCAACATTCATAAAGAGTCCATTTTTAGAATCAGTGCATGATAGTGACGTTGCTATTGTGCCGTAAGTTTTTATTGTGATTAAAAGTTGCATTAATAACCAAGTAGGAACAGATAAGTACGTTCATGTATAACGATTATTTCTAACGCCTGTGGATGCGTGTGTTCTGACATCATTGACAGCAATGAAAGCTTTACTCGAAACTGTCTTATCTAGTCCTGACACTCTAATAATGTTTACCTTGGTGAACGTAAGTAAGGAGACCGTACACTTGATTCATGGCATACTTTTGAAGAGACATATAATGCATTTTATCTGAAAGTTGGTCTGGGCCGCTTCTCTTCAGCCAGTACACTATCAATACATTTTGAATAAGTCTTGCTAATGTTATTGTTACTATCACCAGGCTATCATCCTATTGAACATTTGAACCACTTTTGAAAATTGTTCTTTAAAGTTTCAATCGTTGAAGAGTACTTGCAAAAACATCGTTATAATACGATACGAAGTGGCATCATAAACTTTAACAAACAATCAATATGTTTGTGTTGCGTGAACGTGGTGTGCCTTTCGCTCGGTGTCTCTTGGGCCAAAGCCTTGTGTCTCAAAACAGGGTTCTTGCTTTAATGTTTTGACTACTTTGCTTGTCTCCAGTTTCCATTGAAATATTGAAATTAATGGATGTTTTGTCTATACAGGCAAATAGCTTAAAAATAAAAGTAACGAATTGCACAGGAGCTTGAAATGTTATCAATTGAACAAGGTCTAAATCCATTAAAAAGATAACCACCAACCTCCCGAGAGAATTAAAACTAGTTATATGAAACATATATTTACGTTAATTTGCTAACATACTCATATGTGTCAAAAGTGGTTGTCAGTAGTGTCCTATATGCTAAATGAAATTAGTGCGAATTTCATAAGGTTTATATTTACAAAATATGTTCCAGGTTGCATATTAAAACCCGGTTTTAACTTAAGAAGCATCCCCTTTAACATTGGCGCTTCGTCAATGTTATTATTTCTTTTTGTTATAACAAAGTCAAACATATTGATTTCGGTTGCTGTAGTAACAGAACAATTTTACTAAGGCGCGCGTCCTTTTTGCTCTCCTGGCAAAATCTTGCTCTCCATTCAAACAAATTGAGTACGATTTTTTCGCCTCATTAGTGCTGGCTCTGTTTGTTCTATAATCGGTTGGCAAAGCTGTCCCTGTGAGGTCGTTTTTTCTTTGTCCAGAAACAAGGATTCGATAACAACATGTTTTGAACACAATTTATGATGTTTTGTGAAGAAAAAAAACAACAAACGACATTTTTTAAAATTTTGTTTCGGCATCCACTTTTCGATGCATCATTACAAAACCTGGAGTTATATATTTGCCATTCGCAAGACGTGCTCCTTGATTAATAAGGACAGTTGAAAATATCTGTGCAGGACATTAACATTATATTATGTTTCGAGCACATTTCAACAGCGTTTTCCTAATGACGGCGAAGACGACGACGATGACATTGACGATGACGATGATGATGATGATGATGATGATGATGATAATAATGATGATGAAGTGATGATGATGATGATGATGATGATGATGATGATGATGATGATGATGATGATGATGATGATGATGGTGATGATGATGATGATGATGATGATGATGATGATGATGATGATGATGATGATGATGATGATGATGATGCAACATCAACAAATAAGGCGTTATGCAAGAATGCATTTAATGTGCAAAACTAAGCTTATCACTTTGAACTACCTCAACATTTGACATTGTGAAAAAATTGAATCTCTGTTTCCTGTTTGTATCGGTTACCATGTGAGGCTGCATTACCATGTTTGTCATTTATTTAAAATAATTTCTTTTGCTTAATGAACTAAAAAGTGAAAAAAAAATCTCGAATATTCCATGTAAAATACTTTTTTTAAATTATAAAAATATGGTTCCTTCCGCAAGATCGGTAAAGTACTAAGGTTGTTATGTTCTGTCTGCAATATCAGTGCCATACTAAGCTTGTTATGTTCTTTCTGCAATATCAGCGTCATACTATGGTTGTTATGTTCTTTCTGCAATATCAGCGTCATACTATGGTTGTTATGTTCTGTCTGCAATATCAGCGTCATACTATGGTTGTTATGTTCTTTCTGCAATATCAGTGTCATACTATGGTTGTTATGTTCTTTCTGCAATATCAGTGTCATACTATGGTTGTTATGTTCTTTCTGCAATATCAGTGTCATACTATGGTTGTTATGTTCTTTCTGCAATATCAGTGTCATACTATGGTTGTTATGTTCTGTCTGCAATATCAGTGTCATACTATGGTTGTTATGTTCTTTCTGCAATATCAGTGTCATACTATGGTTGTTATGTTCTTTCTGCATATCAGTGTCATACTATGGTTGTTATGTTCTTTCTGCAATATCAGTGTCATACTATGGTTGTTATGTTCTTTCTGCAATATCAGTGTCATACTATGGTTGTTATGTTCTTTCTGCAATATCAGTGTCATACTATGGTTGTTATGTTCTTTCTGCAATATCAGTGTCATACTATGGTTGTTATGTTCTTTCTGCAATATCAGTGTCATACTATGGCTGTTATGTTCTTTCTGCAATATCAGTGTCATACTATGGTTGTTATGTTCTGTCTGCAATATCAGTGTCATACTATGGTTGTTATGTTCTGTCTGCAATATCAGTGTCATACTATGGTTGTTATGTTCTGTCTGCAATATCAGTGTTAAACTAAGATTGTTATGTTCCTTCTACAAGATCAATGTGATACTAAAGTAGCTGTTTTCCTTCTGCAATACCAGTGTAATACTAAAAAAATAAGGTTGTTACGTTCTTTAAGAAAGATCCGAGTAATACTAAGGTTGTTATCGTCTTTATAGATCAGTGTAATACTAAGGTAGTTCTGTTCATTCTGAAAGATCAATGTAATACTAAGGTAGTTCTGTTCATTCTGAAAGATCAATGTAATACTAAGGTAGTTCTGTTCATTCTGAAAGATCAATGTAATACTAAGGTATTTATGTTTGTTTTGCAAAATCAGTGTGGTAATAAGGCGGTTAATGTTGATACATGTTTTCAGCTCCCATCCAAGAGGTTATGGGCTGGATTCCCAGCAGGGATACTTTCTAAACGCCTCTTAAAATGGACCCCAGTGCTGGTTCTACTGCAGGAATCCTTATTGTCACTATCGAACTCAAATAAATTTGTTTAAACTAACTCTGCTTCATTTTTAGTTGAACGGAGTGACGTATGAAAGAGCAGTTCATAAAGGTCGACGGACTATTTGACATTTTATACATAATTTAAATCTTGGTACATTGTACATTAATAAAATATTATCTGCGTTGTCTTATATAAATGCATTATTTCATACATTTACCCTGAGAAGTTAATCTCACTCATCTTCAATTACATTTCATTAACGACTTACAAAATAGACGCATGCTTTTATTTAATGATTGACTGGTCTATAATTACCTAAACCAGTAAAGAGTACTTCTGTTCGAGCATGCAAATGTCAAGTGTCAGCTTCATAAATTCTCATTATCTTGCGTAATGTGTTTAAGAGTATAACAATTGTGAAACAGGTGCTTGCTCTGTAATGGTGTAATAATAGGTAATTGCTTGTTTATTTTCAATTTCGCAGAAAACAACCTCAACAACTTTTATTAATTGGCATTGACAGTAATGAAGACAGTAGCCAGAACTGCCAGTTAATGAGTGACGCCACAGTACTTTTACCAGTTGAACAGCTTATCAAATCGCCAAAAAGTAAAACGGGGCAACATAAATTGTTTCATAACTTCAGAGACGTTTTGAGTTGAATGATGAATAAAGCAATTGCACTAAGTGTTTGACTCGTTTTCATTACGAAAAAGTGTTTATTTCCTTTACCTTTACAAAAGTCCGACAAGCCGTTTTGAATATCTAAAACCGTGCAGTGATTATATGTAATATGATGTTCTTGAATTTGATGGATTGTTTTGTACTCGCGGGAACATCATTCTAATGAGAAATACACAGACTCATGATGTGAAGTATGACATGTTATCAATTGGACACGTTTCCAAGCCGTTCTTGCAGATAACTACAAACCATCTGAGAGGTGTGGTGAAACAATTCTAAATAATTATAGAATATGTTAAGTCATTGCTGATGATTTGAGATATGCTTACTGCCTCGTATTTAATAAAGTATTAATACAAATAAATTGTCCAGATGCATTACTAAACCATTTACCAAATATATATATATATATATATATATATATATATATATATATATATATATATATATATATATATATATATATATATATATATATATATATATATATATATACATGAACATTCGCTTTTAAATCAGAGAGTTCATACTGACAATTACAAAGAGATATGATTATGTTTTCATTTCCACATCCCATTTTTCTGTGCTTCTATCTCAACATCTGATACTGGGTTAAATTTTCTTTTTTGTTCCATTTGTACTTTCCTCCAATTAAGAAAGTACCTCGTGTCTGTGGAATTTGTACTTTCCTCCAATTAAGAAAGTACCTCGTGTCTGTGGAATTTGTACTTTCCTCCAATTAAGAAAGTACCTCGTGTCTGTGGAATTTGTACTTTCCTCCAATTAAGAAATTACCTCGTGTCTGTGGAATTTGTACTTTCCTCCAATTAAGAAAGTACCTCGTGTCTGTGGAATTTGTACTTTCCTCCAATTAAGAAAGTACCTCGTGTCTGTGGAATTTGTACTTTCCTCCAATTAAGAAAGTACCTCGTGTCTGTGGAATTTGTACTTTCCTCCAATTAAGAAATTACCTCGTGTCTGTGGAATTTGTACTTTCCGCCAATTAAGAAAGTACCTCGTGTCTGTGGAATTTGTACTTTCCTCCAATTAAGAAATTACCTCGTGTCTGTGGAATTTGTACTTTCCTCCAATTAAGAAAGTACCTCGTGTCTGTGGAATTTGTACTTTCCTCCAATTAAGAAAGTACCTCGTGTCTGTGGAATGCCTTTTCCGAACATATTAAACGTTAACTTTGATTTAGTGTATATTCGTCTTATCCGATAAGCGTTGTAAGTATGAATAAGTGATAAGTATCATTCATGATATTGAAATTATTAATGTTTACAATAACGAATTTAAGTCCAGGTGATGTAAATTATACGGCTGCAATCAACTTGCTACCAACTCGTGGAAACTTCTTTAGAACTAAAGTTGATCACATTAATCAATATATAATACTTCTTTGATATATTGCTGTTTGGTTTACATACGATGTCACTTCTCTGCCTCACACTTAAATGTTATAACCACAAGTTAATTAAAGACGAAGCATGGACGGCGAAGGACTATTCTGTCTTGGCATAAACCGGTCTCAACTGAAAATTCAGGGTATTAAAACGGTTTTCCAGGACTCAAACTAACGCTAATTTAAATACATTGTGAACCTAAGAAACACGATCAACTTAAATAAAGGAATAATAAGAAAATATTAAAGTAAAACTAAACAACAGCAACAGCAGCAACAGCAACAAAAACAACACCAACAACACCAACAACACCAACAGCAATGAAAACAACAACAATAACAACAACAATAATAACACAAACAATAACAACAACAACAACAACAATGAATACAACAGCAACATCAACTTGAACGTTGCCCACCGACATACAAAACATGGGAAATGCCTACAGCAATTTTTTCGCAGACGTCTCGTGGCATATATATACATATTAATGTGACTAATAATATATCCAAAGGCTAAAATGTTACACATAAGAATTTGTTTTCATATGATTAAAATTAACACAAAGCAGAAATACTATAACTAAGTGCTTTCGAGTAGTTTTCGAAATCAGTTTACATTTTTTTTTGCAATCCTGAAGGTAATACTGTTGAAAATGAGATTCGGGGAAAATTCAAGTTTTCAAAAGTCAAGATATAAATCAAGACATAAATCAGTGTAAAATGTATCTCAAGAAGTATTATCACTAAGTATTAACTAAATGGTCTTCGAGACAAATGTTTGAATGTGTCATATTGCCTGAGCAGGTGAGTCTACCATTTACCATGAAACAGACAAACCGTTGTTTAACTGAAATGATTGATTGATCTATGTTTACCTAAACAATTAAGCATACTTCTATTCAATACTCGTACACACAAATGTCAGGTATAACGTACATCGATATTCATCATCCACTGCTGTGATGCAATGTTTTTGCCGGCTATCTATTAGTTTTAGTTTAAACTTTATTTATTTTACAACGATTGTGAAGTAAGTTTCATTAATTTATGCAAAGTCTCTCTGGTAGCCTAAGAGTGTGGTCTTGTGTTGTGTCGGAAACCGGAGAAACCGGAGTAAACCCAATTGTCCGACTTGGTGACTGGGTTATCAATTATTTCATTTATTAATTAATTGAATTTTTTTTTTGCTTAATATAGATAAATAGTTGCATATTAGGCACTAAGTACTTGAATATACTGATGAACGTCCATTACCTATTGATTTTGAATCATAAAAAAACCCTGTTATTATTTGAATTAAAATCAATGAGTTCTATACTCTGAGCCCCCGTGAATGACACAACCGTAGTGTTGCCACCGTGCGCAATACAATACAATACGTAGGTCGAATTGATAAACAAGTGTTACAATGCCTTAAAATGCACCTTTATGGTTTATTTGTTTTGGCCGTGTTTCGATTAATCAATACAATTTGAATAAATATTGCTACTCGCTGTTATAAGTAATGGTGTTTTACATTTCAGAAAATTACTTGTACAACTGTTCCATTTTGATACAGGGATCGAAAAGGTAATTAGATCTTGACTTTTTTAAACGTCCAATCAGTTTTATTTACGATGAAAGCCCTTGCAAAATCCTCGATATGATATTAGATGATACTTATTATGCACTTCAACGAGAAATGCACACATGCATAGGAGTTTGAACTATGATCATTTCGACATGGTCCCATGCCATTATAGCAGAAAACCACAAACCATCTGAGAGGTGTGGTGTAGCTATTATAACTAATTATTTGAAATATGTTAACTCAATATATGATTCTGACTAATCTCCTCATATTACTGATTTGTTCAAACGGTGGTTAAGGGTGGTTTCTTGTATGCTTACTTCTTTGTCTTTGATATAGACGTTATTTAAATTAGATATTTCTGCTCCTAATCCAATTATCAACTAGCACGGCAGTTTAAAAAAGTTTTCTCCTTCCAAAATGAAATGTATTGACAAAACTTTTCAATGGCAATACTGATAATTGCACAAAGTTAACATTCTTTTGCTGCGATATAGTGTGTGTTTGTTAAAGCGCAACAGTTCATGTCAAAACATATGCATTTGGTCAAGCACTTCACGAATTGTTCGCTCATAAGTATTGTCCTTGATTGTCTAAGAATAGTTTGGAAGAGATGCCCCTGTGGGTTTGTTCGTTTCTCAGTGAGTGTTCCAGGATCTAAATATGGAAAGGGTCGAAAATGGGAGTGTATTTAAGCAACACTCCCAAAAAATGTGAACTATCATAGTTTATCGTACGAGCACGACCCGAAATCTCCGAATCATTGTGTACGAACTTAAGATAACGTAGGAAGATATCTGCGACATTTGTACACGCTTACGTTTAAACACTTCGTAGTAAGATACTCTTTTAAAGGAATATTTAAAGGATGAAATATGTATCAAGTAAGTTAAGGTGTGTATAATAAAAAAAATATCAATCAACTTTGATAAAAAAGGTTTATAAATAGAGTGTTCAGTAACCTAAGTCGACCATGGTTTCTACGAAACCGATTGACCTATTTCAATAGCTGTTTCCGGTGTCACATTGGAATCAATGCTGACACATTTTGATAATAGTAATATGTAAATTTGGTGATGGGTTGCTTGACTACTATGACCCTAAAATGGATCATTCGGATGTATCTTTTGCCATTTTTTTTAAATTTACATACAAAAATTACTTGGATAATCTAACCGGGTGCGTTCCCTGTATCCACTAGCGTCTCTTGTCTGAAATTTTACTTTGAAATAAAGATGTTATATCACACATTAATGGTATGTTTCTTTGCGAAGTAAATATACGATTTAATTTTCTTGAACTAGTTCAATTCTTGAACTTGAAGTTTTAGTTGACGTTCAATCCATCTTGCACTGACTGATTCGTGTGTGAGTTGACCCTCTACTCCCTAATCGAACAAATTGACCTGTGAATTTAATTTAATACATACTTTAAAAAAGCATAATGATTAGGTTTGTGCTTAAGCTAAACTCTTCTTCTTCTTCTCATGAGTATTCAAATATAATAGGGTCGAATTGGAAGCAAAGAAAGATTTATGATAAGTCGTTAATCTATCACTATTAGACATTACTATATCCAGAATTGCAAAAGAAATAATTAATTAAGGCGTTCCAAACTAAACACAAACACAATCGAAAAAAAATCAAAGGGAATAAGGCGCACCTGCCCTGTCTTTCAATGATGCAAACATGCAGTTCAATGTGCAACACAAGGCTAATTACTTCTGTCTTAACATTGGATATTGGCGAGCCTTTTTTCCATGTCGACTTGAATTGTTCAGCATGTGATGATACTGCTGCTTGCCTTCTGATCCGTTTAAAATAGTTAGTATAGTTATACAGCTACGAATTTGCCTAATGCACAAAGGCCAAGAGACACTCAACAAGACACACAATGCAACACATGCCGATGTATAGAGAGAGCGTTTTTGTTTGTTTGTTTGTTAAAAGATTGTTCGAAGTTTTAAATTTGTGAGAGTTTCTTTTTCGATTCGTTCAAGTTGAAAAGGAATGATTTCCACTCATCAAAATCAATGCAGAGGTTCTTTTAAAGTGTTTAATGGTAATTGAATATATACTTAGAAGTACATTTATTGTACGGTATGATCGAATGAAATATTAATGCATTAAGATAAGACGATTTATACAAAATATCGCTTTTATTTTTAATAATGTTTTCTTTATTTGTTCCCAGTTTTAGTACAATGATGCTTTTTATTATGAAACTCTATGATCACACAGTTTTAAATCTTTTATCTTATAAGGCAGACTGTGTGCGATGCTCATAGTCTCTAACAATGACTGCATCGTATCTTTGAATTTATTTTGCATTACGTGCTCTAAATTGTATTCCTTCGTCTGCAGATAGAGTTGGGATCTCAAATCATTGAGTACTTTACCCATAAGTTTACTATTATTTGTTTTATTATTAAGATTCCTCAAGTTAATGCATAATTTGATAAGATTTACCTTTTACGTTTTTTCTTCATTTAGGATTGTTGGGATAAAAGTGAGGTTTGTGCACGTAAACTGGTTTACCCCCCCCCCCCCTTCCCCAGTAAATTTACATTTTACTGACCGTTCCAAGGCGTTACCTAACAATCTTTGATAAACATACCTAGTTATATTTATATATTTTGTGCTGTTCTTCCATGTTTCTTGTTTGTGATTTTTTGTTTTTGTGTCCATGTCTTTGGCGTTTACCAAGTGCCATTAAACCGGGTTTATGTTTAAACTTTTTGCTACTGAGCTTGTTTCTGTAGTTTTTCACATAAGTATTAATTATTTAATAGCAAAATATCGTGTTGGTGGGTCCGAGTAACTTTAAAAAAATACACACTCGCTTTACAAGAATTGTGTATTAAACATAGTAGAACTACTGAACAAAGAGTAGAAAAGGGAGTTTAAATTGTCAGAAATAAGGATATAACCTTTGTTAGTTTTGTTTTTCTTCTTATTTGCAGTTTAAACCGGTTTAATATGTGTCAACCTCACTCATAATTTCCAATGAAATTTATATGTCATAATATTTCAACATAGTCTTATGCAGAACAAATAATAATTGCGTTTCATTTTCACATTCTCACAATATAAAAATTGCGAAAAATCAAACAGATTAATTGGTCTGGTCGACATTCCCTTGAAACTAATATCTGATTGAACGAATTCTCTGGCGAATGCGCAAGACTTTGACAACTCCTAAGTTGCATTCCGGCTTTTGCAAATAAATTTTATTGGTTTAGAATGTAAAAATTGCTACGTCTGGCAAGTCATTCACTTCAACTGCGCACACAAACGATGTATTTTGCACGGTTGTAAAACTGTTTGGCTGTTATGAGCTCATTCCTATTGTTTAAACACACCAAAAAGTATCTAGCGACGTGTGTTTAATGTTCAGCCTTGTTGTTTCCGACTACATTCCTAAATATCTGGATTAGAGATTTAAAATGTTTTGTTAATATATTGAATTTAAGACATCGATGGCCATACCGTTGTCCTTGAAATGCGTACAGATAACGCTCGGTAGTAAATGCCACCACCAACGGAGGACATTTTTGTATCAGCATGGATATTTCAGATTAAGGAAGTGTTAGTGTGTTTTAGGAAAGAGATATCAGTGATTAATCGTCTAAAGTCAATACATGCTTACCTTGTAAGTGGTCTGCGTTCATTCTTTGTTTTAAATTTGATTTGATAAAGTTTAATAAGGGCAGACAAAAAAATTAGAAGCAGATGTGCTAATTCAAATTTCGTTGTCGCTTTTCTTTAAATATCAATATTAACAAAACGTGCCCTCTGCTCAATGTAAGTTACATGACAGAAATTGTATCACAATAAAACCATTTGCCAAATGATAATGGTTTTATCCGTACTATATTTTCGATTTAAAATGTACGTTTTTCTTCCGTAAAACACAAGCCAACTTTATGTTACCTCGAATACAACCACTTGTGGTGAGGACACAACATATTCAGAAGCTGCTAACAATTAATTTTATGGGAATTTCAACGGTGCAGGCGGTTCATAATCAACCTGTAAAGAGCGGTTTTATCTGCAATATATGCTTTACTGATTTCAATTTGCCGCTTCCCTTGATGCTATGCTACCATAAAAGTGCCCCCAACTTCAATATTCAAATGTATATAGATATAGATGGCATATTGAAAGCGAAGTGAATTAATTGACCTCCTTTTACATGGTATAGTGTTTTGCAAAGTTTGTAATTTCTTAACGCAAATTATAAGCTGTCAAACCATGTAAGAAATTTGAGGAAATTTATTTTAAGTTGAACATTTGAAACTTGAGAAATGTTTGAGTGGATAAAAGTTTTCATCAAAACCTAAGATGTTTATACTTTTAAAGCTCTTAAATTAAACCCTTATATCGTTCTTTACATATATTAATGCAAAGTGCAAACACTCTTAACCAATTTTCATTTTCTAAATGCTAATGGCAAATGAAGTGAAGTTAATATCAATAAAGTAAAGCAGATACTTCCATCTGTCCAAAGTCCCCCCCCCCTCCCCGGATAAATCTTAGTGAGGTTCAGTTTGGTATTTTTTTATGCAGGTACGTTCAAATAAATGGCTCAAGCAAGTAATAATAGGGACGAGGAGAGAAACCACACACTGATAAAGAACGAATACAATGAGACCAATGGACAAATAGCGATGCTTCAACAATGATGAATAGGATGAGTTGTTACTACAATGATTATGAAGAAAGCAGTGGTGGCAAAGCGCATAATATACGTGGATTTAATATAACTGATAGCGATTTTTGAACAGCTATAGAGAAGAGAACACCTGGGATGAAAGCAAGCGGGTTCAAAAGAGGATCTTTATTCATCAATGCACTGGATCGCTGACGGAAGTTTATGTATGAGTTGATCGAAGTTGAATCACCGCGTATAAATCTTGTGAAAACCCTATCTGTTGATTTAACACACAAAGAAATAGTTATAACATCTGAGGTGATTGTCTCCTGTTTAGTTGTTTGTTTCTGCAATTTGTTTGGGATTACATATGTCTTAGCCGATACTTCATATAAATTGACTTGGACGTAGACAGCGCCGCATTTCTTCATGGATTTAATGGTCGCTGTATTGAACTTTAAATTAATATAACATTATGCGCACATGAGATAAACCATACGAATATTAAGAGTTGCGTTGATTAGTGAAAGCAGATACAAACTAATGGAAGGAATGCGGATCTGATTCATATTGTGAATGTTTATTTTTTTATTCAATTAAAGTGAAAAAAAACAACACATCTGACGAACAGTTGTATGACAGTTCATTTTTATTTGTCGGATATGTTCCTGTTATACCATTATTTTGTTATAAGCATCTGTGAAATTGTATACGAAAGGCAATACTACTAATCTTGTCAAATCATAATTTGCAAATGCTACTGTTAAAACAGAGCTGTTAATATATTAAATTTACTAAACATAACAAAAGACACCTTTTGAGGAGTTCTAAATGAAAGAACAAACTGTTGCTATGACATCAAATGGCAAGAACAAGTCGGTGGAATCCAAAATTTGCATACTCGGGGCACCAGGCGTCGGGAAATCAGGTATTGAATTATTGTTTTTGATTGATCAACCTTTATACAAATGAACGGAGACCTTAAGTAGCAGGAACATTGCATAACAAAATTTAAAACATGTTTTTCTTGAAAACAAATACTGAAATCCCATTTCTGTAAATAAAAAGCTTAACGTTATTGAGTTATTGGGTTATTGAATTGGTAAGGCTTTTATCCGGGTATTAACATAATACCTCGTAAACACTCTACGTAATAATCACATAACAGCATTAGATAGGTTTTAAAAAGAACCTTAGTACAAAACAAACCAGGTAGAGCTGTAATTACATATCTCCTCCTTTTTCAAAAGCAATGTAAATATCATATCCCTCATTAAAGTAAAAAAAATATATATTCAATAGTACAATGCTTTCATTATTTTTTTTGTGCATTCATGTTTTTGTATGAAATGTCTTACTCAGATAACAACTGGTGATTAATGTGTATCCTGTGAGCAGTCTTGTTCGTGTTTAATGCAAGTATACTGTCATGTTTTTGTTTAATGCAAGTACGCTGTACTGTATCATGTGAGCGGTCTTGTTTGTGTTTAATGCAAGTACGCTGTATTGTATCCTGTGAGTGGTCATGTTTGTGTTTAATGCAAGTACGCTGTACTGTATCCTGTGAGCGGCCATGTTTGTGTTTAATGCAAGTACGCGTTACTGTATCCTGTGAGCGGCCATGTTTGTGTTTAATGCAAGTACGATGTATTGTATCCTGTGAGCGGTCATGTTTGTGTTTAATGCAAGTACGCTGTACTGTATCCTGTGAGCGGTCTTGTTTGTGAGTAATGCAAGTACGTTGTACTGTATCCTGTGAGCGGCCTTGTTTGTGTTTAATGCAAGTACGCTGTACTGTATCCTGTGAGCGGCCATGTTTGTGTTTAATGCAAGTACGCTGTACTGTATCCTGTGAGCGGTCATGTTTGTGTTTAATGCAAGTACGTTGTACTGTATCCTGTGAGCGGCCATGTTTGTGTTTAATGCAAGTACGCTGTATTGTATCCTGTGAGCGGTCTTGTTTGTGTTTAATGCAAGTACGCTGTACTGTATCCTGTGAGCAGTCTTGTTTGTGTTTAATGCAAGTACGCCGTACTGTATCCTGTGAGCAGTCCTGTTTGTGTTTAATGCAAGTACGCTGTACTGTATCCTGTGAGCGGCCATGTTTGTGTTTAATGCAAGTACGCTGTACTGTATCCTGTGAGCGGCCATGTTTGTGTTTAATGCAAGTACGCTGTACTGTATCCTGTGAGCGGCCATGTTTGTGTTTAATGCAAGTACGCTGTACTGTATTATGTGAGCGGTCTTGTTTGTGTTTAATGCAAGTACGCTGTACTGTATCCTGTGAGCAGTCCTGTTTGTGTTTAATGCAAGTACGCTGTACTGTATCCTGTGAGCGGCCATGTTTGTGTTTAATGCAAGTACGCTGTATTGTATCCTGTGAGCGGTCTTGTTTGTGTTTAATGCAAGTACGCTGTATTGTATCCTGTGAGCGGTCTTGTTTGCGTTTAATGCAAGTACGCCGTACTGTATCCTGTGAGCAGTCTTGTTTGTGTTTAATGCAAGTACGCTGTACTGTATCCTGTGAGCGGCCATGTTTGTGTCTAATGCCAGTACGCTGTACTGTATCCTGTGAGCGGTCTTGTTTGTGTCTAATGCAAGTACGCTGTACTGTATCCTGTTAGCGGTCATGTTTGTGCTTAATGCAAGTACGCTGTACTGTATCCTGTGAGCAGTCCTGTTTGTGTTTAATGCAAGTACGCTGTACTGTATCCTGTGAGCGCCATGTTTGTGTTTAATGAAAGTACGCTGTATTGTATCCTGCGAGCGGTCTTGTTTGTGTTTAATGCAAGTACGCTGTACTGTATCCTGTGAGCGGTCTTGTTTGTGTTTTATGCAAGTACGCTGTACTGTATCCTGTGAGCAGTCTTGTTTGTGTTTAATGCAAGTACGCTGTACTGTATCCTGTGAGCGGCCATGTTTGTGTCTAATGCCAGTACGCTGTACTGTATCCTGTGAGCGGTCTTGTTTGTGTCAAATGCAAGTACGCTGTACTGTATCCTGTTAGCGGTCATGTTTGTGCTTAATGCAAGTACGCTGTACTGTATCCTGTGAGCGGTCATGTTTGTGTTTAATGCCAGTACGCTGTATTGTATCCTGTGAGCGGCCATGTTTGTGTTTCATGCAAGTACGATTGTTTTTTGTTTAATGCCAGTACGCCGTACTGTATCCTGTGAGCAGTCTTGTTTGTGTTTAATGCAAGTACGCTGTACTGTATCCTGTGAGCGGTCCTGTTTGTGTTTAATGCAAGTACGCGGTACTGTATCCTGTGAGCGGTCATGTTTGTTTTTAATGCAAGTACGCTGTACTGTATCCTGTGAGCGGTCTTGTTTGTGTTTAATGCAAGTACGCTGTACTGTATCCTGTGAGCAGTCTTGTTTGTGTTTAATGCAAGTACGCTGTACTGTATCCTGTGAGCGGCCATGTTTGTGTTTAATGCAAGTACGCTGTACTGTATCCTGTGAGCGGCCATGTTTGTGTTTAATGCAAGTACGCTGTACTGTATCCTGTGAGCAGTCATATTTGTGTTTAATGCCAGTACGCTGTATTGTATCCTGTGAGCGGCCATGTTTGTGTTTAATGCAAGTACGCTTGTTTATGTTTAATGCCAGTACGCCGTACTGTATCCTGTGAGCGGCCATGTTTGTGTTTAATGCAAGTACGCCGTACTGTATCCTGTGAGCGGTCCTGTTTGTGTTTAATGCAAGTACGCTGTACTGTATCCTGTGAGCGGTCATGTTTGTGTTTAATGCAAGTACGCTGTACTGTATTCCTGTGAGCGGCCATGTTTGTGTTTAATGCAAGTACGCTGTATTGTATCCTGTGAGCAGTCCTGTTTGTGTTTAATGCAAGTACGCTGTACTGTATCCTGTGAGCAGTCTTGTTTGTGTTTACTGCAAGTACGCTGTACTGTATCCTGTGAGCGGCCATGTGTGTGTCTAATGCCAGTACGCTGTACTGTATCCTGTGAGCAGTCTTGTTTGTGTTTAATGCAAGTACGCTGTACTGTATCCTGTTAGCGGTCATGTTTGTGCTTAATGCAAGTACGCTGTACTGTATCCTGTGAGCGGTCATGTTTGTTTTTAATGCAAGTACGCTGTACTGTATCCTGTGAGCAGTCTTTTTTGTGTTTAATGCAAGGACGCTGTACTGTATCCTGTGAGCAGTCTTGTTTGTGTTTAATGCAAGTACGCCGTACTGTATCCTGTGAGCGGCCATGTTTGTGTTTAATGCAAGTACGCTGTATTGTATCCTGTGAGCGGTCATGTTTGTGTTAAATGCAAGTACGCTGTACTGTATCCTGTGAGCGGCCATGTTTGTGTTTAATGCAAGTACGCTGTATTGTATCCTGTGAGCGGTCATGTTTGTGTTTAATGCAAGTACGCTGTACTGTATCCTGTGAGCAGTCTTGTTTGTGTTTAATGCAAGGACGCTGTACTGCATCCTGTGAGCAGTCTTGTTTGTGTTTAATGCAAGTACGCTGAACTGTATCCTGTGAGCGGCCATGTTTGTGTTTAATGCAAGTACGCTGTATTGTATCCTGTGAGCGGTCATGTTTGTGTTTAATGCAAGAACGCTGTAATGTATCCTGTGAGCAGTCTTGTTTGTGTTTAATGCAAGTACGCTGTACTGTATCCTGTGAGCGGTCTTGTCTGTGTTTAATGCAAGTACGCTGCACTGTATCATGTGAGCAGTCTTGTTTGTTGGTAATGCAAATTTGCTGTACTGTATCCCGTGAGCGGTCATGTTTGTGTTTAATGCAAGTACGCTGTACTATATCCTGTGAGCGGTCTTGTTTGTGTTTAATGCAAGTACGCTGTATTGTATCCTGTGAGCGGTCTTGTTTGTGTTTAATGCAAGTACGCTGTACTGTATCCTGTGAGCAGTCTTGTTTGTGTTTAATGCAAGAACGCTGTACTGTATCCTGTGAGCGGTCTTGTTTGTGTTTAATGCAAATTTGCTGTACTGTATCCTGTGAGCAGTCTTGTTTGTGTTTAATGCAAATTTGCTCTACTGTATCCTATGAGCAGTCTTGTTTGTAATTAATGTGAATGAATAAGAACTAATAAACTTTTTAGAAAAAACAACAACAGAGGGATACAGAATTAAGTCTGCTATACATAACACCAAAAGCTATGGAGAGGTTATTACTGTTGACTTAATTTTGAAATATCAGATAAACTCCTATTTCATTTAATTGTATTAAAACAATATGGACAATAATTTCCCTAACATGGAATGGAAGCTTCCAAGGAACACTGCATATTTTAAAATTGATATCGGAAAAATCCATTTTGTTGAAACAAATACAACGTGTAGTTTTTAAATTCATGGAAAAGTTTTGAAATTATATTGTTAAGCTCGAGCTTATACCATAACTCGCTCATGGTAATTATACATTCTAACATATTTTCATATGTACGCACTAAAATAACATAAATACATATTTTCTCTTCAGCTCTGGTTGTTCGGTTCCTGACCAGACGTTTTATTTGGGAGTATGATCCAACACTAGGTAAGAGCTTGGGTAATCAGCCTTCATGCGCCGGTGTTTGGACCGAGTGCACTTGTTTTTGGACTGGGTGCTCGGGTAATTAGCCTTGGTGGCTCTTGGATTCGTGACCCGAACATCTCCCCACGTCTCCTCATGATTGCTTTTGATCATCCTGATTCCATTATGTTACCTGTAAGGAAATCATGAGACCGCAATTATGTAATCAAGAATGAAAACAAGCCGCTGTTAACAGGTAACAGCCATTAGTCGTTTGTTAATTGAATTATATAGTAGAGCCCGCCCCCTCTCCCCCCAAAAAAAACAACAACAAAAAAACAACAACAACAAAACAACAAAAACAAACAAACAAAAACAACAACAACAACAACAACAGTTGCATGATATGTAAACATACAACTACGCTTGTATTCCCATTTTGCGTAGAAGATAAGTGACTTCATTTTCTTCAAATATTTTACATTTTCAAATCATTTGGAAGGAAAGATTAGCTAATATATGTCGCTTTTATTTTTAATAATGTTTTCTTTATTTGTACCCAGTTTTAGTACAATGATGCTTTTTATTATGAAACTCTATGATCACACAGTTTTAAACCTTGTTTTTATAAGGCAGACTGTGCGTGATGTTCATAGTTTCAAACAATGACTGCATCGTATCTTTGAATAGATTTTGCATTAGGTGCTCTGAATTGTATTCCTCCGTCTGCGGATGGAGTTGGAATCTCTAATCATAGAAGTACTTGGGGTTTACCTATAGGTTTATTATTATTTGTTTTATTATTAAGTTTCCTCAAGTTAATGCATACTTTGATAAGATTTACCTTTTACGTTTTTTCTTTATTTAGGATTGTTAAGTGAGGTTTGTGCACTTAAACTGGTTTAAACCCCCAGTAAATTTACATTTTACTGACCGTTCCAAGGCGGTACCTAACAATCCTTGATAAACATACCTAGTTTTTTTATATATAGTACGTATGCACTGTGCTGTTTGTGGAGTTTTGTGCTGTTCTTCCTTGTTTCTTGTTTGTGATGTTATGTTCTATGTCTTTGGCGTTGATCCAGTGCCATTAAATCGGGTTTATGTTTAAACTTTTTGCTACTGAGCTTGTGTAGCTTTTCGTATAAATATTGTTGTTTTTTTCAGCGTAGAATATCAAATATCTAACGGGGTTAAATACACTCCAATCTTACACTGAAAGAAACAAATTTTCATTTTATTTGATGATGGTATTTCATTTAACAAGATTCTTTATTAAAATGAAATAGTGCGGCATATCTAAGCTTCACGATATCATGCCGTAAATGGCGTCATTGTTTTTTCACTGCGTTCGTTTACGATAAATTACTCAAAGTTAAACTGGCTTTTATGTCAATATTTGATAAACTCACTCTTTCGATGAGTAAATTTATCATGTTAGAGTCCACCATTATCGTTCAATACACCACTGAAAAGCATTAAATAATTTTTCATTCATTTTAGACTTCTTAAATAAACCATCCAAAGCAATATCTTGGGTTGTTGCCCAGACTATGATAATTGATGTAATGGAATATTTTGTACGTTTGCTGATATAGATAAAAAGTTCAAGAGTTAACTACCTGTTAAGCCAGATATTCGCGTATGCACTCAAAACTATAATCATATACAGTAACTGAGTAAAAATGGGAAAACACCCTGATAGAACGTTGATCTTCACGGCAAAGATTGCGTCGCCAACGAAACGATATCTTGATTGGAAATTAACTCATCTTTAAACAGCCATCAAATTTTCCTGATATGTGCTTTTCCCCTCTCATAGCAGTATTCAAAACTTGCAATGAGAGTTATATTTTTCTGACTGACTGATGCGATTTTCGCTGTCTGGAAATTCATTTAAAGATGCTCTTATTATTAATTATCTTGAAGATATGTTAATAGTTTTTGCGTTTTGATGTACCAGCGATGGTATAATGTGTTATAAGAAATTTGTACATTCATGAAAAATGAGATTTATTATTTTTATTAAAGGGATAAAATATATTATACAAAGAGATGTATTATCAATATTTTCTATAATTTGTTTTTCGATCTATCAGACCCTTAAATTATATTTTCTCTTTCATGCATTCGGTATGTCCTACCGGACATAAAATCTTCTACAATAAGTAATCATATTGAATCATTTACTTTGTTACTCTGGACATATAATAAAATGTAAAATCGATGTAATAAATTGTGATTAAGTCGTAAACTAGGCATCTATCGCTTTAACACTCGGGAGTGAGCGTCTGGTACTAGGCTTATTGCGAAGTTAAACTGTTTGTTATTTCTAGTTCGTTAATATTTTTTTCTCCGAAGAAAGTATGTACCTGTCTGGTCCTAACCTCGGCTTCGTTGTCGTCTATATCATAGTCTTAAATCTATGTCAAAACGAAATTCCTGGGACATAACCCGAAAAGCAATCAAATTACTTACATTTGTATAATGAGACATTTTCACTTTTTATTAATGTCGATAAACATATAGTTTTAGTTATGGCCGGGGTTAAACTTTCTTTGGGGAGTTGCAAACGTAATCAAATGTGTGGCCATTAATCGATTTTATTTAAATTCAGCCTTCTCTCTTTTTCAGAATGTACATACAAACATAACACGACGATAGACGAAGAACCTGTTGTCATGGAGATCCTTGATACTGCAGGACAGGTAAACACATCTTTAAACAATGTTCAATGGTGATTTCTTATGCATCTTTTTAAATTTAAGTTCACTCGTATTGTTCATATTATACAAAGCAGTTTATGACTATTATACATCCAATAGAGAGTTTTGAACTCTCTAAAATATCTCTACAGTGCTTATTACATTGGCTTTGTTATAGACTGAGGACAGTCATATAGCTCGAGGCTGTCGGTCAAGTGCATATTAGGATAACCAGAGCATAGTCTGTTGATTAACCTAAACGATTTACGCTGTGTTTGTTGTCTGGAGATATTGCATGTCATTCTTTGAGTGTCTGAAGGCTTTCATTATTGTGCCGTAAACAAGATAGTCTGTTTACGAAGCATGCACTGAAGTCAGAAATCACGCTTTCTCATCCAAGGAAGAAAGAAGAAAAAACAACCCCTGCCGTGAATGGAAATATTGCCGTAGGCTATTTGTATTTAAAGAAAAGCTGCAAATGGAAGCATTTTCATTGCAGTCAATTAATTACATATAAAATGAAACAACCGAGGTATTGACAAAGAAAATATGTAGAGAGGATGTTGAATAAAGAAAATAATATGTTTTTATCACGTGAAATTTTATTATAATTTAAAATTTACCTAAACGATTTACTTAAGATCAAATATTGCATTCATATGAATTAATCTTACAACATTTAACTTCATGATACACATCGATGATGGGTATGGCAAAGATATGCTACTTGGCATTCATTTTCGCGAACATGCACGAGCCATTGATAGATCAGGGATTTTAATTACAGAAGGGGGTCTGCAAATTCAATTATAAAATACTCAAGGGTAAACTGGCTATGAATGAACACATTCGTGTTTCTTGTTCATCCGTTTACAGTGTCCCGGCCTTAACCATCGGTTAACGAACACTCAAGTGACGTTGAAATTGAACATAACAGATTATTTATTTCAAATAATTTTAGGTCTTATCTTTCAAAATTACACCAAGATATTCTACATGGTCGGCACAATTTGTTGGCATGTTAAATCTTATGAAATTTAACCTTTTTTGGTTGTTATGTTAAATGTATGTTCTTACCGCGTAAGAAAGTGAGTACTTCATACTTTACAGAGATGATTTGTAATAATCGGCAAAATAATTCAATATTCAGACTCAAATCCCGACACTCTACAATGATTCTGAGATTGATTTATTGCAAAATAGTACAGATAAAATGGCCTTGTTTAATGGAACTGAGAATGAAATATTTGTTCGCCTATTTTTTTGACATTTTAACACTTTTGTTATCTTTATATGCTTATAAATATTTATTTAATCTGTTTATTATCTTCATACGATAATTTCTAGCATTGATACATTTATAACATTAGCGATGTCCCTTTAAAGCTGCATTTTCACATATATACCATTTTTTACAACTTTTTTATTTTTTGTCTTGGAAAGAACAACTTTTTGCGTAAATATCTGCAAACCAATGATAACAGATTGCTGACAAAAGATCAAATTGCATATTTTCATATTACGTTTTCACAAAAATTGGCTCGTTCCAAGACAAAAATTAAAAATAGATGTCAAAACGTTCGATCTGTGGGAGTGCAGCTTTAAGCAAAGTATTTTATGAAACATATTTACTCAGTTACAAGTAACATCAGAACTGTTTTCTTGCTAGGAAGTGATTCTATTAGTTATCAGCGTTCATTAATGTCGACTTCAGTATAAAGTAAACTCAAACTCAATGTGTTTGTGTTAATAAGGGCCTAGAACTGAAATTCAAAGAAAACAGAACAAAAAAAAAATGTGCAACAATTTTTTTACATATCAGAGGAATTCTTTTCCAAAATAAAGTGCTTAATATTTCAGGAGTGGAGTATACACAGAGAGGGTCACGTCAGATGGGCGGATGGATTCGTTCTCGTATATGCCATCAACGACAGACACAGCTTTGAAGAAGTATCAAGTATCAAACAGTGTCTTGATGAAGTAAAAAAGACAAACGTACAGTGTGTACTTGTTGGTAACAAAATTGACTTACTTCACGAAGTACACGTTCCAACAAGTGAGGGTGAAAGGTTAGCGTCGGACTGGGCAAGCGCATTTTTCGAAACTTCCGCTTCCGATGGTGGGGAAGATATTCCCGAATTATTCCATGAACTTCATAGGGAAATTCGTCGCAGGAAAATGATAGAATGTAAACCCAGACGACGAAGTTCTGCGCATCAGATGCGACAGGTTTTCACGAAAATGTTTAAAACTCAAACAAATAAGGTGACAAGTCCTAGCTGAAAGATTTAACTTAGTTTCTCATCAAGCTATATTGTGATGACGTCAGTTAACGACAAATATGCTGGATGCCTATTAAAGATAAGGTATCAGCATGCAGGTCACAGCGTCAGATTGCTTGCATTTCTATAATGTTAACTGGAGAAACAGATAAGGCAGTTGTCATTTGTTACTAGAAAATGTTTCAAGGCATTTGTTCTCCTCTATGATCTTCATTACCAACGCAGACTCTTGACATCTGCTTGTGTTGTGCGTTTCCTTTAAATTAAACCAGAAATAAACGGATTTACTTTGAATAGCGCTTTATTACATGTTTACTTTTCGTTGTTACTGTTTAAATACTTATGTTATCATTGAACACATTGAATTTATCTAGATAATATTGCTTTCGACGCTTATAGCCTGGAAATGTTTTTTATCAAGAAGACATTAGCGACATTTAATACCCTTTACACCTGTTCCCAATGCTATTGTTTCCGTGCCGTGTAAGTTGCGTCTTAGAACTTTCGTGTTGTAATCTTAGGTTATCTCTAGTAAAAGCTTTGGCCTATTCATACATTTATAAATCTCTCTTGATCATAATTTAACAATCAACCCTTTTAATTGCAAAAGAAAGATACATTTGTTCATGTATTGTATGTTGGTAACAAACCGACAAAGGACGAACATTCGATTGGCGTTTTCCTTCCATCATGTCATAACTTATTTTAATATAATGTTATAATGTACATATCGGAAGAAAATATTCTCTAGCTGACACTGATGGTAAATTCACTGTACACAAAGTAAAAGGGTAGTCTAATCAGAACGATCAACGTATAAGTCGATATTCGCCCCTCAGTATCAAAGGCGCGATTGATATAATTTCATTTGATGTGGTTAACATCCGCGACTGTCAGGAGTTAAATTCTGCAACGAAAAATGCGTTACACTTCGGAAGTGAATGGCTAGATGTGCAATATTTGGACTTGGTTATTGAGTTGTAATGGAATATACCTGTTAATCTTTAAAATGAAAAGAAAGGCACTTCATATTATAATGCAATGTTGAAGAGCATTAAGATGTAAAAAGGCGACAAATCGCCTATAAATGATGTGTACATTGACATGGGTTTATCATCAATGTCGTCAGTGTCGTCAGTGCACAGAAAGAGCCTAGAGATTCGGGAAATGAGATAGTGGGTATCTAGACTGATTTAAATGACGCAAAGCAAAGGGGGTGATTGCGAGATGAAGTATCAAGAGTTCAAGGCTTCAAATACACGGAGAATGAGGCGAAAACAACAAACTGAAGTTGATGAACATTCTTGCTAAGTACACATTCAACGCATTGAACAAGAAAACATATAAAACATCATTTCTGTTTTTACCGAATATACTCAGAATTATTGTAATTTCCTTTGGAATTGGAAGCTAGATATTAACAGAAACAGATAATCAGTTTAATATCAGAAACTCCTTTTACTTTCACGTCTCGTTTTATCAAAAAAGGCAAAGTATTACCATAACCTTGTTGTATCGACGTGACCTTATGATACCACTTTGCACGTGACCTTTATTTCATAACGACGAGCATGCTGTCCATGTCTCGGGAAGATTGAGATGAAAACGTGGTCTGCACATTATTTTCAAGATTTTTCTGGCATAATATAGATATATACTAAACACCTGACCTCGATATTATAAACAAAACAAATCGTTCCATTATGATGAAAACTTAAAAAAAAATGAATGGTACCGATTGTATGGCTCCAGAGATGTTGAACGTGCTATTTCTCTCGTTCAGTGTTGTGTGGGCCCAAGCTGTACACCTTTAAACAGGGTTTAAACCTAACAAGTGTTACAGCTGGGCTTGTCCCGGTAGTTTTCATTGTATTAAGAATATAACGCAGTTGTTGATTATTGAGATTGTTTGTTAACAACTATTTTAAATACCTCCTGTCTCTCCTATTTTGATAAGGTGTAATGGACATCCTATAAAATGCAAAAATTGTGTGAAGCAATGACCCGGTGCAGAAAGTCACACGCCGGTTGACACCCTACTGATGACCTTTTGCTTCTGCTTCCGGAAGCCAGCGCCTGATTCTAAGCTTGCAGCGACTTTTATATGTTTAACTACAAATCTTGTGTGCATCTCACTTTAATAAAGAAATACAGCTGTGTTAGTGATATAAAATTGGTGTCAACTGCCTCGATAGCTCAATGGTAGAGAATCTTCTTTAGGTGCGGAAGCTTCCGAGTTAAATATCCGACTGCGTTATACCGAACTACTCTAAAATGGTGTGAGTAGTTCCCTTATCTTGCGTTCGGTTATACAATGAGCACGTCAAAGACGAACATATATATTCGAAAAGAGTATCACACCCGGAACTCCTTGTTTCTCACTTTGATTTTATTTCAACTCTAGATATCTAGAAGTGACTAGAAATCGCGGTCACCTCTAACTCACTCATCTATGACTTGTTAATATTCTTTAAATCGGCATATGGGACACGGTGGGGTCAATAATAAATAAAGACTCCAGTGATAAATATAAACCCCATGTTTAGATGCACATGGCAAGGTCCCAGACGACACTGAACGAGAGACACAAACGTACAAACACTACACGCATCAAAATAGCTTCATAAGGCAATGGTGCAGCGAATGGACACACGCATACATATTCAACGTTATAAAACAAAAAAAATACACAAGAACAACATTAAAAGCAGCAGCAACAATATTTATGTCGCCATCGTCATCGCAGAAATGAACTAATTACATTAGTCACATGGGCATGAACTAGGAAACCATAATATGTATTTTTACATTATACTTGTGCACATTTTTACAACAACAATACCCATATACAAGTTTATAAGGTCTCTCCGATGTAATTATGACCTTGGGCAAGTAAGGTAGATAGTGCTTTTAGAATATATATACAGTGTTCATATAATATAGTTCGCCGACACTAAGGCTGTGGCAATAAATCGATTTGTTTTTCTTCAATACAAAACTGACTAGCTTGTTTCGTTAAAAAATTGATGAATTATGCAACTTCGTTTCGTTTGACTAATCTTATTGCTAAATTGTTTTACCAATGTGTCATAATACGTGCACCGTTCAAAACACATAAGAACTGATTTGAAATCATGATTTAAATGCCCGTTTTAGGTATTTTACAAAATTTTGCCCAAACATAAAAACAAACTTTAACAACAACAACAAAAACAACAAAACAACAACACAACTTTCTTGCACCAAAGAACTATTTTTCCATTAAGTCCATTATACAAATTAAAACAGAATATAGCAATGAAGTGGTTATCTCGAGCATACACGAGCCGATGAATAATCAGGGATTTTAATTATAGAACTCATTATTGCAATGCTCTTATCGGATCATTGGCAATGGAACTATAAATCGTATGTGTTAATTATGGAACTTAGATCAATCTGGTTTCTTTGAAACCGGAAAATGATATAAAAACTTAATGTTTTTCGCAATGATTTTTCCAAGACTCTGCACACATAATTATTAATATTATAACTTCTTGATATACAACGATGATGGAGTGATGGATATAGCAAAGGCTTGCTACTTGGCATTCATTTTTCGCGAGCTTGCATGAGCCATAATTGATATATCATAGATCAAAGACCGGGGTCTGCAAATCCAATCATAAGATACTCAGGGGTTAACTTGCTATGAATGAACACATTTGTATTGCTTGTTAATCTTCAGTCCTCCTGATTTGCCAACCGTTAAGCCAAGTTTGAAAATGCAAATGTACTCCATTGCAAGTTAATATGCACTGATATCCTAGATATAGACAAACAACGCTTTAAGCTAACGTATGACTTTTTTTCCTGGTTTAAATTATTTTGTATCTGTTTTGGCAAGGGCTTCAGTGAATGTAAATCATTGCATCAATGCCATTAAAATTGCGCGTTATATTCAAGTGTGCTTGTAATGTGTTTCAGAAGAGCAAATACAAATCCAAACTGCAAAGTTTTGCAACACATTTTAATTATATTTCTTTAAATAGTTAGATTTTGTTATACCAATCATGTACTCTTGATGTCTTTACTTTATGTTCTAGATAAAGACATAACATACTATGTTAATGTAGGTTTCCTTATGTTCTTCACTGTATTTACTATTTTTTTTCTTCTTTTGGCACGAGGTTCAGTAATTGTAAAGCATTGCATCAATGTCAATAAACGTGCACTTTATATTCAAGTGTGTTTGTAATGTGTTTCAGAAGAGCACATACAAACAATAAACGAAAACGTCTTATAATACTGTTAACAAATGTTAGTTTATACCAACCACTCTCAAAGCAATTTAGTTCCAAGAGGACCAGAAACTCCGGCAGGTCTAGTGTACGTCTAGTATGACTATTTTTAACTTTTGGCAGGTGCTTTGCTGGGACAAGTGCAGAAGGATTACGTTTTAAAGATTAGCTTTGTAATAAGAATTGAGAAAATCGTAAACAGGGACAAAGAGAGATCTGGCAAAGATACCCATTGTAACCATCATCCAGCCAATTACAGTCAATATCGGAACTAAGGTAAACGTAGATCCATTGGCGGCTTGTTACATTTAAGTTACTTTCGCATAGGAAATATTCAATTACTATTTATTAATAGATGAACTTTAATGTTTCACATTAAATATTTACAACAGCAACGAAGTTAACACATGCTGGGTGAAAAGACATGGTTTGCGGGCGGATCAGTCCGCATTTATTTACTATTTAACACAAAATAAGCAATAGATACACAAAGGAAACACTTCTAGCTTTATTTGTAACAACTCGTTTGGTTCTTAACAACCATAATAGTGGCTTTCCTATTAAGCACAACGCTAATACCACCCTCAGTCAGATAAAGATTTATTTTACGTACGTTAAAATATTCCGCCAACAATACTGTCAAGCTACTATTGAACGATGTTTTATTTACCATATAACGGGTTCTGCATAGTGAATGAACTGAAACAAGAAAAACGTGTTGTCATACTTGTGATCCCATTCTAGTTTCAAATCTGAGTCTAAAAAGCAAACAATTTTCCTCACCTATAAGGTTGTCTGTTCAATTCCTACCAGGAATACTTTCGCAAGTGATTTTATAAGCTACCAGCAATCGCCACAATCGAGCTAAAAATCAGAATAATTTAAACCAAAACTCGAGACGTTAATTTGTGACAAGCAGCCCGAACTTCCGAACTTCAATTCAAAGAAAACAGAACTTAAATTTACTTCGTGCTTGTGTTATTAAAGCAGGGGTGTTTATTTAAAAACAAAAACAAAAATTGAAAACGAAAATCAGGATTTGGGTATATATAGAGGGTGACGTCAGATGGGCGGATTGTTCCGTTCTCGTATATGCATTCAACGGTAGACAGAGCTTTGAAGACGTTTTAATCGTTTACAAGTAATATCTGAAGGATTTTAACTTATCTTCACACCAAGCTATATTGTGATAACGTCAGTAAACGACTGGAATATGTTGGATGCCAATTAAAAATAAATATCCAGAATGATATGCACAGTGGCAGATTTCTTTCTTTTCGTTAAGAACTGGAGAAATAGATTATGCAGTTGTCATTTTTCATTAAAAATGTTTTAAAGCGTTAATTATTTCCTCTGATCTCCAATATCAATGCAGAATCAAGATATTTCCTTTGAATTGAAGCAGAAATAAACAGATTTTGCGTTCGAAGTACATTTATTTTTGCTTGTGTATCAACTGTTTATTTTTCTTCGTTATTTCTAAGATAGTGCTATCGTTATACACAAACATTCTTTATACACGTTAACCTTGTTACGTTGACGTTAATAGTTTGCAAACAATCGAATGTAATTGTTTTACATTACATATGTCTAGATGACTTGAGCTAGATTCTTAATTCTCCAAACTATGAAATTAAGTGTCGGTGCTGTGTTATGTCGTCTTGACTGCTTCAAATTACCGTAAAATGACCAAAAGGGTTAAAATGCAATGCTGTTAGGTAAAGACCTTTGAGTTAATTTTACTTGTATTTCTTAATCTACGTATTTGATATTTTGGCGTGAGTAACACAATGGATGGAATAGTAGCCAACATGTATGTATAGTATCGTTGATCAATGGAGAAATACTAAATTTGGGGAGTCAATTATAATGTAAATTAAAATCGATTGAAAAATATATTGAACATCACGTTTAAACATACAGCTATGGCTACAAAAATAAAATTAAAATACGTTAAATGAAAATTACGACAACTTTAACCTTTACTCCGTCTTTACAGCACAACGGTAGTATGTCCGTAAAACTTTAATGTACCAGTCACAAGTATAATTAAATCATAAATCCAATTTCATTAATGGTCAGCACGCACATTTTGAATTGTTTGTTTGTTTTATTGTGTTTGTTTTTATTGAAACCGGTCGCATATAAAGGGTTAAGGTAGGGCAAAAAGGCTGATTGAACAGAAGTAATACAATTATTGTTTCAGTCAATCACACAAAAGACAGATCATTCGGAAACAGAAATACATGAAAGTTATGAAAACAGCGGTATCAGTTTGATTGTATCTCTTAATGACAAGTGCAGCTTGTTTAACACCTTAAGGGCCTGTCACACAATACCGATATACACTGCCGGAACGTAGCCGGAGCACACAATTAACAACGGCGAGAAATCGGCAGACCTCCGTCGAGAAATCACAACTGGCCGTAGTATTCACGATTAAGCACCGGCGTTAGAGACGATGTGCTACCAAATCACAACTGGCCGTAGTATTCACGATGAAGCACCGGCGTTAGAGACGATATGCTACCAAATCACAACTGGCCGTAGTATTCACGATGAAGCACCGGCGTTAGAGACGATGTGTTACCAAATCACAACTGGCCGTAGTATTAACGATGAAGCACCGGCGTTAGAGACGATGTGCTACCAAATCACAACTGGCCGTAGTATTCACGATGAAGCACCGGCGTTAGAGACGATGTGCTACCAAATCACAACTGACCGTAGTATTCACGATGAAGCACCGGCGTTAGAGACGATATGCTACCAAATCACAACTGGCCGTAGTATTAACGATGAAGCACCGGCGTTAGAGACGATGTGCTACCAAATCACAACTGACCGTAGTATTCACGATGAAGCACCGGCGTTAGAGACGATGTGCTACCATATCACAACTGGCCGTAGTATTCACGATGAAGCACCGGCGTTAGAGACAAGTTGCTACCAAATTACAAATTTTTTTCTGTCACCGATGTTATACCGAAGTGCCAACGCTGGCCGGATATTTAAATATAAAGAACAATCATTTATAGAGACGAACATTTGAGTAAGTTTCAATAGATGGCAAAATGTTGGCTGCAGATGAAGACACTATTAGTAAGGTCCTAGCAACACCTCCTCATTTGAAATTCTCGACAAGGTTTATACAAGGTTCGTTTGAACCAATCGTTCATATGAACATGCATCATATTGACGATTTCCACTGGTTACCAGTTACCCATTGGCCGAAGTTTTAAGATGTATTTATTTTAGTTTCGGTATTCCTATTGGTATTACAAGGTACTTCAAATATCTTACTCGTATATTGTATTCAAAATATGTCATCTCAAACTGAACTTGATTTTATTATATTTTATACGATAATCCAAAGTCGAGTTTTCTGTGGTTTACACTTATGAATCTAATGCAAATGCAATGTTTCAGTCTGCCTAGTGCAGTTTTCGCTATGTGAAAATGCACTTAAAGAATGATTCTATTATTTACCATCGTAAAGATCTGAAAGATATGTAAGAAGTAACCCGTTTAAAGTACCAGCGGCAATATCATATCTTCATAGACATATAAATAAATAAATAAAGGAGATAATTTAGAATAAGAAGCATTTTATCAGTTTTTGTTGAACAAAATAAATTGTTTTTAACACAATTGCTATTGAAGTTTACATTTTAAACATAGCCTTAACCAGACATAACATAGATATATACTAGACACTTGAACTAGATTTTATAAATAAACGATTTGTCGTAGTATGAGGAAACTCCGTAACAGTGACCTTAACCGATTTAATGGCTTAAACGATGTTTGTACATGTTGTTTTTCTCGTTCAGTGTGAGCCTCGTACCTCTAAACCGGGTTAATACCTAACAAGTTTGACTTCAAGGGCGTATTCAGTGTGAGCCTCGTACCACTTAACAAGGTTAATACCTACCAGTTTGACTACAAGGGCCGTATTCAGTGTTAGCCTCGTACCACTAAACAGGGTTAATATCTAACAAGTTTGACTACAAGGGTCGTATTCAGTGTTAGCCTCGTACCACTTAACAGGGTTAATACCTAACAAGTTTGACTACAATGGCCGTATTCAGTGTGAGCCTCGTACCACTAAACAGGGTTAATACCTAACAAGTTTGACTACAAGGGCCGTATTCAGTGTGAACCTCGTACCTCTAAACAGGGTTAATACCTAACAAGTTTGACTACAATGGCCGTATTCAGTGTGAACCTCGTACCTCTAAACAGGGTTAATACCTAACAAGTTTGACTACAAGGGCCGTATTCAGTGTTAGCCTCGTACCACTAAATAGGGTTAATACCTAACAAGTTTGACTACAAGGGCCGTATCAAGTGTTAGCCTCGTACCACTTTACAGGGTTAATGCCTAACAAGTTTGACTACAAGGGCCGTATTCGGTGTGAGCCTCGTACCACTAAACAGGGTTAATACCTAACCAGTTTGGTTACAAGGGCCGTATTCAGTGTTAGCCTCGTACCACTAAACAGGGTTAATACCTAACAAGTTTGACTACAAGGGCCGTATTCAGTGTTAGCCTCGTACCACTTAACAAGGTTAATACCTAACAAGTTTGTCTACAATGTCCGTATTCAGTGTGAGCCTCGTACCTCTAAACAAGGTTAATACCTAACAAGTTTGTCTACAAGGGCCGTATTCAGTGTGAGCCTCGTACCACTAAACAGGGTTAATACCTTACAAGTTTGTCTACAATGGCCGTATTCAGTGTGAGCCTCGTACCACTTAACAGGGTTAATACCTAACAAGTTTGTCTACAATGGCCGTATTCAGTGTGAGCCTCGTACCTCTAAACAAGGTTAATACCTAACAAGTTTGACTACTAGGGCCGTATTCAGTGTGAGCCTCGTACCTCTAAACCGGGTTAATACCTAACAAGTTTGACTACAAGGGCCGTATTCAGTGTGAGCCTCGTACCTCTAAACAGGGTTAATACCTTACAAGTTTGTCTACAAGGGCCGTATTCAGTGTGAGCCTCGTACCACTTAACAGGGTTAATACCTAACAAGTTTGTCTACAAGGGCCGTATTCAGTGTGAGCCTCGTACCACTTAACAGGGTTAATACCTAACAAGTTTGTCTACAAGGGCCGTATTCAGTGTGAGCCTCGTACCACTTAACAGGGTTAATACCTAACAAGTTTGTCTACAATGGCCGTATTCAGTGTGAGCCTCGTACCTCTAAACAGGGTTAATACCTTACAAGTTTGTCTACAAGGGCCGTATTCAGTGTGAGCCTCGTACCACTTAACAGGGTTAATACCTAACAAGTTTGACTACAAGGGCCGTATTCAGTGTGAGCCTCGTACCACTTTACAGGGTTAATACCTAACAAGTTTGTCTACAAGGGCCGTATTCAGTGTGAGCCTCGTACCTCTAAACAAGGTTAATACCTTACAAGTTTGTCTACAATGGCCGTATTCAGTGTGAGCCTCGTACCACTAAACAAGGTTAATACCTAACAAGTTTGTCTACAAGGGCCGTATTCAGTGTGAGCCTCGTACCACTTAACAGGGTTAATACCTAACAAGTTTGTCTACAATGGCCGTATTCAGTGTGAGCCTCGTACCTCTAAACAGGGTTAATACCTTACAAGTTTGTCTACAAGGGCCGTATTCAGTGTGAGCCTCGTACCTCTAAACAGGGTTAATACCTTACAAGTTTGTCTACAAGGGCCGTATTCAGTGTGAGCCTCGTACCACTTAACAGGGTTAATACCTTACAAGTTTGTCTACAAGGGCGGTATTCAGTGTGAGCCTCGTACCACTTAACAGGGTTAATACCTAACAAGTTTGTCTACAAGGGCCGTATTCAGTGTGAGCCTCGTACCTCTAAACCGGGTTAATACCTTACAAGTTTGACTTCAAGGGCGTATTCAGTGTGAGCCTCGTACCACTAAACAGGGTTAATACCTAACAAGTTTGAATACAAGGGCCGTATTCAGTGTGAGCCTCGTACCTCTAAACAGGGTTAATACCTAACAAGTTTGACTACAAGGGCCGTATTCAGTGTGAGCCTCGTACCTCTAAACCGGGTTAATACCTAACAAGTTTGACTACAATGGCCGTATTCAGTGTGAGCCTCGTACCTCTAAACCGGGTTAATACCTTACAAGTTTGACTTCAAGGGCGTATTCAGTGTGAGCCTCGTACCACTAAACAGGGTTAATACCTAGCAAGTTTGACTACAAGGGCCGTATTCAGTGTTAGCCTCGTACCACTAAACAGGGTTAATACCTAACAAGTTTGACTACAAGGGCCGTATTCAGTGTTAGCCTCGTACCACTAAATAGGGTTAATACCTAACAAGTTTGACTACAAGGGCCGTATCAAGTGTTAGCCTCGTACCACTTAACAAGGTTAATACCTAACAAGTTTGACTACAAGGGCCGTATTCAGTGTTAGCCTCGTACCTCTAAACAAGGTTAATATCTAACAAGTTTGACTACAAGGGCCGTATTCAGTGTGAGCCTCGTACCACTTAACAGGGTTTAAACCTAACAAGTTTGACTACAATGGCCGTATTCAGTGTTAACCTCATACCACTTAACAAGGTTAATACCTAACAAGCTTGACTACAAGGGCCGTATTCGGTGTGAGCCTCGTACAACTAAACAGGGTTAATATCCAACAAGTTTGACTACAAGGGCCGTATTCGGTGTTAGCCTCGTACCACTTAACAGGGTTAATATCTAACAAGTTTGACTACAAGGGCCGTATTCAGTGTGAGCCTCGTACAACTAAACAGGGTTAATACCTAACAAGTTTGACTACAAGGGCCGAATTCGGTGTTAGCCTCGTACCACTTAACAGGGTTAATATCTAACAAGTTTGACTACAAGGGCCGAATTCAGTGTGAGCCTCGTACAACTAAACAGGGTTAATACCTAACAAGTTTGACTACAAGGGTCGTATTCAGTGTGAGCCTCGTACCTCTAAACCGGGTTAATACCTAACAAGTTTGACTACAAGGGCCGTATTCAGTGTGAGCCTCGTACCTCTAAACCGGGTTAATACCTAACAAGTTTGAATACAAGGGCCGTATTCGGTGTGAGCCTCGTGCCACTAAACAGGGTTAATACCTAACAAGTTTGATTACAAGGGCCGTATTCAGTGTTAGCCTCGTAGAACTAAACAGGGCTAGTACCTAACAAGTTTGACTACAAGGGCCGTATTCAGTGTTAGCCTCGTACCACTTAACAAGGTTAATACCAAACAAGTCTGACTACAAGGGCCGTATTCAGTGTGAGCCTCGTACCACTTAACAAGATTAATACCTAACAAGTTTGACTACAAGGGCCGTATTCAGTGTGAGCCTCGTACCACTTAACAGGGTTTAAACCTAACAAGTTTGACTACAAGGGCCGTATTCAGTGTGAGCCTCGAACCACTAAACAGGGTTAATACCTAACAAGTTTGACTACAAGGGCCGTATTCAGTGTTAGCCTCGAACCAATAAACAGGGTTAATACCTAACAAGTTTGACTACAATGGCCGTATTCAGTGTTAGCCTCGTACCACTAAACAGGGTTAATACCTAACCAGTTTGATTACAATGGCCGTATTCAGTGTGAGCCTCGTACCTCTAAACAGGGTTAATACCTAACCAGTTTGATTACAAGGGCCGTATTCAGTGTGAACCTCGTACCACTAAACAGGGTTAATACCTAACAAGTTTGACTACAAGGGCCGTATTCAGTGTTAGCCTCGTACCACTAAACATGGTTAATACCCAACAAGTTTGACTACAAGGGCCGTATTCGGTGTTAGCCTCGTACCACTTAACTGGGTTAATATCTAACAAGTTTGACTACAATGGCCGTATTCAGTGTGAACCTCTTACCTCTAAACCGGGTTAATACCTAACAAGTTTGACTACAATGGCCGTATTCAGTGTGAACCTCGTACCACTAAACAGGGTTAATACCTAACAAGTTTGACTACAATGGCCGTATTCAGTGTTAACCTCGTACCTCTAAACCGGGTTAATACCTAACAAGTTTAACTAAAATGTATTATTGTCATTGAGAGGAAAAGTCCCGCACAGATACATGTACGTTTTCAAGTTTTCAGATTATTATGCAAGTGAAGTTTATGGTAATACCAAATTCGGTTATGAAGTTGTCGTCAATTATATCTAAATTATATTGCGATCAAATGTTATAATTCGACTTTGACCCCTGACCCTTGTGATGGTCCTATGATATATGGCATATAAAAGGTAAGACTAAGTCGTAGAAACTAAATTCATCAATATGGATAATTTTTTGGACAATTTTCATACTTAAGTTAATATATTTGGTGAACAAAAATTGTAACTTTTCTTTAAATTCGTCTTTAAATTCTCCACTTTGTTGAAACTTTTTGCTAAGATTATTTATGAATACGGCCCTTGTAGCTCAATCATAGCGACACACAAATATGATTATCATAGTAAATATTCCAAGATTCAGTTACCAGTTTATGATGGGTTGAATGGTCATTAATATTTTTAAAGTTAATTAAAAGTGTTTTGAGTAAAATATAATTGCTAAGGTGCCAGCAACTGATCATTCAAAAATGTTCTGCTTGTTGCGGTTCAGTCCTAACAGTCTGATAAAGGTTACAAATTATTTATTAATTTACTTCAACATTTTAATGTAAATAGGCAAACTTGGACTCAATGTTAACATATTTGAAGTCGGTAATATATCAAAATGTATTAATACTGACTTTCCAGTATTTCAAGATAGAAAGCGTAAGAAAAGGTGACATGGTAAAAGATTACTTGAAACATAAAAAGTAAACAACGTCGAACAGTTTTTATGAAGCAGTGTAATAATATTCTGTTACTAAATGGCAAACATCGACATCTGTCAACTTTATGCTCCCTTTCAGTTACTTCTTTACACATACTCGATAGGTAAGCAGAAGTATAATTTTGAGAACAAATCAAAATAAAAGTATGAATGCGCTTGTACTGTTAATGGGTATACACAACATTACATTCATCCTATTATTGAGAATGTTGATACACGCAAAAGAGTTCGTATTAAGCTTTCTTTTAGCAACACGGTTATAGATCTTCTTAATTTAAATGGTTTATTCAAGAACAAAAATGTAGAAAATGTATTCCACAATACTTTAAGAATAAAGAAGTGCCAATAATATGTTATAAATATAAAATGCCTATTCGAAATTTCATATTTAACTATAATAAGGTAATAGCAGAAGATGACATTTCTGCAAATACACCTTCTTTGTGGGATTGTATTGACCCAGTGTACCGCTACGACCCTGTTTGACAAATTGCTACAGGAGATATTAAGTTTATTAAAACAATCTTCTAAGAGAACTGCTTAATAATTAATATCAATACATGTAAATTAGAAATGACGGAAACTATATATAAACATTGTTAAAGCTGCAGTAAAAAAAGGGTTGAACTTATTGTTTAACGCCGTGGATGAATAAAATATCTTCCCCAATAGATAAGAAAATATAGTTTTTTAACAATAATCCCTTGGCTCTCCCCCCTAAGTTTATTTCAATAACTCACAAAACTGATTATGTATATCAAATCCCTCCATAACAAAAAATGGCATTCCTTCCAACTGACAAAGCAGCTAATAATGTATTTATAGTTTCACGTTTATATTGTTTAAATACTATCAGTGAAGAGTTACACTCTTCTAGAACTTACGTTCCTTGCCAACTTGATGAACAAAATCATATTGAGTATGAACTTGTGTTGAATGATTATCATAAAAACATTCCGACAATACATTGGTTACCTAAAGTGCATAAAAAACGTATACATCACGATTTATAGATAATTCCATTTCTTGTTCTACTAAACAGGTTTCGATTTACTTACATCCTGCTTAACTGCGATTAAGATGCATGTGAAAAACTTTAGTAACAAAGTTTACGAGAACTCTTGAATTGAAGTAATTAACTTTTGTACTAAATAATTCTTTTCTAAAATTCGGTCATGGTTTATATAAGCAAACAACAGGCATTCCAATGGGTGCTGATTATGCACATTTACTTGCAGACCTATATTTATACTGCTATGAAAGTTAATATATGTTGAAAATATCTAAGTCTGGAGATCTTGCCCTTGTTGATAAATTCAATAACACTTTTAGATATAGTGACGATAATCTAAGTTTGGATGATCCGGTATTTACAGATAATATTAACTCGAAATACCCTTCACAATTGCAACTTAATAAATCTATACATCCAATCTAAAAGCTTCGTTTTTATATCTGCAAGTACGGGAAGATAAATTACATATCAGTCTTGATGATAAACGTGATGATTTTAATTTCAAAATGATTAATTACCCTTTTTTTAGATGGAGATGTTCCTAGTTCACCATCATATGGTGTTTTAATTGCACAGTTGATAAGAATCGCTAGAATATGTAAAGCTGTCAAAAATTTCAGCTCTCGCAGTAAAAGTATGACGGAAAATAACTTCTGAAACAGGGTTTCAGATATCATATAAGGAACACTTTCTGAAAATTTCTTAATGGTCATTATAATATTATATTAATGTACAACAGTAGTCTTAAATCACTGATAGCTAATAGTATTGCACATCCAATTTTTTATGGTGATGTTTTAAAGGAATTTCTCAAAAAATGTTTTCAGCAGCTATTTGGGCAGATAGACTCAACGAATTGCTTGGATCATATTTAAACCGTAGATATAACGGCATTACTTTAAAGAGTGCTTGCCTTCATTTCTAGATGCTGAACTCCTCATAGAAATGTATCTATAAGGTTAACCTATTATTTTATTATTATTTGTGTTATTATTAAGTTTCCTCAAGTTAATGCATTCTTTATTAGATTTAGTTTTCACTTTATTCAAGATTGTTGGGATAAGAGTGAGGTTGTGCACACAAACTGGTTTAAATCCCAAGTTAATTTACATTTTACTGACCGTTCCAAGGCGGTACCTAACAATCCTTGATAAACACACCTATATCTTATGTAGTATATATGTACTGTGTTGTTTGTGTATTTTTGTGCTATTGTTCCATGTTTCTGGTTTATGATTGTTTGTTTTTGTGTTCTATGTCTTCGGCGTTTACCCTGTGCCGTTAAACGGGGTTAATGTTTAAATTTTCGGCTACTGAGCTTGTTTCTGTAGTTGTTCATATAAATATCCAGATTAAAACAATATCATACCTAGCGTTTCACGTACATGACAATCATACATTTCCCCCAAATTTAATTTAATCGATTTAAGCAATAAAAAAACTTTTTCTAGCAATAATGCAGCCAAAAGGCGCGAAAATACCTTTAAAATATAAGAAAGAATAAATAAAAAAGAAAACAATATAATTATAAAAACATAAATAAAATAAGACAATAAGCAACAGAAACAGCATTAGTGTCGCTATCGTCAACGGCGCGATAAAATGAATAACAATGGTCACTTTGGCAAGGACTATGAACATTTTAAAAACGACTAAACACATACACATGTCAATAAGGTATCGCTAATCTATTGAGTTATATGACCTTGGACAAGAAAGAGAAACAGAGCGTGAGAATTTACGTACGGTGTCCTCTACATAAATATGTTTATATAATTAAATTAGTAACACATGTTCGCTTCCTATAAAAATGTAAAAAAGATGTACAACATTGAAGCCGGTGCGGTAAGTCAGACATCAGCCGGTTAAGACCGTATACTGTTCATTTTTGGCTTCTGTTGCCAACACTCGTCCATTTTTCTACGGCGATTGTTCGGCATATTTTGGTTTCTAGCAATGGTTTAACTTCAACGCCGACGCTAAGGCTTTGACAACAAATGGATAAGTTTTCTTTCAATGTAAAACAGACCAGTTTGTTTCGTTAAATAATGATAAATTATACAAACTACCTATTGTTAGACTTTTCAATTGCTAATCCCTTAAAGCAAGATGTTACAATATGTGCATCGTTCAAAGAAAATTATTAAAACTGATTTTATATAATGATTTAAAAAACGTTTTAAGTAATCTACAAAATGTTTCAAAACATTAAACGAAAACACACAAAAAACAAGTTCTTGCACCACACGAAATACTGTTAACTTATGTTGATTACACAAATTAAAACAGAATAAAGCGATGAAGTGGTATTAACAAGAGTGCAATGTTCTTGTCGGATTATTGGCAAAGAAAATATTAATTATGGTTGTTAAATTTGGAATTTGGAACAATCTGGTTTCTTTGTAATCGGAAAATGGTATAAAAATATAATGTTTAGCACAACGATTTACCTAAGACAATGCACATGTAATAATTGATATAATAACATTGAACTTCCTGATACAGAACAACGATGGATATAGCGAAGGTATGATACTTGGCATTCATTTTCTCGAGCATGCACAGCCATTGATAGATCAGAGATTTTAATAACAGAACCTAGTATGCAAATCCAATCATAACATTCAGAGTTAACAGATTATGAATGAACATATTCGTGTTTTTTGTTAGTCTGCATACAGTGCTCCTGCTTAAGTCATCTGTTAAGCGAATTTGAAATGATAAATGTGTACCCAGTTGCTAGAGAGTCTTTATTTTATATCTTATATATAGGCAAAACATAATGTATTGCATGTGAGTTTACTTATGTTTTTCCTGTTTTATTTTCTCCTTACTGTTGGCAAGAGCTTCAGTATTTGTCAAGCATTGTGTCATTGACTATTAAAGTGCGCGTTCTATTCAAGTGGTATATGTTTCAAGAGCAAATACGAATGGATGAACAAAAACCAGCGTTAAATGTTTGGTAACAAATTTTGATTATACTGTTAAAAAATCAGTTGTTATACGAAATATATACTCCCAATGCAATTTCAGTGTCAAGAGGACAAGCGCATCGATAGGTCTGGTGTATGTCTACTTTGGCTATTTATAACATTTTGCGCTGGTACTCTGCTGGAACAATTGCAATAACTTTTGAAAATGCCACTGACGATTGCAGTATTGCAGTCGAGAATTCAGACGCTCGTTAACATGGGCAAAGATATCTGCAAACGATCGCCAATCTTACCATCATTCAGCTTATTAGTGCAAACAGGGTAGATACATAGGCGGCTTGTTACATAATGCCACTGTAAGTTACAGTCGCACAAACACCTTTCCTATATATGCATAAATGAACCATAAAGCTATTGACTTAATATTTACACCAGCGATTAAAGGAAACACATTGTTTTAATATATTGGGTGATAAGAACATGGTTCGGATCTGGAAATCACCTAGAAGAGTAAAGTTCACATTTATTTACTATTCCATACAACATAAGCGATAACTTCAGTACGGAACACATTTAATGTTATTTGACTCTCGTGGCTATGAACGTCCATAATAATGATAGCATTCACAACGTATCATCGTATTTTCGGCTCTCCTATTTTACTCAATGTTAATAACATCCACTGTCAGATCAAGATTTATTCTGAAATGTTCTTTCAATAATATTTCCAAACTAATTTTGAATACTGTTTTCCTGTTCACCAGAGCCCGGGTACTGCACAGTATTACTGCATAAAGTGAAACAAAAACAACAACCTTATGTTATTTTCTTGACCCCATTCCAGTTTGAAACACGAGACAATAACTCAAACAATTTGCCCAAGGAATTCTCGATTTAATCCCTATCAGGGGTTGGTTTTCATGGCCTCTTAAGTCTTAAGTCTTAACACCTTTACTGGTTTTTTTCTTAACAACGTTCTCGAGAGTGATTTTATAACAAAAAACAGAGGCGTTCTTAAAAAAACACAACTACATAAATGTGTCCTATTTTAGGAATGGAGTAGACACAGAGAGAGTCAAGTCAGATGGGTGGATGGATTCGTTCTCGTATATACCAACGATAGACACAGAGAGAGTCAAGTCAGATGGGTGGATGGATTCGTTCTCGTATATACCAACGACAGACACAGAGAGAGTCAAGTCAGATGGGTGGATGGATTCGTTCTCGTATATACCAACGACAGACACAGAGAGAGTCAAGTCAGATGGGTGGATGGATTCGTTCTCGTATATACCAACGACAGACACAGAGAGAGTCAAGTCAGATGGGTGGATGGATTCGTTCTCGAATATACCAACGACAGACACAGAGAGAGTCAAGTCAGATGGGTGGATGTATTCGTTCTCGTATATACCAACGATAGACACAGCTTTTAAAAAGTAGCAAGTATCAAACGGTATTTCGTTAAAGTTAAAAAAGGTATATTGTGTTTTTTGGCAACAATATTGACCTTCTTCATGCATAATGTCATGGCGGGATGAAGAAAATCCGATATGTTCCATGAACTTCATAATGAAACTCCTCTCTGGAATATGAAAGGATGCAAACAAAGACGACAGATGGACAGATGCGAGAGGTGTTCACAAAGACGTTTGTGGTGACAATTCCTAGCTGAAGGATTTTAACTAAGCTTCACATCAAGCTTTAGATGATAACTTCAGTAAACGACCAAAATATGCTTGATGCCCATTACAGATACATATCCAGGATGCTGTGCACAGCGGCAAACCTTTTGCATATCTATAACGTAAATAACTGAAGATATTATTAAGTTGTCAGTTATTATAAAAAATGTGTTAGCTCTCCTCTCTGATCTTCATTATCAACGCAGAATCTTGACATCTGCAGATGTTTTGAGTTTCCTTTAAATGGAAGCAGATATAAACTGATTGGACATATGCCATGCACTTATTTTTGCTTTTATATCATATGTTTATATTTGTTCATTATTTTCAATATCAAAATGCCATCATTGTACACAATAAATGCTTTCAGCACAATAACCAAATTACGTTGACGTTGCAATCTTAAATAATTTGCAAGAAATCGAATGTAAGTTGTTTAACATCAACGATTTTAAGAGATGCCGTCCAGAAATTCCGTTTCATGTCCACCCGACATGACCTACACACATGTATTCCAACCGACATAACAGACATGATCTACAAATTCCACCCGATTCGACCGTTTCATGTCCACCCGACATGACCTACATATTCCAACCGACATGGCAGACATAACCTACATATTTCTCTCAACATGACCGACATGACCTACATATTCCACCCGATTCGACCGACATGACATACATATTCCAACCGACATGACAGACATGGCCTACATATTCCAGCCGACATGACCGACATAACCTACATATTTCATCCGACATGACAGATATGACCTACATATTCCACCAGACTCGACCGACATGACCTACATATTCCACTCGACATAACAGACATGACTTAGATATTCCATCCGACTCGAGCGACATGTTCTACATATTCCGTCCGCCTCGGCCGACATACCCTACATATTCCTCCGACATGACAGACATGACCTACATATTCCACCAGACATGACAGATATGACCTACATATTCCACGCGACTCGACAGACATGACCTACATATTCCACTCGACAGAACAGACATGACTTACATATTCCATCCGACTCGAGCGACATGTTCTACATATTCCGTCCGACTCGGATGACATACCCTACATATCCAACCCGACATGACAGACATGACCTACATATACCACCCGCCATGATAGACATGACCTACATATTCCGTCCGACTCGGCCGACATGACTCATTTATTCTGTCCGACATGACAGACATGACCTACATATTCCGTCCGACTCGGCCGACATGACCTACATATTCCGTCCGACTCGGCCGACATGACTCATTTATTCTGTCCGACATGACAGACATGACCTACATATTCCGTCCGACTCGGCCGACATGACCTACATATTCCGTCCGACTCGGCCGACATGACTCATTTATTCTGTCCGACATGACAGACATGACCTACATATTCCGTCCGACTCGGCCGACATGACCTACATATTCCGTCCGACTCGGCCGACATGACCCATATATTCTGTCCGACATGACAGACATGACCTACATATTCCGTCCGACTCGGCCGACATGACCTACATATTCCATCCGAAATGATCGGTGTGATCGCAATTAACTATATTTCATACAGACAATCATTTTAACCATGAAAAGATTGGAACAAAATATGACCTAGCTGTAAATGGTTCTCAATATTTTTTTTACATTTTACACAGTAGTCTAGCTTTATCTGTTCAAAAACAATTGCACCATTTCTAATGAAGATTCTGGAAAAGGTGTGGCCTTTACAGTGTTCATAAGGTTTCCCTATTACTAATCATAGAGATCTAGATTCCTACCTTAGCAGGTTTCATATTTAGATAAAAACTAGATTCCATTAAAACAAACAGTTTGACCAAGTTCCAATAGCAAGCAAAATGTTTACTACACATATCCTATATGAAATATCGACATGGTTTATACAAGACTTGTTTGAACGGATCGTCCATAAGGAAATGAAAAGAAATCAATCAAGCAAAAAAGGACTTGGAACTGTCTTCGACCACCTGTGAAAAAGAACATAACAGAGAGGTAAAAATAACAAATATCATAAAAATTCGGCCTATGTGTTACTGGTTACCTGTGGAAATCATTAATCTCACGGAACTTTAAGTGAAGATGACAGTCTATCCGTCTTTAGTGGTTCTTGTCATTTTCGACATTTAACCCAGATAGTTTACTTTAACTTGAAATAGTATCCCTAAACTAAAAACTGAACTTGTTTATGCTATATGATAATCTGTAGTTGGTATTTCTGTGGTTTTCATTGATGAGAGCAATGCAAATGCAATTTCCAGTATGTCTTACGCAATTTTTGCTTTTTGGATATACAATTACAGAATGATTCTGTTATTAATGATCTGGAAGATATGCAAGAAATTGCGCGTTTTAAGTACCAGAGGCGATATCAAATCTTTGTATTAATAAACATAAATAATGGAAAGATTAAGACAAATTTTATGATAGAGGCCTTTAATCAGTACACTCTACAACATTATTGAGAATTCGATCAGACCCTTAATTGATTGCATTTTCAAACCAAACGTTATCAAAGAATAATTTATGTATGTAAGTATGAACATGGGAACTTTTAAAACTAATCATACTTGTCCATATATTATGTAAAACAAGTGATGTTAAGCAATGACATGGTGAAATAAGCCAGCATCAAGTAATGCAGAGTACTTAAATGGCGAAGTAAGCCAGCATGACGTGATGTAAAGCAATGACCAGGTGAAGTAAGCCAGCATTAAGTGATGTAAAGCAATGACCAGGTGAAATAAACCAACATTAAGTGATGTAAAGCAATGACCAGGTGAAGTAAGCCAACATTAAGTGATGTAAAGCAATGACCAGGTGAAATAAACCAACATTAAGTGATGTAAAGCAATGACCAGGTGAAGTAAGCCAACATTAAGTGATGTAAAGCAATGGCCAGACGAAGAAGCAATGGCCAGGTGAAGTAAGCCAACATTGAGGGATGTAAAGCAATGACCAGGTAAAGTAAGCCAACATTAAGTGATGTAATGCAATTGCAATGTGATGTAAGCCAACATGAAGTGATGTAAAGCAATCGCCAGGTGAAGTAAGCCAACATTAAGTGATGTAAAGCAATGACCAGGTAAAGAAAGCAAACATTAAGTGATGTAAAGCAATGACCAGGTGAAGTAAGCCAACATTTAGTGATGTTAAGCAATGACCAGGTGAAGTAAGCCAGCATTTAGTGATGTAAAGCAATGACCAGGTGAAGTAAGCCAACATTTAGTGATGTAAAGCAATGACCCGGTGAAATAAGCCAACGTTAAGTGATGCAAAGCAATAACTAGGGGAAGTAAGCCAGCAATAAGTAATGCAAAGCAATGCCCAGGTGAAGTAATCCGACATTAAGTGATGTAATGCAATGGCCAGATGAAGTAAGCCAGCATTAAGTGATGTAATGCAATGTGCCGGTGAAGTAAGCCAACAATAATGGATGAAATGCAGTGGCCAGGTGAAGTAAGCAAGCATGGAGTGATGTTAAGCAATGGCCAGGTGAAGTAAGCCAGCATGAAGTGATGTAAAGCAATAGCCAGTTGAAGTAAGCCAGCATTAAGTGATCTAAAGCAATGACCAGGTATAGTAAGCCCCATGAAGTGATGTTAAGCAGTGGCCAGGTGAAGTAAGCCAGCATGAAGTGATGTTAAGCAATGGTCAGGTGAAATAAGCCGGCATGAAGTGATGTAAAGCAATGGTCAGGTGAAGTAAGCCAAAATGAAGATTTGAAAAGCAATGGTCAGGTGAAGTAAGACAAAATGAAGATTTGAAAAGCAATGGTCATGTGAAGTAAGCCAGCATGAAGTGATGTTAAGCAATGGCCAGTTGAAGTAAGCCAGCATTAAGTGATGTAATGCAAAGGCCAGGTGATGTAAGCCAGCATGAAGTGATGTAAAGCAATGGCCAGGTGAAGTAAGCCAGCATGAAGTGATGTAAAGCAATGGCCAGAAATGAATTTAGAATAGAAACAATACAGTCAACTTTCATCTAAGGAATTACTATTAATAGAAACCCTTGCTTTATAGTTGATTCTTTTAATTAAAAACATAATGAAACAATACGATGGTACTTCGTAAAATTACTCATTAATGGAAAGTTCTAACCGGATTACTGGCAAAGAAAATATTAATTAAGGGTGTTAATTTTAGAAGAAACTGGTTTCTTTTATCAAGTGAAAATAGTTTTTTTTAGCTGCAATAACTACCTTTGATCAGCCATTGCCCATTTAATAATCTTGTAACGCTGAGCTTCTTGATCCACAACGATGAAAGCATATTACTTGGCAGCCATTTTCTCATGTGTGCACAGCCTATTAAAAGATCGTGGACTTCTGTTACAGAACGGGGTCTGCAAATCCCATCATAAACTCATCATGAGTTAACATGAGATCACATTCGTGTTCTTGTTCATGCGTTGCTTCAGGCATGCGTTAAAACAGTTTTGAATGATGGCCTAGATATCAACAGAAGTACACTGGGGCAAACTAGTGCATAGATGTTTAACGGATTAACTTATTATTAAATATATGCAATTAACTTGCTCTTGAATTTTAATCGAGATATTATTTATAGTATACAAATGCTTCTATAACCTTTTTATAAATAGATAAAAGAAAACCACAGTTCAGATACATACTTTATAGTTACACGAATAATCTCAAATAATCTACTAAAATGATTAGTACTTTTAAGTATATATTTATAGGTCTCGTGGATGCCTAAATCTAAACCTAGTCTCAGACAACAACAACAACAACAACTAAAATGCCAAAAATGCATATTCTGTGTCAAACTGTTTACAATACATGACACAGTTGAGACTTGAGGTCTTTGATAACATCTGACTATAATAAAGATAAAATATGCTTCAGACTAAATATTTACACCAGCGATGAAAAGCAACACATTGTTTGCATATATGGAGTGATAGGAACATGGTTTAAGAATGAAATTCACATAAACATCATTTTGATAATCTGGTTTACTTCCAATCAAATGCAGGCTAACCCTGACAAATTTCGAGCAATTTCAGTTGACTCAAAGTCTATTAAAGAAATTAAACAATTTAATATGCTTAATCACACCATTATTTGGGAAGAGCAAGTGAACCTTTAGGTGTTGAGTTAAATAGATTATTAATTGTTGAAGCCAAGATGTCTTAAATGTGCAAAAAGCAGCTAGGCAATTGAATAGTCTTAAAAGACTAAGCAAATTTTTTGACATTCAATACTAAGCTTATTATATTTAAATCTTTTATCAGATCCAATTTCAACTACTGTTCTGGGGTATTTTTGTAGCAAGACCAAAACAGAATAATTGGAAAAGATTCATTACAGGGCTTTAAAAATTGTTTTAAATGATTACACCTCAACTTCGAAAATCTTCCTCATAGAGTTCAATTGCCAACATTACATTTTAGCAGGGTAAGATACATTGCTATTGAAACTTATTAATGTCTGTATTGTATCTCACTAGAATATGTTCAAAACCTCGTAACTTTTAAGACATGTAATTTTAATCTAAGATACGAAACTGTGTAGATGTGCCATCAGTAAGAACAAGTTAATATGAAACCAAAGATCTATTGATAATTGCAATACCATTCCATTGTGCCTTATTACTTCATATTTTCACTGATGTTGTTTAGTAAAGTTTCTTTTTTTCTTGTGTTTGACATGTTTGTTCACTGTTTTATTTGATGTTAATTAATATGTGTTTCATTGTTTTGTTATGTCACATGCATATTATATGCCTTGAAAAGGCTTGATGAATAAAACTTGAACTTGAAAAAAAAACTCTTTTGAGGCCAGTCAGGGTTGGAACAGCCTCCCAAAGGAAATAAGGTGCTCCCAAAACTACCCAGAATTTAGAAGGCTGATCTGCACCTGGACAGGTCCCTCTTGTAAATGTTCAATATGCAAATAATACCTTTAGTTTTAAAAAAGAAGAAGAAATTGAGAATAATAAGATGGTTTGTTTTACTGAATATCTTTTATGCTTTGTTTTGGCTTACACCCACTGGACAAGATATGGCATTCAAAAACCAGAAAATATTTCAGCGGACTTTCTGAATAAGATAAAAACTTAAATTAAATAACATGGGCTTACTAATATCTTTTTATGATTTTTCAAATTTATATAACATCTGTCGAACACATACAACTACTTGTGTTTTTCTTTCGGCAAGTATTTTGTTTAGGTGTTACAACTTTACTTTTTCAATTAACATTCTTTTACAGTGATAGGTGTCACATCAAAATAATATGATAAATATAATACCTCCTAGATTAATTATCAAGTTTTTATCAATTACACATTGATGTACAAAGCTGTTATGCCTGTAACGTGCGGCGTCATACAAACACCAACAGATTCCTTTAGAGAAAAGCATGCTCGACCCTGAAGGGGTCTTTATATACACTAACTTCTCTATTCACACAGAGCCCGGGCTTTGCTCATTTGCATATTAGCAACCAAGGTAACACACGTACTATGAACGTACTTCCGTTTATAACGGAATGTTATTATGAACGCACATCCGCCGCCTACAGCGGACCGTTACATTCCCTTGTATATTTTGCTACTTACAATTTTGCTGTTTCAATGTATATGATTACCCTTAAAGTAATACTTTTGAGAGAACTAACCATTTTACAGTGGTATATCAACTAGTGGAACCGTGCGCGTGTGGACTGGCTCTACAACCAGGAAAACTTGTTGATGTTATCACTGCTTTCGATGCTAATCCAAATTAACTATTTGAATTGTGTATGCATGATTATGATAACGAATGGCTTTTGTAAATACTTGCTCTAACGTGTGTTCATTTTAACATATATGCTTTTATTTCCAGGTCACAATCTCATTGTTTTTTTATATTTTATATATGTCTGTTATTCATGTCGGAAAATTACTCATTGCGCTAATGTTTCTTGTTAACACATACCCGACTTTAAATAAAGATTCTTGGATCTTGTATCTTGTACATAAGATAATCATTTAAAGGTACACTTTGTAAACATATTAACGACTAAACACCTCTTTCTCACGGAAAACATAAGTTTTGTTGAAAAAAACCTGATTCCAAACATGTGTTTCAAAAGGTAAAAGTATAATCTTATTAACATATTACATTATAGCCCACTTTTATGATCGAATCCTATAACAATGCTCGACAAAATGTGTTGATAAATGCCGGGTCAAATGGTAGGTTGAGCACTCGCTAACTGGTTTAAAAACCAAGGTTGTTCTTAACCGTGCCAAATCATGTATCCCAATATTAATTAATAAAGATATATTTATATCGATGTAATGTGTTTCTTGTCACGTGGTGTCATGCGTTTCTTGTCACGTGGTGTCATGCGTTTCTTGTCACGTGGTGTCATGTGTTTCTTGTCACGTGGTGTCATGTGTTTCTTTTCTTGTGGCTCTCGTTCAGTGTTTATTTAAACATTGAAAGGGCTCCCATAACTTGTTTATCTTCTTCTGTATTCTATTGGATTTAAATGTTCTCTAAAAATAAAAATAAATGTTTAAACCAAACATTAGGATGCAGGAACAGCCTTAGACCTTTAGCATTTCACTGAACATCGTTTACTGGAGAAAAAGATTATCTTTATGTCATTGCTAAATATTGACATTAATAGTTTCGTTTGAATAAGTGGCTTCAATAAACTTGTGTTTAAAACGCTTTTTTATATATTCGTTTATTTTTTTGTTACGTTTAAGATTATTATTATTGTTGTACACAATAATTAAATTATTACTGTCGACATTAACATCCTGGCAAAAAAAATAACATCTAAGAAACACTTTTATTATTTTAAATTCACTAACGTAATAATGATTTTTGGATACGGTTAATGGTAAACTTGTTTGGAATTAAATAGGCTTGAACTACAGTGTGTGTTTTTACCCTCGTATAACGCCCTCAGGTTTGAAACATAATACATATAGTATTATCGTTTAATGAGGGAGAGTAAAAACATTGCGTAACATAATTGGTAAACAGTCAGACTTCTCAACGTATTTGCAATGTCTATTTATAGGTCATTCACGGCAATGACCAGGTGAAGTAAGCCAGCATCAAGTCATTCACGGCAATGACCAGGTGAAGTAAGCCAGCATCAAGTCATTCACGGCAATGACCAGGTGAAGTAAGCCAGCATCAAGTTATTTACGGCAATGACCAGGTGAATTAACCCAGCATCAAGTTATTTACGGCAATGACCAGGTGAAGTAAGTCAGTAACAAGTGATGTAAGGCAATGACCAGGTGAAGTAAGCCAGCATCAAGTCATTCACGGCAATGACCAGGTGAAGTAAGCCAGCATCAAGTTATTTACGGCAATGACCAGGTGAAGTAAGCCAGCATCAAGTTATTTACGGCAATGACCAGGTGAAGTAACCCAGCATCAAGTTATTTACGGCAATGACCAGGTGAAGTAAGGCAGTAACAAGTGATGTAAGGCAAAGACCAGGTGAAGTAAGCCAGCATCAAGTTATTTACGGCAATGACCGGGTGAAGTAAGCCAGCATCAAGTTATTTACGGCAATGACCAGGTGAAGTAAGCCAGCATCAAGTTATTAACGGCAACGACCAGGTGAAGTAAGTCAGCATCAAGTTATTTACGGCAATGAGCCGGTTAAGTAAGTCAGTAACAAGTGATGTAAGGCAATGAGCAGGTGAAGTAAGCCAGCATCAAGTTATTTACGGCAATGACTAGGTGAAGTAAACTGACAGCAAATGGTCTAAAGCAATGAAGCTATGAAGTAGGCCCGCCATTTACCTTGGTGTCGTTATTTTTTGTACGACAACTCATATGTTTCAACGGACGTGCACGATGAATTATTCCATAATATTACATAAAAATATTATGCAAAATTATTAACATTTTAGTCGATCCTCTTTGTCAAAAACAAAATAAAATAATCAGGTGATATTTCGTGAAATTACTCATAATTGCAATTTTTAACCAGATAATTTTAGCACGTGAAAATGGTATAAAATTTTATAATTACCTCAATAAACTATTGCACATAAATAACTGAGCTATCAGAAAAAGGTTATGCAAATCCCATCAGTTAACATGCTCTGAATGAACACATGCTTGGTATCCAGTCCACTTGCTTCAGTCATACGTATAAACCGTCTTGAATGATTGCCTCTATATCAATACCTATACATTGTTACAAAAGACTGCACGAATGTTTTACGGATTATTTTTATCTTTAAATATATATATTCAATTAACTTGCTCTTGAGTTTTATAAGGGACACTAATTATAGTTCACACATGCTCCAATATTTTTGTAAATAGATAAACAAAAACCACAGGTCAGGTACATATGTTATAGTTAGACGATAATCTCAAACAGTTAACTAGCATTAGGCGAACTAGTATATTTATAGGTCTAGTGGGTGCTTAAATCTAAAACTAGACCAATGCAACAATAACTAAAACGCCAAAAATTATGTTACCTACTTTTTGTAAAAAATAAGACACAGTTGAGACTTAAGACCTTTGAGAACATAGGTTCAGACGCCTGACAATGATACTCGTTTTTACCATCATTAGCCAAAGAATTACCAAAGTTTTGTATCATATATTTTCAATAAAGATTCTGTATGACATACACAAATTCACTTTGAAATTCACTTTGAATTAAAAATGCATGTAATATTAGCATTGACGCTTTATAGGCAGTAAAGTTTGGGACATGGTCAAAGGCGACGGACCATACGAAGGCGGTTATCTGGTATATGTTGACTTGTAGCACTGCTTGATTTGGGCTTATGTTGGCATTGATTCGTGTGCCATTTAGCATGATAATGGTGAAATTAAAAACTTCTGGGCTGTCCCACCATAGTTTCTATTGCTCTTATGGCAGAAAGCTACCCTCACGCTCCATCAAATGAGTCTCATTCTAAATGTGCAATCTACATATATTTACAACAAAAGAGACTAAAAATAAAGATACGATATGCTTCAGACTAAATATTTACACCAGCGATGAAAGGAAACACATTGTTTGCATAACGTGAGTGATAAGAAATGGTTTGAGGATGAAATTCACATAAGATAATCATGCAAATGTAACAATATATATTAAACGAATAAACACGTCTTTCTCACAGAAAACATACGAGTAAGTTACTGGTTTTAAAACAAGTTTTAAAAAGGTAAAACTAGAAGGATTAAATTGTAAACATATTACATCATATCCGGCTCTCATGAAAAAAGCTTATAACAATAGTCGACAAAGGTCAAACTTACACCAAGTTTTTCATATAAATACCAATACGACTCAACGTTTGTATTTGTTAAAATATATGCATTTTTGCTTATTCCTTGTTTCAGGTATATCATTAAAAGCTATTTATGAAATTTATGATGGAACAGACACTTAACATTGGGAATTATATATATATATATATATATATATATATATATATATATATATATATATATATATAGAGAGAGAGAGAGAGAGAGAGAGAGGAGAGAGAGAGAGAGAGAGAGAGAGAGAGAGAGATTTTTTGTTGAGCAGCAATGCCAAAATACAAATTCATTGCCCATTGTGTAAAGCATTTAATAAAGTATGATATTTTGTCAAAACAGTTAGAAATATGTTTAAAAAGATAGAAGGCGTTGATGGAATAAAGTTGCCGTAATCGTAAGAGCAGAATATTTATGCGAAAATCAGAAGTTCACTGATTGACAAAAATACATTTATGTGTAAAGTACATGTGTGACACAGAGTTTTACTGTTTGATGTAGTATTGCCTAAAGACATCCATTTTTTTATATATTGAAAACTAATGTCTTGCGCAAAGATCTTGGTTCCGATGTATCGATACTTCAAGGCAGTCTCCGGCAAGCTTCGGTCCATGACAAGAATCCCCCTATTTCGAAACTATGGATTCGTTTAAGTTATTTTTCTGTCGAAATTTCCCAGATATTGAACTTTGCTGTATAAATGGCAAATAACATAATATGATAATGATATTTTTTATATTATTGAAGTAAAAGTAAATGCATGTAAAACTCGAAATGTTCATGAATATCGACCCAGCAGTGTCGACACCTCCTGGTCACACGCTTAAAAATAAATAATTAAGGTCATTAATCTCAAAGGACAAGACAAAAATAACAACAATCTGGATTTTGTATCCATTAAAACTGTCATAAAACTTAATAGTTAATAAAAATACACAATCAAAGATTGTTAAGATAAGGAGTGAGAGTATATGTTCATGTAAAATGTTTCTATAAACAAATCGATTAATTAATATATCAATTATGATATCTGTAGGTTATTGACCTACATACGACAGATCTAACCGTCAAAAAGAGATATAAAACAACCAATGATGAACGTCAGTTTTGGTGTTCAAACCTTGTAGTCAGAATTCTGATTCCACGAAAGCAGGTTGCGAAAAGGCATAAATCTGCAGTAAAACCAGCATTCACGGGAATTACAGTTCATAGACTACGGAATATTTTGTATTTTCATTACTTTGCACGCTGTTAACTTTCACCCAAGATTTCACCGTATATTTTTCTTCTTAATATTCAGTATAGAGTACTTTGAGGAGAATACAATTTCAACACCGGATTGATAAAAAACCAACAGGTTGCATCAATTAATACAAATTACACGAATCAAAACTTTGTTGAATTGCTGCTTATGCGAAAATTGAAGCCATATTTCTTTTCTTTTGATTTGCAAAAATCTTAGTACTGATTTGTTCTTGTTTAAAAAGGTAGAAAACTATAAAATTCAGCTCGACACCGTGGGGGTCAGAGTTAATGTTACAATGAGGTTCGTATATAATATGTATGCTTATTTATGCCAAGGGTATTGGTTTGAACTTTGCTAAGGTATCAAATTATACATATATACACATAGATAAAAGAAGGAAGTAAGCAGAGCAAGGACATTCAATTAACTACGTTGCAAAAGAAAAGCAAAAGTTATTATCTCACCGTTACCTTTCTTTCATTTCTTCTTTGTTGTTTATTTATCTGGAACAATTTAAAAAATAGTTAAATTCTTCATGACAACTATATACGTATCTTAGCCTTATGCCGGTTTAAAAAGGGTTAAACAACTGTTACTTTAATTTTGTATCCTATAGTTATTTTTATTTCATTGTTAAATCAATATTGGCGTCCTCCATTGTTTGTATCTTATCTTATTCCTAGTTTACATTGCCAGCAATGAAGTGCACAGCTCATTAACATTCTCTCACACTGTTGCTAATGAGACAAATACTTTCGTTCGCATGTGTTTTATGACCGATAAATGAGGAATAAATTGCAAGGTGGATAGTTTTCATTGTCTTGTTCGTTATTGATAAATCTATGCAACGTTCAAATGAACTGTTTCACTTGGTAAATAAATTTCTACGTTTAAGTAAAACGAATAAGAAGAAAATTATTTACCCTTCTTTACCATGTAATAATCTCCAGGTGGCGTTTATAAGTACACATGAATCGCGTGCATATGCATGGGATTCAGCTTTGGGGAACTGGTACGTTCACATTAATTCAATTGATTGTTAAATTTTACAAGAAATATTTTAGGTTAAACTTTGCTGTATTATGTACGTTTATTATATGCATTATCAAATGTATTTTCACTTGTCTACGAAGAGCATACACTAATATACACTTGTACAACTCGGTATCGCACGTATACATTAATCATTTACATTTATATGTTTTCTATACATCATTGTAACGGATCTTACAGGAGATGAGGCCCGTCATCTAGAGGTGAGACATTTCATCGTGATGAAAAACTGGCGGAGGTTTCGGAGTTTTATCCAAACAGAGGGTTGTATCTCAGTTTTTTCTAGCCCAGTTGATCACGTCTGTAAGCTCAAAAAAATTCGTTCAAGCATGTTGTTACCTATATAAAATTTACTCATGTTTCAAATTCATGTTGTTTATGTTTATCGGTTTACCAAGTGCTTTAATAACATTGAAATGGTATTGATTGTGTTGTTTTCTATAGGTGGTTATAAAATGGTATTCAGTGAACTTCTTATTCATACGGTACATTTCAGGAGACAAATATATAACAACGTAGTGTTTAATTGATTTTATTCTTTTATTCAATTCAAAAACAGTTTTAAAACATTGGGAGGTATAATGTACTCGCAATTGATGGATTATTGTGTTCGTGCGTGAACATTCATTCCAACAGTCTCCTACTCACGACATGATATCGCTAGAACAAGTTTCAATATCTTCTGGTAGTTATCCAAAACCCTTTAAGAGGTGTGCTATATTTATTTTAACCAAATATTTGAAATGCATCTATACCTATATGGAGGCTATTAGTTGCCAAAAGTCAAGACGTGTAATTCCCACAATGTGCTTCTTAATCGTACTAAATATCTCTTACATTTGTCAATGTAGACGTGCTATTTGTTGTTTCTATTCGTCAGTTTTTCCGTATTGATTTCTCATTTGTCATTATAGTAGTCAAAATGTATATTTGTCAGATCAACCCTGTATTATATTAACTCACTAAAACATAGATCGTATAACTTGCCTTTAACAATATGATGATGTAATTTAGAAAGCCGAATCATGCATATGTAAAACTGCAATCCTACAGTCGACACTCGCATTCGTAAAATGAACATTTGCAGTCCAACAAGTCCAGGTTTACAAAAGTCAATTGACAAGTTCAGAATTACAAGGATAGACGATTTTGCCTATACCTTATATGGTAAATGTCACCGAAAGAAACGAAGGTGAATGGGCGGAGCTAACGAATCAGATTTTCTTTCGTTTATTTCCGTCGAATCAAGCAAGGGTGATAACATCTTCGCCTACCTCCTGTAAATTCCCGGTTGTAAGGCCGAGTACTCTCCCTTTATTTCACAATAAAAACTAAAATTAACTTCATCTTTTATTTTATTTTGACGATCAATGTTCCTAAATGGGTTATAAATCACCATATTATTTAGTCAATTGCAGTTGGGTGTATCTGAGCTGGGCTCACAGACCCAGATTTATACTGCCATTGTCAGTTGTTTTTTACTTATATACCCAAGCAAGCAAAAATTGTTCATTTATTTTATTTACAAGTGGACCATGGGCGACTCGTTCAGTGGGGGAGGGGGGGCTGTAGGGCCTGTGTCCCCCCCCCCCAGTTGGCCCGCAAGTAAAGTTAAAGGTTAATTTTTTTGTCAATATTTCTCAGAAAAAAAATACTTAATTACGCCATAATGCACCAATTCAGACTAAAACTATTTAAAATATTCTAGGGGGAGTACCCCTAAACCCCATTTCCCACATTTTAAACATATTTATGTCATGCCCACTCGAGGGATCATGTCCAAAAGGTTGTGCCCCTAAGTCACGCCCCTCTAACGCAAGTCCCTGTTCAAAACCTGCTCCAGCAAACCCACGAAACTTTTGATGGATATCATAATGATATCCACCTAGTTTTGTCTAATGTTATACATTTACTATCTTAATAAGCATGTATGGTGTAAACGTGTAATTTCAATACATCATTGAAACAAAATATCCATGTGGATGGAAGAACTTGTGTCCCCCAGTAATGAATTACGGGATCTGCAACTGTGAACCATAACAATCAAGTGGGGGATTTCAAGAACATGAAAAAATAGATATCGTGAGTCTTAGATTAGAAAAACAAACGCGCGATTCCCCCCCCCCCCAAAAAAAAGGGCTAGGTCCGCTTCACCTAAATGTGAAAAAAGCCCTGACTGTTGAGTGTGGGTGGGGTATAAAAGGTAGCAGCAAGTAATAATTGTTTATTAGCAATAAATTGACTGCATCATTAAAATACTTTATTAATTACCTATAAAATAATATTCGTTACAGTATAATGCACGAGTTATATGAAGTTGTAATCTAAGTGTATTTTATCCATACAGTTCCAGCTACCAGGTAAGAAACCTCTTGGGCATCTTAGTGAATAATTTCAACTTAATGAAAATTTAGATTTTTTTCTTCGTAAATTTTAAATTATCTAATATTACTTGCAATCTTAAACATTGCAAAAAGACAAGAAAGTGTCCTCTAATGGTAGAATTTAAAATAGTGTTTATAGTAATTTAAAGCTGCACTCTCACAGATTGACAGTTTTGAAAACCTTTTTTTGTCCCAGACTCGGCTGATTTTGGCAGCAATGCTTTCTATACAAATAATAAGATTACTCACACTAAAACAGATCTAAATTGTTTGGAAAACTGCCGACAATTTTCATTTTTCTTAAAACGTTACTGTAGTATCACTTTTAGCCATAAAACATCAATTTGCGAACGTAAAACTGAAAAACTGTATCTGATCTTTTGTCAGCAGTCTTATACCACTGGTATCCAGACATTTACGCAGAAATTGGCTAATTCCAAAACAAAAAATAGAAATAGTTGTCAACTGTGAGAGTGCAGCATTAAAAGAAAAATAAGACAAAGGGACTTTTCATTCTTGAAGTATAATTTAATGCTAATGACTTACATTTTGTTGTGTTCGAGTCAAGTATCATTTTGCATACATCTCATTTCATGTCATATGTGCGTATTAATTACTATTATATAGACAAAAAATATGTTGTAATATCATATATTATTTTATTCGACATGAAATAATTTATAATCCATCCTGTTTCCAAATCATAGTCCATAATGTCATAATATAGATGATTCGTAATGTCCATAATAACGTTCGCAATGTCCATGGTCCAAAGTATCCATAATTGGTTTAAATAGAGCCGAGTGATAGCGGAAATTTCCAAAAGACGTAAGGAGGAGTTAAGACATGGTTAAGGCGGAGTTAAGACATGGTTAAGGCGGAGCTATCTATAAATAAAATTAAATTCATCTCGTAAACATGTTCAACTGCGAATGAAAAGTCACCACCATACAATGAACTTTGTAGAACTACGAACTGAAATCTGTCTTCTACACACCGCAATGTAAAACCCGGCATGTGACTTTCACAGAATGATGTGTGTTTAACATACACAACTTTATAAACACGACTGAATCGTCTGTTGAATAGATGCAACGAGAATAAAACTCAAATTGGTACAATGTAAAATGAAAATGTGCAGTGTAAAATGTAAACATACAACCGATGAGTTGGCGGTAAAGAAATAGAAGCAGATAATTTTATTAAGTTATTACACTTAGGTGACGATATATAAATACGCAGACAATTGAAATGTGTTGACTAAAAAACATTGCCTTAATTTACGTACTTAAATAGTCAAAACGTTCAAACGCCCTCAATACCGGTTTTAACCCACAGTTTTTTCTTACTTCTAGATAGATGGATTTATTCCGGCAATGAGTGCATAACATGGACAATCAAAACAACATATACAGTAAATACCATAAATATTACATAGATGCAAATATGACTGGTCCATGCCCTGTACACCAGCACCAAGGATAACTCAAGAAAAGGTCACAGAGAAGCCTTATTTCCATTAAGGTCCTTATTAATGTCGGTGGGATGACATAGACTTAGTTTTCGCATGCCAAGGCATTTATCTCAACCAATAAAATTATTTTCATATACGTTTAATGTATTTTGTTTGCAGCTTTTTGACATTTAACTTGGTTAAATTTAAAACAACTGAGCTTGTAATCTTTATTATAAATGGCCTTAACGACACATACCATGAGATGAGCCCTTTTAATAAATAAACTATCCTTACAAACTAGTTTTCTAACTGTCAATCACTACGAAGCATGATCATCTTTTCAATTACAAGTACATACAAATTAAGGCGTTACAATCAAATAAAACCCACCACTGTATGATAAATTCCAAAGGGAATAAAAGGTATTCTTTGAGAAACATTAAGGTAATTAGTTCCTTCTCATCTTTTGATATTGTTGATTATTGTTGTTTTTTTAACATTTTTACAATACAAATTCAGTAAAGAAATTTGTCTGTAAAAATGATACCTTATTAATTATTTTGTCTTTTCTGTGCATGTCGATCGAACACGATCTTGAAGTTTTCTACATCTTGGGCCTGAGCAACATCCTGTGTCAGCTGATTCCAAACGGATGCCACGGATGAAGGGTGAATGTGTCTTTACAACTTGGCTACTCAAGCTTGTAGGAAGGACGTCTAAGTGATGACTCTGACAATTGTTTATGACTGCACACGTCAAATTTTCTACAAATGTTGAATATTTGTTTAAACATATAGCTTGTAATCTTCTATAACCAAGACTGTGTAATTTCAGTTTAACCTATCTTACATTGTAGGGAAGCTATTTAATCGTTGATACATGGAACTAGTTTGGTTGCTCGCTTTTGTAGTATTTCAATAGTTTTTCCATTTTCAGGAAGGAAAACCAAACGACATTATCAATTTCCATATGTGGTGACGTTCAAACTCAGTATATTATATCACAAAAAATGCTTGTCTATTAAACTGAAATAATTCCTGATTAATGACAGAATACTGTTTACTTAGTTATCTTTTTAAAGATATTTGGTGTTTCTTAAATTTCATGTCTCTCTCAAATACAAGTTAAGGGCGGATCCAAGAATTGATGTTAGAGGGGGCGTAACTTAGGGGCGCTACATTTTGACTTGCCACTCTCCATCAGAACCGAATTTATATGATTAAACTGTTGATAGGGGTTTTGGGGAGTACTCCCTTAAAATATGGTTTAATAATTCAAGTCCGAAATGGTGCATTTTGATCGTATATTGTTATTTTCGTTCTCCAATTTACTTTACATTAAAAGTAAACTTTTAAATGTTGTTTAAGATGCGACCTTAGGGTTGAACTTGCGAATCCAGGCCACTTTTTTTACAACATTTATAAGTTCTCTTCCTTGCATGGAGAATGGATTTTCTGAATAACTGTGTCCGTTACTTTGCACTTGTTGAGTTTGAACGATGAAGTTCCTTTCATCAGCCCACTTGGATACACTATCTAGATGTTCTTTAAGAACAGCGGAAATTGATGGCTGCATGCAACTTTATATCATCAGCGAAAATCTTCACCGTTCTGCTGACAATGTCTGGAATATCATTCACTAAGACGATAAATAGTATAGGTCCGAGTACACTACCGGTTAGAAAGTCTTTTAACCAAGCTATCACATAACCATCAATGACGATCACCAGTCGACAATTTACAGATTGTTGAATGCTTTGGCTAGATCTAAATAGATTGTATCCCAGCTCTCTCCATCACTCACACAAGTCATTCAGTACTCACAACAGATGTAGTTGACATGATCTACCACTCTGAAAACCATACTGCTAATCTGATAATATTTGTTTTTGTTCAATATGCATTTGTAAAATTTTCTTACAATTTTCTCCATCATTTCACACACAACAGATGTCCGACTGATAGGCCGATAGTTACTTGGCCCTTTTCTAATACCTGTTTTAAAGATGAGAAGTAATTCTCGTTCTTTCCTTGGCTAGCTCTTGGTAAAGTTTTGCCAGCCTTTTCAACAGATCAGTGTGTATATATTCCAGAGCTTTAAGAACGTCATCTTCACTAACTTGTTCTCTTTCTACATCCGGAGTATTTTTGTAAATACTATTTTGCGAACACAGTGGTGAAAAACCCATTTAATACTCCCGCTTTATATTTATTGGGAGACACATATTTACTTTCAGAATTTTCAGACTGACTACTCTAGACATTCTAGAGTGTTCCCTAAAATGCCACCTACTATTATCGTCATGTTATTTAACCTCAAACCTACCCAAGCAACATCCTCATACACGTTATACAAAACGTCAATTCTTTAATATCCAATGAGGCACTGGCATAAATAGTTACAACCCTACCACCACTACTTGCGAGTGTTTCATAGCCTTGTAAATCATTAAATATAGGGGAGCATGGACATTAGATTAATATTACTTTGGGTAAAACAGTGATATCCAGAAATTCTTCATGTTCAAGCTATACTTGCAATGGCAATTTGTCTAGTTTATTCCTTAACTAATTGGCATTTTATAAAAAAAAATACTGCTACAAAGAATTTGTCCAGTATATGTTTAGTTTAAGTGCCAGAAACACTTGTAAGTAATTGTGGAACTGTTACGAGTTCTTTTAACAATTTCCTTTTTCAAATGATTATCTGTAGACAGTGAACCATTCCTAAATACATATTTTACATCAAACTAGAAACATTTGATTTTTAACAAACTATCATAAGAACAACAGGATGAATCATCATCCTCAGCGAGATCAATAATTTCAACGAGATTGGCAGTTTGATTAACATTAACCGTGTTAACAGGAACAGTATTTGCATGGTAATAAAAGTCTTCAGAACTTCTTTCGAAAATTCTGGCTGGTTGATGATGCCCTGGCTTACCCCACGGAAAATGATCAACTTGCGATTACTCTCAGTGTTATCTTGTTCACTCTAGATTTCATTTTTTACCCTTTCTCCATAAGTTTTGTCTGAGTTACAAAGATGCCATTCCACCTACTCCTATACGCATTTCCAACATTTGTCATGATATGTTTTATGATCGAGAAACATATTGTAAATGTTTACATATATGTGTAAGATGTCATTTATTCGTCATAAGCTTTGACCTTGCCGAAACTTATTTTATTTTTGGATGATCGCCTTACTCGATATTGTATTTTTTTATGAGTTTGGGTCGATTTTCATACGTTATTGATTTATTTCTCTCAATATTTGGGTTAAAGATGAAGTAGGTATAGTTAGTGAGATTTAATGCTACCAGAAGCAAAAATAAGAGCAAAAACGAACTAAATATCAATAATGCCATTGAAACTACAGGGCAAACCCTGAAGTTCCAAATTCAGGGATGAGGTGACGATCAATGAGAGACGCAAAGGAAACAGACATATTACACCACTTAAGTTAAGGCAAGCGCCTTAGAGCGGTCAGTGGAAACAGGAATTTGCTGTGGCGATAGGGTGTTACGCTGGTTTACAAGATCTTTACCTCCAAACTGTTTTTCAATATATACTTCATTTTAACCTCCATCGAAGTCAATGTCAGCTTATGGTCTTTTCATCTGTTGTTGGTAAAGAGGTTACTGGGCGTTTAAATATAGCGAAATGACCACAAGACTAATGGTTAATATATGAACCTCTTAATATTTGCAGCACATTCAAATACGTTTTAATTGTTTGAAATAAAAAGACTTGCTAAGCAAAAGAACTCTTGCCTATCTTTTAACTTTGATGAGCATCATATGCTTTAATCTTTGAGTCAGATATAAAACGCAGGTAAACGATATGGCTGAAAGGCATTAATCATCAGTAAAACAACATGTTCAAACTATACGAACTAGTTTTGCTACACTCGCACGCTGATAACATTCATTTGAATTTTCACCTTATTAATTAGAATCAGTGGGTACTCAATTATTAAATCGTATAGCGGCAGGATCTATTCAGGAATGTGCACCAAAAGAAGCGACATAAACAGAGATAAGGTTAATGGGGTTTGGGTGAGATATGCTGGCTTCTTTGTACTTGTGACGTGCCTACTAGTACGGACAATCGTCTGTTCTGGGATGGGTTAGCAAGTACTAAAATTCTCCATGTTCACAAAAACTGCCATCACCAAAACTGGGATGCGGTCTAACTTGGAAACGGGCGCTGTACCGTTGGGCTATAACATTAAAAATGCAATGCTATAGTAGTGTTGAAATTGTTCGTGTGAGTTATGGCAATCCTGATCAAACGAAACGGTTAACCCTTTTTGGATGTATAGACAGGTCAAAAACATTTGTAAAGTATTTAAATGTAAAAATGTGTGTCTTTAACGAACACTAAGGAAGTTATGATAAGTCATGCAACAGAAACAATATAGAATTACATACGTGTACTACGAAACTACATATTGGTCGATTTTCGTTTTGTTTCACTCTTGTCAAAATTGATTTATACCAAATAGCGATTGCGAAACGAAGCTGACTAAATATCAGTGTAATATGAATGTTTTCAGTCATAACCCTCTGTCGAAGATTTCTGTTTACTTCCTGTTAAAAGACGCCTTTTCTTAAGAGCTGGATCAATTCAAATGCACTTTAGTTTATTTCCATTTACCTTTACGAAATAGGCCCATTTTGTTTTCTTTTTTTTCTTAAAGAGATAATCTATATTAAGCGTGCTCGGATACTTGTGTTCACAGATGCTCAGTGTTCTCATGTTGTTATGTAAACTTGTGCTTTGATCAATCAACATTCATAAAGAGTCCATTTTTAGAATCAGTGCATGATAGTGACGTTGCTATTGTGCCGTAAGTTTTTATTGTGATTAAAAGTTGCATTAATAACCAAGTAGGAACAGATAAGTACGTTCATGTATAACGATTATTTCTAACGCCTGTGGATGCGTGTGTTCTGACATCATTGACAGCAATGAAAGCTTTACTCGAAACTGTCTTATCTAGTCCTGACACTCTAATAATGTTTACCTTGGTGAACGTAAGTAAGGAGACCGTACACTTGATTCATGGCATACTTTTGAAGAGACATATAATGCATTTTATCTGAAAGTTGGTCTGGGCCGCTTCTCTTCAGCCAGTACACTATCAATACATTTTGAATAAGTCTTGCTAATGTTATTGTTACTATCACCAGGCTATCATCCTATTGAACATTTGAACCACTTTTGAAAATTGTTCTTTAAAGTTTCAATCGTTGAAGAGTACTTGCAAAAACATCGTTATAATACGATACGAAGTGGCATCATAAACTTTAACAAACAATCAATATGTTTGTGTTGCGTGAACGTGGTGTGCCTTTCGCTCGGTGTCTCTTGGGCCAAAGCCTTGTGTCTCAAAACAGGGTTCTTGCTTTAATGTTTTGACTACTTTGCTTGTCTCCAGTTTCCATTGAAATATTGAAATTAATGGATGTTTTGTCTATACAGGCAAATAGCTTAAAAATAAAAGTAACGAATTGCACAGGAGCTTGAAATGTTATCAATTGAACAAGGTCTAAATCCATTAAAAAGATAACCACCAACCTCCCGAGAGAATTAAAACTAGTTATATGAAACATATATTTACGTTAATTTGCTAACATACTCATATGTGTCAAAAGTGGTTGTCAGTAGTGTCCTATATGCTAAATGAAATTAGTGCGAATTTCATAAGGTTTATATTTACAAAATATGTTCCAGGTTGCATATTAAAACCCGGTTTTAACTTAAGAAGCATCCCCTTTAACATTGGCGCTTCGTCAATGTTATTATTTCTTTTTGTTATAACAAAGTCAAACATATTGATTTCGGTTGCTGTAGTAACAGAACAATTTTACTAAGGCGCGCGTCCTTTTTGCTCTCCTGGCAAAATCTTGCTCTCCATTCAAACAAATTGAGTACGATTTTTTCGCCTCATTAGTGCTGGCTCTGTTTGTTCTATAATCGGTTGGCAAAGCTGTCCCTGTGAGGTCGTTTTTTCTTTGTCCAGAAACAAGGATTCGATAACAACATGTTTTGAACACAATTTATGATGTTTTGTGAAGAAAAAAAACAACAAACGACATTTTTTAAAATTTTGTTTCGGCATCCACTTTTCGATGCATCATTACAAAACCTGGAGTTATATATTTGCCATTCGCAAGACGTGCTCCTTGATTAATAAGGACAGTTGAAAATATCTGTGCAGGACATTAACATTATATTATGTTTCGAGCACATTTCAACAGCGTTTTCCTAATGACGGCGAAGACGACGACGATGACATTGACGATGACGATGATGATGATGATGATGATGATGATGATAATAATGATGATGAAGTGATGATGATGATGATGATGATGATGATGATGATGATGATGATGATGATGATGATGATGATGATGGTGATGATGATGATGATGATGATGATGATGATGATGATGATGATGATGATGATGATGATGATGATGATGCAACATCAACAAATAAGGCGTTATGCAAGAATGCATTTAATGTGCAAAACTAAGCTTATCACTTTGAACTACCTCAACATTTGACATTGTGAAAAAATTGAATCTCTGTTTCCTGTTTGTATCGGTTACCATGTGAGGCTGCATTACCATGTTTGTCATTTATTTAAAATAATTTCTTTTGCTTAATGAACTAAAAAGTGAAAAAAAAATCTCGAATATTCCATGTAAAATACTTTTTTTAAATTATAAAAATATGGTTCCTTCCGCAAGATCGGTAAAGTACTAAGGTTGTTATGTTCTGTCTGCAATATCAGTGCCATACTAAGCTTGTTATGTTCTTTCTGCAATATCAGCGTCATACTATGGTTGTTATGTTCTTTCTGCAATATCAGCGTCATACTATGGTTGTTATGTTCTGTCTGCAATATCAGCGTCATACTATGGTTGTTATGTTCTTTCTGCAATATCAGTGTCATACTATGGTTGTTATGTTCTTTCTGCAATATCAGTGTCATACTATGGTTGTTATGTTCTTTCTGCAATATCAGTGTCATACTATGGTTGTTATGTTCTTTCTGCAATATCAGTGTCATACTATGGTTGTTATGTTCTGTCTGCAATATCAGTGTCATACTATGGTTGTTATGTTCTTTCTGCAATATCAGTGTCATACTATGGTTGTTATGTTCTTTCTGCATATCAGTGTCATACTATGGTTGTTATGTTCTTTCTGCAATATCAGTGTCATACTATGGTTGTTATGTTCTTTCTGCAATATCAGTGTCATACTATGGTTGTTATGTTCTTTCTGCAATATCAGTGTCATACTATGGTTGTTATGTTCTTTCTGCAATATCAGTGTCATACTATGGTTGTTATGTTCTTTCTGCAATATCAGTGTCATACTATGGCTGTTATGTTCTTTCTGCAATATCAGTGTCATACTATGGTTGTTATGTTCTGTCTGCAATATCAGTGTCATACTATGGTTGTTATGTTCTGTCTGCAATATCAGTGTCATACTATGGTTGTTATGTTCTGTCTGCAATATCAGTGTTAAACTAAGATTGTTATGTTCCTTCTACAAGATCAATGTGATACTAAAGTAGCTGTTTTCCTTCTGCAATACCAGTGTAATACTAAAAAAATAAGGTTGTTACGTTCTTTAAGAAAGATCCGAGTAATACTAAGGTTGTTATCGTCTTTATAGATCAGTGTAATACTAAGGTAGTTCTGTTCATTCTGAAAGATCAATGTAATACTAAGGTAGTTCTGTTCATTCTGAAAGATCAATGTAATACTAAGGTAGTTCTGTTCATTCTGAAAGATCAATGTAATACTAAGGTATTTATGTTTGTTTTGCAAAATCAGTGTGGTAATAAGGCGGTTAATGTTGATACATGTTTTCAGCTCCCATCCAAGAGGTTATGGGCTGGATTCCCAGCAGGGATACTTTCTAAACGCCTCTTAAAATGGACCCCAGTGCTGGTTCTACTGCAGGAATCCTTATTGTCACTATCGAACTCAAATAAATTTGTTTAAACTAACTCTGCTTCATTTTTAGTTGAACGGAGTGACGTATGAAAGAGCAGTTCATAAAGGTCGACGGACTATTTGACATTTTATACATAATTTAAATCTTGGTACATTGTACATTAATAAAATATTATCTGCGTTGTCTTATATAAATGCATTATTTCATACATTTACCCTGAGAAGTTAATCTCACTCATCTTCAATTACATTTCATTAACGACTTACAAAATAGACGCATGCTTTTATTTAATGATTGACTGGTCTATAATTACCTAAACCAGTAAAGAGTACTTCTGTTCGAGCATGCAAATGTCAAGTGTCAGCTTCATAAATTCTCATTATCTTGCGTAATGTGTTTAAGAGTATAACAATTGTGAAACAGGTGCTTGCTCTGTAATGGTGTAATAATAGGTAATTGCTTGTTTATTTTCAATTTCGCAGAAAACAACCTCAACAACTTTTATTAATTGGCATTGACAGTAATGAAGACAGTAGCCAGAACTGCCAGTTAATGAGTGACGCCACAGTACTTTTACCAGTTGAACAGCTTATCAAATCGCCAAAAAGTAAAACGGGGCAACATAAATTGTTTCATAACTTCAGAGACGTTTTGAGTTGAATGATGAATAAAGCAATTGCACTAAGTGTTTGACTCGTTTTCATTACGAAAAAGTGTTTATTTCCTTTACCTTTACAAAAGTCCGACAAGCCGTTTTGAATATCTAAAACCGTGCAGTGATTATATGTAATATGATGTTCTTGAATTTGATGGATTGTTTTGTACTCGCGGGAACATCATTCTAATGAGAAATACACAGACTCATGATGTGAAGTATGACATGTTATCAATTGGACACGTTTCCAAGCCGTTCTTGCAGATAACTACAAACCATCTGAGAGGTGTGGTGAAACAATTCTAAATAATTATAGAATATGTTAAGTCATTGCTGATGATTTGAGATATGCTTACTGCCTCGTATTTAATAAAGTATTAATACAAATAAATTGTCCAGATGCATTACTAAACCATTTACCAAATATATATATATATATATATATATATATATATATATATATATATATATATATATATATATATATATATATATATATATATATATATATATATATATATACATGAACATTCGCTTTTAAATCAGAGAGTTCATACTGACAATTACAAAGAGATATGATTATGTTTTCATTTCCACATCCCATTTTTCTGTGCTTCTATCTCAACATCTGATACTGGGTTAAATTTTCTTTTTTGTTCCATTTGTACTTTCCTCCAATTAAGAAAGTACCTCGTGTCTGTGGAATTTGTACTTTCCTCCAATTAAGAAAGTACCTCGTGTCTGTGGAATTTGTACTTTCCTCCAATTAAGAAAGTACCTCGTGTCTGTGGAATTTGTACTTTCCTCCAATTAAGAAATTACCTCGTGTCTGTGGAATTTGTACTTTCCTCCAATTAAGAAAGTACCTCGTGTCTGTGGAATTTGTACTTTCCTCCAATTAAGAAAGTACCTCGTGTCTGTGGAATTTGTACTTTCCTCCAATTAAGAAAGTACCTCGTGTCTGTGGAATTTGTACTTTCCTCCAATTAAGAAATTACCTCGTGTCTGTGGAATTTGTACTTTCCGCCAATTAAGAAAGTACCTCGTGTCTGTGGAATTTGTACTTTCCTCCAATTAAGAAATTACCTCGTGTCTGTGGAATTTGTACTTTCCTCCAATTAAGAAAGTACCTCGTGTCTGTGGAATTTGTACTTTCCTCCAATTAAGAAAGTACCTCGTGTCTGTGGAATGCCTTTTCCGAACATATTAAACGTTAACTTTGATTTAGTGTATATTCGTCTTATCCGATAAGCGTTGTAAGTATGAATAAGTGATAAGTATCATTCATGATATTGAAATTATTAATGTTTACAATAACGAATTTAAGTCCAGGTGATGTAAATTATACGGCTGCAATCAACTTGCTACCAACTCGTGGAAACTTCTTTAGAACTAAAGTTGATCACATTAATCAATATATAATACTTCTTTGATATATTGCTGTTTGGTTTACATACGATGTCACTTCTCTGCCTCACACTTAAATGTTATAACCACAAGTTAATTAAAGACGAAGCATGGACGGCGAAGGACTATTCTGTCTTGGCATAAACCGGTCTCAACTGAAAATTCAGGGTATTAAAACGGTTTTCCAGGACTCAAACTAACGCTAATTTAAATACATTGTGAACCTAAGAAACACGATCAACTTAAATAAAGGAATAATAAGAAAATATTAAAGTAAAACTAAACAACAGCAACAGCAGCAACAGCAACAAAAACAACACCAACAACACCAACAACACCAACAGCAATGAAAACAACAACAATAACAACAACAATAATAACACAAACAATAACAACAACAACAACAACAATGAATACAACAGCAACATCAACTTGAACGTTGCCCACCGACATACAAAACATGGGAAATGCCTACAGCAATTTTTTCGCAGACGTCTCGTGGCATATATATACATATTAATGTGACTAATAATATATCCAAAGGCTAAAATGTTACACATAAGAATTTGTTTTCATATGATTAAAATTAACACAAAGCAGAAATACTATAACTAAGTGCTTTCGAGTAGTTTTCGAAATCAGTTTACATTTTTTTTTGCAATCCTGAAGGTAATACTGTTGAAAATGAGATTCGGGGAAAATTCAAGTTTTCAAAAGTCAAGATATAAATCAAGACATAAATCAGTGTAAAATGTATCTCAAGAAGTATTATCACTAAGTATTAACTAAATGGTCTTCGAGACAAATGTTTGAATGTGTCATATTGCCTGAGCAGGTGAGTCTACCATTTACCATGAAACAGACAAACCGTTGTTTAACTGAAATGATTGATTGATCTATGTTTACCTAAACAATTAAGCATACTTCTATTCAATACTCGTACACACAAATGTCAGGTATAACGTACATCGATATTCATCATCCACTGCTGTGATGCAATGTTTTTGCCGGCTATCTATTAGTTTTAGTTTAAACTTTATTTATTTTACAACGATTGTGAAGTAAGTTTCATTAATTTATGCAAAGTCTCTCTGGTAGCCTAAGAGTGTGGTCTTGTGTTGTGTCGGAAACCGGAGAAACCGGAGTAAACCCAATTGTCCGACTTGGTGACTGGGTTATCAATTATTTCATTTATTAATTAATTGAATTTTTTTTTTGCTTAATATAGATAAATAGTTGCATATTAGGCACTAAGTACTTGAATATACTGATGAACGTCCATTACCTATTGATTTTGAATCATAAAAAAACCCTGTTATTATTTGAATTAAAATCAATGAGTTCTATACTCTGAGCCCCCGTGAATGACACAACCGTAGTGTTGCCACCGTGCGCAATACAATACAATACGTAGGTCGAATTGATAAACAAGTGTTACAATGCCTTAAAATGCACCTTTATGGTTTATTTGTTTTGGCCGTGTTTCGATTAATCAATACAATTTGAATAAATATTGCTACTCGCTGTTATAAGTAATGGTGTTTTACATTTCAGAAAATTACTTGTACAACTGTTCCATTTTGATACAGGGATCGAAAAGGTAATTAGATCTTGACTTTTTTAAACGTCCAATCAGTTTTATTTACGATGAAAGCCCTTGCAAAATCCTCGATATGATATTAGATGATACTTATTATGCACTTCAACGAGAAATGCACACATGCATAGGAGTTTGAACTATGATCATTTCGACATGGTCCCATGCCATTATAGCAGAAAACCACAAACCATCTGAGAGGTGTGGTGTAGCTATTATAACTAATTATTTGAAATATGTTAACTCAATATATGATTCTGACTAATCTCCTCATATTACTGATTTGTTCAAACGGTGGTTAAGGGTGGTTTCTTGTATGCTTACTTCTTTGTCTTTGATATAGACGTTATTTAAATTAGATATTTCTGCTCCTAATCCAATTATCAACTAGCACGGCAGTTTAAAAAAGTTTTCTCCTTCCAAAATGAAATGTATTGACAAAACTTTTCAATGGCAATACTGATAATTGCACAAAGTTAACATTCTTTTGCTGCGATATAGTGTGTGTTTGTTAAAGCGCAACAGTTCATGTCAAAACATATGCATTTGGTCAAGCACTTCACGAATTGTTCGCTCATAAGTATTGTCCTTGATTGTCTAAGAATAGTTTGGAAGAGATGCCCCTGTGGGTTTGTTCGTTTCTCAGTGAGTGTTCCAGGATCTAAATATGGAAAGGGTCGAAAATGGGAGTGTATTTAAGCAACACTCCCAAAAAATGTGAACTATCATAGTTTATCGTACGAGCACGACCCGAAATCTCCGAATCATTGTGTACGAACTTAAGATAACGTAGGAAGATATCTGCGACATTTGTACACGCTTACGTTTAAACACTTCGTAGTAAGATACTCTTTTAAAGGAATATTTAAAGGATGAAATATGTATCAAGTAAGTTAAGGTGTGTATAATAAAAAAAATATCAATCAACTTTGATAAAAAAGGTTTATAAATAGAGTGTTCAGTAACCTAAGTCGACCATGGTTTCTACGAAACCGATTGACCTATTTCAATAGCTGTTTCCGGTGTCACATTGGAATCAATGCTGACACATTTTGATAATAGTAATATGTAAATTTGGTGATGGGTTGCTTGACTACTATGACCCTAAAATGGATCATTCGGATGTATCTTTTGCCATTTTTTTTAAATTTACATACAAAAATTACTTGGATAATCTAACCGGGTGCGTTCCCTGTATCCACTAGCGTCTCTTGTCTGAAATTTTACTTTGAAATAAAGATGTTATATCACACATTAATGGTATGTTTCTTTGCGAAGTAAATATACGATTTAATTTTCTTGAACTAGTTCAATTCTTGAACTTGAAGTTTTAGTTGACGTTCAATCCATCTTGCACTGACTGATTCGTGTGTGAGTTGACCCTCTACTCCCTAATCGAACAAATTGACCTGTGAATTTAATTTAATACATACTTTAAAAAAGCATAATGATTAGGTTTGTGCTTAAGCTAAACTCTTCTTCTTCTTCTCATGAGTATTCAAATATAATAGGGTCGAATTGGAAGCAAAGAAAGATTTATGATAAGTCGTTAATCTATCACTATTAGACATTACTATATCCAGAATTGCAAAAGAAATAATTAATTAAGGCGTTCCAAACTAAACACAAACACAATCGAAAAAAAATCAAAGGGAATAAGGCGCACCTGCCCTGTCTTTCAATGATGCAAACATGCAGTTCAATGTGCAACACAAGGCTAATTACTTCTGTCTTAACATTGGATATTGGCGAGCCTTTTTTCCATGTCGACTTGAATTGTTCAGCATGTGATGATACTGCTGCTTGCCTTCTGATCCGTTTAAAATAGTTAGTATAGTTATACAGCTACGAATTTGCCTAATGCACAAAGGCCAAGAGACACTCAACAAGACACACAATGCAACACATGCCGATGTATAGAGAGAGCGTTTTTGTTTGTTTGTTTGTTAAAAGATTGTTCGAAGTTTTAAATTTGTGAGAGTTTCTTTTTCGATTCGTTCAAGTTGAAAAGGAATGATTTCCACTCATCAAAATCAATGCAGAGGTTCTTTTAAAGTGTTTAATGGTAATTGAATATATACTTAGAAGTACATTTATTGTACGGTATGATCGAATGAAATATTAATGCATTAAGATAAGACGATTTATACAAAATATCGCTTTTATTTTTAATAATGTTTTCTTTATTTGTTCCCAGTTTTAGTACAATGATGCTTTTTATTATGAAACTCTATGATCACACAGTTTTAAATCTTTTATCTTATAAGGCAGACTGTGTGCGATGCTCATAGTCTCTAACAATGACTGCATCGTATCTTTGAATTTATTTTGCATTACGTGCTCTAAATTGTATTCCTTCGTCTGCAGATAGAGTTGGGATCTCAAATCATTGAGTACTTTACCCATAAGTTTACTATTATTTGTTTTATTATTAAGATTCCTCAAGTTAATGCATAATTTGATAAGATTTACCTTTTACGTTTTTTCTTCATTTAGGATTGTTGGGATAAAAGTGAGGTTTGTGCACGTAAACTGGTTTACCCCCCCCCCCCCTTCCCCAGTAAATTTACATTTTACTGACCGTTCCAAGGCGTTACCTAACAATCTTTGATAAACATACCTAGTTATATTTATATATTTTGTGCTGTTCTTCCATGTTTCTTGTTTGTGATTTTTTGTTTTTGTGTCCATGTCTTTGGCGTTTACCAAGTGCCATTAAACCGGGTTTATGTTTAAACTTTTTGCTACTGAGCTTGTTTCTGTAGTTTTTCACATAAGTATTAATTATTTAATAGCAAAATATCGTGTTGGTGGGTCCGAGTAACTTTAAAAAAATACACACTCGCTTTACAAGAATTGTGTATTAAACATAGTAGAACTACTGAACAAAGAGTAGAAAAGGGAGTTTAAATTGTCAGAAATAAGGATATAACCTTTGTTAGTTTTGTTTTTCTTCTTATTTGCAGTTTAAACCGGTTTAATATGTGTCAACCTCACTCATAATTTCCAATGAAATTTATATGTCATAATATTTCAACATAGTCTTATGCAGAACAAATAATAATTGCGTTTCATTTTCACATTCTCACAATATAAAAATTGCGAAAAATCAAACAGATTAATTGGTCTGGTCGACATTCCCTTGAAACTAATATCTGATTGAACGAATTCTCTGGCGAATGCGCAAGACTTTGACAACTCCTAAGTTGCATTCCGGCTTTTGCAAATAAATTTTATTGGTTTAGAATGTAAAAATTGCTACGTCTGGCAAGTCATTCACTTCAACTGCGCACACAAACGATGTATTTTGCACGGTTGTAAAACTGTTTGGCTGTTATGAGCTCATTCCTATTGTTTAAACACACCAAAAAGTATCTAGCGACGTGTGTTTAATGTTCAGCCTTGTTGTTTCCGACTACATTCCTAAATATCTGGATTAGAGATTTAAAATGTTTTGTTAATATATTGAATTTAAGACATCGATGGCCATACCGTTGTCCTTGAAATGCGTACAGATAACGCTCGGTAGTAAATGCCACCACCAACGGAGGACATTTTTGTATCAGCATGGATATTTCAGATTAAGGAAGTGTTAGTGTGTTTTAGGAAAGAGATATCAGTGATTAATCGTCTAAAGTCAATACATGCTTACCTTGTAAGTGGTCTGCGTTCATTCTTTGTTTTAAATTTGATTTGATAAAGTTTAATAAGGGCAGACAAAAAAATTAGAAGCAGATGTGCTAATTCAAATTTCGTTGTCGCTTTTCTTTAAATATCAATATTAACAAAACGTGCCCTCTGCTCAATGTAAGTTACATGACAGAAATTGTATCACAATAAAACCATTTGCCAAATGATAATGGTTTTATCCGTACTATATTTTCGATTTAAAATGTACGTTTTTCTTCCGTAAAACACAAGCCAACTTTATGTTACCTCGAATACAACCACTTGTGGTGAGGACACAACATATTCAGAAGCTGCTAACAATTAATTTTATGGGAATTTCAACGGTGCAGGCGGTTCATAATCAACCTGTAAAGAGCGGTTTTATCTGCAATATATGCTTTACTGATTTCAATTTGCCGCTTCCCTTGATGCTATGCTACCATAAAAGTGCCCCCAACTTCAATATTCAAATGTATATAGATATAGATGGCATATTGAAAGCGAAGTGAATTAATTGACCTCCTTTTACATGGTATAGTGTTTTGCAAAGTTTGTAATTTCTTAACGCAAATTATAAGCTGTCAAACCATGTAAGAAATTTGAGGAAATTTATTTTAAGTTGAACATTTGAAACTTGAGAAATGTTTGAGTGGATAAAAGTTTTCATCAAAACCTAAGATGTTTATACTTTTAAAGCTCTTAAATTAAACCCTTATATCGTTCTTTACATATATTAATGCAAAGTGCAAACACTCTTAACCAATTTTCATTTTCTAAATGCTAATGGCAAATGAAGTGAAGTTAATATCAATAAAGTAAAGCAGATACTTCCATCTGTCCAAAGTCCCCCCCCCCTCCCCGGATAAATCTTAGTGAGGTTCAGTTTGGTATTTTTTTATGCAGGTACGTTCAAATAAATGGCTCAAGCAAGTAATAATAGGGACGAGGAGAGAAACCACACACTGATAAAGAACGAATACAATGAGACCAATGGACAAATAGCGATGCTTCAACAATGATGAATAGGATGAGTTGTTACTACAATGATTATGAAGAAAGCAGTGGTGGCAAAGCGCATAATATACGTGGATTTAATATAACTGATAGCGATTTTTGAACAGCTATAGAGAAGAGAACACCTGGGATGAAAGCAAGCGGGTTCAAAAGAGGATCTTTATTCATCAATGCACTGGATCGCTGACGGAAGTTTATGTATGAGTTGATCGAAGTTGAATCACCGCGTATAAATCTTGTGAAAACCCTATCTGTTGATTTAACACACAAAGAAATAGTTATAACATCTGAGGTGATTGTCTCCTGTTTAGTTGTTTGTTTCTGCAATTTGTTTGGGATTACATATGTCTTAGCCGATACTTCATATAAATTGACTTGGACGTAGACAGCGCCGCATTTCTTCATGGATTTAATGGTCGCTGTATTGAACTTTAAATTAATATAACATTATGCGCACATGAGATAAACCATACGAATATTAAGAGTTGCGTTGATTAGTGAAAGCAGATACAAACTAATGGAAGGAATGCGGATCTGATTCATATTGTGAATGTTTATTTTTTTATTCAATTAAAGTGAAAAAAAACAACACATCTGACGAACAGTTGTATGACAGTTCATTTTTATTTGTCGGATATGTTCCTGTTATACCATTATTTTGTTATAAGCATCTGTGAAATTGTATACGAAAGGCAATACTACTAATCTTGTCAAATCATAATTTGCAAATGCTACTGTTAAAACAGAGCTGTTAATATATTAAATTTACTAAACATAACAAAAGACACCTTTTGAGGAGTTCTAAATGAAAGAACAAACTGTTGCTATGACATCAAATGGCAAGAACAAGTCGGTGGAATCCAAAATTTGCATACTCGGGGCACCAGGCGTCGGGAAATCAGGTATTGAATTATTGTTTTTGATTGATCAACCTTTATACAAATGAACGGAGACCTTAAGTAGCAGGAACATTGCATAACAAAATTTAAAACATGTTTTTCTTGAAAACAAATACTGAAATCCCATTTCTGTAAATAAAAAGCTTAACGTTATTGAGTTATTGGGTTATTGAATTGGTAAGGCTTTTATCCGGGTATTAACATAATACCTCGTAAACACTCTACGTAATAATCACATAACAGCATTAGATAGGTTTTAAAAAGAACCTTAGTACAAAACAAACCAGGTAGAGCTGTAATTACATATCTCCTCCTTTTTCAAAAGCAATGTAAATATCATATCCCTCATTAAAGTAAAAAAAATATATATTCAATAGTACAATGCTTTCATTATTTTTTTTGTGCATTCATGTTTTTGTATGAAATGTCTTACTCAGATAACAACTGGTGATTAATGTGTATCCTGTGAGCAGTCTTGTTCGTGTTTAATGCAAGTATACTGTCATGTTTTTGTTTAATGCAAGTACGCTGTACTGTATCATGTGAGCGGTCTTGTTTGTGTTTAATGCAAGTACGCTGTATTGTATCCTGTGAGTGGTCATGTTTGTGTTTAATGCAAGTACGCTGTACTGTATCCTGTGAGCGGCCATGTTTGTGTTTAATGCAAGTACGCGTTACTGTATCCTGTGAGCGGCCATGTTTGTGTTTAATGCAAGTACGATGTATTGTATCCTGTGAGCGGTCATGTTTGTGTTTAATGCAAGTACGCTGTACTGTATCCTGTGAGCGGTCTTGTTTGTGAGTAATGCAAGTACGTTGTACTGTATCCTGTGAGCGGTCATGTTTGTGTTTAATGCAAGTACGCTGTACTGTATCCTGTGAGCGGCCATGTTTGTGTTTAATGCAAGTACGCTGTACTGTATCCTGTGAGCGGTCATGTTTGTGTTTAATGCAAGTACGTTGTACTGTATCCTGTGAGCGGCCATGTTTGTGTTTAATGCAAGTACGCTGTACTGTATCCTGTGAGCGGTCTTGTTTGTGTTTAATGCAAGTACGCTGTACTGTATCCTGTGAGCGGTCTTGTTTGTGTTTAATGCAAGTACGCCGTACTGTATCCTGTGAGCAGTCCTGTTTGTGTTTAATGCAAGTACGCTGTACTGTATCCTGTGAGCGGCCATGTTTGTGTTTAATGCAAGTACGCTGTACTGTATCCTGTGAGCGGCCATGTTTGTGTTTAATGCAAGTACGCTGTACTGTATCCTGTGAGCGGCCATGTTTGTGTTTAATGCAAGTACGCTGTACTGTATTATGTGAGCGGTCTTGTTTGTGTTTAATGCAAGTACGCTGTACTGTATCCTGTGAGCAGTCCTGTTTGTGTTTAATGCAAGTACGCTGTACTGTATCCTGTGAGCGGCCATGTTTGTGTTTAATGCAAGTACGCTGTATTGTATCCTGTGAGCGGTCTTGTTTGTGTTTAATGCAAGTACGCTGTATTGTATCCTGTGAGCGGTCTTGTTTGCGTTTAATGCAAGTACGCCGTACTGTATCCTGTGAGCAGTCTTGTTTGTGTTTAATGCAAGTACGCTGTACTGTATCCTGTGAGCGGCCATGTTTGTGTTTAATGCCAGTACGCTGTACTGTATCCTGTGAGCGGTCTTGTTTGTGTCTAATGCAAGTACGCTGTACTGTATCCTGTTAGCGGTCATGTTTGTGCTTAATGCAAGTACGCTGTACTGTATCCTGTGAGCGGTCCTGTTTGTGTTTAATGCAAGTACGCTGTACTGTATCCTGTGAGCGCCATGTTTGTGTTTAATGAAAGTACGCTGTATTGTATCCTGCGAGCGGTCTTGTTTGTGTTTAATGCAAGTACGCTGTACTGTATCCTGTGAGCGGTCTTGTTTGTGTTTTATGCAAGTACGCTGTACTGTATCCTGTGAGCGGTCTTGTTTGTGTTTAATGCAAGTACGCTGTACTGTATCCTGTGAGCGGCCATGTTTGTGTTTAATGCCAGTACGCTGTACTGTATCCTGTGAGCGGTCTTGTTTGTGTCAAATGCAAGTACGCTGTACTGTATCCTGTTAGCGGTCATGTTTGTGCTTAATGCAAGTACGCTGTACTGTATCCTGTGAGCGGTCATGTTTGTGTTTAATGCCAGTACGCTGTATTGTATCCTGTGAGCGGCCATGTTTGTGTTTCATGCAAGTACGATTGTTTTTTGTTTAATGCCAGTACGCCGTACTGTATCCTGTGAGCAGTCTTGTTTGTGTTTAATGCAAGTACGCTGTACTGTATCCTGTGAGCGGTCCTGTTTGTGTTTAATGCAAGTACGCTGTACTGTATCCTGTGAGCGGTCATGTTTGTTTTTAATGCAAGTACGCTGTACTGTATCCTGTGAGCAGTCCTGTTTGTGTTTAATGCAAGTACGCTGTACTGTATCCTGTGAGCAGTCTTGTTTGTGTTTAATGCAAGTACGCTGTACTGTATCCTGTGAGCGGTCATGTTTGTGTTTAATGCAAGTACGCTGTACTGTATCCTGTGAGCGGCCATGTTTGTGTTTAATGCAAGTACGCTGTACTGTATCCTGTGAGCAGTCATGTTTGTGTTTAATGCCAGTACGCTGTATTGTATCCTGTGAGCGGCCATGTTTGTGTTTAATGCAAGTACGCTTGTTTATGTTTAATGCCAGTACGCCGTACTGTATCCTGTGAGCGGCCATGTTTGTGTTTAATGCAAGTACGCCGTACTGTATCCTGTGAGCGGTCCTGTTTGTGTTTAATGCAAGTACGCTGTACTGTATCCTGTGAGCGGTCATGTTTGTGTTTAATGCAAGTACGCTGTACTGTATTCCTGTGAGCGGCCATGTTTGTGTTTAATGCAAGTACGCTGTATTGTATCCTGTGAGCAGTCCTGTTTGTGTTTAATGCAAGTACGCTGTACTGTATCCTGTGAGCAGTCTTGTTTGTGTTTACTGCAAGTACGCTGTACTGTATCCTGTGAGCGGCCATGTGTGTGTCTAATGCCAGTACGCTGTACTGTATCCTGTGAGCGGTCTTGTTTGTGTCAAATGCAAGTACGCTGTACTGTATCCTGTTAGCGGTCATGTTTGTGCTTAATGCAAGTACGCTGTACTGTATCCTGTGAGCGGTCATGTTTGTTTTTAATGCAAGTACGCTGTACTGTATCCTGTGAGCAGTCTTTTTTGTGTTTAATGCAAGGACGCTGTACTGTATCCTGTGAGCAGTCTTGTTTGTGTTTAATGCAAGTACGCCGTACTGTATCCTGTGAGCGGCCATGTTTGTGTTTAATGCAAGTACGCTGTATTGTATCCTGTGAGCGGTCATGTTTGTGTTTAATGCAAGTACGCTGTACTGTATCCTGTGAGCGGCCATGTTTGTGTTTAATGCAAGTACGCTGTATTGTATCCTGTGAGCGGTCATGTTTGTGTTTAATGCAAGTACGCTGTACTGTATCCTGTGAGCAGTCTTGTTTGTGTTTAATGCAAGGACGCTGTACTGCATCCTGTGAGCAGTCTTGTTTGTGTTTAATGCAAGTACGCTGAACTGTATCCTGTGAGCGGCCATGTTTGTGTTTAATGCAAGTACGCTGTATTGTATCCTGTGAGCGGTCATGTTTGTGTTTAATGCAAGAACGCTGTAATGTATCCTGTGAGCAGTCTTGTTTGTGTTTAATGCAAGTACGCTGTACTGTATCCTGTGAGCGGTCTTGTCTGTGTTTAATGCAAGTACGCTGCACTGTATCATGTGAGCAGTCTTGTTTGTTGGTAATGCAAATTTGCTGTACTGTATCCCGTGAGCGGTCATGTTTGTGTTTAATGCAAGTACGCTGTACTATATCCTGTGAGCGGTCTTGTTTGTGTTTAATGCAAGTACGCTGTATTGTATCCTGTGAGCGGTCTTGTTTGTGTTTAATGCAAGTACGCTGTACTGTATCCTGTGAGCAGTCTTGTTTGTGTTTAATGCAAGAACGCTGTACTGTATCCTGTGAGCGGTCTTGTTTGTGTTTAATGCAAATTTGCTGTACTGTATCCTGTGAGCAGTCTTGTTTGTGTTTAATGCAAATTTGCTCTACTGTATCCTATGAGCAGTCTTGTTTGTAATTAATGTGAATGAATAAGAACTAATAAACTTTTTAGAAAAAACAACAACAGAGGGATACAGAATTAAGTCTGCTATACATAACACCAAAAGCTATGGAGAGGTTATTACTGTTGACTTAATTTTGAAATATCAGATAAACTCCTATTTCATTTAATTGTATTAAAACAATATGGACAATAATTTCCCTAACATGGAATGGAAGCTTCCAAGGAACACTGCATATTTTAAAATTGATATCGGAAAAATCCATTTTGTTGAAACAAATACAACGTGTAGTTTTTAAATTCATGGAAAAGTTTTGAAATTATATTGTTAAGCTCGAGCTTATACCATAACTCGCTCATGGTAATTATACATTCTAACATATTTTCATATGTACGCACTAAAATAACATAAATACATATTTTCTCTTCAGCTCTGGTTGTTCGGTTCCTGACCAGACGTTTTATTTGGGAGTATGATCCAACACTAGGTAAGAGCTTGGGTAATCAGCCTTCATGCGCCGGTGTTTGGACCGAGTGCACTTGTTTTTGGACTGGGTGCTCGGGTAATTAGCCTTGGTGGCTCTTGGATTCGTGACCCGAACATCTCCCCACGTCTCCTCATGATTGCTTTTGATCATCCTGATTCCATTATGTTACCTGTAAGGAAATCATGAGACCGCAATTATGTAATCAAGAATGAAAACAAGCCGCTGTTAACAGGTAACAGCCATTAGTCGTTTGTTAATTGAATTATATAGTAGAGCCCGCCCCCTCTCCCCCCAAAAAAAACAACAACAAAAAAACAACAACAACAAAACAACAAAAACAAACAAACAAAAACAACAACAACAACAACAACAGTTGCATGATATGTAAACATACAACTACGCTTGTATTCCCATTTTGCGTAGAAGATAAGTGACTTCATTTTCTTCAAATATTTTACATTTTCAAATCATTTGGAAGGAAAGATTAGCTAATATATGTCGCTTTTATTTTTAATAATGTTTTCTTTATTTGTACCCAGTTTTAGTACAATGATGCTTTTTATTATGAAACTCTATGATCACACAGTTTTAAACCTTGTTTTTATAAGGCAGACTGTGCGTGATGTTCATAGTTTCAAACAATGACTGCATCGTATCTTTGAATAGATTTTGCATTAGGTGCTCTGAATTGTATTCCTCCGTCTGCGGATGGAGTTGGAATCTCTAATCATAGAAGTACTTGGGGTTTACCTATAGGTTTATTATTATTTGTTTTATTATTATGTTTCCACAAGTTAATGCATACTTTGATAAGATTTACCTTTTACGTTTGTTCAGCATTGTTAAGTGAGGTTTGTGCACGTAAACTGGTTTACACCCTCAGTAAATTTACATTTAACTGACCTTTCCAAGGCGGTACCTAACAATCCTTGATAAACATACCTAGTTTTTTTATATATAGTACGTATGCACTGTGCTGTTTGTGGAGTTTTGTGCTGTTCTTCCTTGTTTCTTGTTTGTGATGTTATGTTCTATGTCTTTGGCGTTGATCCAGTGCCATTAAATCGGGTTTATGTTTAAACTTTTTGCTACTGAGCTTGTGTAGCTTTTCGTATAAATATTGTTGTTTTTTTCAGCGTAGAATATCAAATATCTAACGGGGTTAAATACACTCCAATCTTACACTGAAAGAAACAAATTTTCATTTTATTTGATGATGGTATTTCATTTAACAAGATTCTTTATTAAAATGAAATAGTGCGGCATATCTAAGCTTCACGATATCATGCCGTAAATGGCGTCATTGTTTTTTCACTGCGTTCGTTTACGATAAATTACTCAAAGTTAAACTGGCTTTTATGTCAATATTTGATAAACTCACTCTTTCGATGAGTAAATTTATCATGTTAGAGTCCACCATTATCGTTCAATACACCACTGAAAAGCATTAAATAATTTTTCATTCATTTTAGACTTCTTAAATAAACCATCCAAAGCAATATCTTGGGTTGTTGCCCAGACTATGATAATTGATGTAATGGAATATTTTGTACGTTTGCTGATATAGATAAAAAGTTCAAGAGTTAACTACCTGTTAAGCCAGATATTCGCGTATGCACTCAAAACTATAATCATATACAGTAACTGAGTAAAAATGGGAAAACACCCTGATAGAACGTTGATCTTCACGGCAAAGATTGCGTCGCCAACGAAACGATATCTTGATTGGAAATTAACTCATCTTTAAACAGCCATCAAATTTTCCTGATATGTGCTTTTCCCCTCTCATAGCAGTATTCAAAACTTGCAATGAGAGTTATATTTTTCTGACTGACTGATGCGATTTTCGCTGTCTGGAAATTCATTTAAAGATGCTCTTATTATTAATTATCTTGAAGATATGTTAATAGTTTTTGCGTTTTGATGTACCAGCGATGGTATAATGTGTTATAAGAAATTTGTACATTCATGAAAAATGAGATTTATTATTTTTATTAAAGGGATAAAATATATTATACAAAGAGATGTATTATCAATATTTTCTATAATTTGTTTTTCGATCTATCAGACCCTTAAATTATATTTTCTCTTTCATGCATTCGGTATGTCCTACCGGACATAAAATCTTCTACAATAAGTAATCATATTGAATCATTTACTTTGTTACTCTGGACATATAATAAAATGTAAAATCGATGTAATAAATTGTGATTAAGTCGTAAACTAGGCATCTATCGCTTTAACACTCGGGAGTGAGCGTCTGGTACTAGGCTTATTGCGAAGTTAAACTGTTTGTTATTTCTAGTTCGTTAATATTTTTTTCTCCGAAGAAAGTATGTACCTGTCTGGTCCTAACCTCGGCTTCGTTGTCGTCTATATCATAGTCTTAAATCTATGTCAAAACGAAATTCCTGGGACATAACCCGAAAAGCAATCAAATTACTTACATTTGTATAATGAGACATTTTCACTTTTTATTAATGTCGATAAACATATAGTTTTAGTTATGGCCGGGGTTAAACTTTCTTTGGGGAGTTGCAAACGTAATCAAATGTGTGGCCATTAATCGATTTTATTTAAATTCAGCCTTCTCTCTTTTTCAGAATGTACATACAAACATAACACGACGATAGACGAAGAACCTGTTGTCATGGAGATCCTTGATACTGCAGGACAGGTAAACACATCTTTAAACAATGTTCAATGGTGATTTCTTATGCATCTTTTTAAATTTAAGTTCACTCGTATTGTTCATATTATACAAAGCAGTTTATGACTATTATACATCCAATAGAGAGTTTTGAACTCTCTAAAATATCTCTACAGTGCTTATTACATTGGCTTTGTTATAGACTGAGGACAGTCATATAGCTCGAGGCTGTCGGTCAAGTGCATATTAGGATAACCAGAGCATAGTCTGTTGATTAACCTAAACGATTTACGCTGTGTTTGTTGTCTGGAGATATTGCATGTCATTCTTTGAGTGTCTGAAGGCTTTCATTATTGTGCCGTAAACAAGATAGTCTGTTTACGAAGCATGCACTGAAGTCAGAAATCACGCTTTCTCATCCAAGGAAGAAAGAAGAAAAAACAACCCCTGCCGTGAATGGAAATATTGCCGTAGGCTATTTGTATTTAAAGAAAAGCTGCAAATGGAAGCATTTTCATTGCAGTCAATTAATTACATATAAAATGAAACAACCGAGGTATTGACAAAGAAAATATGTAGAGAGGATGTTGAATAAAGAAAATAATATGTTTTTATCACGTGAAATTTTATTATAATTTAAAATTTACCTAAACGATTTACTTAAGATCAAATATTGCATTCATATGAATTAATCTTACAACATTTAACTTCATGATACACATCGATGATGGGTATGGCAAAGATATGCTACTTGGCATTCATTTTCGCGAACATGCACGAGCCATTGATAGATCAGGGATTTTAATTACAGAAGGGGGTCTGCAAATTCAATTATAAAATACTCAAGGGTAAACTGGCTATGAATGAACACATTCGTGTTTCTTGTTCATCCGTTTACAGTGTCCCGGCCTTAACCATCGGTTAACGAACACTCAAGTGACGTTGAAATTGAACATAACAGATTATTTATTTCAAATAATTTTAGGTCTTATCTTTCAAAATTACACCAAGATATTCTACATGGTCGGCACAATTTGTTGGCATGTTAAATCTTATGAAATTTAACCTTTTTTGGTTGTTATGTTAAATGTATGTTCTTACCGCGTAAGAAAGTGAGTACTTCATACTTTACAGAGATGATTTGTAATAATCGGCAAAATAATTCAATATTCAGACTCAAATCCCGACACTCTACAATGATTCTGAGATTGATTTATTGCAAAATAGTACAGATAAAATGGCCTTGTTTAATGGAACTGAGAATGAAATATTTGTTCGCCTATTTTTTTGACATTTTAACACTTTTGTTATCTTTATATGCTTATAAATATTTATTTAATCTGTTTATTATCTTCATACGATAATTTCTAGCATTGATACATTTATAACATTAGCGATGTCCCTTTAAAGCTGCATTTTCACATATATACCATTTTTTACAACTTTTTTATTTTTTGTCTTGGAAAGAACAACTTTTTGCGTAAATATCTGCAAACCAATGATAACAGATTGCTGACAAAAGATCAAATTGCATATTTTCATATTACGTTTTCACAAAAATTGGCTCGTTCCAAGACAAAAATTAAAAATAGATGTCAAAACGTTCGATCTGTGGGAGTGCAGCTTTAAGCAAAGTATTTTATGAAACATATTTACTCAGTTACAAGTAACATCAGAACTGTTTTCTTGCTAGGAAGTGATTCTATTAGTTATCAGCGTTCATTAATGTCGACTTCAGTATAAAGTAAACTCAAACTCAATGTGTTTGTGTTAATAAGGGCCTAGAACTGAAATTCAAAGAAAACAGAACAAAAAAAAAATGTGCAACAATTTTTTTACATATCAGAGGAATTCTTTTCCAAAATAAAGTGCTTAATATTTCAGGAGTGGAGTATACACAGAGAGGGTCACGTCAGATGGGCGGATGGATTCGTTCTCGTATATGCCATCAACGACAGACACAGCTTTGAAGAAGTATCAAGTATCAAACAGTGTCTTGATGAAGTAAAAAAGACAAACGTACAGTGTGTACTTGTTGGTAACAAAATTGACTTACTTCACGAAGTACACGTTCCAACAAGTGAGGGTGAAAGGTTAGCGTCGGACTGGGCAAGCGCATTTTTCGAAACTTCCGCTTCCGATGGTGGGGAAGATATTCCCGAATTATTCCATGAACTTCATAGGGAAATTCGTCGCAGGAAAATGATAGAATGTAAACCCAGACGACGAAGTTCTGCGCATCAGATGCGACAGGTTTTCACGAAAATGTTTAAAACTCAAACAAATAAGGTGACAAGTCCTAGCTGAAAGATTTAACTTAGTTTCTCATCAAGCTATATTGTGATGACGTCAGTTAACGACAAATATGCTGGATGCCTATTAAAGATAAGGTATCAGCATGCAGGTCACAGCGTCAGATTGCTTGCATTTCTATAATGTTAACTGGAGAAACAGATAAGGCAGTTGTCATTTGTTACTAGAAAATGTTTCAAGGCATTTGTTCTCCTCTATGATCTTCATTACCAACGCAGACTCTTGACATCTGCTTGTGTTGTGCGTTTCCTTTAAATTAAACCAGAAATAAACGGATTTACTTTGAATAGCGCTTTATTACATGTTTACTTTTCGTTGTTACTGTTTAAATACTTATGTTATCATTGAACACATTGAATTTATCTAGATAATATTGCTTTCGACGCTTATAGCCTGGAAATGTTTTTTATCAAGAAGACATTAGCGACATTTAATACCCTTTACACCTGTTCCCAATGCTATTGTTTCCGTGCCGTGTAAGTTGCGTCTTAGAACTTTCGTGTTGTAATCTTAGGTTATCTCTAGTAAAAGCTTTGGCCTATTCATACATTTATAAATCTCTCTTGATCATAATTTAACAATCAACCCTTTTAATTGCAAAAGAAAGATACATTTGTTCATGTATTGTATGTTGGTAACAAACCGACAAAGGACGAACATTCGATTGGCGTTTTCCTTCCATCATGTCATAACTTATTTTAATATAATGTTATAATGTACATATCGGAAGAAAATATTCTCTAGCTGACACTGATGGTAAATTCACTGTACACAAAGTAAAAGGGTAGTCTAATCAGAACGATCAACGTATAAGTCGATATTCGCCCCTCAGTATCAAAGGCGCGATTGATATAATTTCATTTGATGTGGTTAACATCCGCGACTGTCAGGAGTTAAATTCTGCAACGAAAAATGCGTTACACTTCGGAAGTGAATGGCTAGATGTGCAATATTTGGACTTGGTTATTGAGTTGTAATGGAATATACCTGTTAATCTTTAAAATGAAAAGAAAGGCACTTCATATTATAATGCAATGTTGAAGAGCATTAAGATGTAAAAAGGCGACAAATCGCCTATAAATGATGTGTACATTGACATGGGTTTATCATCAATGTCGTCAGTGTCGTCAGTGCACAGAAAGAGCCTAGAGATTCGGGAAATGAGATAGTGGGTATCTAGACTGATTTAAATGACGCAAAGCAAAGGGGGTGATTGCGAGATGAAGTATCAAGAGTTCAAGGCTTCAAATACACGGAGAATGAGGCGAAAACAACAAACTGAAGTTGATGAACATTCTTGCTAAGTACACATTCAACGCATTGAACAAGAAAACATATAAAACATCATTTCTGTTTTTACCGAATATACTCAGAATTATTGTAATTTCCTTTGGAATTGGAAGCTAGATATTAACAGAAACAGATAATCAGTTTAATATCAGAAACTCCTTTTACTTTCACGTCTCGTTTTATCAAAAAAGGCAAAGTATTACCATAACCTTGTTGTATCGACGTGACCTTATGATACCACTTTGCACGTGACCTTTATTTCATAACGACGAGCATGCTGTCCATGTCTCGGGAAGATTGAGATGAAAACGTGGTCTGCACATTATTTTCAAGATTTTTCTGGCATAATATAGATATATACTAAACACCTGACCTCGATATTATAAACAAAACAAATCGTTCCATTATGATGAAAACTTAAAAAAAAATGAATGGTACCGATTGTATGGCTCCAGAGATGTTGAACGTGCTATTTCTCTCGTTCAGTGTTGTGTGGGCCCAAGCTGTACACCTTTAAACAGGGTTTAAACCTAACAAGTGTTACAGCTGGGCTTGTCCCGGTAGTTTTCATTGTATTAAGAATATAACGCAGTTGTTGATTATTGAGATTGTTTGTTAACAACTATTTTAAATACCTCCTGTCTCTCCTATTTTGATAAGGTGTAATGGACATCCTATAAAATGCAAAAATTGTGTGAAGCAATGACCCGGTGCAGAAAGTCACACGCCGGTTGACACCCTACTGATGACCTTTTGCTTCTGCTTCCGGAAGCCAGCGCCTGATTCTAAGCTTGCAGCGACTTTTATATGTTTAACTACAAATCTTGTGTGCATCTCACTTTAATAAAGAAATACAGCTGTGTTAGTGATATAAAATTGGTGTCAACTGCCTCGATAGCTCAATGGTAGAGAATCTTCTTTAGGTGCGGAAGCTTCCGAGTTAAATATCCGACTGCGTTATACCGAACTACTCTAAAATGGTGTGAGTAGTTCCCTTATCTTGCGTTCGGTTATACAATGAGCACGTCAAAGACGAACATATATATTCGAAAAGAGTATCACACCCGGAACTCCTTGTTTCTCACTTTGATTTTATTTCAACTCTAGATATCTAGAAGTGACTAGAAATCGCGGTCACCTCTAACTCACTCATCTATGACTTGTTAATATTCTTTAAATCGGCATATGGGACACGGTGGGGTCAATAATAAATAAAGACTCCAGTGATAAATATAAACCCCATGTTTAGATGCACATGGCAAGGTCCCAGACGACACTGAACGAGAGACACAAACGTACAAACACTACACGCATCAAAATAGCTTCATAAGGCAATGGTGCAGCGAATGGACACACGCATACATATTCAACGTTATAAAACAAAAAAAATACACAAGAACAACATTAAAAGCAGCAGCAACAATATTTATGTCGCCATCGTCATCGCAGAAATGAACTAATTACATTAGTCACATGGGCATGAACTAGGAAACCATAATATGTATTTTTACATTATACTTGTGCACATTTTTACAACAACAATACCCATATACAAGTTTATAAGGTCTCTCCGATGTAATTATGACCTTGGGCAAGTAAGGTAGATAGTGCTTTTAGAATATATATACAGTGTTCATATAATATAGTTCGCCGACACTAAGGCTGTGGCAATAAATCGATTTGTTTTTCTTCAATACAAAACTGACTAGCTTGTTTCGTTAAAAAATTGATGAATTATGCAACTTCGTTTCGTTTGACTAATCTTATTGCTAAATTGTTTTACCAATGTGTCATAATACGTGCACCGTTCAAAACACATAAGAACTGATTTGAAATCATGATTTAAATGCCCGTTTTAGGTATTTTACAAAATTTTGCCCAAACATAAAAACAAACTTTAACAACAACAACAAAAACAACAAAACAACAACACAACTTTCTTGCACCAAAGAACTATTTTTCCATTAAGTCCATTATACAAATTAAAACAGAATATAGCAATGAAGTGGTTATCTCGAGCATACACGAGCCGATGAATAATCAGGGATTTTAATTATAGAACTCATTATTGCAATGCTCTTATCGGATCATTGGCAATGGAACTATAAATCGTATGTGTTAATTATGGAACTTAGATCAATCTGGTTTCTTTGAAACCGGAAAATGATATAAAAACTTAATGTTTTTCGCAATGATTTTTCCAAGACTCTGCACACATAATTATTAATATTATAACTTCTTGATATACAACGATGATGGAGTGATGGATATAGCAAAGGCTTGCTACTTGGCATTCATTTTTCGCGAGCTTGCATGAGCCATAATTGATATATCATAGATCAAAGACCGGGGTCTGCAAATCCAATCATAAGATACTCAGGGGTTAACTTGCTATGAATGAACACATTTGTATTGCTTGTTAATCTTCAGTCCTCCTGATTTGCCAACCGTTAAGCCAAGTTTGAAAATGCAAATGTACTCCATTGCAAGTTAATATGCACTGATATCCTAGATATAGACAAACAACGCTTTAAGCTAACGTATGACTTTTTTTCCTGGTTTAAATTATTTTGTATCTGTTTTGGCAAGGGCTTCAGTGAATGTAAATCATTGCATCAATGCCATTAAAATTGCGCGTTATATTCAAGTGTGCTTGTAATGTGTTTCAGAAGAGCAAATACAAATCCAAACTGCAAAGTTTTGCAACACATTTTAATTATATTTCTTTAAATAGTTAGATTTTGTTATACCAATCATGTACTCTTGATGTCTTTACTTTATGTTCTAGATAAAGACATAACATACTATGTTAATGTAGGTTTCCTTATGTTCTTCACTGTATTTACTATTTTTTTTCTTCTTTTGGCACGAGGTTCAGTAATTGTAAAGCATTGCATCAATGTCAATAAACGTGCACTTTATATTCAAGTGTGTTTGTAATGTGTTTCAGAAGAGCACATACAAACAATAAACGAAAACGTCTTATAATACTGTTAACAAATGTTAGTTTATACCAACCACTCTCAAAGCAATTTAGTTCCAAGAGGACCAGAAACTCCGGCAGGTCTAGTGTACGTCTAGTATGACTATTTTTAACTTTTGGCAGGTGCTTTGCTGGGACAAGTGCAGAAGGATTACGTTTTAAAGATTAGCTTTGTAATAAGAATTGAGAAAATCGTAAACAGGGACAAAGAGAGATCTGGCAAAGATACCCATTGTAACCATCATCCAGCCAATTACAGTCAATATCGGAACTAAGGTAAACGTAGATCCATTGGCGGCTTGTTACATTTAAGTTACTTTCGCATAGGAAATATTCAATTACTATTTATTAATAGATGAACTTTAATGTTTCACATTAAATATTTACAACAGCAACGAAGTTAACACATGCTGGGTGAAAAGACATGGTTTGCGGGCGGATCAGTCCGCATTTATTTACTATTTAACACAAAATAAGCAATAGATACACAAAGGAAACACTTCTAGCTTTATTTGTAACAACTCGTTTGGTTCTTAACAACCATAATAGTGGCTTTCCTATTAAGCACAACGCTAATACCACCCTCAGTCAGATAAAGATTTATTTTACGTACGTTAAAATATTCCGCCAACAATACTGTCAAGCTACTATTGAACGATGTTTTATTTACCATATAACGGGTTCTGCATAGTGAATGAACTGAAACAAGAAAAACGTGTTGTCATACTTGTGATCCCATTCTAGTTTCAAATCTGAGTCTAAAAAGCAAACAATTTTCCTCACCTATAAGGTTGTCTGTTCAATTCCTACCAGGAATACTTTCGCAAGTGATTTTATAAGCTACCAGCAATCGCCACAATCGAGCTAAAAATCAGAATAATTTAAACCAAAACTCGAGACGTTAATTTGTGACAAGCAGCCCGAACTTCCGAACTTCAATTCAAAGAAAACAGAACTTAAATTTACTTCGTGCTTGTGTTATTAAAGCAGGGGTGTTTATTTAAAAACAAAAACAAAAATTGAAAACGAAAATCAGGATTTGGGTATATATAGAGGGTGACGTCAGATGGGCGGATTGTTCCGTTCTCGTATATGCATTCAACGGTAGACAGAGCTTTGAAGACGTTTTAATCGTTTACAAGTAATATCTGAAGGATTTTAACTTATCTTCACACCAAGCTATATTGTGATAACGTCAGTAAACGACTGGAATATGTTGGATGCCAATTAAAAATAAATATCCAGAATGATATGCACAGTGGCAGATTTCTTTCTTTTCGTTAAGAACTGGAGAAATAGATTATGCAGTTGTCATTTTTCATTAAAAATGTTTTAAAGCGTTAATTATTTCCTCTGATCTCCAATATCAATGCAGAATCAAGATATTTCCTTTGAATTGAAGCAGAAATAAACAGATTTTGCGTTCGAAGTACATTTATTTTTGCTTGTGTATCAACTGTTTATTTTTCTTCGTTATTTCTAAGATAGTGCTATCGTTATACACAAACATTCTTTATACACGTTAACCTTGTTACGTTGACGTTAATAGTTTGCAAACAATCGAATGTAATTGTTTTACATTACATATGTCTAGATGACTTGAGCTAGATTCTTAATTCTCCAAACTATGAAATTAAGTGTCGGTGCTGTGTTATGTCGTCTTGACTGCTTCAAATTACCGTAAAATGACCAAAAGGGTTAAAATGCAATGCTGTTAGGTAAAGACCTTTGAGTTAATTTTACTTGTATTTCTTAATCTACGTATTTGATATTTTGGCGTGAGTAACACAATGGATGGAATAGTAGCCAACATGTATGTATAGTATCGTTGATCAATGGAGAAATACTAAATTTGGGGAGTCAATTATAATGTAAATTAAAATCGATTGAAAAATATATTGAACATCACGTTTAAACATACAGCTATGGCTACAAAAATAAAATTAAAATACGTTAAATGAAAATTACGACAACTTTAACCTTTACTCCGTCTTTACAGCACAACGGTAGTATGTCCGTAAAACTTTAATGTACCAGTCACAAGTATAATTAAATCATAAATCCAATTTCATTAATGGTCAGCACGCACATTTTGAATTGTTTGTTTGTTTTATTGTGTTTGTTTTTATTGAAACCGGTCGCATATAAAGGGTTAAGGTAGGGCAAAAAGGCTGATTGAACAGAAGTAATACAATTATTGTTTCAGTCAATCACACAAAAGACAGATCATTCGGAAACAGAAATACATGAAAGTTATGAAAACAGCGGTATCAGTTTGATTGTATCTCTTAATGACAAGTGCAGCTTGTTTAACACCTTAAGGGCCTGTCACACAATACCGATATACACTGCCGGAACGTAGCCGGAGCACACAATTAACAACGGCGAGAAATCGGCAGACCTCCGTCGAGAAATCACAACTGGCCGTAGTATTCACGATTAAGCACCGGCGTTAGAGACGATGTGCTACCAAATCACAACTGGCCGTAGTATTCACGATGAAGCACCGGCGTTAGAGACGATATGCTACCAAATCACAACTGGCCGTAGTATTCACGATGAAGCACCGGCGTTAGAGACGATGTGTTACCAAATCACAACTGGCCGTAGTATTAACGATGAAGCACCGGCGTTAGAGACGATGTGCTACCAAATCACAACTGGCCGTAGTATTCACGATGAAGCACCGGCGTTAGAGACGATGTGCTACCAAATCACAACTGACCGTAGTATTCACGATGAAGCACCGGCGTTAGAGACGATATGCTACCAAATCACAACTGGCCGTAGTATTAACGATGAAGCACCGGCGTTAGAGACGATGTGCTACCAAATCACAACTGACCGTAGTATTCACGATGAAGCACCGGCGTTAGAGACGATGTGCTACCATATCACAACTGGCCGTAGTATTCACGATGAAGCACCGGCGTTAGAGACAAGTTGCTACCAAATTACAAATTTTTTTCTGTCACCGATGTTATACCGAAGTGCCAACGCTGGCCGGATATTTAAATATAAAGAACAATCATTTATAGAGACGAACATTTGAGTAAGTTTCAATAGATGGCAAAATGTTGGCTGCAGATGAAGACACTATTAGTAAGGTCCTAGCAACACCTCCTCATTTGAAATTCTCGACAAGGTTTATACAAGGTTCGTTTGAACCAATCGTTCATATGAACATGCATCATATTGACGATTTCCACTGGTTACCAGTTACCCATTGGCCGAAGTTTTAAGATGTATTTATTTTAGTTTCGGTATTCCTATTGGTATTACAAGGTACTTCAAATATCTTACTCGTATATTGTATTCAAAATATGTCATCTCAAACTGAACTTGATTTTATTATATTTTATACGATAATCCAAAGTCGAGTTTTCTGTGGTTTACACTTATGAATCTAATGCAAATGCAATGTTTCAGTCTGCCTAGTGCAGTTTTCGCTATGTGAAAATGCACTTAAAGAATGATTCTATTATTTACCATCGTAAAGATCTGAAAGATATGTAAGAAGTAACCCGTTTAAAGTACCAGCGGCAATATCATATCTTCATAGACATATAAATAAATAAATAAAGGAGATAATTTAGAATAAGAAGCATTTTATCAGTTTTTGTTGAACAAAATAAATTGTTTTTAACACAATTGCTATTGAAGTTTACATTTTAAACATAGCCTTAACCAGACATAACATAGATATATACTAGACACTTGAACTAGATTTTATAAATAAACGATTTGTCGTAGTATGAGGAAACTCCGTAACAGTGACCTTAACCGATTTAATGGCTTAAACGATGTTTGTACATGTTGTTTTTCTCGTTCAGTGTGAGCCTCGTACCTCTAAACCGGGTTAATACCTAACAAGTTTGACTTCAAGGGCGTATTCAGTGTGAGCCTCGTACCACTTAACAAGGTTAATACCTACCAGTTTGACTACAAGGGCCGTATTCAGTGTTAGCCTCGTACCACTAAACAGGGTTAATATCTAACAAGTTTGACTACAAGGGTCGTATTCAGTGTTAGCCTCGTACCACTTAACAGGGTTAATACCTAACAAGTTTGACTACAATGGCCGTATTCAGTGTGAGCCTCGTACCACTAAACAGGGTTAATACCTAACAAGTTTGACTACAAGGGCCGTATTCAGTGTGAACCTCGTACCTCTAAACAGGGTTAATACCTAACAAGTTTGACTACAATGGCCGTATTCAGTGTGAACCTCGTACCTCTAAACAGGGTTAATACCTAACAAGTTTGACTACAAGGGCCGTATTCAGTGTTAGCCTCGTACCACTAAATAGGGTTAATACCTAACAAGTTTGACTACAAGGGCCGTATCAAGTGTTAGCCTCGTACCACTTTACAGGGTTAATGCCTAACAAGTTTGACTACAAGGGCCGTATTCGGTGTGAGCCTCGTACCACTAAACAGGGTTAATACCTAACCAGTTTGGTTACAAGGGCCGTATTCAGTGTTAGCCTCGTACCACTAAACAGGGTTAATACCTAACAAGTTTGACTACAAGGGCCGTATTCAGTGTTAGCCTCGTACCACTTAACAAGGTTAATACCTAACAAGTTTGTCTACAATGTCCGTATTCAGTGTGAGCCTCGTACCTCTAAACAAGGTTAATACCTAACAAGTTTGTCTACAAGGGCCGTATTCAGTGTGAGCCTCGTACCACTAAACAGGGTTAATACCTTACAAGTTTGTCTACAATGGCCGTATTCAGTGTGAGCCTCGTACCACTTAACAGGGTTAATACCTAACAAGTTTGTCTACAATGGCCGTATTCAGTGTGAGCCTCGTACCTCTAAACAAGGTTAATACCTAACAAGTTTGACTACAAGGGCCGTATTCAGTGTGAGCCTCGTACCTCTAAACCGGGTTAATACCTAACAAGTTTGACTACAAGGGCCGTATTCAGTGTGAGCCTCGTACCTCTAAACAGGGTTAATACCTTACAAGTTTGTCTACAAGGGCCGTATTCAGTGTGAGCCTCGTACCACTTAACAGGGTTAATACCTAACAAGTTTGTCTACAAGGGCCGTATTCAGTGTGAGCCTCGTACCACTTAACAGGGTTAATACCTAACAAGTTTGTCTACAAGGGCCGTATTCAGTGTGAGCCTCGTACCACTTAACAGGGTTAATACCTAACAAGTTTGTCTACAATGGCCGTATTCAGTGTGAGCCTCGTACCTCTAAACAGGGTTAATACCTTACAAGTTTGTCTACAAGGGCCGTATTCAGTGTGAGCCTCGTACCACTTAACAGGGTTAATACCTAACAAGTTTGACTACAAGGGCCGTATTCAGTGTGAGCCTCGTACCACTTTACAGGGTTAATACCTAACAAGTTTGTCTACAAGGGCCGTATTCAGTGTGAGCCTCGTACCTCTAAACAAGGTTAATACCTTACAAGTTTGTCTACAATGGCCGTATTCAGTGTGAGCCTCGTACCACTAAACAAGGTTAATACCTAACAAGTTTGTCTACAAGGGCCGTATTCAGTGTGAGCCTCGTACCACTTAACAGGGTTAATACCTAACAAGTTTGTCTACAAGGGCCGTATTCAGTGTGAGCCTCGTACCTCTAAACAGGGTTAATACCTTACAAGTTTGTCTACAAGGGCCGTATTCAGTGTGAGCCTCGTACCTCTAAACCGGGTTAATACCTAACAAGTTTGACTACAATGGCCGTATTCAGTGTGAGCCTCGTACCACTTAACAGGGTTAATACCTTACAAGTTTGTCTACAAGGGCGGTATTCAGTGTGAGCCTCGTACCACTTAACAGGGTTAATACCTAACAAGTTTGTCTACAAGGGCCGTATTCAGTGTGAGCCTCGTACCTCTAAACCGGGTTAATACCTTACAAGTTTGACTTCAAGGGCGTATTCAGTGTGAGCCTCGTACCACTAAACAGGGTTAATACCTAACAAGTTTGAATACAAGGGCCGTATTCAGTGTGAGCCTCGTACCTCTAAACAGGGTTAATACCTAACAAGTTTGACTACAAGGGCCGTATTCAGTGTGAGCCTCGTACCTCTAAACCGGGTTAATACCTAACAAGTTTGACTACAATGGCCGTATTCAGTGTGAGCCTCGTACCTCTAAACCGGGTTAATACCTTACAAGTTTGACTTCAAGGGCGTATTCAGTGTGAGCCTCGTACCACTAAACAGGGTTAATACCTAGCAAGTTTGACTACAAGGGCCGTATTCAGTGTTAGCCTCGTACCACTAAACAGGGTTAATACCTAACAAGTTTGACTACAAGGGCCGTATTCAGTGTTAGCCTCGTACCACTAAATAGGGTTAATACCTAACAAGTTTGACTACAAGGGCCGTATCAAGTGTTAGCCTCGTACCACTTAACAAGGTTAATACCTAACAAGTTTGACTACAAGGGCCGTATTCAGTGTTAGCCTCGTACCTCTAAACAAGGTTAATATCTAACAAGTTTGACTACAAGGGCCGTATTCAGTGTGAGCCTCGTACCACTTAACAGGGTTTAAACCTAACAAGTTTGACTACAATGGCCGTATTCAGTGTTAACCTCATACCACTTAACAAGGTTAATACCTAACAAGCTTGACTACAAGGGCCGTATTCGGTGTGAGCCTCGTACAACTAAACAGGGTTAATATCCAACAAGTTTGACTACAAGGGCCGTATTCGGTGTTAGCCTCGTACCACTTAACAGGGTTAATATCTAACAAGTTTGACTACAAGGGCCGTATTCAGTGTGAGCCTCGTACAACTAAACAGGGTTAATACCTAACAAGTTTGACTACAAGGGCCGAATTCGGTGTTAGCCTCGTACCACTTAACAGGGTTAATATCTAACAAGTTTGACTACAAGGGCCGAATTCAGTGTGAGCCTCGTACAACTAAACAGGGTTAATACCTAACAAGTTTGACTACAAGGGTCGTATTCAGTGTGAGCCTCGTACCTCTAAACCGGGTTAATACCTAACAAGTTTGACTACAAGGGCCGTATTCAGTGTGAGCCTCGTACCTCTAAACCGGGTTAATACCTAACAAGTTTGAATACAAGGGCCGTATTCGGTGTGAGCCTCGTGCCACTAAACAGGGTTAATACCTAACAAGTTTGATTACAAGGGCCGTATTCAGTGTTAGCCTCGTAGAACTAAACAGGGCTAGTACCTAACAAGTTTGACTACAAGGGCCGTATTCAGTGTTAGCCTCGTACCACTTAACAAGGTTAATACCAAACAAGTCTGACTACAAGGGCCGTATTCAGTGTGAGCCTCGTACCACTTAACAAGATTAATACCTAACAAGTTTGACTACAAGGGCCGTATTCAGTGTGAGCCTCGTACCACTTAACAGGGTTTAAACCTAACAAGTTTGACTACAAGGGCCGTATTCAGTGTGAGCATCGAACCTCTAAACCGGGTTAATACCTAACAAGTTTGAATACAAGGGCCGTATTCAGTGTTAGCCTCGAACCAATAAACAGGGTTAATACCTAACAAGTTTGACTACAATGGCCGTATTCAGTGTTAGCCTCGTACCACTAAACAGGGTTAATACCTAACCAGTTTGATTACAATGGCCGTATTCAGTGTGAGCCTCGTACCTCTAAACAGGGTTAATACCTAACCAGTTTGATTACAAGGGCCGTATTCAGTGTGAACCTCGTACCACTAAACAGGGTTAATACCTAACAAGTTTGACTACAAGGGCCGTATTCAGTGTTAGCCTCGTACCACTAAACATGGTTAATACCCAACAAGTTTGACTACAAGGGCCGTATTCGGTGTTAGCCTCGTACCACTTAACTGGGTTAATATCTAACAAGTTTGACTACAATGGCCGTATTCAGTGTGAACCTCTTACCTCTAAACCGGGTTAATACCTAACAAGTTTGACTACAATGGCCGTATTCAGTGTGAACCTCGTACCACTAAACAGGGTTAATACCTAACAAGTTTGACTACAATGGCCGTATTCAGTGTTAACCTCGTACCTCTAAACCGGGTTAATACCTAACAAGTTTAACTAAAATGTATTATTGTCATTGAGAGGAAAAGTCCCGCACAGATACATGTACGTTTTCAAGTTTTCAGATTATTATGCAAGTGAAGTTTATGGTAATACCAAATTCGGTTATGAAGTTGTCGTCAATTATATCTAAATTATATTGCGATCAAATGTTATAATTCGACTTTGACCCCTGACCCTTGTGATGGTCCTATGATATATGGCATATAAAAGGTAAGACTAAGTCGTAGAAACTAAATTCATCAATATGGATAATTTTTTGGACAATTTTCATACTTAAGTTAATATATTTGGTGAACAAAAATTGTAACTTTTCTTTAAATTCGTCTTTAAATTCTCCACTTTGTTGAAACTTTTTGCTAAGATTATTTATGAATACGGCCCTTGTAGCTCAATCATAGCGACACACAAATATGATTATCATAGTAAATATTCCAAGATTCAGTTACCAGTTTATGATGGGTTGAATGGTCATTAATATTTTTAAAGTTAATTAAAAGTGTTTTGAGTAAAATATAATTGCTAAGGTGCCAGCAACTGATCATTCAAAAATGTTCTGCTTGTTGCGGTTCAGTCCTAACAGTCTGATAAAGGTTACAAATTATTTATTAATTTACTTCAACATTTTAATGTAAATAGGCAAACTTGGACTCAATGTTAACATATTTGAAGTCGGTAATATATCAAAATGTATTAATACTGACTTTCCAGTATTTCAAGATAGAAAGCGTAAGAAAAGGTGACATGGTAAAAGATTACTTGAAACATAAAAAGTAAACAACGTCGAACAGTTTTTATGAAGCAGTGTAATAATATTCTGTTACTAAATGGCAAACATCGACATCTGTCAACTTTATGCTCCCTTTCAGTTACTTCTTTACACATACTCGATAGGTAAGCAGAAGTATAATTTTGAGAACAAATCAAAATAAAAGTATGAATGCGCTTGTACTGTTAATGGGTATACACAACATTACATTCATCCTATTATTGAGAATGTTGATACACGCAAAAGAGTTCGTATTAAGCTTTCTTTTAGCAACACGGTTATAGATCTTCTTAATTTAAATGGTTTATTCAAGAACAAAAATGTAGAAAATGTATTCCACAATACTTTAAGAATAAAGAAGTGCCAATAATATGTTATAAATATAAAATGCCTATTCGAAATTTCATATTTAACTATAATAAGGTAATAGCAGAAGATGACATTTCTGCAAATACACCTTCTTTGTGGGATTGTATTGACCCAGTGTACCGCTACGACCCTGTTTGACAAATTGCTACAGGAGATATTAAGTTTATTAAAACAATCTTCTAAGAGAACTGCTTAATAATTAATATCAATACATGTAAATTAGAAATGACGGAAACTATATATAAACATTGTTAAAGCTGCAGTAAAAAAAGGGTTGAACTTATTGTTTAACGCCGTGGATGAATAAAATATCTTCCCCAATAGATAAGAAAATATAGTTTTTTAACAATAATCCCTTGGCTCTCCCCCCTAAGTTTATTTCAATAACTCACAAAACTGATTATGTATATCAAATCCCTCCATAACAAAAAATGGCATTCCTTCCAACTGACAAAGCAGCTAATAATGTATTTATAGTTTCACGTTTATATTGTTTAAATACTATCAGTGAAGAGTTACACTCTTCTAGAACTTACGTTCCTTGCCAACTTGATGAACAAAATCATATTGAGTATGAACTTGTGTTGAATGATTATCATAAAAACATTCCGACAATACATTGGTTACCTAAAGTGCATAAAAAACGTATACATCACGATTTATAGATAATTCCATTTCTTGTTCTACTAAACAGGTTTCGATTTACTTACATCCTGCTTAACTGCGATTAAGATGCATGTGAAAAACTTTAGTAACAAAGTTTACGAGAACTCTTGAATTGAAGTAATTAACTTTTGTACTAAATAATTCTTTTCTAAAATTCGGTCATGGTTTATATAAGCAAACAACAGGCATTCCAATGGGTGCTGATTATGCACATTTACTTGCAGACCTATATTTATACTGCTATGAAAGTTAATATATGTTGAAAATATCTAAGTCTGGAGATCTTGCCCTTGTTGATAAATTCAATAACACTTTTAGATATAGTGACGATAATCTAAGTTTGGATGATCCGGTATTTACAGATAATATTAACTCGAAATACCCTTCACAATTGCAACTTAATAAATCTATACATCCAATCTAAAAGCTTCGTTTTTATATCTGCAAGTACGGGAAGATAAATTACATATCAGTCTTGATGATAAACGTGATGATTTTAATTTCAAAATGATTAATTACCCTTTTTTTAGATGGAGATGTTCCTAGTTCACCATCATATGGTGTTTTAATTGCACAGTTGATAAGAATCGCTAGAATATGTAAAGCTGTCAAAAATTTCAGCTCTCGCAGTAAAAGTATGACGGAAAATAACTTCTGAAACAGGGTTTCAGATATCATATAAGGAACACTTTCTGAAAATTTCTTAATGGTCATTATAATATTATATTAATGTACAACAGTAGTCTTAAATCACTGATAGCTAATAGTATTGCACATCCAATTTTTTATGGTGATGTTTTAAAGGAATTTCTCAAAAAATGTTTTCAGCAGCTATTTGGGCAGATAGACTCAACGAATTGCTTGGATCATATTTAAACCGTAGATATAACGGCATTACTTTAAAGAGTGCTTGCCTTCATTTCTAGATGCTGAACTCCTCATAGAAATGTATCTATAAGGTTAACCTATTATTTTATTATTATTTGTGTTATTATTAAGTTTCCTCAAGTTAATGCATTCTTTATTAGATTTAGTTTTCACTTTATTCAAGATTGTTGGGATAAGAGTGAGGTTGTGCACACAAACTGGTTTAAATCCCAAGTTAATTTACATTTTACTGACCGTTCCAAGGCGGTACCTAACAATCCTTGATAAACACACCTATATCTTATGTAGTATATATGTACTGTGTTGTTTGTGTATTTTTGTGCTATTGTTCCATGTTTCTGGTTTATGATTGTTTGTTTTTGTGTTCTATGTCTTCGGCGTTTACCCTGTGCCGTTAAACGGGGTTAATGTTTAAATTTTCGGCTACTGAGCTTGTTTCTGTAGTTGTTCATATAAATATCCAGATTAAAACAATATCATACCTAGCGTTTCACGTACATGACAATCATACATTTCCCCCAAATTTAATTTAATCGATTTAAGCAATAAAAAAACTTTTTCTAGCAATAATGCAGCCAAAAGGCGCGAAAATACCTTTAAAATATAAGAAAGAATAAATAAAAAAGAAAACAATATAATTATAAAAACATAAATAAAATAAGACAATAAGCAACAGAAACAGCATTAGTGTCGCTATCGTCAACGGCGCGATAAAATGAATAACAATGGTCACTTTGGCAAGGACTATGAACATTTTAAAAACGACTAAACACATACACATGTCAATAAGGTATCGCTAATCTATTGAGTTATATGACCTTGGACAAGAAAGAGAAACAGAGCGTGAGAATTTACGTACGGTGTCCTCTACATAAATATGTTTATATAATTAAATTAGTAACACATGTTCGCTTCCTATAAAAATGTAAAAAAGATGTACAACATTGAAGCCGGTGCGGTAAGTCAGACATCAGCCGGTTAAGACCGTATACTGTTCATTTTTGGCTTCTGTTGCCAACACTCGTCCATTTTTCTACGGCGATTGTTCGGCATATTTTGGTTTCTAGCAATGGTTTAACTTCAACGCCGACGCTAAGGCTTTGACAACAAATGGATAAGTTTTCTTTCAATGTAAAACAGACCAGTTTGTTTCGTTAAATAATGATAAATTATACAAACTACCTATTGTTAGACTTTTCAATTGCTAATCCCTTAAAGCAAGATGTTACAATATGTGCATCGTTCAAAGAAAATTATTAAAACTGATTTTATATAATGATTTAAAAAACGTTTTAAGTAATCTACAAAATGTTTCAAAACATTAAACGAAAACACACAAAAAACAAGTTCTTGCACCACACGAAATACTGTTAACTTATGTTGATTACACAAATTAAAACAGAATAAAGCGATGAAGTGGTATTAACAAGAGTGCAATGTTCTTGTCGGATTATTGGCAAAGAAAATATTAATTATGGTTGTTAAATTTGGAATTTGGAACAATCTGGTTTCTTTGTAATCGGAAAATGGTATAAAAATATAATGTTTAGCACAACGATTTACCTAAGACAATGCACATGTAATAATTGATATAATAACATTGAACTTCCTGATACAGAACAACGATGGATATAGCGAAGGTATGATACTTGGCATTCATTTTCTCGAGCATGCACAGCCATTGATAGATCAGAGATTTTAATAACAGAACCTAGTATGCAAATCCAATCATAACATTCAGAGTTAACAGATTATGAATGAACATATTCGTGTTTTTTGTTAGTCTGCATACAGTGCTCCTGCTTAAGTCATCTGTTAAGCGAATTTGAAATGATAAATGTGTACCCAGTTGCTAGAGAGTCTTTATTTTATATCTTATATATAGGCAAAACATAATGTATTGCATGTGAGTTTACTTATGTTTTTCCTGTTTTATTTTCTCCTTACTGTTGGCAAGAGCTTCAGTATTTGTCAAGCATTGTGTCATTGACTATTAAAGTGCGCGTTCTATTCAAGTGGTATATGTTTCAAGAGCAAATACGAATGGATGAACAAAAACCAGCGTTAAATGTTTGGTAACAAATTTTGATTATACTGTTAAAAAATCAGTTGTTATACGAAATATATACTCCCAATGCAATTTCAGTGTCAAGAGGACAAGCGCATCGATAGGTCTGGTGTATGTCTACTTTGGCTATTTATAACATTTTGCGCTGGTACTCTGCTGGAACAATTGCAATAACTTTTGAAAATGCCACTGACGATTGCAGTATTGCAGTCGAGAATTCAGACGCTCGTTAACATGGGCAAAGATATCTGCAAACGATCGCCAATCTTACCATCATTCAGCTTATTAGTGCAAACAGGGTAGATACATAGGCGGCTTGTTACATAATGCCACTGTAAGTTACAGTCGCACAAACACCTTTCCTATATATGCATAAATGAACCATAAAGCTATTGACTTAATATTTACACCAGCGATTAAAGGAAACACATTGTTTTAATATATTGGGTGATAAGAACATGGTTCGGATCTGGAAATCACCTAGAAGAGTAAAGTTCACATTTATTTACTATTCCATACAACATAAGCGATAACTTCAGTACGGAACACATTTAATGTTATTTGACTCTCGTGGCTATGAACGTCCATAATAATGATAGCATTCACAACGTATCATCGTATTTTCGGCTCTCCTATTTTACTCAATGTTAATAACATCCACTGTCAGATCAAGATTTATTCTGAAATGTTCTTTCAATAATATTTCCAAACTAATTTTGAATACTGTTTTCCTGTTCACCAGAGCCCGGGTACTGCACAGTATTACTGCATAAAGTGAAACAAAAACAACAACCTTATGTTATTTTCTTGACCCCATTCCAGTTTGAAACACGAGACAATAACTCAAACAATTTGCCCAAGGAATTCTCGATTTAATCCCTATCAGGGGTTGGTTTTCATGGCCTCTTAAGTCTTAAGTCTTAACACCTTTACTGGTTTTTTTCTTAACAACGTTCTCGAGAGTGATTTTATAACAAAAAACAGAGGCGTTCTTAAAAAAACACAACTACATAAATGTGTCCTATTTTAGGAATGGAGTAGACACAGAGAGAGTCAAGTCAGATGGGTGGATGGATTCGTTCTCGTATATACCAACGATAGACACAGAGAGAGTCAAGTCAGATGGGTGGATGGATTCGTTCTCGTATATACCAACGACAGACACAGAGAGAGTCAAGTCAGATGGGTGGATGGATTCGTTCTCGTATATACCAACGACAGACACAGAGAGAGTCAAGTCAGATGGGTGGATGGATTCGTTCTCGTATATACCAACGACAGACACAGAGAGAGTCAAGTCAGATGGGTGGATGGATTCGTTCTCGAATATACCAACGACAGACACAGAGAGAGTCAAGTCAGATGGGTGGATGTATTCGTTCTCGTATATACCAACGATAGACACAGCTTTTAAAAAGTAGCAAGTATCAAACGGTATTTCGTTAAAGTTAAAAAAGGTATATTGTGTTTTTTGGCAACAATATTGACCTTCTTCATGCATAATGTCATGGCGGGATGAAGAAAATCCGATATGTTCCATGAACT